>NC_084803.1:40974743-41657243 GCF_963583255.1 Pyrus communis
AGCAACAAAGTCGAATTTGTCAATCTTCCAAATGAGTTTCATGGCCTCAAAATCGATCAGTCCCAGCACAGCTGAAATAATGATGGAAGCAAGAATGGCGTTGGGGGTGTACTTGAAAATGGGTGTGATGAGTTCCAACGTGAGGAGTACCACCAAAGACATGACGATGTTTGAGACCGCTGTGTGGCAGCCGGCCATGTAATTGACAGCTGAGCGAGAAAAGGAGCCGGTGGCAACATAGCAGGATGTGAATGAACCAATAATGTTCATGGTTCCCATTGCCACCATTTCTTTGTTTCCATCAACCTCATAGTCCTTAATCCCAGCAAACGTTCTCGCGATTGCCACACCTTCCTGCGCGCATTAATTAAAAACATTAACTGTTTAATATAATCAATCAATTAATTAGTCAATCAATAAATTATCCATCCATCGATATTTCAAGATTAATATGTTCGTTTCAGCTGGTTTGGCAAGTACGTAGTGCAAGCTTACCGTCAATGCTACCATACCGGCCACAGAACCAATCCTGAAGCCCTTCATAACATTCTCTCCAGTGAAATAAATTAAATGAGCGGAAGATGGGTTTATGCCGGGCCTTATTTTAGACACCTGAAATAACAAACGTAAACGTCATACGAATTTTCAGTATTATATATGCTTAATTATAATGCAGTACATTCAAATTTACTTACAATTGCAACACCTTTCTTATCTGCACGGGTGATATAAACAAAAAAGGTAGACAGGATAACTGAGATCAAAGGTGCAATTGCAGGCACCCAAAATAGTTTCTTGTTCTTTTTTCCCTACATCAGCATTATCATTAGCAATTTAGCAAGCTCCAATAAATCAATTAATTCAAAATTAATCAATGAATATACAGTTGATTCTCGATTGAGCGGAACTAAATTTATGAGAAGCAATAGGACTTACGATGTACTTCGTCAACAGAAGAAAAACCAAGAAGGAGATTCCTATTAGTATAGTTTGCCAGTTCCACTGCAAAGTTAGACATACAGTTGATAAATTAGATATGAAGAGAAGGCATTCAAGAGGGGAATTCGAACTTGAGACGTATTAATACATTGAAAAGAAGTACCACTAGATGAACTAATAGCTAGTCAGTTAGAAAACAGTATATACTTTATAAACAATATCAATTAAACTCACTCAATCGCTCTTGACACATGTGCATACGATTAGCTTATATATATGGACAGATGGCTGAAAGGATTGAAAAACATTTGTTGGAAAGGTGTAAAATCGGCAGCAAGGATAAGCATTGTAGATTTGGCCTCCCATGTCCGGTTTGGACGCGTGACCTGCCGTTTCGGAGAGAACGGCAAGGTGAACCAAAAAATCATTTTGCCCTAACGTAGGGCCATTTTGGCCTAATTTCTTCATTTACAAACCTAAAACGGGATTTTAAGATTTATGACCTTTTTGGTATTTTGTTGTTTGCTTCTCGTTTTCTATTGTACTCTAGAAATCCTAGGGCTAAGACTATATAAGCAACCGTAGGGGGCTAGGATTGTAATCTTTCCTTATCATTCAACAATAAACTTTGAGGTTTTCTTAGTTTGCTAGTGAATTCTAGCTTAGAGTATTTCGTTCAATTTCCTTGTTCATTATATCGTGCTGCATCAATATATCAGTACCCCATGATGTACTGCAGAAAATACTGAACGCATAACGGAAGCAATGTCAGGTTTCTTGGTAAATATCTTGATGCCAAGTAACCCTTTAAGCTGCTGAAGGGAAATGGTAATGGCAGCTCCACCCATAAATCCAACAATGGAAGCATGAGATAGAAAATCAATCAAGAATCCCAACCTGCACAAAACTATGAATTAATTACTAACTAATATTCATGCATACAACATATATATATATATATATGTGTGTGTGTGTGCGTGTTCTTTTATATAGACAGACATATGATGATGATAATACCTGAGAAATCCTAAAGTAAGTTGTGTGACTCCGGCAAAGAATGTAGCAGTTAACATTAGGCGCAGATAGTCATCTGCATCCGTTTTATAATCAACCTCATTCTGCACCAAACTCCCAAGCAACAGAGACACCACGGCCACCGGTCCAATCGCAATGTCCCTTGAGCTACCCATGAACGCATAAATAAGCGGCGGTACGAAACTACTGTCTACATCACGTACGGATCATGTTATAATCGTGTATATGTATTAACTTATCTATCAAATTTCGGACTTGGCTACGGTACATGCATTAAAGGCCGGTTAAAGAAGAAGATGGAAGACTCACATAAGCCATTCTCACTGGGCAGATTGGCAAGCTTTGCATATCCAAGATCCTGAGGAATACAGAGGCTTGCAATGGTAAGTCCAGCGATGACGTCTGCTCTGAGTTTAGAAAGGTTGTAATCCCTCACCCACCCAAATATCGGGAAGAGAGCTTGAAGACCGAGAACCAACTTCCTCCTCTTTGTTTGGTCTTTGAAAGCACGCAAGGGCTCATCCGAAAAGAATGTTTCCTTCATGATGGCACTGAATTCCTTAAAAAGTTGTGGCTTGGCAGGCTCTCCAACCTTATGAACTTGATATGCCTGCTGCTGCTGCTGCTGCGGCAACACTCCCTCAGCTGAATTAGTTTGTTGGTTCGATGAATGTCCGCTTCTGATGTCCGCCTCATCGTCTTTGATACGCTTACTCATTATACCAAGACCAAACACCCCACTTGTACAATCGAGCTGGCTAACCTGCTACAGTTACACAAACTTATTGTTTTTGAGCTAAACAGGTAATAACATCTTAAAGAACGTACTTCAGTTTCTAAGCAGAAGATAGTTACCACCAAGGGGAAATCAAACAACTCTAAGAGTTCCTGCTTTCAATCATCCGAATTGTCAATAGTTGTTTTCATTCATAGATGGTCCTTACAAAGATTAGACAAATTCAAAACCATTTAGATATTTGATTTAAGTGATTTTTAGCAAGAACGAAAACAAACAGCTTGTTGGAAGGTGAACCGTACAAGGATATCCTCAACTCAAACTCACTATATATAATTACATATACAAGTGTTTAATTCAGTAGCCTTCACCAGAAGTACATGCCAACAAAGCAAGCTGAGCTTGACCACACCTTGACATCACAATCATTCAATTCCTTCACATAATTTTGGTTGTTTAAATACAACGACATATTTACACTATGGAATGGGGAATTTGAGTTGAGACGCACATGCAATGGGTTAGTCAATCATAATCATTTGGTATTTAGCTCACCATTCACAAGAGTAGAACCTAAGATCTTCCCTTATAAGTAGAGAAAAATATCACTAAATCGTAGTACCATACAATCGTCTCTCTCATACTTGCTAGCTGGACTTTGGAACGTACGTTAGACGACAGCCATTCGTGGTGATCTTCTCCGCCACCCAGATTAACGATTAAGCGCGGTGACAATTACAAACAATTACTCCACTATTTAACTTCACTTTCTTTTCAAGATCAACAGTGGAACTATGAAATCATTATAAAGAATGAATAACACTGAAAAACATATAATCAAAATATATCATGTTCCAAATTAGAAATATATATATTGAACAGAGAGTCTAATTAAGCTGTGTAGAGTAGAGTAATTAAGTTGGTACCTTAATAATAAACTTGAATGTGGATCACTGAGAACCTTGAAAGCATTGACGACACTGATCAATCTCTTTGTCTAACTAGTGTGGGCGTGCAATATAATTAATCCAAGGTAATTAAAACAGTTCTGTATCAAAAACAATATGCGTCAGAACCAACGAAGCTAAAGGAAGGAAGATAATAGGATCGGACTATATATGCATCCAAAGACAGTTATTCTGTTTCAAGGTTTGGCAGGCTATTATTGAGCAGCCAAATTCTGACTCAGCTGTTGGACAACGTAGAAGTCATCGCTCTTGTCACTTAAAAATTAAAAAGAATACCAATTATTAATCGTAATATGGCCAAACTCACATGCACTGGTGATACTAACCGAAACACAATAATTATAGTTGCACTCTTGATCCTACTTCGAAAAGTTGTAATCGAATCGAGACAAAGGATAAATATTTCAAATTATATGCGCGTAGGTATACGGCCAAACTTAGATTAGTAAATTACATTCTCTTGTCATTTATGTTTATGTCTATATTGTTATTATCTACAGTTCCAGGCCAAGAAGGGATTAAAACAAAAGCAAAAAAACAAAACGCTATTTTCATATGTGAGCTGTGAGCAGTGAATTAGAAACAACAATAACTTTTGTAACAAGAAACAAAATAACAATAGTTTGATAATGTAACCATTTGTGGATAAACAAATAAATATGGTTACTCTATCATTTAAAGGTAATGCTAGTAAGACCAATTTAATTAAATCTTTAGTCTCCCTAGCACATCTTTATCCTAAATTAATTAAATCTTAACTAGCATGCACATACTCTAGATTTGTGAGAAGTTAAACCGTTTTAAAAAATGGAGAGACCTAAATGGGTTGGGCATTAGTGGGTTTGCCAACTAACCCGACCAATCCAACCAAAATGGTTTGGGTTGCATTGGATTGTACATATCAAAAATTCTTTTCCAATAAATGGGGTGTGATATCCGCACATCTCATTTTACTTCTCACACATTTTTTTAATTTTCGACCGTCGAATCGGATGAATTGAAGAAGATCAACAGACAAAAATTATCAAGAGGTGTGTGAGAAGTAAAATGAGATGTTTGGATAGTACACCCCTATAAATATGACCACATGTTCAATAGGTAAGTTGGTTGGATTGAAGTATTAATAACCCGTAGAATATTCAAATGAAAATTTTTAAGTTTCCATTTAAAGGCAACTTGTTTAGGAGTGCAAATTGGAATTGTGTTTCCAATTTCGCCAGTAAGTTTTAAAATCCGAACTTGAAAATCCAAATCCGACTATTTTCAATCCCATTTTTTTTAGTGTTCCGACTTATTCCGATACAAAAACATCCAAAATGTTCCTTTTTTTTATTTTTTATTTTTTATTTATAGTTAATAACTCATAGAGTCATATTCTATATTTTGTAATTAATTTTTGTATTATACTGTTAGTTTTGGATACATTTTGGTCTTTTTTTTTTTATATATTATTAAACATACGCTTATATATTAAAAAGGATAAGCATACTAGTACATCACAAAGTTAATTGAATTTATACATAAGCATACACTAAATATTAAGAAAGAACAATAAATTGCATGTAGGAAAAAGTTTGAGAATATTCGAAAAATTATAAAATACATAAGCATATAGCAAATTATGTTCTAAAATTTTGGAGATTACTTTGATTCCGAAATTTCTGAATTTGCTAAAAATTGATCTGAATTTAAAAATTGTGATCCGTTCCGATTCAAAATTTTAGGAAAGGAAATTGGAAACGGTGTTTTCGATCCAATCCTTCCAAAAAAACACCCCTAAACTTATTTGTAGAATTTTCAAAGGGTAACTTTAATATTGTTAGGTTGAAAATTTCGAACTTAATTTACTGTAACTTGAAAGTGATTTTCCAAAAACCAAATGCCCAACTCATTTGAGTGAGAATAAATGTCATTTGAAGACAATGGTCTATCACAATATTAACCTTTACAAACTCAAATTTAGGAAATACTGACGTCTATAAGTGCCTTTTTGTTTGAATTGAGATCTTTAGTTTTTACATATTTAGTTATTAAACTTTTGATCATGTATCTTATCGTCATTTATATTGTTTATATTGTAAGCCGGTACACCCTTAAATTTTTTTTTGTCATAACATGGTTAAGAAATAACGAAATAATATAAATTCAATTGTGCTTCGATTGTCAAACCATGATACATCACCATCACTTTCAATTTGTGACCAGGGAAATTAAAGGAAGAATGGAAAAATAAACATGTCAATATCAATGGGGCCATAGCTCACATGATCAAATTAGCACCCACATTTACCTCTTTTTATTTTTTGGAAGGACATACCTCTTGGAGTAGTTACCCTAAACAGAAGGTACAAATACCTATTAAAATTGACCAACTTTTCCCACCATATGGGGTAACCCTTGAATGGATTCAAGAGGCTAATAACTCTGCCTTCTTCACTTTTGAAATGCTCTCCACTACTCCAACTGCTGAAACGTGTCCCCTAACAGTTACCATCTTTGTCTCCAGGTCAATACTGAAAGATGTAACCCCTGGTAAATATACAAAATCCCAAAAATATTTAATTTCCTGAAAATGTTAATTAATTGCAAGCATAAATGGATAAAACAAACAGGAAATGATAATAAAACAAAAAGTGTTTAGCGAGAAATACACAGTAAACCGACTTTGGGAGATTTTGGTGTAATTTTTCAAACTTATGAAAATTTTGAGAAAACACGATAAATTTTAAAGGACGGGAACATCTTAACTCTTAAAAATAAGATTGGTGCCTCCTTTAAAAGACATATATAGTGAACCGAACCTTCTAAGTTCTAAGAGAAAATTAAATAGAATCAAGGACCCTAAGAAGAAAAAGCCTAGAAAATATTAATGTGATATTCATAGTCATATAAAATATTAAAACGTACCTTCCATCTTAGAGAGATGTTTCTTCAGTTTACCAGCACATCCTTGGCAATGAATGGAAACTCTCATAACCACCACCTGCATATATATGTAACCAACTCATTACACTGCATTGACCTTTAAGTTAAGAATATTTCTTTCTTTTGAGTTATTATGCCAGATCATTCACTCAAGACCTTTGATCTCTACTCGACCGGATGAAAAAAAATGAGATCACTTCATATGGACTTGTTGAGAATGATTCCAATTCAACCCGATCCATTCGTTCATAGAACTTTTTACTTGATCGCAAACATTTCTAAAACACTTCTAACAGAGAGATATATAGTCAATTTTGGAAGAACTTAATTATTTCTTATAATTTTTTTTACGGGTGGATATAAGGGTAAAACTTGTTTGACTATTGATTTACTTTTTGTTTTGTTTTGTTTTTCTAGGCAGAAAGGAAAGTAATTACGTTGAAGTCGGCAATATAAATCAAGATTTGAGAGAGACGGACCAAGTGAAACTATTCATTATATATTGTAATTTATGTTGACAAATTTCCTAGATGATATTCTTTTACTCTTCAGTAGCATACTATCCAGAAAATATAGTATAGTTACTCAAAAAACAAAAGAAGGAAAATAGTGTTATTGTGGAGGGCCTGGCCTTTCAGGCTATATATGGCTGCTTTCAATTGAGTACTGGTTCAACTGATCGATTGAGGTCTGGGATAAGGGGATTTGAGAATTTTTGCTTAGGATTAGACTGACGTTGATCATTCATATAAACATTTGAGAAAATTTTGTTCCATCTAACACACTACAGTTGGAAAAAAATATTAAAAGTTGATGACGAAGTTTGCAAATAAATATGTATTTTTACCTGGAAAACATTGTCCGCGGATGGCGACGGTGGTAGTAAATCTGGATCAGATGATGGTAGTTTTCCAATCGACTTTGACATTGGCTGCTGATCATGGTGGTTAAGAATACTGCTAGTGGTAGTGCTTCGCCTGCGACTGTGAGAGTAGGACGTCTCATGGCCATGAACTGGAGGAGGAGGAGTGTTGAGGAGCCTGGAGTAGTAGTATTGACCACCGCCGCCGCCATCACCAGCGTTATTTGTACTAGTTGATCTTCTCATCATCATGTAATGCCCATGTCCAGCATTGTGATTGTGGCGGACAGTGGTAGCTGCAGCTGGTCTTGTCGGCGGCACAATAACGGAGCGAGCATCAGTCATACACACCGCAGTTGCTACCTGAGACTGGCACATGAACCCTCTCATCATCATCTTCTTCTTCATCTTCTCCTTAGTACCGCTGCGGCTTTTCATGTTCATGATATATAATTGGTCACTAATTAGCAGGAGGGAGGGAGGGAGGGAGGGAGGTTGGGAGATAGAGTGAGAGTGTATGTTACTAGTTATGCAAACGCTAGCGGTGAATAATATAGATAGGAGATGAGCAAAGGAATGAGAACAACTTATATAACATGAGTACAACATCAAGTGGTGTTATGTGTCAATAAAATAAAGATATGTGGACAAAACTTACATGCGTCTTTTATTTTTATGTCAAATGATGCTTTACTATTGATGAAATACTCGTGCTATGTAAGTAATTCTTGGCAGGAAAATAAGAATAGGGATGATGAGAAGGAGAGAGTACTGAACATGCTGTCTTTATGACTTAGCTAACAGAGTTTGGCAGGCATTGCACTGCAACTGGCTCTGCCAGACAGTTAATTTTATTTCTAGTACTAGCCTTCTTCACCATCCTGTCTTTTTCTCTGTTTAATGTACTTCACAAATTCACCATTTATCTTCAGTTGTATTACCTAGTTGACTACTCCTGCATCGACCCACACATCACATATGCATATATGCAATGTTCCTTTTCCTTTCTGAGTAAATGTACCACATCCTTACTAATGCTACCTGCAGCAAAAACCAGAATAGGACTAGATTGATGATTAGATATATTGAATGGAAAGCTAAGCTAGTTATATGGTGCTTTCTGGTATAATATACTTATTTAATCGTTTTAGATATTAATATTGGATTTTTAAACAGATTGTTAAAAAAACGGGCATCATAGAAAATGTTGACCCTAGTATGTATCGTTCTCTTCTTTACTTCCTAATATGTTGAATTATTCAATTAATCTACTACATTGAGAACACATCATCACTATTCGAAAGGACTATAATTACTTGGGGTAATATATAGAGTTCAAATGTTCTCAGGCTAATGAAGTAAATTTAGGCCTTATATATATGTTAAAGCATATTGTAGTAACTCTAGCAGGTTAGAGTTTTATCATGTCTAATAGGTGCAATATTTACAGACTTATGAGACTATATATAGGTGGTCCCTCCTCTCTCTAAAAGACAAGTTTAAGTTCTGTCAGTGATTACTGAAAGCATAAGGATACAGTTTTGTGGGAGTAGGACAATCTTCTGGTGCCCGCAATCATATCTTCATCTTCATTGTATGTGTGAATTGATTTAGTATGTAATTAATATTAGTTTTAGATCCTTAATTTTATATCTGGTATCAAAGCATCATAATTTTTTTATGAAAAAAATTTAAGATTACTATAAGGACACGTCTTTAATGTTTTATAAAAAGATTTTTGAAGAACAACTTTGTAAAATGAATAGGACAAATAAAATTTAGCATTTTTATGATACAAATTATTTATGGTGTTGCAGTACTATTAGATTATGAATGTGATTGTGTAAATCCTAACATATTTAGGATATCATTATGAGATTTTACCATATCTCTTAGACTAGAGATTATCCTATTAAAGTTGTAATCCTATTAGGGTAAATCCATCTCTAACTGAAGGGTTCAGAGGGCCGAAAATAACCCTAAAACCATCTCTAACCGAGGGTCAGGCCAAACGGCTCATGGACCTCATTGGACCAAAAAGGGCCAAGGGGCCAACCGACCGGTCCAAATGAACCAGCCAGCAGGCCCCGGGCTGGGTTGAAATTCAAAAAGCAACGGTCAACTAGTTGACAACGTTATTTTATATTTTATTTACAAAATTTGTTTAATTATAGGCCCAGAAAGTATGTTTGGGTGTTCTTTTTATAGGCTTTAGAGCTTACTCAAATCCCTTCCACAATCGATGTGGGACTTCCACCCACTTCCCTTTTTTAGATGGCCTAGGGAATTTATCTTCCCTATTACTATAAATAAAGGCACAATGAGTGGAATAACACACACCTCACAATTACACATCTCTCTCTTCTCTCTCTATGTGCCGCACCCCCTCTCTTTGGCCTCCATAATTGTTCAGTAAATTATGTCGACAACATGTTATCAGCACGTTCTTGATGTTGCGCTAAAGAGAGTTTGTTCTTTAATCATGAGTGTATTACGTTTTAATCATTCTTTTTATGATTATTTTTTTTATTTATTGAATTGATCTACTTGTTATTGATTAAAATTAATTTTTTCTTTGTTGAACGTGATACAATGCATTAGAGATGCAATTCCAGCTTTCTGAGAATGATCTTCTACAAATTCAAAGGCCAAATTGTTTTTTTGCCAACTAGGTTCTTTTAAAATAAATTAAGATATTTTAAATGACCGTGAAGCATGAAAATATTCCCCATAATGCATGAACCCCCTGCATTTAGATTTACCTTCCAATATATATATATATATATATTGTACATGTTTCATATATTTGTTAATATATATATATATATATATATATATATATAGACACACACACGTTTTATGCATTACGTAATTTTTTATTATGTGGAATTTGTGAGTCAAAGAATTAAAAGAAATTAGAAGCAATTAGTGTTTTCAAACCCTTAGGAATTTTGGAAAAAAAAAGAAAAGAAAAGTAAAATTTAAAGTTGGAAAATATGCGGCTGAGCCGTGCCACCAAGCCGACCTGATGCTAAAACCGAGCACGTAGCTCGAGGCTTGGGTGCTGGAACGACGTCGTACTGACATCCTTGTGAGCCAACAGCACTTTGGGCTTTGCTTCATATGTAAACCAGGCCCTCGACCTTCGTTTTGAAATTTGCTGGGCTTGCATACCAGCAATTTGTTTGATGGGCCTCTTCCTCACTCCATCTCGTTCCAGACCAAACCAACACGTGTTGGGCTTGTCCAATGCCTTCAACTCGCTAGCCAGTAAGCATAACTTGATGAGCTTGTCTCGCATCCCATCCCAAAAGCCAGCGCATTGCTGGGCTTTTCACATACCAACCCATCTGCCAACCGCTGACTGGGCTTACATTTGCAACCGCCGTGTTTTCAACTGCAAACTTGTTGCTTGCTTTTTACCCTGGGATGCACATCAGCCTTTCCCAAGCCCATTAGCAGCAAAAAAAATTATGCTTTGATAGGTTATTTACCTCGGCCTACTGCCATCTGCAGTCGTGTCCTCAAGCCCAATGACCTGAAATTTTTGTATTTGTTGCAGGACGGTGTGTTATAGCTAGCCCATATGTGTTAGGCTGCATTTTTTTTTTCGACTAATGCCATATTTTGGCATCCCCCTCTTCTTAACCATACCTAAATATTTTTGGGACGTTTTTGGTTAAAGCTGTACTAGGCTATAATTCACTTGTCACCTAGTCCGCCGCCAATCGAAGCTAATATGACCTGAATGTCATTATTTTGCTTCCACGATTGTCCCCGTATGATCCTGATCTGTTGAATTAAGTAAAAGTGATTAGCATTCCATTAATCTAACAAGACATCCAAAATTATTGGCCTGAAGCCTACTTTTGGACATTAACGATTCAATAATTTATTTCTCTTCTTTGAACCGTTGACATCCTTTTGTAGTCCCGAAACATTCACACCTAAGTTCCCAAAACAACTCAAATCCACTACACTTAAATCAACATATTGCATTTTGTGTTCTTGTAGGAACCTCCATTTTATGAATTAAGCGTTCATAAACTAAATTGAATATGTAGTTTCGAATTTAGTGCCTTTAAAACCCGAAGTTTTCATAAAACAAAATAGCCATGAAAACTCAACGTTTTTCATGCAAACTATCTTAGAACCCGAATGTTCTAACTTTGTCGAAAGCATACCGTGCTTACGTCCATGAATGAGTTCAATTTTGAAGTTTATAAATCCGATTGAATTTTGACTAGAGAATACTTTTCTTGTCCTTTCATGTTTCTAACTCACTCCTGAAGCAGCAATATAGAAAGTAGAAGTTTACCAAATTCACGTATCTGATTACTACCACATATGTGAGAATAGTATAGACTCAGCTTCGGCTGGAGTCTACTAAACGGTGGACCCAGTTTCGGTTTAGTCTCACCGAATGGTATCGCTTTGCTTCGACAAACGTTTACCAAACAGACCCCTTCAGCTTAGGCTGAGGCCTACTGAACCCAAGTATGGGTTTGTCTGTCTCTTTCTCACCTATTTTAAGGTTTGTTTTTACAACATATGGTAGAATCAGGGTCTGTCAAGGTGTGGCATCATGCTCGAAGCATGATCCTTGGCACATAAAACCTAAAACTTCAAGAATAAGGGATATTGTACCCGAACCTCAACTGTGCAGGTTTTACTTCCATTTTGATGGAAGATATCATTGATTATGCACATGTTCGTGCCTTTACCAATGTCGTTGAGGAGTACCATTCTCGTAGTCAATATGTGAGACTAATTTTGCTCCACCAAACACTGTTGGAAAAGCAGAATTTTGACATGAATGGCCATGTTGACCGAATCCACCTTTGTTCTGACGATGTTTTGGTCTACTAGTCGAACAACACCCCGAATGTGTTACCTTTTGAGTATACCTATGATCTTCCATACACCATATGCAAATGAGACCTTTGAAGAGGTATGGAATCCAAAGTTCCAAATATGAGTTCAACTTTGCGCTTTGTTGTCTTAGCTCATTGGGTTAGAAAAGACATCTCCTTTGTTATTGATCTGTTAGTAAAGATGCAGCATCGCGCCTACACTCATCCACTGAATTGGTATTAAAGACATTTTTCACTACCCTGAAAGGTACTATAGATTTGGGCTAATCCCAACGCATCCCGAATGGATATGACTTTCTTGATCCTCGGAATGATGCTTGCCTTGTTGTTATGTTGACGTTATGTTGACACTGGTTACTTATCAAACCCGCACAAGACACATCCCCAAAATGGTTGTCTTTACCATTAAGGATATCGCAATACCTTGGAGGTCCACGAGATGACCTTAGTTGTGAAATCTTTGACTCCAAGACCCACCTTACTTCACTACGCAACACGTGAAGCATGATTGAGATATCTTGTTGAGCATATTCGAAGTACATGTTGTTTTCATCCATCGATAAGTGCTGGCAACGATCCAAGAAGATTATGATGCATGTATCAACCCGGCCAAGATATGATACATCAACGAAGTCTACGCCAAGACATATTGCATCTACATCAACCAAGCATCAGGAGATTGAAGTCATGCAAGCTGACCTCATACAACCTTGGCGACCTCTACACAACGTCACTGCTGAAGTCAACCTTCCAGAAGTTTGTCCGAGGAATTGGTATGCCTAACTATTCATATGAAATGTTTGTAGTTCTCATTTGGAAGTTTTGTCAAACTCAGGAGAAGTATCCAGAAGTATACTCTCTTGATCTTAATGTACTATTTTTTCCTATAATTAGGAGCATTTTTCCCACTGGGTTTTTGCTACCTAACTAGGTTTTGACGAAGCACCCATCTTGGGCTAATCATACTCTTGTGAGCTCTTCTACTTGCGTTTAGAAGACGTATAATTTTGACTTAATGCAACTTCTCACTTTTCTCCTTAGTCTATAGGTTTTTCTCCCATCTTGGGTTTTACCATATCGAGGTTTTATGAGTTTTACCTTTTATGTATTCTTCCGTTGATTTAAGACTAACATTCGCTCATTGTACCAACAACTTCATCAACTATACTTACTTCATCGTTGAAGACCTGATTCGACATTTGTTTGAGTATTTACACACTCAAGGGGAGTGTTACAGTCCTATTAGATTAAGAATGTGATTGTGTAAATCTTAACATATCTAGAATATCCTTATGGGATTCTATCATATCTCTTAGACTATATATTATTCTATTAGAGTTGTAATCCTATTGGGGTAAGGAATTTACCTTCCCTACTACTATAAATAAAGGCACAACGGGATGGAATAACACACATCTCATAATTACACCTCTCTCTCTTCTCTCTTTATGTGCCGCACCCCCTCTCTCTGACCTCCATAATTGTTCAGTAAATTATGCCTACAACATATAATAGTTTAATTTGAGAATAATTTTATGAGAAAGTAAACATTAAAAATGTGTCTAGTACGAAAATTTGAAATGGAAAAAATTACAGATTCTATGATGGTGTTAACAAGCGTCATGAAGGGAAGATGATACATGTTTTATGTTTCATGTATAGTAAATCTGTAGAAGTGGTTGGTTGTAACCTTTTTTGTAATATAAATTTTAGCATAGACGTGGTTGGTGGTTGTGGGTAGTGGTGACACTGGTTGGTGCGGGTTTTTTGGTTACAACAGTTTGGGATAGGGGGAGCAATTACTGGTGGTGGGAGTGATGGCTGCGAAGATGGTGGCGCGGGGGAGGGGAGAGGGGGAGAGGGTGCTAGGGAGACGGTGGGAGTGATTATGGCAGAGATACACACATGAATGATAGGTGATGAAAGAACGTTGTGGTAAAACAAATACATAGAGTTAACTAGAACTCGTGCACATAAGATTAGATATTTGAATGAAAACCTAGTTACAACACTAGTTCACAAGTGAACTAAGCGATTAAATAACTAAATAACAATAAAAGAGTTTGGATCAGTGTGTGATAGAGGAGACGGTGGAAGTGGTGGCGGCAATGTGGTGAAAATGGCGGCAAGGTTGAGATGGTGGTGGGCGGTGGTAGCAATGGTGTGGGGTGAAGGAGATATGGTGACTGTGGTAGTGAGGATTGTGACAATGATGGTTGGGGAATAACTAGGATAACAATTGAAAGGTGGTCGTGCCGTACATGATTTTATTTTTTTCATTTTCTAACTTTGTTCTATACATAAATTATATTGTGGTTATTAAGTTGGAGACGATGTCGGTGATGTAAGTGGTGGATCATGATAAACCTAAAAATTTATCAATATTTTCCCCTTTATCGCTTAAGTTGTAAGAGATTTTCACAAGCTCTTTAGACTACTTTATGGAGTTTTCTAGAGGGAGATGTCTCTAACATTTCAATTTGTAAAAAACACAAAAAATGAATAGATGGGTGCATGATAACATTTTTAGAGTACCAATAACAACTGCTTTGTGTACATAAATTTGGATAATAGTTGCATTCACCTCTTAGGGGATGAACTCATTCTTCATTGTAGAAGCTTTATCATTGGAACCGTTTAATTCTTTATCTTCATTTAAAGATCATTCTTACAAAAAACCTTTCGAATATGATAACTTTTAGTCATCCAAATAAATCAACAATATATATACCACGTAGCGTATTCACAATGTACCATTGATTTATTTTATATATTTGCACAGTTAAACTGATTCAAATGATGTTTTGTACAAATGATCTAAAAACGAAGATTAAGAGATTAAACAATTTTGATTATGAAAGTTTTACGATAAAGATACATTATAAGTAGGTGGATTAAGAGTGAATCTGTGAATGTCTTTTATCAGCAGATCATTTCCTAACCTGAGTAGCAAGACTAATGAAGTCGGAGATATAAGTTAAGACGTGGACTGCGTTGCAGGGAATCGGACGACTTTGGTAGCGCACGCAACGCAAACAAAGAGACAAAAAAAGCAATCAGAAGAGGAGAAGAAACTGAGGGATTTCAACGACTTTTGCTTCAGCTCACTATTAAGCTTGGATTGGAGAGCATCCAGATTCCATTTCCCAGGTGATCCAACGCTCTCGATTCCCTTTCTCCTGTTTATTTATTTATTTTAATTATTCGATTTATCTGTTAATTTGCTTCCAATTGTGTTGATTAATTGTGTAGAATGATTGAATTTTGATTCCAATTGCATCAAATTTCTTTTAGTTTACTTGGTGGCCCAGAAAAATTGAGGCAAACAAATAAGATAGTGAATTTGTTTTGTGAGTTTTGGACTCTTTTATTTGTATGTTTCTTTCATATTTCCTAAATGGCACCCATTTCAGTTTGATAATTTGATCTTATGAACCATTTTTCGGCATGAACATCTTAGCAACCATTGTTATCTGAATTATATCTAAAATCCATTGAGCTAACCTGTATGGTGGATGAAGGATGGCAGCAGTTATTATATTTGGTGTCTTGAATTCAAGGTAGCAATTTAGTGGACTTATGATAACTTTAGGGTTTTCAGTTTTCATTTGATCCGCATTGCATTCTGTCACTTATGATAATTGGCATTCGGTATTGATTCTTGATTTCTCATGCCAAAGTTTATTTGGCATTCTAGGATTCATACAGCCGACCTCACTTAGTTGGATAAGGCTTTGTTGTTGTTGTATTTATTCGGCGTGCTTGTAGTTGTAGATATATAGGATGTTACAACTGTGATTGAAGAGGTTGAAGGAAGATATACCCAATGGGGGCTATATTGAGCTTGAATCATTCCAGGACTAGGGTCAGTGAACCTTCTCAAGATTTGCCGAGTGCATCATGCAAGAGGATGAAGTTGTCTCCAAGCTTTTGTGACGAAAACCCAAGATTGATTCCCTGCATTCCTGACGAGATATCTATTCAGATTCTTGCCAGAATTCCTAGGATCCACTATTTGAAGCTCAAGTCTGTTTCACGGACCTGGAAAGCCACCATTACGAGTCCTGAACTTTTTTCTTTGAGAAAAGAACTAGGAACAACGGAGGAATGGCTCTACATGTTAACAAAGGTCCAAAGTGATAAGCTCGTATGGTGTGCTCTGGATCCTTTGGCCGGAAAATGGCAAAGGTTGCCATCTATGCCTAATGTTACTCCGGAAGAAGAATCTAGGAAGGGTTTAACTGGCCAGAGAACGTGGAACATGGCAGGCTCCAGTATCAGAATTGCGGATGTCATCATGGGTTGGCTTGGGAGGAAGGATTCACTGGATCGAATGCCTTTTTGTGGTTGCTCTATTGGGGCTATTGATGGTTGCCTCTATGTGCTAGGGGGATTTTCAAAGGCTTCGGCTTTGAGATGCACATGGCAGTACAATCCAGTTAAAAATACTTGGAGTGAATCAAGTCCAATGTCTATTGGTAGAGCTTATTGTAAGACCGGCATCTTAAACGATAAGCTTTATGTTGTTGGAGGTGTTACAAGGGGTCACGGTGGATTGATCCCTCTTCAATCAGCTGAAGTATTTGATCCAAAAACAGGTGTGTGGTCCCAATTACCAAGCATGCCTTTTACGAAAGCTCAGGCGTTACCAACTGCATTTTTGGCTGATCTGCTGAAGCCTATTGCTACCGGAATGACTTCATACAGGGGAAGGTTGTTCGTTCCACAGAGTTTGTACTGCTGGCCCTTTTTTGTTGATGTTGGAGGAGAGGTTTATGATCCAGAGGCAAATTCATGGGTTGAAATGCCAACTGGCATGGGAGAGGGTTGGCCTGCAAGGCAGGCAGGGACGAAAATGAGTGTCACAGTTGATGGCGAATTGTATGCATTGGATCCTTCTAGTTCTCTTGACAGTGCAAAGATCAAGGTATACGATTACCAAGCTGATGCCTGGAAAGTTGTTGCAGAAGATGTTCCAATTCGTGACTTCACTGAATCAGAGTCTCCCTATTTGCTTGCTGGTTTGCTGGGGAAGCTTCATGTGATCACAAGGGATGCAAATAACAACATTGCTGTTCTGCAGGCTTCTGTGCCGGACCATTTTGCGTCGATCTCAATAGCTTCATCCTCATCACTCAATGACCCCCATGAAGATGTTGAACGACCAGCAGAATCAGAACGAGATCTTTGGAAAGTAATTGCCACAAGGAGTGCACGGGCTGCTGAACTGGTTAGCTGTCTAGTCCTTGATGTTTGATGTTCTGCATTCCCTTAAGATTTTGAGTATAGCTCAAAACTTGAAAAAAATTTCGGTTGATGTGATTGCTATTAGTTATTATACCCTTTTTTCTGTCAAAGTTTGAGACTTTTATCAGTGCATTGTGATAGCTCTTTACTGGATATAATCATTCTATATTGACTGTTGTGTTTAAAAGAAGCAAAATTATAAAGGTTGAGGATATATTGTATGTAAGACCTGGTGTCTCAAGCTATTTTCTTTCCCGTTTGATGAATTTGTTTTGAATTAATTTTCCCAGATCTGCAGTTAGCTCAATTATCTCTATGCTACATTAAGAACAGAGTTTTAGCATTTTCTTTATCTTGATAGCGGTGCATCGGATTGTTGGTGCATTTCTACTGACATAGATTGTAGATTTCTTTAAGAATTACTCTATTATGAGGCGCAGACGTTCAGCCCCTGGCATATATAGTGAGTTGAAGCGATGTGGCTAGTAGTTAAACGGCGAGTGAGATAAATATGTCAGCAAATCTTCGTAACATTTTCTTAGAGAAACAGTGTATGTGTTTTGAGTTAATCATGTCAGTTTCTTTTGTACGAAAGTAGGTAGTGAATGTTTATGGCAAAGTTTTGCTTAGCCATTTGCCTCGTTCCTTTGAGATTACTCTACTTCTGTGACAGGACTGTTTAATTCAAGGGTAAGTGTAGCCAAGCGACTTAATATTTAGAAAAACCCACATACACTCTCAAAGACATATATAACTTTAATACTAGGTAGAAAATATAATAAATCTCATATTCTCGTACAGATTTTTACCCGTGCCACGAATTATTATTGGTTTAGTAATTATTCCTCTCATAAAACGAAGCCTATAAGTTGTAAAGTATAACATTTAGCGGGCCAAGCCATCCCAATGATGTCGTGTATGCTGATTGTGAATAGATGAAGTGAGAAGTAGGGTGTTCCTTATTCCTATAGAAATAGGGTTTTAAGCCTAGCTGTGGCCTCTAGTATACACTCTCTGTGGCCAAAAGCACTAATTCTCAGGAACTCTTCACCCGACGGACCAAATCCAGATCCCGGAACTGTAATTATGTGTGTTTTCTCAAGAATGTGTTTGCATACATCCCAAGAATTTGAACCTGGAAAGTGCACCCAAATGTAGGGAGCATTGGCACCGCCGTATACTTGTAAACCAACAGAAGACAATGCCTCACCCAGTACATTTGCATTCTCCATGTAGTAGTCAATCAGAGAATTCACAGCCTGAAACCGAAAATGTGAATTTGTAATTTTGTAGACATGTAACTTGTTTGGAAGTAATTTACTTTATGTATAAACGGTTTACCTTGAAACCTTGCGAGGAAAGACAGGCGAGTCCACCTGCTTGAGCAACATTAGACGCCCCGTTGAAGCAAGTGCTGACAATGCGATTGAAGTCGTGTATAACAGGAAATCCATTCGAGTATAAGAGCTCGTCAGGCACAACTGTCCAGCCTAGACGGACACCAGTGAAGCCAGCAAACTTGGAGAATGATGATATTTCGATCGCAACCTGTCTAGAACCGGGAATTTCAAAGATGGAACGAGGGCAGTTATCGTCTTGTACATAAGACGAATAAGCAGAGTCGAAGATGATAATGGATCCATTGTCCCTGGCAAACTTGACAAGAAGCTCTAATTGCTCCCTAGTTGCTGCATGACCAGTGGGGTTGTTTGGAGAGCAGAAGAAGATAACATCTGTTCTTGAAGTGGTTGCCAAGTCGGGAAAGAAGTTATTTTCAGGTCCACACTTCATGTACTCAATGCTCCCATACCTTCCACTCCCACCTTCGTCTCCAGCTTGACCGATAATCACACTTGAGTCGATGTAAGCCTGCCAGCGCAATGTATCGGATCAGATACCAATCGTCAGTTATTCGGAATAATTCAATTAAGCATTTGTTCGTTTGGAACAAGATTGAGTAACGTAGCAACGTACCGGAAATGATGGATCCTGCACAGCTATGGTCACTTTGGAGCCCAGCAACAACTGTAAGTACACAAGAAAATCATAAATCTGTGTTACCGGAATACCCTTGCTTCTAGCCTTGCACGTGTTAAGAAAACGAGAGTACCTGAAGCCGAGTAATGTCACACTGCGCACCATCTGATACGAAAACTTCTGTGTCTTGTATCTGCAGATCTTTATAGAATGCTTTTACAATTGCCTCCCGCAATGCCTATATGTAGACAAACAGTTTAGGTACTTAGCAAGCGCACGGACACGAGCGCGCACACAAACACACCAACATATATATAGAGGGAGAGAAAGAGGAGTAATGTTTTCTCACTAGACTTGTGTTCAGCTGACTATGAACGTGGAACACAATTGAGATTCATAATCCGACAAGAGAACAAGCTCGGGGAAGCAAAGCAAAAGAAAAAAAAAACGAATGCACGGCAATGTTTGAAATTTCTTTGATGCGGTTGACATTTCCGTGAAAATATTGAAAAATTGACAGATTTCATTGTCCTAAAGAAACTCTTAAATTTCAACTAAAATCATTAGATTTTATCGATATTTCCGATATATTGGTTAAATATCGGCAAACTCCAATATCCTAAAGTTCCATTTTAAATTTTTACGTTTTTGAGCAAAATTTTTATCATTTTCATCAAAAGCAATCGGTATCAATACATTCATCGATATTTTCACCAATACCAATATTTTAAACACTGATGCATGAAACACATAAAATGTTGAAGAAAGGAAAGCAAGCAATATAGGGTATCCAAGCATTAAAACTCAACCGCCCACTCAGGAAAAATGACATTCGGGAGAGAATCATGCATTACTATGGTACCTTATTGCCTTGTTCAGGTCCGTACCCTGAATAACCGTCAGCGGTCGAAAGGGCATGTGCATACTGCAAAACACCGAAATTCTCTAAACATTATTAAGACATTAAAAACAAAGTCCACCCAAAATCTTTTCTTTTCTTATTCCCCCTTCTTCTGTAATCTGTATGCTTTTAAAAGTAGTTAGTAGAATATATTCATCGATTCAGTTAAATTTACTAACATTAGCCATGCTTGATGCGATGATTTCTGGTATTGGTTCTGTTGTGTCGCCGATTCCGAGGCTTATCAACTTTGCATTCGGGTACTTCTCAATGTGTTCAAGCTCCAGCCTTGAAATCTGAATTTACACACACACACACACAGATATATATATATTGTTAGCATGAGTTTCTGAATAGTGTATTCAAGAGACTAATCCAATTGCCAAAAGAAGAATGAACTCACCTCAGGAAACAGGTAGCCATTCCGCAATTTCTCCATGTTTGCATTGCGAGCTACCTTCGTACGACAACCTGATTTTTACAGTTGGCAGATTCAAAGATCAAAAAATTATGATACGCAGTGTGTGTGTGTGGAAGGAAAGGATAATCACGTAGAGGAGAAATAGTAACGTTCATACCAAACATTTGGTCCTTTTCGTTCTTGAAGCTGCATGAATGACAAACAAAAGAAAGGTTACAGATTAGTAAACCAACTGGCAAGTGCAATGGAGCATGATTACTTGTGAATGCAGGGTTAAGGGTTTGTTGTTGTTGTTTGCAGAAAATGGGGTGACAGGTAGAACTGAAAGAGCAGTGAACTAGTGAGGTAGTTTATAATTTTGAAAGGCATTGCAGAGTAGTACCTGAAGGCCTGAATTATCATCACAGGCTGCAATGTCATGGCATGGGACATTGATGAAAAACTTGTAGGAAACTTGTACATTTGGATTTGGATTATTGATTGCTCCAATCACAAACTTCGACTCAAATTCTTTTTGTGAGTTGGGACTTGTAGTGTGTGAGAGAGAGATATATGTGTGTATATATAATCTATATCTATAGGACTCGGTTATAAAAGTCTCAGCCTAACGCCGTCTAGGCCCCGCTTAGACGGCTAGCTTCTGCCATGATTAATTTCTAGATGTTTAAAAATAAGAAGGGGAGCCTAGGCTAAAAGTCTTGGCCTAACATCGTCCAGACCCTGCTTAGGTGGCTAGTCTTCGCCATGATTAATTTCTAGGCATTTTAAAAATAAGAAAGGGCGCCTAGACTAAAAGTCTCGGCCTAACACCATCTAGACCCCGCTTACGCGGCTAGCCTCTGCCTTGATTAATTTCTAAGCGTTTAAAAATAAGAAAGGGCGTCTAGGCTAAAAGTCTCCGCCTAACGCTGTCTAGGCCCCGCTTAGGCGGCTACCCTCTGCCATGATTATTTCTAGGCATTTAAAAAATAAGAAAGGGCACCTAGCTAGACGCCCACCTAAACCCGCCTAGACCTGCATTTTATTTTTTTCAATAAATAGTAAGATACTTGTTAAATACTTGTATAAACACTCATTATATATTTGTTTTCCATATTTTCAATATGTTTAAGTACTTTATACTTTATATGTCATTCTATTTTTGTATTATGTATCTCAGTACACTTATTTGTTTATTTTAAGTATCAGTATACATTTATATGTTATTATTTAATTTATATGTTATTATTTATTTTAAGTATAAGTACACATTTATATGTGATATAATACATTTAATTAAAGTTAAAAAATTAAAAAAATTAAAAAAAAAATGCCATCTAGTCTCGGTCTAGACTCCTAGGCGCTAAGCCTCTATCTGTCAACCGACTAACAACTAGTATCTTTTAAAATCTGAATAAAACTTATATAATAAAATATGCATTTATCGGAAACATGGTCAATCTATCTAATACCCTTGACCATAATAAAGAATATTTGGTCAGCCTTGATCCATAAATATTTATATGGCAAAGGAGGTGACCCGTGCAGGAAAATTCTGCAGCAGCCGCAGTGCTCATAAGCAACGATATGTCAGATCCATTGGTTCACACCACATTTCAACATCCGCCATTTATATTTATTCTATATATATATATATATATATATATATATATGTATGTATGTGTGTGTGTGAGAAAATTGTAGTGATGTTTCTTAATTTTAATAATTGGACCAAAGTCGCTCAATTTAAAATTCATAATTATTGGTCCATTAACTCATTAAAATGTGTAACTTTGGTCTTTTTTGTTACTCCGTTAAAACTACTGTCAAAATGAGTCATGTGTCACACTCGTGAGGCTGAATCAAGGGGAAAATATAGAAAACTAAATGAGAAAAATTATAAAAATTGTCTCTGAACTTTAATCTAATTGAATAAATGATTCCTCAACTTTAACCTAATTGAAGCAATGGTTCCTTAGTTTTAACCCAATTGTAACAATGATTCTTCTAACATAACTCGTTTTGATGTAACTTCTGACATAATTGACGAAAAAAATCACAGTTTCACATTTTGAGGAGTTCAGAGACTAGGTCATGGATTTTTAGTTAATATACTATTACTCTAATTAGGTTAAAGTTGAGAAATCATTTTTACCATTTCATATATTATATATACACACACATACATTATATATAAACATTGAGAAACAATTGTTATAATTTCATATATATATATATATATATATAATAGTAGTTGACCAGAACAATGGAAAAATCTATTTTCCACACCACCACCTAATTTCCACTTGTTCCACATTTTTCTACAGTGACGTATTGACCACCTGTGAAATGCTGGGAAACTGCACTTGAGCTCCTCTCCTTGTTGAGTCGTCTTTTTATGCAAGAGAAGATGAAGAAAATGAAAACTCCCAGTCGAGGAAAATGATGTCCTCTGTTGAAGTGAATACATCTGCAACGACAACAATAAAACTTTATCCCACGAAATGAGTCGACTGTATGAATCTTAGAACACCATTGCGTTCGATTTTGCGCTAAATCTTTTGTTAGGCCCAAGTCTCCCTTTGTGCCAAGTCTACTGCAATAAAGTAAACAAAATTTCCACAACTAAATGAATTGAAAATGACGTGTATGAAAGGAAGGATTTGAAGTAGTAATGAAATTTTCCTACCAACCAAACAACTAAAAATTAATGAAATACGATGAACATGGGGACAAACGTTTAGTAAGGACCGAGTTGATAAGCGTATTACTTTAGACTAAGTAGCGTCAACTACAAAAAGAATTCTAAAAAAATTTCATTAATCCAAGGGTGCTATTATTCAAGCTTCGTAATAGTCAATCCGCACTCTTTTCATTAAGAAAACTAGGAGATAAGTGACACCTGAGAATACTGCAGAGTGGCTTTTTAAAAGTATTAATAACAACTCACTGTTTTAATTATAAATTGGTCCTCCTCCCACATTGCAAGTTTGTAATAGTTAAACTTGAAGATCAAGCATGTGAATTTTATTTCTTGCCGCAAGAAATTTTTTCAATTTGCCGGTAATACGGTCTAGTACACTAAGTGTTATGATACAATTGGTTGGAAATTTTTATCAGTTCATAATCAATTGTATTATTACACTTAATGTACTGAATTGTATTTTCAACCCATTGAAAAATTTCTATCATCGTGGATATCAATCTATTTGTGTCCACCATTTATGGTTGCACATTCTTTTGGATTTTGTCGCCCATTTTTACACGTTTGACGTGAAAGTGGACAAAGACTCCCCTTAGTTTAGGGGTCAACATTTACCCTATGGCCTATATACCTTAAAGACCAAAGTCTGGCTGGGCTGGTACACAAGGCCTTATGTTGATGGGTCAGGCTTGGGCGAATAATCCACAGTTTCAATCCGGCCCGTTTGACTACCAAAAGTGGACCGAGTTAGCACGACAAATCAGAAGAAGCGAGGGAGGGAAAGATTCTCTGTGTCTGGGTTTGTAGGGATGAGCTTGCTTGGTATCCGGGCCTTAGAATTTCTCTATACATAAAGATTTCAATCTGCTGCAAATCTGGTGATTGTAATGGTAGTTTTATGTGAGCCTTCATATGCTTCCAAATGACAAAAGAATTTTGTTAAAAAGCTTATTTTGATTTAGTAGCCGTGTGTTATCTTTGCAAAAATAAAATTAGGCTTCGTTTGATATTGATTTTTTCACTTACATAAGCAGCTTTAGCGCATGGTTTATGGCTACTTATGTCCTTCATGCACCTAGCCTAACATGAATTCTCGATGGGATTGCATGCCTAAATTCCTTAAGGAAGTCCAGAAACAACTCATCAGAATCAATCTTGACATGAGCAGCTTTGAAGTATCCAAGTCTTAACAGAGGACCCACCTTGACGATACTTAGGTGGGGAATCTTCATCATTGTTACGCTTGGAGGAGGACATTCTAAAATGGTCCTGCAGAGGAATACCGACAAATATTCGAGAAAAAAAAAAATAAAAATAACGAAATGCCGCAAGCCAAGCCCAACGCGTTAGGCCTAACGTAGTAGCCTTACAAACTCAACAGACGGGCCAGCCCATCAACGCTAGCTGAGCCTTTCCTCCTGCACTCGAACCGGCCCGCTCCAGTCTCTCCCTCCTAGCCCCAGCTGCGCTGACGCCCTTCCAACATCTCCAACTGCATCGCCGACTCCACCACGTGGCCCCAACCGAGCCGCATGAAGGAAAAAAAAAAAAAAAGGATAAAAGAAATTTTCTTACCTTGGAGGTGCGGCAACAGCAAGGACGAAGAAGATAAACAACTCTTCACAGGGCTAGCAAAGCAGAAAATTGGGGGAAGGGAATTTCTTCTTTTCTCTCTTTCTTGTTTAAGATATAATTGCTATGGCTAGCCATGTTCCCTATAAATACATCATTTACACATTTTTTAAGTAAGTTGAAGTTAATTCTACACAACTCAACCGTAAAATCTCTTTATTTTTTGAAAAACTTAGGCATCTGATGTTCATTGACCAAACCCCTCTCACTGGGCATGTGGCTATGGCCGTAACCAAATGTGTTTAATTTGTTTTGTAGATACAATTTCCTCAAATCAAAGGATAACTAAAATTTGCTGCCATATCAAACATAGAATTTAACTAATTGTAAGTTTTGAGAATTTATCGCGATCCATCCTGTTATTAGAAAGAAAGGAGTTGAAATGTTCGAAATAATATTGAACGGGTATGGAGAGTTAAAAATTCAAAATAATTTTGAAACCAAGTCATATACAAAACATATTACTTATTATAAATAAATAAAAATTAACGAAATTAGCATGAAATGAGAGAATAATGATTTAAGAAGTTGATATTTATATTACAAATTAAAAAAAAAAAAAAAACAAACTAATGAAGGGACTTCAAATATTTACATTTTAATAAAAAATCATCCACTAACTTTATTTAATAATAATGACTAAAGACTAACAATAAAAAATATCAAAAAACCTAACAAACCCAACTTGGGCTGGGGAGCATACCACCCCAACCCCCCCCCCCTCAACACAAAAAAAAAAAAACAAAAAAAAACAAAAAAAAAAAAAAACCTCAAACACTCCACTTTTTTCTTCCATTAATAACATAAAAAATAAAAAAATTCGTCACTTATATAATAACACGTGGTATACCATTTGTGTTACGGGTACGAGAAAATCATTAATACCATTTCATATTATATATGTATGTATATATACACTCACGCACACATTATAATTTCATATATATACATATATAGTCGTTGGAGACCAGAACAACGGAAAAATCTATTTTCTACACCACCACCTAATTTCCATTTGTTCCACATTTTTCTACAGTGATGTATTGACCACCTGTGAAATGCTGGGAAACTGCGCTTGAGCTCCTCTCCTTGATGTTTACATGTTGAGTTGTCTTTTTATGCAAGAGAAGATGAAGAACAAGAAGAAAATGAAAATTCCCAGTCAAGGAAAACGATATCCTCTATTGAAGTGAACACATCTGAAACGACAACAACAAAATTTTATCCCACGAAATGAGTCGACTGTATGAATTCTAGAACACCATTATGTTCGATTTTGTGCTAAATCTTCCGTTAGTCCCAAGTCTCTCATTGTGCCAAGTCTACTGCAATAAAGTATAAAAATTTTCCACAACTAATTGCATTGAAAATGACCGTCTCGTGTATGAAAGGAAGGGTTTTAAGTAGTAATGAAATTTTCCTACCAATCTTACAACTACAAATTAATGAAATACAATGAACATGGGGACAAACGTCTAGTAAGGACCGAGTTGATATGTGTATTATTTTAGACTAAGTAGCGTCAACTACAAAAAGAATTCTATACAAAATTTCATTATAAGGGTACTAGTATTCACGTTTCGTAATAGTCAACACGCACTCATTTCATTAAGAAAATTAGGAGATAAGTGATACCTGAGAGGATTGCAGAGTGACTTTTTAGAAGTGTTAATAACAACTTTCTGATTTAGTTAAGCAAGAAATTTTTTCAGTTAACCGGTAATTAAGGGTGGATGCATTTAGGGGTCAGGGGGGGTCAGCTGACCCTCCTAACTTAGTGAATGTCCAGGGATAACTTGAGTGTTGATCCTCCGAACTTTGGTGAATGTCCATGGATGACCTGGGTGCTGCTCCTTTAAAAGTTGGAGTTGCCCTTCATATATGCCCTTCAATTGCTTGATAAAATGCATTAGAGAGGTGTTGTCCCTTTACAGTCTAGTCCTAATATTATTTACATTTGGCTTATTTGTTGGTTGTGATTACAATTGCAAGCAGAAAAAAGAACCAAGTAAAAAATTATCCAAAAATGCAAAGTAAATGAAATGGTGATCTCAGAGAATAACAAAGTATCATCATTCTTGGACATACATATTAATGAGATGCAGTGATATCAAACAATGTTAGTGTGTTCAAGATAAGTGTGTTTTTTTGTTAAGCATTCATATGGAAGCAGCCTTGGAACATGTTAGTTACCCATGCAAATGAGGCATTAACAGGTGTGCAGTATGTCTTTCCAAATGACTTCAGGCCTACCAAGACTCGATGAAATGACGATATGCATGCTATTTATGTTAAAAAAAATTTGCACACTATTCTTACTGATCTCTCTAATATTATTTCCTATATCCATCATTGCCAGTAATACGATCTGGTACACCAAGTGTTATGATACAATTGGTTAGAAATTTTTTATCACTTCATAACCAATTGTATTATTACGCTTGGCATACTGGGCCGTATTTCCAACACATTGAAAAATCTTTAAATGGATATCAACCAATTTGTGTCCACCATTTATTGTTGCACGTTCTTTTGGATTTTGCAACCCGAAGATGAAGTTCGAACTAATTTACTATGTCTCAATATTTTGTGGCCCATTTTTACACGTTTGACGTGAAAGTGGACAAAGACTCCCCTTAGTCTAGGGGTCATCATTTACCCTATGGATAAGGCCACAGTCTGGCTGGGCTGGTATACAAGGCCTTATGTTGATGGGTAAGGCTTGGGAGAATAATTCACAACTTCAATCCGGCCCGTTTGACTACAAAAAGTGGACCAAGTTAACACGACAAATCAGAAGACGTGAAGGAGGAAAAGATTCTCCGTGACTAGGTTTGTAGGGATGAGCTTGCCTGGTATTTGGATCTTAGAATTTCTCTATACATAGGGATTTCAATCTGCTGCATATCTAGTGATTGTAATGGCAGTGTTATGTGAGCCTTCATTTGCTTCCAGATGCCAAAAGAATTTTGTTAAAAAGCTTATTTTGATTTAGTAGCTGTTTTTTATCTTTGCAAAAATAGAGTTAGGCTTCGTCTGATATTGCTTTTTTGTCCTTCATGAGCTGAGCATGAATTCCCAATGGGATTCCAGAGGAAGCACCTTGATGTTCATTGACCAAACCCCACCCCACCTCCCCATTGGGTGTGTGACTATGGTCGTAACCAAATGCGTTTAATTTGTTTTGTACATACAATTTCTTCAAATTCAAAGGCAACTAAAATTTGCTACCACATCAAACACAGAATTTAACTAATTGTAAGTTTTGAGAATTTACCGCAGTTCACCTGTTATTAGAAAAAAATAAGTTGAAATGTTCGAAATAATATTGAACGGGTGTGAAGAGTTAAAAATTCAAAACAATCTTGAAACAAGTTGTATACAAAACACGTTACTTATAATAAATGGAAAACTTAACGAAATTATCATGAAATTAAAAAATGTTATAAATTCACGTGACATTTAAAAATGTTTCCCATGTACACTCGTATTTTTCTTCCTCGTCGTTCAAACTTCTAAGCCACACTCAGTCAGTTTCTACTTTCTTCTGCACTCTCCACCTTCGGGTAAGGTAACACACACACACACTCTCTCTCTCTCTCTCTCTCTCTCTCTCTCTCAGGTTTTACTTCTCAGATGAATGCTCGGTAATTTATTTATTTATTTTTGAAATTTCGAGGTAGAGAAGAAGCGAATTTCACTGAGTGCTACTCCAATGTCGAATTTCATGGCTGCTTCGAATCAGAATCAGAATCCGAACAAGTCCTTTGAGGTGAATTCGATTAACTTGCAGTTATTCGTCGATCATGCTTTGTTTTGATTCTCTTCCTTTATTTAATTTAATTCTATTCAATTTAATTTTAATTTTAATTTTTGATATTTTAGGTCACCCATCTTCCTAACGACTCGATATCGAGCCTAAGCTTCAGTCCCAAGAGCAACATTCTGGTCGCCACCTCCTGGGACAACCAGGTATGTATGTATGTAGCCTTGCATTCTGTTTGGTTGCTAAGAAAGATTTTTCTATAGGATTGGATTTCTGTCATCAGACTACCAGGCACTATAATGTATGATTGGGATTCACATATAATTGTTTACTGGAATCACGTCTTTAGAGAGGCAAACTTCGTGGCGGATGCAGCGACTAGCATGGGATTTGAAGTTGCCAACTTTTGTATTTGGGATAGAACCTTGCCTCCTGTGGCGAGAAAAGCTCTTTTATTTGATTGTATTGGTTCGGGTTGTGACCGTGGTCAGTCTAATTAATGTTATTTCCTTTCTCAAGGAAAAAATATATATATTTATTACAGTATGCTTCTTGCTTATGTAGTATTTATGTGTGATTCATGGAACCGAAGAAGATACACCATTGGATTGATTTTTATAATTTCTTTTCTTATCTGTGCGACCAAACAAACAGTTTATTGGTAGGATTAAGTAATGACTGCTGGTATGCCCGTGTTTAGGTGCGATGCTGGGAGATACACCAGAGTGGACAAAATCTTGCTAGTGTGCCCAAGGCATCCATATCCCATGACCAACCGGTAATGTCTCTCTCTCTCTCTCTCTCTCTCCCCCCATGTTACATGAAACTAGTTCAGTTGTCAAATTGTTTTGTTTCACATGTTTGAATTCCAACATATTGTGGAATAACAGATACATACACAACATTGTGTCAACTATATTTTTTAATTTGAACTAGGGTATGAATTGGTAATGCCTGTTGAATTTATAAATGCTAGATTGTCTGCCTTTTCTTGGTGAATTCGAACTTGGAACCTTTTACTGTTCCACTGGCAGAGCTAGGGGAGTTTACATCTGGCCATGGCCCTCTCATATGATTCTTAACTTCTGCTCCTCATAGTGACTTAGTGTTATTCTGGTTGAATACAAAACAAACAAAAGGTTTGCTGTTTGTTTCTAGATGTATTACTCAGGAACCGATATAAGATTAGTTTTGGAGAAATATATTGGATGCAAAAAATTTTTATGGTTACAGTTGGACGCAAAATTTTGTTAGATAAAAGCAGTACAATCTTTATGTAGAAGGTCAAATATGGAATTTTAATTATGGGAGGTCTGAGACATGCAAGATCTTACGTTTGCAATGAAAATATCAAGGACAATTGCTTTTACACTTGTTATATGCTGTTGATTAAGAAAGTAATTTTTTGTACCGTTTATCTACGATCTCTTGTAAAAAGTTGAGTCTTTTGAATAAGGATCACCACTATTTCAAAGATTTATTGATAAATAGTTAAATACATATGTTTTGTGCGTGCACAAGTATGTGCATTTGATTTGAGACCACATTAGATCAATGTATGTTAATAAAGGAAATTCTGTGATATAACTTGAAGGATATATGTCTATCTATAATTCTATATAGGTTTTGTGCTCAGCTTGGAAGGATGATGGATCTACTGTGTTCTCTGGAAGCTGTGACAAGCAAGTTAAGATGTGGCCTTTAGCTGGTAACCAACCGGTGACCGTTGCCATGCACGATGCACCAATAAAAGAGGTTTCTTGGATCCCGGAGATGAACTACTTAGTCACAGGAAGCTGGGACAAGACTCTGAAGTAAGTAAAACATTTGTTTTTATCTAGTTTGAGCTATCTGAATTTGTGCACCAGAAATTTCAGTCGGATACTTGTTAAAATAATTTGTTAAAGAAGTCTTTTTTTTCTTCTTTTTAATGTATGACCTTTGCCATCTATCTTCAGGTATTGGGATCTGAGGCAGCAAACTCCAATCCATACCCAAGCTCTACCTGAGCGCTGCTACACTCTATCAGTGAGATACCCTCTAATGGTTGTTGGCACTGCAGACCGAAATCTGATTGTTTTTAACTTGCAAACCCCACAGGTATCATTTTATTTGTAAGAGTTATCAGATATCATTTATTTTATCAATTTGATGCAACAAGAATACATCGACGAATTAAAGCAGTTCACTTCTTCATTAACTTTGTTTACTTCTAGTCTTCAGAATTAACATTTATCTAGGCTTTTAATTATTTTTGCGGTACCTTGAGGATAAGCTTCTAGTTCTTTTTGAAGTTTTCAAGTCCAGTCAATAGAGATGGGATTTATTATATAGAGATTCTAATATTTGATTGGGTTGCCGTCATTGACATTCTATGTTTTGACTCTAATTTCAATTATTTCTAATTACTAACAGACTGAATTCAAGAGAATTGTTTCACCCCTAAAGTATCAAACAAGGTCTGTTGCAGCATTTCCGGATCAGCAAGGATTCTTGGTAAGTATTTTGATTTTCCCTTCAAAATTGTTCTTTATTTATTTTTTGGCCTTGTAATTACCTGTTTAGTTTCTGTCTAAAAGTATAGTTGTTCTATTAATTATCTAGGGGAGACCAAAACCATGAAGAATATGAGCGCTACCAAGTTTATATCTTTGACTTCGATAATAGTGCTATAATTTTTCAGATTGAGATGGGTGTTCCCTTCCACTAAAGCACATGGGGAGATTGTATAAATTATCTGCTCAAATGTATTATAATCTTTTTGAGAATTTGATGTGTTGATATCATTGGACATAACTGATATACCACTTAGCCATCAGTTCTATCTTTTGCCATTCTACTTTTTTTTACTATCGTGATTCATGATTATTGAACATCACATAGGATCACTAGTACTCTTTTTTTTTTTTGCTTCATAACCATTTACCTTATCTGAATAATTAATGAATCAAATAATTATGATTCTGACCAGGTTGGCTCTATTGAAGGGAGGGTTGGTGTACATCATCTTGATGATGGACTACAAAGTAAAAACTTTACCTTCAAGTGCCATAGAGAGGGCAATGACATCTACTCAGTCAACTCTCTGAACTTCCATCCCGTAAGATCCCTTTGTCTTTTTCCTTTTTCATAGTTATGTCTGGACAATGTACTGAGGGTCCAACATATTTGTTTTTGGTGTTCTATATTTTTGTTTTTAAATTAAAGATAGGAGTGAAGGAGAGAAAAATACGTTAGAGTAGTTTATAGAATTTGAAACTCAAAATTCAAAACACTTCAAAGTGAAATGTCTCTGTTGTGGTCTTCGTTACATGCATTCTTCGTCAGCTCTGTAAGGTCCCATCTCCCCCCTTCCTTTGTCCTGTTGCTTTTCACTCTCTTGAATTGTGAAAGACAAAAAGCAAATAGGTTTCTGAATAATCCTTGAATTACTATTTTTCTTTTGTTTTGAATTTTTCTTTTATATTATTAATGGATTGTATTCGTTGTTGGCTTGTGATATCTGTAAAGTAGTTAGATTGCTATGTATACTGGATGATTTTGTCTGAACGGTGAATTTGGTTAATTTAAATCTTACCTTCATGTTCGAATTTGTCTTTTTTTTAGGAATGAGTTTACTTCAAAATCATGATTTGGAATGCCTAATTATTTGACAGTTTCCATCCAAACTAATTTATTGAACATTCTCTGTTGGTTCGTTATGTTTATTGTTAGGTTGTTGAGTGAGATGTTGATAAATTCTGAGGCTTCATTTTCTGTTTTACTGTTATTTGTTGCAGTAGAGCTTATTTTGTGCTCCTCGTTTCAGGTACATCACACATTTGCTACTGCTGGTTCTGACGGTTCTTTCAATTTTTGGGATAAGGATAGCAAACAGAGACTAAAGGTTTCTCCCATATTTTTTTCTACTGCTACTTTTGTCTTCGTATTATGCTTAAATTATAAGCATCTTGACTGTTGGTTTCCGATCAGTTTAAGTTGCCGCTAATCTGGCAATTTTACTTTGTTGGCTTTAGTTCTGTACAAGTCATTTTCTTTTTCTGGCATGAGCTTGTCCAGTCCCCGACTCTCTCCTTCCTGTTTATATATTTGGTTACTGATCATTTGTTTTGTATGCGTATAAGTGCCTAATAGAGGGTTTTCTGATTTTTTCAGGCAATGGCGAGGTGCAGTCAATCTATACCTTGCAGTGCTTTCAACAGTGATGGTTCCATATTTGCATACGCAGTAAGTCTCTTTATTCGTGATTTTGCAACTAATATGAGGGTTCGGTCTTGAGGTTTGCCATTCAAATTTTCACGGCACTGACTCATGGTGTAAAATTTGTTTACAAAAATGAAAATACTATCCTTACGTTTCTGGTTGTCCTCTTTTAAATCTGGGTTGGTAATGAATGGAGTCTGGAGGTTGTATACATCCGTAGATGTTATGTTCTTCCAACTGATCTAAAGTGGTAGAAGTAGGTTGTATACGTTGCAACTTCAGGAAATACCTTTGCGTATGCATTTTTATTGTATTTCTTGCAATGATGACTAACCTTTTGCAATTTCAATTTATACCACAATGAACCTTCCACTCTGTAGACTTGCTTGTCTTTCACTATTGTTTCTGTCGAGATTATACTGCATGGCTTGCCATGGTTATTTTGGTCTTGTGCTGTTGTGGTCGTGTTTCTTTCTGTATTCAAGTGACTGATGCTGGTTTGTGGTTCTAATCTCTGAGAGCCAATTTGACTCAAAAACTGGTTGCACAAATTCCTTATATTTTTCTCTCCTAATTTAAATGTTTCACCGGAGATTCTTTCCAAACGCGTGTTTTTAGGTTTGCTATGATTGGAGCAATGGTGCTGAAAATCACAATCCTGCTACTGCAAAGAACTGCATTTACCTCCATGTGCCACAGGTATGTCTGTGACCATACATTTCCAGTAATTTTGTTGACGAAGGCCTGGAAATACTCAAACTGCAATGTTACGCTTTTCTCGGTTGCAGGAAGCTGAGGTTAAAGGCAAGCCAAGAATCAACACCGGAAAACGGTGAAGCTGTTTGCGACCAGCCATGTTTGCCATGAGCTATTTGTGCATACGACGTTTTTTAGTATGCAAACGCGTGATCAAGGCGGCATTCTCCGTGTCTAGATGTTTAGATAGAAGATTGTTCTGGTGCTATTTCTGAGTTGCCATTTTCGAAGAGGCGGCTAGTTTGTTCTTCGCTACGTACTAGGTTGTTCAAAGGGTCTTGTTCTTGTTCCATTTTGAGCAGAGAATTCAAACCTTATAAATATCTTTGCTAAAGCTGGAGGTTTTCGTTATTCTGATGCGATCTTTGCTTAAACTACTTCAATTGCTAGTGGTTACGGTTAAATTTTAACAAAGTCATTTTTCTCTTAAAAGCACGGAAATAAAATTAAAATTAGTTTCTTTTCTTTTCTTTTCGAGATACAATAATAGGAAAAGATTTGTGGCACCATATTTTTACACAACTTTTGACATACGTTTTTGTAGGATCTACTTTGTAATGCATTTTGACAAATCGAACTGTCTATCTTTTAGATCTTCCATCAAAGATCATGTTTACCAAGTCACCAAAATCTGAAACTAATATGACCGTTGGATTAAGAGTTTAAGGTTTCTTTATAGAACTGGATTTGCCCATTTCCTTCACTATAAATGAATATCTTAATGATTTTGGATTCATCTATTTTTTTGCAATGGTGATCTATGAATGATATTCTAAAAGATAGATGGTTTAGATTGTTAAAATACATTACTGAATGGGTTTATAAAAACGTGTGTCAAAAGTTGTGTAAAAAAAATGATGATACTGATTTGCTCCCTATATATATTTACATTAAGAGATGGGGAATAAATTGGTATCAAATTCATTATGTAAGAAACTTAAAGCTAAATTAAAATTAGTTTTAGATATACAAGACCCATTCACTTTGGTATATTATGTTTTTTCTTTTAAACAAACGATATTATCTACACTAAGTAGGAGGGGAGCGGGTGAACTTAACCTCACAATGGGCTAGCAATAATGTGGTTCAAACTCGACTTTGGCGAGAATCAAACTTGACACCCTCTCACTTACAAGTGAAGAGGAATACCACTAAACCGTAGTACTAAGTGACTTTTTGGTATTTATGTATTTTTATATTTATTCCACTAATTAATATAATAAGGGTCAGTTTGGGATTGATGTGCTTTAAAAAAAAAACTACTTTTGATGTGCTTTAAAAATAATCAAATGTAAAATAAAGCTGATGAACGTTTGGTTAACTGAATTTTAAAAGTGCTTTGAGTATGAAAAGCAACGTAAAAACATTTGGTAAAATTTAATGTAAAAGTGATGCAATTGTATACAATGACAAATGAACATAGTAGTAGGAATGTGGGCAACGACAACAGTGGTGGTAATGGTGGTGGTGGTTGTGGTGGAGGTGCAATGGTTGTGCTAATAGTGGGATGTGTTGATTGGGATGGATAGATCACAATGGTGGTAAGGCGGTGGTTGCACCGATAATGGCGGTTTTGGTTGGGGTGGTAATGGCAGTGGTGGCGGTGGCGACAATGATGGTGGTAGTGGTAGTTGTGGTTGTAGTGGCAGTGGTGACAGTAATGGTGGTGGTGGCAGCAATGGTGGTAACAATGGTTGTAGTGGCGGTGGTGGTGGTAATGGTGACGATGACGGTAATGATGGTGGTGACAATGGTAGTAGTGGTGACATTGGTGGAGGTTGTGGTTATGTCGGTGGTGGTGGCAAAAATGGTGGTTGTAATGCTGGTGATGGTGTAAAATTAACAAAGGTATTACAACAATTGAAAATATTTATTAAAAACCCAACTCTGCTTTTTATTACAACAAATTTTAAAAGTAAACTACAAACTGCTTTTAAAAATTACTGTCTAGAGCCCATTACTTTTAGAATAAGCAAAATATTTTACTTTTTTTCAAACATTTTTTTACTACTTCAAGTACTACCAAACAGAGCCTAAATCCAGTAAGGAACATGATATATTATGTCCGACCCCTCAACAAGTGGGCAAATCATGAGGGGGTGGAAGAATTTTACTTTTTAGATCAACACCACTTTTCACGAGGAACACCGTTGTCATTCCCCACGTTTGATGACGCTCTATATGACAATGCATCACCCACACACCTGCATTCATCACGATATTAACCATTTCAGATTTTTTTTACTTGATTTGATAATTAAAATGTTAATAAATATGATGACACAAGAAAATTACAGGCATGCAAAATTAAATTTGATTTATCTTTTTTTTTTTTTAAATTGAAATTAGTTACTAAACGAGATTTCAAATTTTAATTTAAAAAAATGAAATCAAAATGATTATCAAACGTCCTAAAATTGATTTGAAATTTCATTCTCTCTTTAGCATTTGAAGCATATTCTTAATTTTCTTACATAATAAATTTAGGATAATACTTTTTTTTAGTACAAATTTAAGATAATACTTAAGTACTCACAACGAGTACTCTATTTGCTCACTTTTCGATTTAGCCCAATAAAAAAATGTTACTTGTCCTTATTTTTAAAGCCTAATTAAAATTAAATAACATGTCCATTATTTTTTTAAACAATACAAGACGAGTTATCATTGTACAAAATAAAAAAGCAAGTACTCACCAGTGAGTGTCCAAGTATTATCCATAAATTTATGAATCTTATCAACATAAGAAAATGGTGGTGACCCAAAGGGCTAGCTAGAAAATAAAAAAAGACAAAAACAAATACACAAAAATGTTTAAAGAAGAAAATTAAGGTTAGCATTATCCTTATAATTTTGTTAGGTACCTGGATTATCTGCTCTAAATCTGATTGCAACCCAACCGTTCTTAGGAACACCAACTGTACTCTCCTCTGGAGGATCAACAAGATTGGAGCTTAAAGGGTCTTTCTTGGGGTTGAAGTTTCCGAAACCCCAGCCAACAACATAAAAGCTATAGCCATGCAAATGCACAGGATGGTTATCACTTGCTAGCACATTGGTTCCCTGTAAAACTAGTTCAACACTCGCATTGTACTCCAGAACCACCACCTTCGTGCCGTAGGAAGGGGTAAACAAGTTGTCGGGAAGTCAATCACCGGTATAATTGAACCCCTTAGAAGGTTTTCTTGGAAAATCTTTCTCGAAAACACCTGGGATCTTATAATAGTACGCTCGAAGTATGTCGATGGATGGGGCTACAAAGCTTACGTTGTTCACGCTAGCGGAAAATCTTTTACCAAAGGGACCGCTGCATGGTTTGCCGCTGCAATTTAGCAGATTTACAGATATGGCGAAGAAGAGGTGGGTGTTTACATGTAATGGGACATTGGTTGGGTGCTCTTTCGTTGCTAGGCTTCTAAGTGCTTGGTGAAGTCGGTTGATGCTTGAGTTCTGTTATAGGGAGGTAGATGGGGAAATTTGTAGTGAGGAAACTGTGGATGATCTCGGTGTGAACTGCGGTATTTAACGATGGCTGTTGTCGTGGTTTGATCGAAACCAGCTCCGGTGGCGCTTGAATATGCTCTTGCAGCCATGAAATAGAGACTTGGAGGTTGGTTTGCTTGTAATAAAACATCCATGGATTGGCCTGGGGTTATCATTAAGTAAGATGTCTCGATTTGTTTTGTGTAGTAACCATCCTTTCCCACCAATGTTAATTTGTGGTTTGCTATGCCGAAGAAAAGCCCTTCATCCATTACCGCGCTAATTATCCGAAGCAAATAGGTTTTCCCATTCTTCACTGATATTTCGAAAGTACCTGCATGTTACATTAAAATGTTATTAGTAGAGAGAAATGAATAAAAAGATATATACACATTAAAGAAAGAGAGATTAAGCGAGAAAACAGATATTGTAAAATATTTATTAAAGATAGCGAACTAGAGAAAGATTAAAGATTAAAACAAGTTTTTAATTTTTTTTTTTAATATACAATAATAATCAAGCACGTATACATTTTATTTTCAAAACTACAAACTAGCCACAAAAGATAAGTCTATTTTTGAGGTTTACAATTTAACTCACTAAATTATTTCAACTTCAAAATTTTGTTTAAAATGAAGTTATAAAATGACTAGCTAGTCATGAAGGAAACTTATTGACGGGATAAGTTTTTTAACTGCTAATTCATTTTCCATCTTCGACTTGGGCAAGATTTGAAAGTTAAGCATTCATTTCCTCCTTTAGAATACATTGAATGTAGCGACTCCAATCCAAGAAATTAAGTAGACCAGGCCTAAATATACATTGACACAAACTTATTGATATTCTTGTTGTCACATCCCGGCCCGGGACGGATCACTTCCCGGGCCCGCTCCACTACCGTAACACGATATTGTCCGCTTTGGGCTTACCATTCCCTCACGGTTTTGTTTTTGGGAACTTACGAGCAACTTCTCAGTGGGTCACCCATCATGGGATTGCTCTAGCCCCCTTCTCGCTTAACTTCGAAGTTCCTACGGAATCCAAAGCCAGTGAGCTCCCAAAAGGCCTCATGCTAGGTAGGGATGAGAATATACATATAAGGATCACTCTCCTGGGTGATGTGGGATGTCACACTTGCAGTCCCAATGCTATTAGAAGTTTCTCTCTTACTTATTAGTATAAATAAATGCATAAGGCGTGATAAACATCACTCACAAATTCTCAAGCCTTTATCTCTCCTCTTCTCTCTGACTGATCTCTCTCTTTCTTCCTTCACTAAATTCATACTACAACAACTATTTATTTACAAGAATATTTATCAATTTTCTTTGTTGATATCAATATACCTGATTTGGAACATGGATAGAGATGGCCTGGTTGCCCATTTATGGTATATGCATCTGAGAGTATTGGTTCACCTCCTGTTATATTTGCATTTCCTGGTATCTCCATAACATCTTTCTTCCACCACTCGCCTAAGAAAGAACAATAACATTATTAATTTTGAATACTTTAAAGATCATTTGATCAGTGACGGAGCAAAAAATTGGAGCTAGAAGGGGCTTTTACGCCATATAAAAGAAATTGGACAAAAAATGCTAGCACGAATGGAAGAAAAAAGGTTAATTTTTATAGTGCAATGAAAAAATTTAATCAAAAGAGAGTAATGGAGTAGGGAAAAAAAAAAAGAGAATGAGATAATATAAGCACCAAAACTTTTTTGTAAGTTTCTACAATGACATTGAACAAAAATTAATAACCATGGTTCAAAACTGTAGCTATGAAAATGGTCTTTCAAGATAAATTTTTCCTCTATTCCATATATATGTAGTTTTATTGTAAAACAACACTCTATCATGCAAAATGATGAACTGGAAGGCAAGTTGATATAAGGCTTTGGCTTCATAACAATACTACTATAAAACACATTTTGTTGGTCAATTAGAGAAATATAATAAAGCTAGCTGGGAGCAAAAACACATAAGTCGAAGAATGCACTATGTTCAACCAAAAGCACACAAATAGAAGCTACAAAGTGAAAAAACTTCAAAATAAGCACAAACCTCTCCTGACCCTCAAGTGGCTCCACCACTGCATTTGATAACCATTGCATTTTCTACGTACATACCTTATTGCATTTTCAGTTTTCAGTACGTACATACCTAGTATGATTGGAACCTCTGCATGAGGTTTAGAAAAGGGATAGCGAGAACCACGTTTTGGATAGACAAAAATGGGTCCGTGAACTGTTGCTCTTGCCCACCCACTGTGTGCGTGCCACCACATTGTTCCTTCTTCCGTTGTAAACTCTACTTTGTAAGTGTACTTGTTTCCTGGCTCAATCGGGCACTGCGTGATGTACTCAGGTCCATCTGACCATGGATTCCTTACTTGTCTAACTTCATGCCTGTAAATTAAACATACATTTTGTTGAAAAATGCAACTCTACATCAGAAACTTGACAAAATATATTACTACTTATAAATGAACGGTTTTGCTATAAATAATATCGAGATCTTTTGCGATAAAACTTAACACCTATCTTACTACACAAATGGTTAAATAGGTTAAATCAGAGTGATTAGTAATAGGTTGTTGGCCCAACTTTGAAATCTTAACACATTTTGACACAAAAACAAATTAATTAGTTAAATACATGGATAGAACTATAATTTGAATATAAATTAAATGACGCACCAATGAAACGTGATGTTGTAGTTTGCCTTGTTATAGACCGTAATAATCATTTTATCTCCTCTACGAGCTTTCAAAGTCGGCCCTGGGAATCGGTCGCTCACAGTCAGGATTTCCTTGGTACTACATAGTCGAGTGTAAGAAGATGATTTCACCTGCACCAACAACAACGCAATTTACACACATGAACATGAGAGAGAGAGAGAGAGAGAGAGAGAGAGAGAGAGAGAGAGAGAGAATGTGAGAGATCTCGAGAGAGAAATAGATCGGTACAAACCACGAACTTCTGTTGATGGATTTTCCCATTTGTAACATTAAAAAGTAGAAAAACTTGAAAACACACAAAAACTAAGATGTACTAAAACATTAACCACGCCTGCAAAACTTTCAAAGCTCACTATTTGTTTCAAATCCCAAATTGTCATCAAACTTCTCTTATGTGTAGTGTATACTCTCTCTCTCTCTCTCTCTCTCTCTCTCTCTCTCTCTCTCTCTCTCTCTCTCTCTCTCTCTCTCTCTCTCTTCTTTCTTTTTATGTGGCAATTAATAACACTTTCCTCTCTCTCTTTCTTCTTTCTTTTTATGTGGCAATTAATAACACTTTCCTACTGTAGACCTCAGTATTGGATTCATATATTCAAAATTACATTAAATTAGTTGATTTGGTTGCAAACCATACAGTGGAAATGCTTTGTACTTGCAACGTTGTTGTGAAAATCTACACCAACTTTCTTAAATAAGTTGATTTTGTAGATTAGGATAATCTATTTATGGAAATGTTGGTGTGAAGGTGCATACCAATTTTCTTTATTTTATCGTTATTTTAAGATAAATTCTCTTATTTATATGTTACAAGTGTGTTTGGACCTAAAATCCTCATTTCGGCCCAGTTGGTAGGTGCGGGCCTAGAAAGGAGGTTGTGGGTCTCAGCCCAATGATGTAGTGATGATGGAATAGTCGAGTCCTAGACAAAGTAGGATTGTCTAAGGATTAGAATTGGGTTCTAGAGTGGCCGAGTCCTAGATGAAGCAGGACTATTTGAGGGTCAGGAATGATGATAAAGGTTTGAACTAATTTCTCAGTCGTAAGGATTGCCATTGGATGAGATATGAATTGATCATGTTACAACTTACAAGTTTTGGTTCAGAGTTCTAGTTCAAGTTGAAAAGGGCGAGATTTGGCAGTGATAGAGTTTTACTAGAAGGAGGTTTTGTGGAGCTAATTCCAAAGTGTATTTTTTCAGATAATGTTGAGGAATTGCAATACTATTAGGACTCTGCAACTCGACAGTCTTAGGTATCAAGTAGCTTGTCCTATAAATACAAGAAGATTGACAATGTAGAGAGGGCCTTCAACTCGACACATAAATCAACGCTCTATACAAAACCCTTTTACACCCTATTGTGAAAACTAACTACTTCACTAATCGTTAACCCAAATTTCAACTGGATAGACGGGTCTAGGTTGGCAACTGATGGACGAAGACTAACTAAATAGATGCGGTTTTCCATAAGCAACTATTGAAGGCGAACAACTGATTTGAGGGGACTGAATTTGTAGAGTCAGTTTTCCTTAAGAGATTCGAACGACTGGAGACGGGGATTCTCTATGAATCTATGACAGGTTAGTTATTTCAAGTCTCAAACACCAAAGAGTCTTTGATTCTTGCTGAAAGAGATCACTTCATTAGCCTTCTCGACAAAGTGAAGTGTTTTATGATTGGCTACTCTCATGTTACATTTAGAGTTTGACATACAAACAACCGAATCTTTTTTATGATGAAGACACTCATCTCCTTTGAGTTTCTTTGTCCATATAGTTTGATACTGGTTTGGTGGGCCTATATTTCAACCAATATAGTTGAGGTTGCCAAAACTTGTGCAGCAGATCCAAAACTTCACAGTGATTTGGATAACTTTATTTTTAGGTTCTTGAACTCAAGGATGAGAATGTTCATTCCTCGATCGAAACTGCTAAATTCAGGAGTCAGCAACGCATTTTACCACATTACCACATTTGAATTATTCGTCCGATTGAGCTTGGTAGCAAATTGGCACGCTTGCATCAGCATTCGAGCCACTGAAGAATGTCATTAACTTTTAGTTACTCAACTTGCGTGCTATGTAGATTTGTAATTTTAAAATCAACTAAGTGGCTAAGAGAATTTCTTCTACAAATAAGTACTAAATGAAATTATTCAAATGGTACATTCAATCAACTTGGAGACGCTGCATCATCATTGCTAAAGGCTTGTTTGGTGACCATTTATGTTCGTATTTATATATTGGAAACGGAGGAGTTGATGGATGATGATGAATACATGAAGATATGAAGTAGAATTTGAATTTTACTTTCTTTTAGTTTTCATTTTGTGTAATGTGTAACCTAAAAAACCATTTCAACCTATGTGGCAAGAATGCCAAATAACAAGGAATACAAAAACTTCATTAGGCTTGGGTGTGATCATAGAGTCATTCAACGGGCAACCGGGTGTTTTATACCGAAGGCAGTGCTAGTCACACAATCATATTTACTTTTTTATGTACTTGTGTTAATTTTTTATCATCGATCTTTTTTAATTTATTCAATCTGACGACCAAAAATTAAGAGGATGCATGAGAATCAGAGATAAAAATTAGGTGTGTGGATAGCATCACGAGAAATGTTAAGGACATCAAATTGGATTCCAAATAAAATAGCAAGGACATGTTATTAATATTCAATTGATGAAATTAACAAGTGTAATTTAACAATAATTAATTTTGTAAGCAATTTCTACTTCACAACCCTCAAAGTTTGCCAAAATCAGTGTACTTCACTTACTTTTTTTTGTCTCATTTTCATACATAAAGTTTGATTTTTTTGACACTTTGATAGTACTTCCGTTAACTTAGCCATTAACTTTTCTGTTAATTGATGATGTGATAGAATCTTAACCATTAAATACCTAAACAAATATTTATATGTTTTTCCCAACAATTTTTGTACTTCATAAAAGAAACAATCCACTTAAGGTGAAGAAATTTTTGTGCGTGTAGCCGAGTCTCTTCTTTTTAGGTAAAGAAGGGCGTGGGGTTAAATCGTGGTTGAAGAACAATTTTCATCCGAAAGTAGGGGTGCATTTTGTATTGGGCCAACCCGAACTCATTCATGTCTAACCCGAATTTAAACCTAAAGAAACGAGTCTTTTCTTAGTTATAAACCGCCCCAATGCAACCCAATTTCAACCCGGTTATTATTGGGTTGGGTTGGGTTAATTCTTTGCATGCCGATGCCCAACCCGATTTATAACCCACTCTAGTCTCTAACTCGATCATAACCCAAATGAACTAATGCACATATTGTACTCATGTCCACCAATCAACAACCTTTATAATGTTTAATACAATATCCTTTATAGGTATAGTTGATAGTGCTGAAGCTTTTGGTAAGGAGGTTCCATGTAGCACTTAACTTGATTCTATTTGGCCATTTGTAGGTCCTCATGTACTTTGTTTTAAATGATTATAATGACAGTTGTGAATATATGACCTACAACTAACTATTTTTCTTATTTAATACAAATGCAAATTAAATTTGGACAAAAAGACTTGAGTTTGGTGTTTGTTTATACTTGGTATGAAGTGTCGTTGTTATTATTATTATTTTTTTTTCCTGTACAAGCTTTGATATTTTCTTGTATTTTTAATTCATAACTTTGCAAGTTTGCATGGTTAAATTTGCGTATTTGGTTTAACTTGTAAGCAGATAGCAATTTGTGGAACTGAATTCAAGTTTTGATTGAACTGTGATAATGAACGTAACTAGTTTTGATGCTACTTTGCTTAATTTTTTTTTTAAAAATTATTGCAAAATAAGTTGTTAAAGGATTAAACTTTAAATTAAAAAAAGTTGGATAATCCGAATCCAATCCAATTAGATCCGAATCCATATGAACCTAAACGAAACTCAACACGAACCCGAACTTGAATTGTGAATGTTGAGCTAAGGTTGGGTTTGACCGTTCAATCCGTCTGAGCCATACCATAAACAATGACAACAACAATTTAGTAAATTAAAATGAAGAAAAACAAAAATATAAACAAAGGAAGAAAGGAAATTTCCAACGTGGTGGACAGCGACTTTGACTTATTGAGAACCCTCCATCTGCAGCTCCTCCCGTCTTCTTCCCCAACCTTTTACTTTTCTTCCCTTCTTCTCCAAAACTAGTAAGCTCTCTGAGATTTCAATCTCTTTCACTCTCTAAGAGGCAGCGGCATGCTTTTCCAAACGCAATTTACAATTTAGTCAACAGGCAAAAGCAAGAGCCACCGAATTTTCTGGAATCCGGTCAACGTGGAGATGCTCCAGATTTTGATCGGTCAACGCCTGCTGCTGCCCCAATTATTAGAGTTGGAATTAGGGATTCGTGTATGAGCTGAGCTTCAATGAACCCAACAGCGATGACGTCCTCCGCCTCTGTTTCTGTTTGGCTGATTCTGCTGTTTGGCTTCTTTCACCTCCATAAGCTTGCTGCCAACGTAGAAGGTATGTCTGTGTCTGCGTGTTTTTGAATTTGGGTGTGTTTGGTTGCAGGAATTGGCATGAACTAATGAATGAATGAATGATTGGATTTGACAGGTGACGCATTGAACGCGTTGAAGACCAATCTAGCTGATCCAAACAATGTTCTGCAGAGTTGGGATCCGACTCTCGTCAATCCCTGCACCTGGTTTCATGTCACTTGTAATAGCGAAAACAGTGTTACTCGAGTGTAAGCAAACCCAACAAACCCCTCCTTTTCAATTCAGTTCAATTCAATTCAATTCAATTCAGTTCAATTCACTTGTAATAGCGAAAATCGTGTTACACGAAATTTCTAACCTTTTTTGCTCCACCCAGTGATCTTGGCAATGCCAATCTCTCTGGTCAATTGGTTGCACAGCTTGGTGTGCTTTCCAAGTTGCAGTACTTGTAAGTGTGTTTTTCGCTCTGCTTTTTTATTTGTGTTCTATCCAACTGTTCCATCAGTATGCATTTGAATTGAAATTGGTATCGATACACGACGAATGAATTCACTACTGCATTTGACATTATCGAAACACCCTTTCTTGACAGGGAACTTTACAGTAATAACATAACTGGAACCATTCCCGAAGAGCTTGGGGGTTTGGCAGACTTGGTCAGTTTGGATCTTTACTTGAACAAGTTACATGGTTCCATTCCAGCGACACTTGGCAACCTTGCAAAACTACGTTTCCTGTATGAACCCCCATCCTTTTGTTAGATAAAATATATCTTGTCTTGCTTTTTTTTAATTGATATGCTAATCTACTGTTTTTAATTGTTCTGTTGGAGTGACTTTCTTCCTTAAGGTCCACGATAGCATTTCAGTTGAACCCAAAATATTACTTAGGTTGACTATAATCTCCCAATATGTGGTTAAGGCATATAGCTTGAGTTTTAACAAATTTGAAGAAGGATCACAATATAAAACAAGTGATAAAACAATATGCACAAGACAAGAAAATATGGGAAATCACGTAACTGGAACCTTGAAGGCGAATATTCCTTATGCCGGATGCATATAATTATAATATGATCCCTGGTTTCAAGATTCACAAGAAGGGAGACTAGCTCCCTTGGTCATTTGAATTTGGAATTCTAATGCAAAGATGCATTAAGCTATGATCACCAGATTAAAAATTCTAAAGATCCAACATGAGACTCCTATGTTTGTAGCATACCCTTTCTGTTATACCAATTCTTTCTTTACTTTTCTCCTCTTTTGTAGATCCCCTACCCTAAAAAGAAAAACACAAAAAAGGAAAGGAAGAAAAATATAAGTTCCTATAGCTTTTACTGTGACGATTGTGAAATCCCAGGTTGCCATGGCATATAATAGCTTGAGCCTTGAAAAGCCCCTTTCATTGATCTGTTAAGTATTTTTCAATTGTCGTGTTTCTGAATTCTCTAAATAGTTAAGACTGCCCCGAAAGAGATTAATTGTGCCAGTAATCATGTGCATGAAGTTTTAGTATCAAGTGAGACTTTGAAGCTTCTATTTTATTATGGTTAACACTATTCCAGTCTGTGTATATGTCTGATTGCACTCATTTATATTGCAAATGGAAGCTTAACATTAAGATTTAATTGGAGAGTATCATTGTTTTCCTTCTAATTTTTGAGCCACCCTTGTAACATCTTCTTAGGGTTACCCTGAGTAAACTTGCTTCCCTAAAACTTCATGTAAAATTTTAGAGAGATTTATTTATTTAGATGAATACTGAGCGTATGTTACAAAGAGGATATCTAGAATTTCCAGAAATTTTGAGAATTATTCCTTTGTAGTTCAAGCAGTAACAATTATGAGGTCCGTATTATGTAAGGTGCTGAGCTAGAATGTGTGTTTTAGGAAATTTTTTGACTTTATCTAGGAGTGAGTCCTAAGTAGTGAAGGGCCTTAAGTGGAATATTTACAGTAATATATTTTAGGGGAAATAGAAAGGAATTCTGTAACCAGAGTGGGTGAACCCTCATATCTAGTGGGACGTTTTGAAAGTTTCCTAGCTCATTGCTTTCTTTGTCTATTTGTGTCCGTAATTCCATATGTACTTTATGCACACTTAACACTCACATACTCTTCTGGTGTTTATATGGCGACAAGAAAAAGGGTAAAATGAAAATGAATTATAGCAAAACTACTTTCACATTTTATTAATTGTTTCCCTTATTATTTGAATAATTATGTGTTGGAAATATAATATCTGTTGTCATTGTGATTATTTATGATTTAACGCTTTCTGTTCCATGAAATAGGCGTCTCAACAACAACACCTTGTCAGGGACTATTCCCGTGACTTTGACTAACATCCTATCATTGCAAGTCCTGTGAGTTTCGTATACTTTCATCTCAATAAGAGGGGGGAGAGACAGAGAGAGAAAAGTTACTAATTTCTCTGCCATCAGAGAATTTGCAAATAACACATAGTTTTCCATCAAATGCAGGGATCTTTCAAATAACAAGCTGACAGGGGATATTCCAGTCAATGGATCTTTTTCACTTTTTACTCCCATCAGGTTTGTTGAAGCCTCTTTATTCTTTTTCTTTACCTTTTTCATGCGGTGGCCGTCCTAGCAAACGACCTAAATGATGTACTGACTTCTATTCTTTATTTTGCAGTTTTGCCAATAATCCTCTGAAACCACTTCCACCCTCTCCATCTCCTCCTGTTTCTCCGAACCCACCAAGTTCTCCAGGTTTATACAACTTATACTGTTGTGATATTAACTCAAATTTGTTTTGAAAGCTGGCTCTATTTTGTTTCAGACCCTTGTGATATTGATTCCAGTGATGGTTAAAAGTGTTTCTGGTGTTTTTCTGTTAATTTCTTTTTACATAATATAACATTATTTTTGGAATTACTGCTCTAAGAGAAGATGCTAGTTAGGAAGGGAAGGGATTGAGGGTCCAAGAGGATACTCCTAATTTTGTATTGTACTATTTCTGTGAGTTTGAAGAGATGAATTAAAACAATGACATATGAAGTTGGAATCACTGCTGTAAAGATGCTAAGAAGATGCTAGTTACGAAAGGAAGGGATTGAGGATCCGAGAGGATGCTCCTAATTTTGTGTTGTACTATTTCTGCGAGTTTGAAGAAATGGATAAAAACAATGACATGTGATGGAGAGTTCATCATATAACTTCTGACTTTAAGGATTTTTCATTTAGTTCTGGTTCATGTTGTGCAAATAATTTTAACTCTGGTGATTCATACTAGGTGCCACTGCTACTGGGGCTATTGCTGGAGGGGTTGCTGCTGGTGCTGCTTTGCTATTTGCTGCACCTGCAATTGCACTTGCTTATTGGCGACGAAGAAAACCACAGGATAATTTCTTTGATGTACCTGGTTAGTGAACTATAGGAGTAATTAGCTTGATAAAGGTGGTGTTGTAGTATGGGATGCAGGTTTCACTAATCTACTGTCTTTGCAGCTGAGGAGGATCCAGAAGTTCATTTAGGACAGCTCAAAAGATTTTCTTTGCGCGAACTACAAGTTGCAACGGATACCTTTAGTAACAAAAATATTCTTGGTAGAGGTGGATTTGGTAAGGTTTATAAAGGACGCTTAGCTGATGGAACTCTGGTTGCTGTAAAAAGACTTAAAGAGGAGAGAACCCAAGGTGGGGAACTACAGTTTCAAACAGAGGTTGAAATGATTAGCATGGCTGTCCACCGCAATCTGCTTCGTCTGCGTGGTTTTTGCATGACACCAACAGAAAGGCTGCTAGTATATCCTTATATGTCTAATGGAAGTGTGGCATCATGTTTAAGAGGTACTCATCTAAATTGTTTGCTGTGTTGATGAATCTTTTTGTTTTCATGAAATTAAAAATTGTTTGGATTACATTGATAAAGTGAATTTATACACCCGACCAATTTGGTTTGGAGTATCAGTACTGATGTTTTTTTTTCTGTTCTTTTTTTCTTCAATTATAAGTGACCTTCTTGATGTTGATTTTATTTAATGGATAACAAGATGACTCTTTTTTGGGTGGGACGGGTGGCATGATATGTGTTAAACCACATTACCTGTTGCTTGTAATTTAAAATTTTACTCTCATAATCATGTTGATAAATTATTGTAGATCGTCCAGAAGGACAAGCTGCACTTGATTGGCCAATAAGACAACGTATTGCATTGGGATCTGCAAGAGGCCTTGCTTATTTACATGATCACTGTGATCCAAAAATTATTCACCGTGATGTGAAAGCAGCAAACATATTGTTGGATGAGGAATTCGAAGCAGTTGTTGGAGACTTTGGGTTAGCTAAACTTATGGACTACAAGGATACACATGTTACCACAGCTGTACGTGGCACAATTGGTCATATAGCACCAGAGTACCTTTCAACTGGAAAATCTTCCGAGAAAACTGATGTTTTTGGATACGGAGTCATGCTTCTTGAACTCATCACTGGGCAGAGGGCTTTTGATCTTGCTCGGCTTGCGAATGATGATGATGTCATGTTACTTGATTGGGTATGCTTTTACGTCTTTCTGTTTCTGTTTGTAGCTAATTTATTGTTATATGCAAGATTATTTTCCAACAACATTTGCATGAGGTCCACCTTCTGATTATATTTTATTGTTCTAAATCTTCCATAATTTCTTTCATATTTTATATGATTCAACGATATTCTTGCTTCAATCTATTGTGTCCCTAAGTCCAAATCTTGAAAATTATGTTTCAATACTCATTGTTAAAGAAATGTTATATAATATACTGTAGATTAGGTGTATCTCTCCATACCAATGTTGCTATTTATTTAAGCTAAAAATAATGGGTCTCGACACCTAATCACTTTATTTCAAACCGCTAATCTCATATGACTTTCTTAATCATTGTGTATGGAACATTTCTGCAATCATTTTATTTGGTTCTTTGCAAAGATACATTAAAAACCTATTACTCATCATAGAGCTGCCAAGTTCCTGTTCAATTAATGTAAAAATCACTTAGTCATTTTTGGCTAAAATATTGAAAACAGTTAGAATCATGGATAAAAGAAAAGAAATAATACTTAACTTTTAGAAAATAACTTTAGTTTAATTAGCTTTTATTAGTTAGAGTTACAATTAAGCTGTGAAGATTTATTTATAGCAATCTAAGGTTTAAATTGTCAGAGATTAATTATTACATTTCCTTGGTAATTGTAGTTGCTTCTTTTGCCAATGTATTGGCCTTGCTGTGATTTCTTGAAGAATTTGGCATGTGTTTTGTATCGATCCTAATTTCCTCATTATCTCTTTATTCTCGCTATCTTGGCCTCTTTCTTCTTTCTATTCTCTGTTTGCATCTTTGTCATATGTTTGCATCATATCGATATTTGAATGACGTTGCATTTTTGTAAGCAATTTGATTTTCTGGAGATATTGTGGCCCTTAAAATCTTGAACATTACAACACATTTTCACTCTCCTAGGTGCCCTCACCTTTTGTTTCAAATGGTAGAACTATCTGACTTTTTCCTTTTTGTTTTAACTAAAATAATAGGTCAAAGGACTACTGAAAGATCGGAGGTTGGAAACACTTGTTGATGCTGATCTAAATGGAAATTATGTTGACGATGAAGTGGAGCAGCTCATCCAAGTAGCTCTGCTGTGCACACAAGGCACCCCAGGGGAACGACCCAAGATGTCAGAGGTTGTCCGAATGCTGGAAGGCGATGGTTTGGCTGAAAGATGGGAGGAGTGGCAAAAAGAGGAGGTGTTCCGCCAAGATTTCAACCCTATTCATCATCCAAGTACTAATTGGATCATAGACTCAACTTCTCATATTCCTCCGGATGAGTTGTCCGGTCCCAGATGATATGCTCGTTGGTTCCGCCCCCCTGTATACATGTAAGAAGCCTTCAGAGGACTGGAGAAGGTCCATTTTGTATTTCAGTGATACCACATTTGTGCATATGTTTTGTCTTTGTTTTCGATTTTGTTTTTGTCTCGCTTATTTTTAAGATCACAAAAATGGAGCTGGTGTTGTTGTAATTTTTATAGGGTTAACTGGCATTACGAAGTTATATGGTGCTAGCTGGAATTAGGAAGGGCCATAAAAGCACCCATTCCAGATGATTTATGTATCTATCCAGAAATTAGTCCAGATTGTCGAGTAAATAATCATTCTGAACTTACAACTATCTATATTTTTGAGTGTTCCTATAGATCCCATAGACACGATAAGGACACTAGGTCAAGTGCGTGGCTGCTTGTGGACGGATAGTGTTAGAAATTTCATTGTGATCATTGCAAGTGGGACTTTGTGGCATTACCCTTATAAGTACTTGAACTAAGGCGTTAGGGGATCAAGAGATCACTTTGTGTCATTCCAACACAGGAATTCGAGCCCTGTCTATCCTTTTCAGAGTATCTCCAATGGAGATCCCTCTACTATCTTTGAGGATTTGTTTAAGACCAACTGTAGGGTAAGATCCAAATCTAAATATTTGAGTTTAAACAAAATAAAAATGCAATCTAATTGTGGGATTTTTTTGTTTTTTTTGAACAAAAAAATATTATCTAGATTGAGTTAAGCCTTACAGTGGGCTAACAATAATATGGTTCAAATTTGCTTTTGGTGAAAATCGAACCTAAAGACTTTTCTTATATGTGAAGATGAATATCATTAAACTCTAGTACTAGGTAATATCTAATGGTTGGACTTAAACCTAAAATGTTTGGCTTTTGACCCAAGCTAAACCCAAATTTGGGTTTGTATTTGGCTGACCCAAATTTTTGGGGGCCCTACCTTTTTTTCTTAAAAGCAATGGGCGAATGATTTATTGAAGTGGCCGATAGATGGATCCCTCACCTAGCGCTAGCAGGGTCCCAGCTGCAAAACAGTAACAGTTTAAGGATCTATGAGCTGTTCAATTTTTGGGCCATCGTTGATCAACGGTCAAGGTTAAAATCCTTTTATGCATTGCAATCTTTAGATTTTGATTTAATTGTTCGTATTTTTTTTTTTTCAAATCTAGTTGAAGGATCACATGAGACTACTTTCACATGAGATAGAGGCATTAAGAAATAGAATAGCGGCAAATTTGATGAATGCATCTAATTAGACTACTTTCAAGTACATTAACAATATTGTACTAATGAATCCTAGCTATTTAGTCTAATATATTTCAATTGAAATAGTTTGTCATACTAATTAATATTTAAGATAAAGTTTATAAATATTTTTCTTTTAAAAATAAAGTATATTTAGTAATTCATCTTTATTTGTTGGGAAAATTAAATTAATAGCACATCTAGTATTATACCCCTTTTGGTCATTTCACATAGTCATTGCTGTTTTACATAAAAGTTTACCAAGCACTATCATACTGTTTTTTTTTTTTTTTTTCCAAAAGCACTTTTACAAAAAAATTTACTAAACACTTTGTTGCTTTATTTCACAGCTGCTTATTCTCACAGCACAGCAGAAACAATTTTTTTTTTTTCAAAGCACAGCAATACCAAACCAGCCCTACATCTCTTTTTACTGTTTTATTTCAACAACCACTCTCTCTCTCTCTATCTCTCTCTCTCTCTCTCTCTCTCTCTTTTGTTGTTCGCTCAGAAAAAGACATTTAAGTACTACTTTGGTACTGAGGTGATTTGTAATTAAGGTATTCATACATGGCGATTTGTTGTCAATTTTTGTAATTGTTCCGTCGTTTTTATTTCAGTTCACTTAATTTTTATACAGCTCAAAAAAGTGCGGGCAGAGATGGGAGAACTCTCTAAGCATTTGGGGTTGATCATCAGGAGATTATATCCATTGCAGAACCTCTTCTCTCTGACCTACCGAGTGTGCCTTGCTATGAGGAGCCACCATCCAAATATGTTGGAGGAGAGTTCCGTTATCAAGCTGATACAGCGGTTCGTATTTTTCTCCATTCAAAAGTTGTTTCTCCTTTCCTTCGTTTTCTCCTCATTGTCTGATACAAAAATATAGGAAATTTTCATGGGATGTGCGGTTTTTTTTTTTTTTCATGACACATAAATCGAGCTTCTCGTCGCTTTTATTTTAAATAAGTGAACACGTTATATTTTTTTATGAGTTATTTAATTTGGACTTTTTCTTTGGTGTTTATAATCGGAAAGAATTGGATAACTCATAGAATTTACGGTAGACCTAAGATAGAGATAAATGTTGTGAAATTTAGTCTTAGGGAGAGAAGTTTTTTCTTCTTGCATGTAAAGTTGTATTGGATCAAAACGTTTATATATAGAGAGAGATGTTTGTAATCTCATAACAACACACAAGATCGAGAGTGAAAGTAATAATACCAATATTCCTCCTCTCTTTGCCTACATCCATTCCATTTCTATTTCTAACAAAGGTTATTTCTCTCTCATTTATCCCTATTATAACAATAAAGTGCTGATAAAAAAAATAAATAAATGTTGTAAAATCGACAGTGTGTGTGCAGTGGAATAAGACACAAAATTTACGAGGTTCCTCTACAGTCAGTGTGACTGGAGTACGTCCTCGGGCAGCAGTAGTGCTTTCATTATAATTTGGAATAATAAGAGTACAAAGATAACTCTATTTATTCTCTCCTCTCCTCTTCCTCTCTTTCTTTCTCTGCTCTTTTTCTTTTTTCTCTTTTTATCTTTTTCTGTTACATGAAAACATATGGAGTGCTCTATTTATAGAGCAACTCCATATTGATGCATTAACTGCATGTTGAAATTTGTAACGCGTCTTCTGACAGCACAATTCATTTTCCACTTTCATTTTCTACAAATGGAACTGTGGGCATTCATTGCCCATGAGACTTTTCAACACTCCCCCTTGGATGTCCACATATCAACATGAGTTGCCTCGTTAAGATCTCGATCTATTTTTGGATGCTCCCCCTTGATGAGTATCTCCCCCTGATTTCAAATTATTTAGGCTGATCATTCATCCTGCTGCTTTAGTCTTTTAGCGGTGATAGTTGCCGAATAAGGTGTTTCACTTGTTGTTAACTTTCCACATACTTGTTCTTGAACTGGGTTGGAGGGCCTTCTGCTAGACTTCCTCCAAAGGTCTGAATTTACCTATTTTATCTGGAGCTGAATTTGATTCAAGGGTGGTGGACACTTGATCTTGAATCAGACTTGTGATTTCTTCAAATGCCGTCTAGACTTGATCTTGAATGAAATTGGACCATGAGGAGCATCATGTGACAAGTGATCTTAGACTTTGTCGGGGATGAACTGACATGTGTTTGTTGTGGTTGCCTCCACAGGCTTCAATGTATCATTTTCACTTGTCTTACTTGCTCCTTTGCAGAAGTGGTATTTTCCTTATGCAGGTTTGGCATCTTCTCGTGTAGTATTTGTCCTCTGATACAGGAGTGGGATGCAAACCTTGTATTTGAATGGACCATCACTTCTTGGTGGCAACGCAAGTTTGAGTGGAGGTTCCGACATATTGCTTTCTCTGTCCTTGTCTTAGCAGGTAAGAACAAAGACAAAGGAAAGGACAGGGAGATTACATGATATGAGATACTCTTGCTCTCGTCCCTGATGATATGAAATACTCTTGCTCTGGTGTGACTTGTTTGTAGAGGTATTTTCAGAGAGGAAGAAAACTGAGTATTTCGAGATACTTTGTGAAAGATGCATTCTCGGAGATGAGGAAGAGTTAAATATTTTTCAGTTCTGCTTGCCATGGAGGACAGAGGTTGACATATATATGGATTTCCCAATAGCAGGTAGTAGTGATGTGCCTTTACTCTTATCAGCAACTGTGGTGTAATTAGAACAGTAAAATTCACGTGTTTTCAACTTTATCAGAGATCTTTGACAAAGTTGCACGTGATATCCAAGAGCTGAGATTGCGTTTGAGAAAATGTTGACAGACATCATGCAGAGAAATCTGGCTTTTGAAATTTGAAAATCGGTGTCTCTTCGATTTTTGAATAAGTGGTCCTGTTGCCCCTCCTTTTATAGAGATATCAATTTTTGTTCAGAAAAACTCAGAAAATTGTTGCCTGCAGAAATTTCCCTTTCTTGCACTTCTGAGATTTTATCTGACTTCTTTCATCATTTTTGAAAATGGTTTGCCCATCTAACATTTGCTTAGATTTGAGTCTCAGGATTGATACAGACGAGCAGCGTCAGGATAACATATGGCGCCCGTCCTTCTCATCTTCTAATGGTCCTCTTACGGTTGGGGACTCTGTGATGAAGGATAACATAACTGCTACAGTGGTAGCCAGGAATCTTCTCACTCCAAAGGACAACAGAATCCTTTCAAACCGGTCTGATGAGGCAGCCGTTCAAGACTCATTGGCTCTCAGTGTTCAATGTGCGGGCTCTGTATCCAATATGGGTCAGCGCTTACTTGCTCGAACTCACCAAGTTGAATCATTAATGGCTGAGGTGGCAAGTCTTAAACAAGAGATTAGAGGGTTTAAGCATGAGAATAAAGTGTTACACATGCTTGCAAATAATTACTCTACGAGCATGAAAAGAAAACTCGACCAGCTACTGGAATCCGAAAGTCGGACTCAAAATGACAATCTGGGGTTCGAGTCTTTATTCCAAAGACATCCATTGTCTTAGCTGTCTGGAGTTCCACCAAGTATTGAGACTCCAAATAATCAACTTCTGGTGTCTTCCCCTTCTGGGGTACTTCCGAGTACTGAGGCTTCACATGAGCAACCTTTGTAAAGGATCCCTCCTATTTGTTTGTTTTAACTCATGTGTATGTAATTTCTCGGAGATATTAATATATAAGCTTTATTTCATTCAGTGTATTGTGTTAAATACAATAAAGCATATATTTCACTAAGATGTGGTACTTCTGGACCAAATATCAATTTATCTTTACCCCTCGCGAAGATAAATGATCATTCTTAGTGTATTAATTATTTGAGTATTCAACTCATAATCTTCAATCCATATGATTCTTTAATGTCGTAAACATCATGGATAAGATTCGTGTTGGCATATTGTTCGATTCTGCAGTTCGAGACAATATTTCTCTCAACACTTTATAATCTTTCTTGACTCTTCAGGAGTCCCAATTTAATATCATCAACTCTTGCAAGAGATTTTAGTATGTTGCAACAATACCATAATGGAAGTACTCACTAAGGCAATTTATACCATTCATTGGTATTGAGTACATATTTCATGCTTTACCCTTCCGGAGCTTTCTTCAAGCAATTTGAATCCTTCAGGGATTTTCTACATTTCATGACACATTTTCCTCTAGAATTTATACAGAGCAATTTGCTTCCATGTATATTTGAGGGATTTATTTATGGAGATATTATGTGGGCGACTCATAACCCTTCATATATAATTCTTCATTCATATGAACTCGTTTCCAACCTTGTGTCATATCATGTGAGTGTATTTCACAGTATTACAAATGCCCATATGTAACCTTTTAGGTTCAACATCTTTTGGCTATTTGTATTGTATCCAAGTATATAGGTCTATTTTTCCACGTTCTTACAAAATTATAATGGATTTGCCTTTATCCATTTTTAGCCCATAATTTTGTTGATGGAAAAAGAACGGGACTCAATATCACCACAGCTCATTGATGAAATTTAGTAGCTACTTGTAAAAACCAAAATTACCGTTGGTTATCATCAATTTGTGATCCCATATTCTCATGTACATGCGCATGCATAAAAGCTTTTCATTTCTTTTGGATATCCATTGCCTCTTCAAGGGCATTACACTATCTCTTCCAGGATAGTTATAATTTAGAGAATGCGGATCATAACCTCTTTTTGAGCGTTATAGAGCTTGTATTTTAATCTCCACTTCGGGAGTTGAGTCATTGGAACCTATACGTCTATCATGCTTCATGCATGAGACATCAATATTCCCATGTCCGCGGATTGACCTTTTCGGGACAAGTATCCTTGCAACAACTGTCATGCGTCTGGCATGCGACGGTTATGCAATAGTTCAGTAGTGCCATATTCTTCTTCTTTCAAAGGACTGAACCTTTTGAGTTTGAGGGTCTGCCACGCTTCAGGCGTGCAACAGATAAATCATTTGCTGCCATATTATTTTGTCTAACAGGGACATTAATTCTTGTAGGCACATTTGCAGCAAGTATATGTGATTTCATCACTTTCGTTGCATCATTAAATGCATCATTCAATTATTCTCACTTCGTTTGTATATTGATTGCTTCATGAATCAAAATAAGACAAATTCTCTTCGTTCTTCTGGAATGATTTTTTCTTATCATTCTTCTGGAATGATATTTGTTCATCGTTCTTCTAAAACGAAGTTATTTTCTCCCCCTAACGGCGGGAAAATTGTCTTATCAAAATGACAGTCCGCAAACCACGCGGTAAATATATCCCCAGTCAAGGGTTTTAAATATTGAATGATAGATGATGTCCAACATCAATGCCTAATCCGCAATGATGCTTCATTTCAGTATGTTGTGGCAGTGCAATAGGCACATAGATAACACAACCAAAAACTCGTAAATGTATAATGTTTGGCTGGTTCCCAAACACGAGTTGTACTAAGAAGTATTGATGGTTATCAACAGGTCTCAACCAAATCAATAATGTATCATGTAAAATGACATGTACCCATGTAAAAACTAGCAATTTTATTTTCATCAGCAGAACGCGGGTAATCAATTTCATCCGCTTAATAAATGCTTCTGCTAAACCATTTTTGAGGATGGACATAAGGAACTTCTGGTCCTTATTTAATAGTCTGCAGACTGAGACTCTTATGACTTTTATTGCAATTAAGTTGAGGCACTGCGGCACTTCAAACTTAAGGTACTTATCAAGGAACTTCATGTCCTGATCTTTTTGTTTGATGGAACTTCAGGTCCAATCATTTTTATTTGATGAGGATCAAGAAACTGCAGGTTCTGATCTGATCAAGGAATTTCGGGTCCAGTATGTACTCATCGTAACAAAAAGAAGTACAATAAATAAATTAAAGCAATAGGCGGTAATTCCAGCCATAATGAATAAATTGCATTTAAGTAAATAAAGCTTGTGACAATGGCTTTAATTTAGCACCATTCACATAAATCAAAACTTAAAGCAGTAGGCGGTAAAACCGTCCATGATAAATAAATTGCTTTAAAGGAAATAGAACTTGTGAAAGGGTTTTAAACCAACACCAATTCACATAAATAACAAGAAGTATCATACCTCCTTTTATTTATTATTTTTCTTTCTTTTTGTCAGCACTTATTCAAACCTTACTTTTCTTATTTCTGTAGCATGGTGCCATGCACCAACAGAAACCATTTATGTCATTTTGACTAAATGGTGTCATGCACCATTCTGCACCATTCAAATCCAAAATATATATATATATATATATATATATATTTTTTTTTTTGTTAGGTTGCAGTCAACATCTCCCTTTTTTTTTTCTTCTCTGTCTCTGCCAATCTCGAAACGCAGGACCTGCTGGGTAGTTATGGAGGTTGCTCAAATTCAATTCAATCCAAAAAACGCTACCAGAGGCTGGCGTGGTTCTTACATGACCCAGGGAACATGTCATCGTTAAGCAAGAACCTCCTTACAGAAACATATATGACAGTGGGGTTGACGAAGGCACAAGAGAGGGAGGTCTGTGTGGATTCATTCTTGCCATCACCATCTCAAACAACCAAGTATTCATGGGAGTTCTCAAGATCCGTCGAAAACAACGTGACCTGGGTTTCCAAGTCTGATGAGATTCTTCTGGATTTCTGGAAACCAGTTGTCAAGTACGAGTTTTCTCATCTCGTGACGACTTCAGGTCGTAAATTTCAATTTTTCACCGGAATTCGGTGGGGCGCTTCTGGCGCAGTGGGAGAGACGAAAAATGGACATACCTTTTATTCTGTGAGATTTTAGATGACTGAGGTGAAAGGTGGATAGTGCTTTATCGGATTTATGGCGTTATGCTTTCCACTGACATGAGAGCTTTTCGTGCTGATAACGTGTTGTAAAATCGACAGTGTGTGTGCAGTGGAATAAGACACAAAATTTACGAGGTTCCTCTACAGTCAGTGTGACTGGAGTACGTCCTCGGGCAGCAGTAGTGCTTTCATTATAATTTGGAATAATAAGAGTACAAAGATAACTCTATTTATTCTCTCCTCTCCTCTTCCTCTCTTTCTTTCTCTGCTCTTTTTCTTTTTTCTCTTTTTATCTTTTTCTGTTACATGAAAACATATGGAGTGCTCTATTTATAGAGCAACTCCATATTGATGCATTAACTGCATGTTGAAATTTGTAACGCGTCTTCTGACAGCACAATTCATTTTCCACTTTCATTTTCTACAAATGGAACTGTGGGCATTAATTGCCCATGAGACTTTTCAACAATAAATAAATAAAGTGACTTTTCATTATACCAATATTAGAGGAATCTGCGCTTCAACTTGATGAAAACACTGCTGTGGAATGCGCAAAAACCACTCTGTGTACGACGTCGTTTGCTTTTTAACAAAACACAGTTTAACCAGTACAAACCTAGTCCACTGCTCTTTCTAACGGTAACATTCGAATACCAAACTAACACTAACCACCACCGCTACCGCCACCACCTGAGACTCCTCCGCCTCACCAAACCCACGCCCTCAACCACCACGTGCCGCCACTATGCCACAAAGTACACCGCCAAAATAACCTCAACCTCCCCAACTGGCCTTTCCGTCTCGGCCGAGGTAACCCCGCCGTGCCCCTCCCCGCCGACATCCGCGGCTACACTCTTCCGCGGCGCGACCTCGTCTGCAAAGCCACCCAAATCCTCCTCGGCCGTCAATCCCCTTCCGCCATGTTATCAGACCCCTTCTCCGAACTCTCTGACTGCCTCACCTCCCTCTCCCTCCACATCACCCCGTCCGAAGCCTCCGAAATCCTGAAATCGGTAACCTGCCCCGACCTCGCCGTCAAATTCTTCCGATTTTGCCCCTCTCTCTCCTCTAATTTCCACCACGACGCCTTCACCTGCAGTCGAATCCTCCTCATCCTCTCCAAGTCCACCTCCCCCGCCCGGTTCGACCTAGTCCGGTCGATCCTCCGCGACATGGACCGCTCCAGCATACATGGCAACATCTCCACCGTCAACATGCTTATCGGCCTGTTCGGCAGCACCGAAGACTTGGAAACCTGTATTGGGTTGGTGAAGAAATGGAATCTCAACATGAACAGCTACACTTACAAGTGCTTGCTTCAGGCCTTCCTGCGCTCTCGCGATTCCGGCAAAGCTCTCGATACTTACATCGACATGCGGCGGCGGGGTAACAAGCACGACATTTTTGCCTACAACATGCTGCTGGATGCGTTGGCGAACGACGAAAAGGTTTGAATTTTGATTGAATTGAATGCAATGTGACATTGTGGTTGCGCTCACATGTTCGAATTCGATGTGGGTTTTTGTGGGTTTCTGATTTTCTGATTTGCAGAAGAAATTTGGCAGGTTGAGGATGCACGCAAGGTGTGTGATGATATGAAGAAGAAGCATTGCGAGCCGGATGAGTTTACGTACACGATTATGATCAGAATGATTGGGAAATTGGGTAAGGGCGATGAGTGTCTCGGGTTGTTTCAGGAGATGGTGAACAAGGGTTGCGCTCCGAATACGATGCTTTATAATACTATGATTCAGGCTCTTGCTCGGAGCAAGATGGTTGACAAGGCCATCATTGTGTTCTCGAAAATGGTACAGAACCATTGCCGGCCTAATGAATTTACGTACAGTGTGGTTTTGAATCTTTTGGTTGCAGAAGGGCAGCTGGGTAGGTTTGATGAGGTGGTGGGGATGTCGAAGAAGTACATGACGAAGTCAATATATGCATATCTTGTGAGGACATTGAGTAAATTGGGTCATGCCGGGGAAGCTCACAGGTTGTTCTGCAACATGTGGAGCTTCCATGACATGGGGGATCGGGATGCATATACTTCAATGTTGGAGAGTTTGTGCAGTGCAGGTAGAACTGCAGAGGCGGTTGACTTGCTAAATAACATTCATGAGAAAGGGATAACTACCGATACTATTATGTACAACAGTTTTGGCAGCTCATGGAAAGTTGAAGCAGATACCCCATCTTCATGAACTGTACGAAAAGATCAAACTTGATGGGCCTGAACCGGACATATTTACCTACAACATTATGATTTCGAGCTTTGGTAGAGCTGGGAAGGTTCTTGAGGCTGTGACAATATTCGAACATCTCAAGAATAGTGATTGTAAACCGGATATTATCTCTTACAATTCGTTGATCAATTGCCCTGGGGAAAATGGTGATGTGGATGAAGCCCGCATGAGGTTTAAGGAGATGCAAGAGAAGGGTTTTAGCCCTGATGTCGTCACCTACAGCACTCTGATCGAGTGCTTTGGCAAGACGGGTAGGGTTGAAATGGCATGCAGGCTGTTCAACAACATGCTTGCTCAAGGCTGCTATCCGAATATAGTGACATACAACATCTTGCTTGATTGTCTTGAGAGGTGTGGGAGGACTGCTGCGGCAGTGGATCTATATGCGAAACTTAAGCAGCAAGGGTTGACACCGGATTGGATTACATACGCAGTGCTTGAACGGTTGCAGAGCGGTTCACATAGGAGAGTTAGGGTTCGTAAGCAAAGTCCGATCACAGGTTGGGTTGTGAGCCCTTTAAGGTGATGAATGGTGTAGATATACCAAATTTTGCATTATTGCTTCTTTGGAGCCAGTTTCGAGTTCCTCCCAAGGCCGAAGCATGTGGCTGCTGCTGCGACTACTCAAGAAACTTGCTTCCCACGGAGCCATCACAACCAGGACCCGTTTTGTTCGCGGAATGAGTTACTTGGGCATGAAAATTCATGCTCATTCCTGTGAGATAGAAACTGCCTCACTTGAGTTTTCGACAAAAAATGATTCTCACTTGTGGAACATCACAAATTTAGTCACAGATTCACAAGTGTTGTTGACAAATTCAATAATTGATGTGGAAGCATGTCTTGTATTTCAGAATTGATGTCTCACTGTCTTTCAGAATTGAACTTTACGTGAACAATGAACTTGTATCGTTGCCTTCCGTAGTCCTCTTATTTCAGAAGCCGTCTCAATTTTAAACGAACTCTCTGAAATTCAACTCGTGTCTCAACGATGCTTTGGCTGCAAAGAAAACAACGGCTCACTTCATAAGACAACTCAAATAGTACCTAAGTTTGCAAATAAATGTCTGACTGGAAGCAAGGAAGGATCAGAAACAAATCGAATAGCTCCGGATGTTTTCTCACACCACAAAATCTACAAAATTCTTCTACCACTCATCGTCTATCACAAGCTACACTTGAAATGCCATACGAGTGGATCTCAATAAGTTATTGCAGTAAACCATACTTTTAAGTTCCAAACAAAACTGCGCAGAAAGCCAAGCTCGGAGTACTTGATCAACGCTTGACCCACTGGAAGCTCTTCCTTGCCTTTGCTTTTCCGGGTTTTTTCCTTTCCACCACACGCGAGTCCCTTGTCAAGAAACCAGCTGGAAACACAAACAAGTTGCTGGGTTAGCAAGAAAGGGGCAGATAGATATTGCAAGGTTAAGATCTGTTTCTCCTTATAAGCCAGAAATAACCAGCGGACAAAGGGGAAGAGAAATATTTACCTTCTTTGAGAGCAGGACGCAAGTCAGGTTCCCAATTTTGCAAGGCCCTGCTCACTCCTAATTGAATTGCTCCAACCTGACCTGGAAAAAACACCTTTTTAATTTTCCATATTTAACACAAACAAAAACGTTTATGCAAAGAATTAAGGTACCGAACATATTAAACGTTGTTCTTTAAAAAGGAGTTACTGTTGAGAGTAACAGTTTGCACAGAGAGTATTTTTGTACTCAACTACTATTAGGAAGAAGCGCCAGCATCAAAAAGCACGAAACAATCTTTAGAAATTACAATCAATTCGTATTTAATTCTGTCGAGATATTGGCTCCGATTTTCTTCTCTTTTCCTCTGCTCTGTTTCAGTTTAATTATTTGAAGTGAAATGAAAATCTAACCACAATTAATTCACCTTAGCAGCCTAGGAAGAAAAGGACACTCGCATTCATTTGACTTCATGAGAGCAGGGGAAGAAAAGCTTTAGTAACATATGGAACTGGACAGAAATTTGTTTTCCATGAGAGCTTGGCAGTGCAGGTAGTAAGTAGCGAGGCAAATTAGTGGTTTTCTGGCATATAAAGCTATAGAATTGCAAGTTCAAGGATAACGGAGGGAAACAGCAGCTGAATTGGATCTCAAACAAGTCGATGTCAAGGAAAAAAGTCAACATATAAATCAAAATAAAGTGCGTAGCAACAAACTTAGGCTTACCTGTGGTGCCGCCTCCTTGAACAGTACAAGCGATGTCCCAAAGGCCCAACGTTTTTGTCTCAGAGAAAGGTCGGAGGAGAGCAGCACGATGATCAAGCATTGGAAAATAGGCGTCAAATTGTTCATCATTAATTGTGAATTTACCATTACCAGGATGAATCCAGACACATGCTACACTACATTTCCTTCTTCCTGTTCCATAAGCTCTCCCCTTGTCGTCTACTGTTCTCACTCTTGCTTTGGCAACTTCCTCCTGTTTCTGGCGCTCTATTTCAGCTCTCGAGGATTTTCTGGTATTTTTCTCATAACGAATGTCTTCAAGCTCTGATAGAGGGGGCAATCCCTTTATCCCTTGAAAATCCTTCGATGAAATCAAAGTGTCAAGCATTCCATCTGTCATTCCAGATGCACCAATAAAGTCACCAAAGCCACGATTCGGACCTGCAGTTACCATACTGAATCAGTCTAACACCTAAAGAGTCACCTAGCTGATAAATGAATCAGCAACTGCATTCAAAACAAAGTACTATTTGAACTATAAAAGTTCGAGAAAGCCGAAGAAATAATCTTATCCCATGTAGAGTGCTTGCAGCTAAACCTAACAAGATACCTGATCATTTTAACTCCTCCCACTAATCAATAAGTAGTGTAGTTCCCAAAATCAAAAGCACAACAATATAGACACACCAATATTTTAATGAACTTGCAGACCTCCCAACAACGAAACATACAATTGGTTGGTGCCCAAATCAACCCAAAAGGATTTAGTACAGTACAAGTTGTTCCACTAAGCTATACACCTTCCTACTCTTAAGCATATCAATGTTATCCAGAATTTAGGAAAAAGAATTAGCCTTTGAGAACAGCAGTAAGCTCCCGCTCCTCTTTCTCAAGCCTCTTAGCCTGTTCAGCCTTCTCAATCTCCTCTCTACTTGTCTCACTGTCAATGGCAGTAACAGTCTGTACACCCTCTCCGATATCGAACAAGTCACTCTTCTCCTCCTCTCCCAAGCTCCACAGCTTGAACTCCTGAGATGTACCCCACTCCTCGCCTCCTTTCCCCTTCAACCAGTCGGAATCGGCCTCGCTGGACTCAACTTCTGCAATCCCGGAAATGTCCCCGGAGCTCTCGCCGAATAAAGGGTCAAACTTTCCATCGGTTTCCTGAGAAAGCCTCCAAACATCTGATTGGGAGGGACCCTTACCATCGTCATTGGAGAAGAACCTTGGAGTGAAAGTAGCGAAAAGAGGATTTTGGGGTTGGGGGAAGGGATGGAACTTTGGGGAGATTAGGTTTAGGCGAGAGAAATGTGAGGGTTTGGGTAGAAGACGAGAGAGCATGGTGATGAAGCAGAGACTTGACAAATATTTTAGATTTTTGAAATTTAGGGTTTAATAAGCCAGAAGATGATATCTCAAGGTTTCACAGAACTAACAGAAAAAATACATATAAAAACCCTAACGGTAAATTTGTCAGATAATTATATTTCATTTTTTCAGAAAATTTTATTAGAAAAAAAGGAGATAAAATGTAAAAGAACAAACGTGGAAGACACAAATTCAACTCAGTTCGATGCAAATCAGTTTTCAGAGAAAAAACAAAAAAAAAAGGGATACAAACTTCCGTGCAAATCAGTTTAAGGTTGAAAACGTTATAAAGGCTTCCAAATAAAAAGGATTTGAGGGTCTCGAGGCATAACTTAGTTGTGCACAGTAGAGTTTTTGCAATGAATAGTGGTGGTGGTGGTGATGTACTCTTTGTACTTGCAGAGATAGAGAGAGAGAGACGAGGGAGGAAAGTAATGAAAAGGGGAGAACGAGAGTCATGATATTCACTAATGGCTATGGTGGAGTTCGCCGGGAAGGTGGTGTGTGGCGATGCCGTTGCACCCTCTCGGTGCTTGCCAAGGAAGAAGAAAGAGAGAGATGCGGGAGAGATAGAGTGAAGAGAGAGAATGAGGTGGCAGCCAAACAAATAATTATAGCCGTTGGATTTTCATCTAACGGCAAGTCATTTGATCAGGAGGATCCTCTCCTTGGGCTCAGGAGAGGATCCAAGTCTGTGACGTGGATTTGAAAAAAAGGTGAGAGAGAGTCCTGAGAGGTAGGAAGACAAGGGAGAGAGGTGGAGGAATGGGGCGTGGGCCCCACTGGCTCTCAAAAGAAAAACAGAAAAATATATCCCGTAACGTGAATTTACCCAAACGTCATTCATGCTCCGATATTTGTAAAATCTTCATCGTAATTTCGAATTCAGTTCCGCTTGTACCTACGTGTTTGTACCGTCGAGTACTTCAAGGATACGCTAAAAGGATATTTTGTATGTCTCACTATGCGCTGGTCAACAAAAGTCAATAATCTCACATTTAAGGTATTTTTGTCAAATCACTCTTTTAAAATTTATAAAATTGTAAAATTAGGGACGAGCTGTTTCAATAATTCTTTTAGTTAATTTAACTTGATTTTATTGTTAAATATTTTTTTGTGAACATTATTACCCAAAAAAGTTCAAAATTCTCGAAGCCATTTTTTTTTTCTTTAGAACTACAATAGCTTCATTATTGGCTATATCATGCTTATGTCTTAGTTTATATTATAGCTCATGTCATGACCTATGATTTCTGATCAGAATTAGACTTCGACTCTTTGCAATCCTTGGTCAACTAGATGAGTTATTAATTAAAAATCGTTTGATAATTATTTCATTTTTAATTTTTTGTTTTTACTTTTCTGTTTTGAAATTAGTTAAAATACTAAAATAGTCATTGAAATTGGTATAACTCATTTTAGTTCATGAGATTTGAAATTGCTAGAAATGAGTTTCTTAACTATCAATCATTTTGATTATTCCGTTAAAAATATTCATTAAATAAGGAACAGATAACAAAAATAATTTCAATTTAATAAACAATAGACCATAATAATTTGATAAAAATTGAGTGTAATTTTGTTTTTTTACAAAATGTTCAAAATAATTTATGACGGAAAAAATCAGAAAATCTCACTTTGAGTGAGGAGTTGCATAACAATTTCAGGAATCAGCTAAGAAGTCAAAAATAAATATAAACAAAAGAAGAAACGAAACTTCTGACGTGGTGGGCTGCGACTTTGACTGATTGAGAGTCCTCCGTCCGCAGCTCCTCCGTCTTCCTCCCAAACCTTTTACCTTTCTTTCGTTCTTCTCCAAAACTAGCAAGCTGAGATTTCAACCTCTCTCTCTCAGAAGCGGCGGCATGCTTTTCCAAACGCAATCTGCAATTTAATCAAACAGCCACCGAATTTTCTGGCATCCGGTCAACGCAGAGATGCTTCGGATTTTGATCGGTCAACGCCAGCTGCTTACCTGAGCTCCAACAGATCCAAGAGTGATGACGTCCTCCACCTCTGTTTCTGTTTGGCTGATTCTGCTGTTTGGCTTCTTTCACCTCCACAAGGAACCGGAATGAACTAATGAATGATTGAATGACTGGAAACATTCCCGAAGAGCTTGGGGGATGTCAGACTTGGTGAGCTTGGATCTTTACTTGGCAACCTTGCAAAACTGCGTTTCCTGCATGAACCCCCATCCTTTTGTTAGATAAAATCTATCGTCTTTCTTTTTTATTCGATATGCTAATCTGCTGTTTTTAATTGTTCCATTGGAGTGACTTTCTTCCTTAAAGTCCTTGTGCCGGATGCATATAATTTATAGTATGATCCCTGGTTTCAAGATTCACAAGAAGGGAACATCCAATCATTCCAAGTCCCGTGAGTTTCATACTTTCATCTCAGTAAGAGGGAGGAGAGAGTAATATAGCTTGATCAAGTTGGTGTTGTAGTTGTTGTATGGGATGCAGGTTTCACTCATCTACTGTCTTTGCAGCTAAGAAGGATCCAGAAGTTCATTTACGACAGCTCAAAAGGTTTTCTTTGCGCGAGCTACAAGTTGCAACGGATACCTTTAGCGACAAAAATATTCTTGGTAGAGGTGGATTTGGTAAGGTTTATAAAGGACGCTTAGCTGATGGAACTCTGGTTGCTTTAAAAAGACTTAAAGAGGAGAGAACCCAAGACGGGGAACTACAGTTCCAAACAGAAGTTGAAATGATTAGCATGGCTGTCCACCGCAATCTGCTTCGTCTGTTAGAGAAACTTGATTTGATAAGTTTTATCCGAAGAGAACGAACTGAACAGAAAAATGGAAAACAGAGAGGGAAGAAGCTGAAACGAAAATTTTCTTGTTGTTCTCTCTTGCAAAATGTTGCAGAGGAATAATTTATGTACTTGTAAAAAAAAAGAGCACTCACACTCCTTTACATTAACTGATGGCCCTAGTTGGATACACACAACCAACAATACAATCTCAGCCTTACACTTGTCATAATCTAAGACTAAGTGAATACACAATTAGAAACAAGGCTTATTTACTTTAACTTTACTTAGCTCACAGCTTATACACTAATACTCCCCTTTAAGCTTTGAGCTGATACAACTCCAAGCTTGTCTCTGAGATAGTTGAATCTGTCCTTTGGTAATGCCTTGGTAAAAATGTCTGCCACTTGTTCTTTGGTAGGACAGTAAACTAAGTCAATTATCCCTTGCTGCAAGGCATCCTTGATGAAGTGATATCTCCTGTCAATGTGTTTTGTCTTCTGGTGAAACACAGGGTTCTTGGATATTGAGATTGCAGATGTGTTATCACACTGCAGAGGGGTTGCATCGACTTGTAACTCTCCAAAATCTTCCAGAACAAATCTGAGCCATATGGCCTGAGCTGTGGCTTCAGAAGCACTGATATACTCGGCTTCTGCAGTAGAAAGAGCAACACAGTGTTGTTTCACAGAAGCCCATGAGAACACTCCACTCCCAAAAGAAAATGCATAGCCTGAGGTGCTTTTGCTGTCTTCAAGAGATCCTCCCCAGTCACTATCGCAAAAACCAATTAAGACTGCCTTCTTGCCTTTCTCATACTTCAAACCATAGTCCAATGTGCCCCTAACATATCTGAGCACTCTCTTAGCTGTTCCATAGTGTTTATTGGTAGGACAATGCATATATCTAGCTAATAAACTAGCTGCATACATTATATCCGGCCTTGTGGCAGTGAGGTACAACAGACTTCCTACAATCTTCCTATACTGCTCCTCATTTGCTGCACCACTTCCATCATCTTTACTTAATTTCTCAGAAGTAATGAGAGGTATGGAGACAGGTTTACACTCTTTTAGACCAAATTTATCCAATAAGGAAGAAGCATACTTCCTTTGATGGATAAAAATGCTAGTATCTGTTTGTATAACCCCCATCCCCAAGAAATGATGAAGCACCCCGAGATCTGTCATCTCATATTTATCTTTCATGTCTTCTTTGAACTCATTCAGCATCTCCTGGTTATTTCCAGTGTATACTATGTCATCAACATAGATAGAGACAATTAGAATATCCTTATCTCCCCTTGTCTTAGTATAAAGAGTTGCTTCACTCAAGCTCTTTATGAATCCACACTGAGTGAAATAACTATCAATCTCTCCATACCAGGCTCTAGGTGCCTGCTTCAATCCATACAGAGCCTTATACAATCTGTATACTTTATCTTCTTTGCCATTAATCACAAATCCTTCGGGTTGTTCAACATAGACTTCTTCCTGCAGTTGTCCATTCAGAAATGCAGATTTAACATCAAGTTGATATAATTTCCAGTTTCTCTGTGCAGCAAGAGCTATCAAAGTTCGGATTGTATCAAGTCTAGCAACCGGAGCAAAGGTCTCATTGTAATCAATTCCTGGTTTCTGCACATACCCCTTTGCAACTAGCCGTGCCTTGTTCTTTTGTACTGATCCATCCAAGTTCAACTTGGTTTTGAATACCCATTTCACCCCAATAACATGTTTATCACTTGGTCTATCCACCAATTCCCAAGTTCTATTCTTCTCAATCATGATCAGTTCTTCTTCCATAGCTTTTATCCAAGCTTGATCTTGAGCAGCTTCTTCGAATTTTTCAGGTTCCACAATACACAAATTGCACTGTGCCATAATATCATTTATGCTTCTCCATTTCACTGGAGTATGATCATAAGACTGAGGAATCTCAACAGATTCTTGAATGCTGCCTTCTTGTTCTTCAGTATGAGAGAATGTAGAGGAACTGGAGGCACAGTCTTGAATCTCACCCAATCCATGTGAATTCTGAATGTGGGTCACAGCAACAGAGTTCTCTGAATGTTCCTTCCAATTCCAGGTCATAGTTTCATCAAAAACTACATCTCTTGAAAGAATTAACTTCTTAGTGCATGGATCAAACACTATGTATCCCTTCTCACATGTAGCATATCCAACAAACACACATTTGACACTCTTAGCATTTAGTTTCTGTCTCATTTCAGATGGTATATGCACATAGCAGATTGATCCAAATACTTTTAGGTGACCAATTCCTGGTTTTCTGCCACTGTATGCCTCAAATGGTGTCAGATTATCCAGTGCTTTTGTAGGTGATCTGTTTAGAATGTACACTGCTGTATGCACTGCCTCAGCCCACAGAAAATATGGCATGCTTTTATCATGAAGCATTGCCTTGGCCATCTCTACAACTGTTCTATTCTTCCTCTCCACTACTCCATTTTGCTGTGGAGTATAGGCCATAGACAGTTGTCTTTGTATTCCTTCAGCCTCTAAGAATTGGTTGAATTCATTTGATACAAACTCACCTCCTCTGTCACTTCTTAGGCACTTTACTTTGAAACCACTCTGTAATTCTACCATGGCTCTAAACTTCTTGAAACAAGTTAGAGCCTCAGATTTTTGTCTTAGGAAGTAAACCCATGACATTCTTGTATAGTCATCAATGAGAAGCATAAAGTACTTATTCCCAGCAATTGATTCATTTTGCATAGGACCACACAAATCAGTGTGTATAAGCTCTAGAGGACTGCTTGCTCTCCAAGCTTTCTCTTTTGGAAACCACTCACGATGTTGTTTCCCAAACTGGCATCCTTCACATACACCATCAATGTTTTCAAGATGTGGAAGACCATGTACCATTTCATTTTCTCTGAGTTGTTTAAGACTCCTAAGATTTAGATGTCCTAATCTCTTGTGCCAAATCCAGGTAGAATTTGAATCGGTGCTAGCTTTCAGAACAAGTTGACTGTTTTTCCACAGAGAGAGGGGATAACATCTGTTTTCCTTCTTCTTAACTTTGATCACAAGATTATCAAGAGAAGGTCCATCAAATACACTACACAAGCCTCCTCCAAACAAGAGATAGTATCCATGCTCATCCATTTGCCCAACGCTCAGTAAGTTTTCCTTTAATCCTGGCAGATGCATAACCTCCCTGATATACTTCTTTCCTCTATTAGTGTTTATTTCCAATGAACCCATTCCAGCAACATTCACTAACACACCAGTAGGCATTTGCACTTTTCCAGCAACATTTGTTTTTATGTCAACAAGCAGATTACCATCCCCTGTCATGTGGTTACTACAACCACTATCAATATACCAGTTTCCATTGACATTTGACTCTGAGATCGCACTATTAGCATAGAACAAATTTCCTGTCACTTCCACCTGATTTGCAGAGTTTGCCTTTTGCACAGTCTTCCCTACAGTGCATTCTCTAGCCCAATGACCAAATTTATCACAATTATAACACTTAGGTTTCCCCTTATATCTACATTCACCAAAATGGAATTTGGAACACACTCTACACTGTGGTTTAACTGCATCTTGCTTCACATACCCAGAAGAGTTTGAGTTCCGTGTAGAATTAGTGAATGACCTCTGTTGAAACTTAGGCTTAGATTCCCATTTCTTTCCCTTCGAATTCAAGTGCTTATAGGATTTGAATGTACCAGATTGAGCATTTCCACTGGTTTGTCCTTTTGAACTCACAGAGAATGAGGCAAAAGCCTTTTCAGTGACATCAACACTATGCAAATCAAATCGTTGTTCTTGACTCTTCAAAATTGCTACAACCTCCTGCAGCTCTACAGTTTCTAAGCACTTAGTATTTTCAATAACTAGACATATGGGATCATATGGTTTACTGAGACTAATGAGAACTTTCTGTACAAGCCTTTCATTAGACAGAATCTCACCAAATGTTTTCATCTGATTTATCAATTCATTTAGCCTAGTAAGATACCCAGACAGAGTTTCATCATCATGCATCCTAGCATACTCAAATTCACGTCTCAGATTTTGTAGTTTCATAGATCTTATCTGATCACCACCATGGTACTCACCATATAACAGATCCCATGCCATCTTCGCAGAGTCTGCATTGGCAATTCTAGGGAATATCTGATCTGAGACAGCGTTCTGAATAATACCCAGAGCTTTTGCATCTTGCATATATGCTGCGACCATTTTCTCATCGTCTTCTTCTTCCTCTGAGCTTCCTTCAGCCTTCTTCTTCTTCTTTGTTTCTGAGATCGTAATCCCTTTTTCAACCAATCTCCATAACCCTTGAGATTTGAAAATCGTCATCATCTTAATCTTCCAGAACTCGTAGTTCTCACCGGAGAAGATCGGAGTTCTCACCTCAGAACTAACAGACCCAGCCATCTCTTAGCTTAGACAAGACGAACACAAATCGAAATCGGAATCTATGGAGTTCCGATAGCTTCGCTTGAACCGGAACAAGCTCAAGGTAGCTTGAATGCTTCACAGTTTACACCCAGATCTCAAATGATCAAACTAGGCTCTGAGGCCATGTTAGAGAAACTTGATTTGATAAGTTTTATCCGAAGAGAACGAACTGAACAGAAAAATGGAAAACAGAGAGGGAAGAAGCTGAAACGAAAATTTTCTTGTTGTTCTCTCTTGCAAAATGTTGCAGAGGAATAATTTCTGTACTTGTAAAAAAAAAGAGCACTCACACTCCTTTACATTAACTGATGGCCCTAGTTGGATACACACAACCAACAATACAATCTCAGCCTTACACTTGTCATAATCTAAGACTAAGTGAATACACAATTAGAAACAAGGCTTATTTACTTTAACTTTACTTAGCTCACAGCTTATACACTAATATCGTCTGCATGGTTTTTGCATGACACCAACAGAAAGGCTGCTTGTATATCCTTATATGGCTAATGGAAGTGTGGCAGCATGTTTAAGAGGTACTCATTTAAATTGTTTGTTGCGTTGATGAATCTTTTTGTTTTCACGAAATTAAAAATTGTTGGGATTACATTGACAAAGTGAATTTATACACGACCAATTTGGTTTGGAGTATCAGTACTGAAGTTTTTTTTTCTGTTCTTTTTCTCTTCAATTTTAAGTTACCTTCTTGATGTTGATTTTATTTAATGGATAACAAAATGACTCTTTTTTGGGTGGGACGGGTGGCATGATATGTGTTAAACAACATTGCCTGTTGCTTGTAATCTAAATTTCTACTCTCATAATTATGTCAATAAATTATTGTAGATCGTTCAGAAAGACAACCTGCACTTGATTGGCCATATGGCACCAGATTACCTTTCAACTGGAAAATCTTCCGAGAAAACTGATGTTTTTGGATACGGAGTCATGCTTCTTGAACTCATCACTGGGCAGAGGGCTTTTGATCTTGCTTGGCTTGCGAATGATGATGATGTCATATTACTTGATTGAGTATGCTTTTACGTCTTTCTGTTTCTGTTTGTAGCTAATTTATTATTATATTTATTTTCCAACAACATCTGCATGAGGTCCACCTTCTGATTATATTTTATCATTCTAAATCTTCCATAATATCTTTCATATTTTATATAAAAAAAGACATAATGTTGTTGAAATTCAACGATGTTCTTGCTTCAATCTATTGTGTCCCTAAGTCCAAATCTTGGAAATTATGTTTCAATACTCATTTTTAAAGAATTGTTATAGGGATATGATATCCACACATCATGTTTTACTTCTCTTACACCTTTTTAGTTTTCGACCGTCGGATCGGATGAATTGAAAGAGATCAACGGACATAAATTAACAAGGGTGTGTGAGAAGTAAAAAGGGATGTGTGGATAGCACACCCCATGTTATATAATATACTGTAAATTAGGTGCATCTCTAGATACCAATGTTACTATTTATTTAAGCCAAAAATAATGGGTCTCGACACCTAATCACTTTATTTCAAACCGCTAATCTCATATGACATTCTTAATCATTGTATATGGAACATTTTTGCAATCATTTTAATTGGTTCTTTGCAAAGATACTTTAAAAACCTAATACTCATTATAATATACTGTAGATTAGGTGTATCTCTCCATACCAATGTTGCTATTTATTTAAGCTAAAAATAATGGGTCTCGACACCTAATCACTTTATTTCAAACCACTAATCTCATATGACTTTCTTAATCATTGTGTATGGAACATTTCTGCAATCATTTTAGTTGGTTCTTTGCAAAGATACTTTAAAAACCTATTACTCATTATAGAGCTGCCAAGTTCCTGTTTGATTAATGTAAAATCACTTGTCTTTTTTGGCCCGAATGTTGAAAACAGTTAGAATCATGGATCAAAGAAAAGAAATAATACTTAACCTTTAATAAATTACTTTAGTTTAATTACCTTTTATTAGTTAGAGTTACGATTAAGCTGTGAAGATTTATTTATCTTTACTTATAACAATCTAAGGCTTAAATTGTCAGAGATTAATTATTACATTTCCTTGTTAATTGTTGTTAGTATTGTTGTTGCTTCTTTTGCCAATGTATTGGCCTTGCTGTGATTTCTTGAAGAATTTGGCATGTGTTTTGTATCGATCCTAATTTCCTGGTTATCTCTTTATTCTCGCTATCTTGGCCTCTTGCTTCTTTCTATTCTCAGTTTGCATCTTTGTCATACGTTTGCATCATATCGATATTTGAATGATGATGCATTTTTGTAAGCAATTTGATTTTCTGGAAATACTGCGGCCCTTCAAATTTTGAACATTACAATACATTTTCACTCTCCTAGTTGCCCTCACCTTTTGTTTCAAATTGTAAAACTATCTGACTTTTTCCCTTTTATTTTAACTAAAATAATTAGGTCAAATGACTACTGAAAGATCGGAGGTTGGAAACACTTGTTGATGCTGATCTAAATGGAAATTATGTTGACGATCAAGTGGAGCAGCTCATCCAAGTAGCTCTATTGTGCACACAAGGCACCCCAGGGGAACGACCCAAGATGTCAAAGGTTGTCCGGATGCTAGAAGGCGATGGTTTGGCTGAAAGATGGGAAGAGTGGTAAAAAGAGGTGTTCCGCAAAGATTTCAACCCTATTCATCATCCAAGTACTAATTGGATCATAGACTCAACTTATCATATTCCTCTGGATGAGTTGTCCGGTCCCAGATGATATGCTCGTTGGTTCCTTCCCCCTGTATACATGTAAGAAGCCTTCAGAGGACTGGAGAAGGTCCATTTTGTATTTCAGTGATACAACATTTGTGCATATGTTTTGTCTTTGTTTTCGATTTTGTATTTGTCTCATGTATTCTTTAGATCACAAAAAATGAAAACTGATGTAATTTTTATAGGGTTAATTGGCATTACGAAGTTAAATGGTGCTAGCAAGAAATAGGAAGGGCCATAAAAGCGCCCGTTCCTTATAATTTATGTATGTATCCAGAAATTAGTGCAGACTGTCAAGTAAATAATCATATACGATTAGGACACTAGGTCAAGTGCGTGGGTGCTTGTAGACGGATAGTGTTTCAAATTTCATTGTGATCATTTGCAAGTGCGACTCTGTGGCACTACCCTTATAAATACTTGAACTAAGGCAATAGGGGATCTAGAGATCACTTTGTGTCATTCCAACATGGGAATTCGAGCTGTGTCTATCCTCTTTAGAGTATCGTCAATGGGGATCCCTCTACTATCTTTGAGGATGTATTTAAGACCAACTGTAGGGTAAGACCCAAACCTAAATATTTGAGTTTAAACAAAATAAAAATGCAATCTAATTGTGGGGCATTTTTGTTTTTTCGAACAAAAAATATTATCTATACTAAAAGAGTGGGGAATTAGGTTAAGCTTTATAATGGGTTAGCAATAATATGGTTCAATTTTGCCTTTGCAAGAATCAAACCTAAAGACTGCTCACTTATATGTAAAGAAGAATATCATTAAATCGTAGGACTGGCTAATATCTAATGGTTGGACTTGAACCTAAAAAGTTTGGCTTTTGACACAAGCTAAACCCAAATTTTTGGGGGCCCTACCTTTTTTTTTTTTTTTTTTTTTTTACTCTTCTGAAAAGCAATAGGCAAATGATTTATTGAAGTGGCCGACAGATGGGTCCCTCAACTAGCAGGGTCCTAGCTACAAAACGGTAACATTTTAAGGAACTACGAGCCGTTCGATTTTTGGGCCATTGGTGATCAACGGTCTAGGTTAGAATCCTTTTATGCTTTGCAATCTTTAGATTTTGATCTAATTTTCCATATATTTTTTTTTCAAATCTAACAGGTAAAATAAATCTAACTGCTGAAATTTAAATTCAATGTCAAAATAATAAAATAATTTTTTTCGAACATATCCACTTTACATTTGGATGATGTGTGTATTGAAGTTTGGTGGGTTGTTTGTATACTGAAGATTGGTTGGTGTATGTATTGAAGTTTGGTTGGTTGGTGTGAATTGTTTGGTTTTGAAAATTTTGCCGAAATTTAATTTCTTTAATAAAACACTTGTCAAACTAAATTAAAATAATATAATTCAAAACTAAAATAAAAAGTAAAAAATAAATCCTATCGAAAAAAAATTAGGGTTAAAACTATATTCCACCACAATTAGTACATTTTAAGTCATGAAATTTAGATCTTGATAGTTGGATGATATTCACTATTCATAGACTTAAATTCTGTCTTTTAATGGACTAAATATTTGGGTTTGGGTGTAAGGGTTGGAGGTGGTATAAAGACTTTAATGAAATCTTTATATAACTAAAAGAGTATTGCCTCGTATGAGAAAGTCCCTATAGTATAAACCCTAAATATGAAGTTTACATAATTTTATGTGATAATTTCATTGGAAGCTAATTCTTTTAGTTAATTTAACTTGATTTGATTGTAAAATATTTTTTGTGAACATTATTACTCAAAAAAAGTTCAAAATTCTCGAAGCCAAATTTTATTCCTTAGCACTACAATAGCTTCATTATTGGCTATGTCATGGTCTATTATTTCTGATCGGAATCAGACTTGGACTCTTTGCAACCTTTGGTCAACTAAATGAGTTATTAATTAAAAGTAATTTGATAATCATTTTGTTTTTAATTTTTAATTTTTAGTTTTTAGTTTTCTATTCTGAAATTAACCAAAATTGTTAATGAATTGATATAATTCATCACTTTGGTTCCTGAGATTTGAAATTACTAGAAGTGATCCCTGAGTTTGTTAATTATTAATCATTTTAATCATTCCATTAAAAATCTCCATTAAATAAGGAGCAAATGACAAAAATAACCTCAATTCAATAAACAATGGACCATAATAATTTGATGAATATGATTTTATTTTTTTACAAAATGATTAAAATAATTGATGGGGTATGAAATCAGGAATGTCACAACAAAGTAAGGAATTGCATAACAATTTCAGGTATCAGCTAACAAGTCAAAAATAAATATAAACAAAAGAAGAAACGAAACTTGCCACGCGGTGGGCTGCGACTTTGACTGATTGAGATCCTCCATCCACAGCTCCTCCGTCTTACTCCCAAACCTTTTACCTTTCTTTCTTTCTTTCTTCTCCAAAACTAGCAAGCTGAGATTTCAACCTCTCTCTCTAAGAAGCAGCGGCATGCTTTTCCAAACGCAATCTGCAATTTAATCAAATAGCCACCGAATTTTCTGGAATCCGGTCAACGAAGAGATGCTTCGGATTTTGATCGCTCAACGCCAGCTGCTTACCTGAGCTCCAACAGACCCAACAGCGATGATGTCCTCCGCCTCTGTTTCTGTATGGCTGATTCTGCTGTTTGGCTTCTTTCACCTCCATAAGCTCGCTGCCAACGTAGAAGGTATGTATGTGTCTCTGTGTTTTTGAATTTGGGTGTGTTTGGTTGCGGGAATTGGAATGAGCTAATGAATGAATGAATGATTGATTTGACAGGTGACGCATTGAACGCGTTGAAGTCCAATCTAGCTGATCCAAACAATGTTCTGCAGAGTTGGGATCCGACTCTCGTTAATCCCTGCACCTGGTTTAATGTCACTTGTAATAGCGAAAACAGCGTTACTCGAGTGTAAGCAAACCCAACAAACACCTCCTTTTCAATTCAGTTCAATTCAATCCGATTCAGTTCAGTTCAGTTCAATTCACTTGTAACAGCGGAAATAGCGTTACACGAAGTTTTTAACATTTTTGCTCCACCCAGTGATCTTACCAATGCCAATCTCTCTGGTCGACTGGTGTCACAGCCTGGTGTGCTTTCCAAGTTGCAGTACTTGTAAGTGTGTTTTTCGCTCTGCTTTTTTGTTCGGGTCTTATCCAACTGTTCCATCACTGTGCATTTGAATTGAAATTGGTATCGATACACGACGAATGAATTTCACCACTGCATTTGACATTATTGAAACACTCCTTGACAGGGAACTCTTCAATAATAACATAACTGGAAACATTCCCGAAGAGCTTGGGAGTTTGTCAGACTTGGTGAGCTTGGATCTTTACTTGAACAATTTACATGGTACCATTCCAGCGACACTTGGCAACCTTGCAAAACTGCGTTACATGCATGAACCCCCATCCTTTCGTTAGATAAAATCTGTCGTCTTTCTTTTTTATTTGATATGCTATTCTGCTGTTTTTAATTGTTCCGTTGGAGTGACTTTCTTCCTTAAAGTCCATGATAGCATTTCGGCTTAACCCAATATTGTGGTCAAGGCATATAGCTTGAATTTTGACTTTTTCTAGGAGTGAGTCCTAAACGGTAAAGGGCATTAACACCAGAATATTTACAGAAATATACTAGCAATAGAACCCGCGCGATGTCCCGCGTTTTAAAACTATGTTAAACAAGTGCAAATATATTAAAATCTAATTATATCCATATCAAAGAAATATCTATTTACATCCTCATATCCAATAAGGAAAAAAGATATATATACATATATATATATATATATATGTATGTATGTAGGATATATCACATATTAAAATCTGTCTACGTCCTTGCCAAAGTCTATTTGCATCCTTATGTGTAATAATGAACAAAAGATAGGTATTTGAAGAATACATTACATAGAAAAAGTTGTGGATTAAGTTGTTCATACAAATACAATCACATAAAAATATATTCATTTTCCATGTTCCAACTCATCACACTACATTCAGTACTTCACTCTTCTTTCTTCTTTGTTTTTCTGTAGATGAGGATGTACATTTTTCCTCAAGTAATCTGTTCAAGATAAATACATTGGTTAGGCTTCTGAATCATATGAGCCTTTAACTAGCTTATAAAAATGCTCAATTTTCATATGAGAAGGACAACCAGTTTAGAGTTTCGAAAGATAAAATAAAAATTCCAATTCTCACCAAGAAAAGAGAGCCGAAGAAATACAATGGGTTTTGAGGAGAGACGAAGTCTTTACCAACTAACATATGAAGTAAATCATGTTGTTCAATACTTGAGCTTCCAATTTAGTACACTTACATCTTCAATCTCTAACAAAACAAAACAAAAAAGGGAAAAATCATTTAGTATACTTCCCACAACATGTTTAAGATGCATGAACCCAACCAAATTGCTTCACCGTTCACCTATATCCTCAGTGCTATAAATTCGAATTAAAAACCAGTAAATAAAAGTGGTTAAGCTAAAACCCTTACTTCTCATTACATGTTGAAATTTCTTTAACCTCGAAACCTACTCCCACTGTGTTACTTTTGTAGTGCATACACTACAAAAACCAAAAAGAAAATGCTGCAAAGGGGAAATTGGAAAATCATACCACCATCAAACATTGCACGGAAGGCATCTGAAGAAGCAAGCAGGCAAGTTCTGTGAGCATACCATCTACCTGCAATTGGTCAGTAAACAATAAAAAATTTAAAGAGGTCCTTTATGTTAACAATACAATCACACATGCTAATTGAATACTCTATAATTAAGAAAAAGAAGAGGAACTCACGATGTGCTTCTTGAAAACTGGCGAGAGAGAACTGGAACTGGGTTGGAACACCCCAGCCTTTTCAGCCTCGTCATGAAATAATTTTAACAATTCGGTCAAGTATAAAACAATCTGCCAATTATGGTTTTTGTAAATTATGTAGAAGCCAAAAATCTAATAAATAGTCTAACAATAATGGAAAACCTCACGAAAGATTAAGAATCTTTTTACCTCTGCCTGTGGACAATCTTTTTTACTCCTATGCAAGGCGGTTGGGATTCATGAGTGTACCTGCCCTTCTAAGATGCAAAATATAAGAACATGATGTAAATGTCAGAAAAATAGAAGATCACATTTTTTTTTTTGTTTCAAATGCAAGAAAAATTAAATCACCTATATAAAAATATTCAAACTCGGTAATGTGCAGAAAAATTCCAAATTGCAAAACAGTAAAATTCAACACAAAACCAAAATAAAAAGGAGGTATATTAAGTAGCAAAAAGTATTTAAATTATAGGATTTGAGAAATTTTAAGCTAATGGGAAATTCAATAATATTCTTGTATCCAATTAATACTATTCAGGTTTTTATGATATTCTATATAATTGTAAAATTATCTAACAGAAATTTAAACATTCATTACTTTCTATGTCCATATACAACCCTCAATATATGAATCGACCAATCTGTTCGTTTGCTCTTATGATCTTTAAAAGCATTCCATAAAACCTAAGGTGTTCATGTTGCCGATGATAAAAATGAATGTAGCACAACGAAAGAATATACATATATATAGCATAATTGTGATGCTACATACTGACCTGGTAGATAAGATGACTTTGTGTTCATTTGGAAATTGGAGTCAATTATTGGGCACCCTGCCTCCAGAGCTTTCAATGGTAGATTGGTGCGACTTGCCTAAATTGACAAAATTTGGCTGGAATTGAAAATTAATATCGAGTCAAGATATAATTCAACTTCGAATTGAAAACACCAACTTGTCTAAATTGACAAATTTTGGCTTGAATTGAGCTAGCAGTTAGGGTTTGAATTGGAATTCAAAAATTTGATGCATATCTTCATATGCAATAAGCGTTTTGTGCATTGCATTTGAATAATTTATTTATAACCCTATTTTTAATAAACAAAATAGGTATCAAAGGGAATGAAATTTGTATTTTAAAAGAACAAAATAAAACTTACTACCTACAAATTTCAACAGAAATACAAAAAGATTCACAAAAATTTTGGGGAAGGTTTCCAATATTATTGCACCCTCTACAACTTTATGAAGCATAGAGGAAAACCAAAACCAAATTCCGAAAACTGTAATTAACTATCTTGTACAATTGAAACTACACTGGAAAATGTTAAATCCTTAGGCAGACATGTAATCCAAAATGAAGAGAAATTTGAAAGATTTGAGTCTTACCTAACCAGCGATAAAACAAAAGACGTACAAATAAGGTTTGAAATTGGATTTGAACTATGGCAGCTAGTTCTCGCTGGGAATGGAAAAAAATAGAAACATTTTGAGTCATCCAATTCAAATTGCAAACAAAGGGCTGAATTTTCAGACATGCAATCCAATAACTAAGATTGTCCCTACAAATTATTAAAAAATTAATTCCAAAAGAGTATGGTAAAGTTGTAAATAAGTAGATTACAACATTTAAAAAAACGCTCGAAGAGAAACAATTGGGCCTTCAGCTCACTACGCTTAATCTCTATCCAAGGCAAGACTCTTAAGCATCAAAAGAATTCCTCCATAATTATAGGATGCATTTGTTACAAATACAAGTATCAAACCGTGCATTTTCTTATATTTGGATGTTTGGCTTTCCAATATAAGAAAAGGTTATTTGTCTATTTAATAATTGTTGCAATTGTAGCTATACTATGTCATAAGTTTAGTCCTACCAAGCAATAGATTGATGTCCAAGAAGGAAAAAAAAAAAAATGATATACACATAAATAAAATTTAAAATTTTCCATCACACCATTGTAATTAAATAAAGCAAATACACAGTATCATATCACAATCACAACAGCAAGGATTTTACAACGCCACAATATTTAACAACTACTATGCACAGTTTTAAAAAAAATGAGTATAAGATTAACCTTTATAGAACACCTAATTACTTCCAAATGAGATACACAAAATCTGAAATTGCACCTATCCAAAGTTAAAAAAACAAAACTAATTAAATAACAATTCGGCAAGAACAACAACAGGCGACAAACAAAATGAAAACACCATAATCATATCATGGTTGAGAATTTCTAATTTATTAGAATTAGGGAACCATTAATACAACCATGTCACATGTACTAATTTTTTTTATTTGGCCAAAAACAGAAAAAACTGAAAACACCAAATTAAAAAGAGTAGGCAAATGAAGAACATTCATACCCATACTTATCAATTTACACATGAATTTCAATTTTGAATCATTTGGCCTTCCAAAAAAATGCACAGAAATGCAAAAGAAGATGAACAAATTGAAGCAAAGTTATATGTACTAGGCAAGTAAGACTCACCCGAAATTGCCATCAAGCTCTGTTGCACGGAATACCTTGCAATTGACAGCACTTTTACAAAGGTTTTGAAAGGCTTAGATTCAACTTTCAAACATGTAAGACTCTGAGCTTCAAAACCAAAACAAACCCAACTGCACTTTTAGTTCACCAACCCCATTGAATAAAATCCAATTCAATAAAACAACAGAAAATTAAACAACCCAAAAATCAAAACAACCCCACTTGTAGTTGTAGCTCACTAATCCGTTGGATTAATTGATGCCAAATTCAATCAGAAAACATACAATTAACAACAACCTAGAAAAGCCATCCAAAAACCCAACCAATTAACCAAAAAATACCACTTGTACTTTTAGCTTAGTCTTCCGATTGAATCAGATCTATCATCAAATTTCAATCAGAAAATAGAAAATTAAGAACAGCCCAGAGTTTCCACTCACCTGCTGTGAAACTCGTCCTTGTTGAGCAGCAGAACGGGTAAACTGGGTGATATATACAACTGAATAAAGCACTCAACTTTAGCTGCTTCAGCTACATAACAGAAAAAAAGTTAATTTAACTATAATTAAGTAATCTGGTTTAAGACTAGTAAAAAAGCTTGGGAATTTCAGCTGTAAAATCACACCTCAAGCAGCAACTCGACAAAGTCTGCGAAATTAGAATCCAAAATGCGATCTTCAGTCTTCCGGCTTCTTTTGCAAAAATTAATCCCACAATCCCCAAAATATTAAAAACTTGAAGTTTGATTTGAAATTAAAAATGCATTCTTTGAAGATAAATTCCAAAAATTCAAAATTATATGCAAGAGAGATACCTTGTTGGTATTCGGAGTTAGAGTGAGGAGTTCTCGAATTGGGAGCGGCGGAGTTCCGTTGCAAATTTTCTTTCCACGGGTGAAGGGTGATTGCGATTTTTTGGCTAGAGGAAATGAGGTTTTAAGATTTTTGGAATTTTGAGAGAATGGATGGTGTGGCTGGTTGTGAGACCGAGAAAGAGCGTCGATGGAAAATGACGAGTGTTTTCATCCCCTTCGATAGAAAAAGATGAAGCAAAAGAGTATAGAAAAGAGGAAAAGAGAAAGGAAGCATCGATCACCAACACGTGTAAAAATGGTCCAAACGAAATTAAACAAATCAAGCAGGATAAAATCGGTATCACACTGCTCTATGAACAGTGTTTCAGTTGTTTTTCTCTTTTAGTAGTATATAATTTTAATTTTAAGGGGAAATAGAAAGGGATTCTGTACCCAGAGTGGGTGAACCCTCACATCTTGGAAGTTTCCCACACGTACTTTATGTACTTTATGGGGGAAATAGAAGGGAATTTTGTCAGGGTTCACATCTTGGAGTGGGTGAACCCTAACATCTTAGAGTTATGGAGATATGGAATTTTGAGTGCTCATTATTCTGTTTATTTTTGTCTGTAACTCCATATGTACTTTAAGCGTACTCAGAACTCATATACTCTTGTAATGTCTATATAGCGACTAGAAAAATGGTAAAAAAAAAATAAAAAAAAAAAAAAACTTAATGTCGCAAAACTACTTTAGCATTTTACTAAAGCGTCCCTTATAATTTGAATAATTATCTGTTGAAAATATAATATTTGCTGTTGTTGTGATTATTTGTGATTTAATTAGCACTTTCTGTTCCATGAAATAGGCGTCTATCCAACAACAACTTGTCAGGGAATATTCCCCAGACTTTGAATAACATCCAATCATTGCAAGTCCTGTGAGTTTCATACACTTTCATCGCAGTAAGAGGGAGGAGAGAGAGAAAAGTTACTAATTTCTCTGCGATCAGAGCATGCAAATAACATATAGTTTTGCCATGGAATGCAGGGATCTTTCAAATAACAATCTGTCAGGGGATATTCCAGTCAATGGATCTTTTTCGCTTTTTACTCCCGTCAGGTTTGTTGAACCCACCTTATTTTTTTTCTTTACCTTTTTCCGGCGGTGGCTCTCCCAGCGGACGATCTGAATGATGGACTGGCTGCTATTCTTCATTTTGCAGTTTTGCCAATAATCCTCGTCTGAATCCACTTCCAGCCTCTCCACATCCAGCCTCTCCACATCCAGGTTTTTACAACTTATACTCTTCTTGTGATATTAACTCAAATTTGTTTTGAGAACAGTTGAATATCAGAGTACTATACTACAAAATAAGAATATTATTAAACAAATAAAAATGCCAAAATGGTTACAAAATTTTAAGAGACTACATTGTGACGCATTTGTTCTAAGGGGAATAACAGGCATCCTATTTATAATAAACTATAACCCTAATCTCTAACAAATCCTCATTTTAACGGGCTGACCTCAAATCCTAAACTTATTACTTTCCGGCTGGCTCTGTTTTGTTTCACAGACACTTGTGATATCGACTCCAGTCCATTGGTAGTTAATGTTTTTTCTTGGTGTTTTTCTGTTAAATTTTTTTTCATGGTACAACATTATTGTTGGAATCACTGCTGTAAAGATTCTAAGAAGATGCTAGTTAGGAAAGGAATGGATTGAGGATCCGAGGGGATGCTCCTAAATTCCTATGAGTTTGAAGAAATGAATTAAAACAATGACATGTGAGAGAGAGTTCATCATATAACATCCGACTTTTAAGGATTTTCATCTCGTTCTGGTTCATGTTGTGCAAATAACCCTTCCTTTTTAACTCTGGTGATTCATATTAGGTGCCGGATTCGGTGAAATAGTGTCTGGATGCCGTATCGGTACGGATGTATCATTACTATAGCGATTCGGTGGTGAATTTAGTGGTTCATCTAATCATCTCTAATAATTTCTAATCAGATTAAAGAAACTGAGAAAAGTAAACGCACCTGTAATTTTTGGAAACAGAGGAGTGAAACAACTGGAATTTTGGGAAGCTCGGTGCTTCTGGTTTTCATTGAGCAGACAGAAGACGAAGAGGGAGAGGAAGAGAGAAAATTTTACTTTCACTTTTTGGATTTAATTCTTTTGATTCGAACGAAATTTCTTGAATTGAGGAAGCAGATCTCTTGCTATCAACAACTCTCCAACAAAACCAATGACTGTGGCTTCCAAGGTTGTTAATTTTCACCTCTTTTTTCGAATTTTCACCAGATAAGTTAATTTCTGGATTTGTTCAATTTGGACTGTTAGAGATTTGCAATGGGGTGGAGAGATCATGTGTCTGTACAAGTGGTGAGATTTTTGTGTTAAAATATTAATGATATAAAAAATAAAATTTCTCACAATTTATATAATAACATGTGGTGCACCACTTGTGTTACGGACACACGAAAAAACAATTCAATGAAATGGGTCTATCAACCCTCTTTTCTTATTGTATTAGTGGAGAGACCCATCTGCAGTGTTGATTTTTTTAGAGAAGATGTAAGAGTCGGTGGCCCACAGCATTTCCCAAATTCCATATTAATTTGAGAATATTTATATTATTCTGATTAGAAAGTTAAGTGAATTAATTGTTTTTGATTTGTAAAATAATTGCTTACAAATAATCAATTCTATTAAACAAAAATAATTGCTTACAATGAACAATAACTATAAATTATTGTAAAATGTATATGTATTATAAATATTTTTAATTTATATTTTTTAACGAATTAAGAATGAATCGAATTGAATATCATATTGTTTATGTGTACTCTCTAACGAATAGTACCATAGGTTACAACCGAATTACGAACTCGCACCGTGCCACTAATACTGAGGCTATTGCTGGTGGGGTTGCTGCTGGTGCTGCTTTGTTGTTTGCTGCACCTGCAATTGCACTTGCTTATTGGCGACGAAGAAAATCACAGGATCATTTATTTGATGAACCTGGTTAGTGAACTATAAGAGTAATATAGCTTGATCAAGTTGGTGTTGTAGTTGTTGTATGGGATGCAGGTTTCACTAATCTACTGTCTTTGCAGCTCAGGAGGATCGAGAAATTCATTTACGACAGCTCAAAAGGTTTTCTTTGCGCGAGCTACAAGTTGCGACGGATACCTTTAGCAACAAAAATATTATTGGTAGAGGTGGATTTGGTAAGGTTTATAAGGGATGCTTAGCAGATGGAACTCTGGTTGCTGTAAAAAGACTTAAAGAGGAGAGAACCCAAGGTGGGGAGCTACAGTTCCAAACAGAAGTTGAAATGATTAGCATGGCTGTCCACCGCAATCTGCTTCGTCTGCATGGTTTTTGCATGACACCAGCAGAAAGGCTGCTTGTATATCCTTATATGGCTAATGGAAGTGTGGCATCATGTTTAAGAGGTACTCATCTAAATTGTTTGCTGCGTTGATAAATCTTTTTGTTTTCACAACATTAAATTTTTTATGGATTTCATTGATAAAATGAATTTAAAAACCCGACCAATTTGGTTTGGAGTATCAACACTGATTTCTTTTAATATTTTTTTTCCTTCAATTTAAGTTACCTTCTCGATGCTGATTTATTTATTTCTGTTTAATTTGAAAAGAATGACAAGATGACCCTTTTTTGGGTGGGACAGGTGGTATGATATGCGTTAGACCACACTACTTGTTGCTTGTAATTTGAAATTCTCCTCTCATAGTATGTGGATATATTGTTGTAGATCGTCCAGAAGGACAACTTGCACTTGATTGGCCAATAAGACAACGCATTGCATTGGGATCTGCAAGAGGCCTTGCTTATCTACATGATCACTGTGATCCAAAAATTATTCACCGTGATGTGAAAGCGGCAAACATATTGTTGGACGAGGAATTCGAAGCAGTTGTTGGAGACTTTGGGTTGGCTAGACTCATGAACTACAAGGATACACATATTACCACAGCTGTACGTGGCACATTTGGTCATATAGCACCAGAGTACTTTTCAAATGGAAGGTTTTCCGAGAAAACTGATGTTTTTGGATACGGAGTCATGCTTCTTGAACTCATCACTGGGCAGAGGGCTTTTGATCCTCAGCTTGCGAGTGATGATAATCTCATGTTAGTTGATTGGGTATGCACTTACGTCTTTCTGTTTGTGTATGTAGCTAATTTGTTGTTATATGCAAGATTATTTCCCAACAACATTTGCATGAGGTCCACCTTCTGATTATATATTATCATTCTAAATCTTCCATAATATCTTTCATATTTTATATCAAAAAAGACATAATGTTGTTGAAATTCAACGATATTCTAGCTTCAATCTATTTTGTGTCCCTAAGTCCAAATCTTGGAAATTATCGAAGTTTCAATACTCAGATTGTTGTAGAAATGTTATAAAATGTACTGTAAATTAGAAGCCTCTCTCGTTACCAATGTTGCTTTTTATTTTAGCTGAAAATAATGGGTCTCCTTATTTAATGATTTTATTTCAAACCGCTAATCTCTTATGACGTTCTAAATCATTCTATATGGAACATTTCTGCAATAAGTTTAGTTCTTTCTAAAGATACTTTAAAAAACTATTACTCTTTATGCAGCTGCCAAGTTCCTGTTTGATTAATGTATAAATCGCTTGTCTTTTTTGGCCGTAATGTTGAAAGCAGTTAGAATCATGGATCGAAGAAAAAAAACTAATTAGCTTTTAGAAAATAAGTATGGTTTAATTAGCTTTTATTAGTTAGAGTTATGATTAAGCTGTGAAGATTTATTTATCTTTATGTATAACAGTCTAACATTTAATTTGTCAGAGATTAATTTTTACGTTTCCTTTGTTACTATTATTGTTGCTTCCTTTGCCAATATATTGGCCTTGCTGTGATTTCTTGAAGAATTTGGCATATGTTTCTTGAAGAATTTGAATTCATCATCTCTTTATTCTCACTATCTTGGCCTCTCGCTTCTTTCTATTCTCCCTATTTGCATCTTTGTCTTATCTTTGCATCATACCAATATTTGAATGACGTTACATTTTTGTAAGAAGTTTGATTTTCTGGAGAAAACGGAGAGAACAGTGGCCCTTCAAATTTTGAACATTACATTTTACTCTCCTATGTGCCCTCAGCTTTTGTTTCAAATTGTAGAACTAGCTAACATTTTCCTTATTATTTTGACTAAAAAAATTAAGTCAAACGACTACTGAAAGATCGGAGGTTAGAAACACTTGTTGATTCTGATCTAAATAGAAACTATATTGACGATCAAGTAGAGCAACTGATCCAAGTAGCTCTACTGTGCACACAAGGCTCCCCAAGGGAACGGCCCAAGATGTCAGAGGTTGTCCAAATGCTGGAAGGCAATGGTTTGGCTGAAAGATGGGAGGAGTGGCAGAAAGAAGAGGTGTTCTTGTGAAACCCCGTCCCTAGATTTCATTGTTTAAAATAAGGTATTTTGTATTCCTAGTTTTGACGCATTTATATGTGTGGCGTTTGTTTTTTTTTTTTTTTTTTGAAAATGGTTAAAAGACGAAAATGCCCTTCTTGTGCTAAACGGGATTTTACATAGACGTATTTGATTCTTTGTAATTTTCTATTGTTCTTGGCATATTTAAATATTACATGTAACTATAAACGCGCAAACGGATTAGAGTTTGAAATTCGAATAAGAAGGTTACGAATTTTCTAAATAAAATGACATTTTGGTAAATTAAAGTGGAACTTTCTGGAAGCCAATGGCTTTCTTTTCCTTCTTCCCTGTGTGCAAAACCAGCAGCTTTGCTGCTGTGTTCTTCTCCTCTTTAATTCTCCTTCACTCCAAAAACTTCATTGAATCATAACTTTTTCGTACGGCAATGAAATCACGCACGATCGAAGTCTATGTATTTGTAGCGCAGCCCTTTTCATTTTGATACCAAACCCATATGCTGGAACCAAGCGTGCCCATATGTTGAAGCCCAGAAGCTTGACGATTTTCGTAGTTTTTTTCGCCGATTCTGGCTAACCTCTCTGGGAATAGGTCTCGACCCAAGAGAGAAAAATACTCCCCTCTTTATGCGCTTCCAGGATATGTAAGTGGATCTTCCGAATTTCAAGTTTCATTTTTGAACGAGTTTGAGATTTATGTGTTTAACTTGAATTTCCGGTGTTCTTGTTGAGGAGTTGTGGTGGTGACATTGATTTAGCTAAGTGGTAGATTGATGAACAACTTTGGAGGAGTTTGGAGGGCAGGACAAGAACAAGAAAAGGTACATACTTTAATTTTATTGAATTGTTTGTAGTCTTTGGCTAAAAGAGGAAGGATTATGCATGATATGGGTAAGCTAACACATTGAAATAGAAGTTAAATATGATGCCTAGATAGTTTGGGATTGCCATGAAATTGTAAATTGGATTAAACGAGTATGGGTTCTACAATGCACAAAACTTGTTCATTTTGCAGAGAGCAACTATGTTTCAAGTAGCCTACTTTGGCTCTCGATTTCTATGTCCTTGTGAGTTCCTTTTGATCTAATATTGTGTGTTTTGAAAATAGACATGTCTGTGATCAAAACCCTTCTGATTTCACTTAATTCTGTTGTATTTTGATTGATCAAAAATCATGTCCAAAGTTGAGTCACAGGGCTGCCAGACAGCAGCAAGTTTTGTATTTCCAGTTTTGGGACTCCATTTTATAGTTGGAATAACTTTCAATTTAGGGCTCCGTTCTCTACGACTATTATATGATTTTAAAGTACACAAAACAAGCCTCCAAAAACCATTTAAGATGGTACCATTTGGTTCAAATTTGAGCGTTCATTTGGTTCAAATCTGTTGTTGAATGTTTATCTTAAATTGATTCCTTCCAGCTTATTTCCGTCTGCTGATCTTTTGGCTCCAGAATACCATATGGAGACATATCATCTTTCTCTTCTCTCTCTCCGTCTGTCTTTCTCTCTTTATGAGCGCTGTCTTTCTTTCTTTAGGTGCGCACCATCAGGGGTCGGGCCGTAATTAAATCTTATCTTTTTGCTATATTTCTTTTACTTTTGAGTATTATGAGGGTGGGATTTTAGACTTATCAACGACAAAAAAAATTGCTTTCATTTTATAGGAGTGAAAGATTTGATTTTTCACGCATTTATCTTTTAATTTTATTTGTTTATTTAGTTTTCCCAATATTTTGGGTGAAATTCTACCCCATGCATTTGGGTCTTAGTCTTTTCTAGGCCAGTTGCTAGAAAAAAAAAGGCGTTTTAGAGAGAGAAAGAAGACAGCTTGAAAAATTTAGTATCTTGAAGTGATAAAGCAAAGAGATTTCCAAAGTTAATCAAATTGTTATCGTCAGCTTGCTCTCTTTGGATTAATTGATGTTATAATGCATTTTGAAGCTTAAATTATGGATTCCTTTTCTGTGGCAAACCTTGATTTATCAGTGTATAGAAAAAAATATCAATTCATTTCAGTTTAAATATTTCTGAAAAGTTAGAGATCGTTTTATTAGTTTCTAATTATATACTACGGAAAAGTTCAACATCTGCTGAGCACGTTGAGCGTTTGTAAATTAGCCAAATTATAGGGTCATGTGCAGGTGTTGTGTTTAAAACTTCTTTTTTTCACGAGTTTTTGTTAAGCTTTGTGACTTTTTTTTTTTTGTATCTGTTGATTTCTAAATTACTATAATTAAGAACAAGATTAGTGAATTTATAATTTGCTGCTTAGCTTAACACGATCCTTGAATAAACTGTGGAAAAAGAAACAAGTTTTGCTGAAATCAATTTAAAGGCACAAAAACAAAGGTATAAAAAAAATCTATTGGATGATGTAATTTGGTTTGGATTTGTAAAGTACGCTTTTCAATGTGGATTAATTGTTTAAATAATTTTAGATTATGCTGATTGTCTGTTTTCTCTTCTACTTATTTTGTGTTTTCCAACTATTTTTCTGTAATTACCTTTTGTTTATATTATAGGACAGGTGTGTAATTCTTATTTTGATAATTTTTTTCTACTTTCTCTCTTTGATACTTTGCATGTGTATTCACTTGGGAAAAATACTTAAGTCTGAATGATATTAATGCTGCAGGATATATTTTCTTTTGGAGCCATAAAATCTGCAACAGTTTTCCAAGTATACAACGAGGTTGCTGGCCTTTCAGCACTTGACTTTGGTTTCACAGATAACACTGCAGTATACCATGCAAAAGGTTTTTTTCCTTCCCTTTTGCCCCTTTTTTGGGATATTAGTTACAAAATCTGTTTAGTGCATAGATGTGAAATTTACAGGACGGGTTAGTAAGTTAATCAGTTAATTTGATTCTCAATGGATGTGAGTTATTGCGATTTGCAGAGATAGACTAAAGACTTAAGGAAAACAATGTTTGTTTTGAGTACTTCTCACGCCATCGAGGCACAAATGTTGTTCCTGCATTAATTAATTTTCTTTATATCGAAATTGAATAAATTTAATTTTCCCTGATATCCAAATGTATTGAAGTAATTTTGATTGAAGTTTGTTTATGTCTGCTTTCCAAGATTCATTTTTTGGTTACCAGATATCTCACTCCGTTTACGGTGTGCTTTTTTTAGTTAATTGAAAAAAAGGCTTTTTATTCTTTGGTTTTCAGGACTTCATTTGCCATTTATAAGTCAACCCCGCAATACCAAAGTACAAGAGAAACAAGGATTAGAGGTAATTTTTGCTCTAACTTGGAATAGTTTCTAAGATTTGTATTGTGCAATTGGCCAGTGTTAACTACTAAATCGATTAAAAAACATTATGTAGAGGCTGCACCGCCATTCAATTACCTATGGAATTTATGACATGCAATTAGTTTCTTTTTAGTTGAGTTCAAATAATGTTGATTGCGCAGTTATAAAGCTCTTTTTTCTTGTTAGGTTGAAAATCTTATCGATATATTCTTTATTTAGTTGGTCCAATTTGTAACAGATGAGATTGTTTTGTTTGATGTTTCAATCAAAATTTGATCTTTTTTTTTTTTGTTTTTTTTTTTTTTTTTTGTGAAATTATAATGGAATTGCAAGTCAAGTATATTTTAGACTCTTGGTTGCATACTCACCTTCCCACAACTATTATATTATCTCCTGACTGGATGGATTTTTATAATTTCCTTGATCTACGGTTACAATGCTTTTTATAATTTCCTAGATCCATCCTTTTTGTTTGTTCATGATTATGTTGAATGTTTTTCAGGTTAAATGTGTCTTATTCATGTAGTTAAGACTGGTGTATTCAAGTCCTGCAGCATCGCGCGGGCACATTACTAGTAAATCCTAAATTTGAAGTTTACATAATTTTATGTGATTATCTCATTGGAAGCTAATTCTTTTAGTTAATTTAACTTTATTTTATTGTAAAATATTTTTTGTGAACATTACCAAAAAAGTTCAAAATTCTCGTAGCCAAATTTTATTCTTTAGAACTACAATAGCTTCATTATTGCTATCATAGTCTATTATTTCTGATCAGAATCAGACTTTGGACTCTTTACAACCTTGGTCGGCTAAATGAATTATTAATTAAAAGTAGCTTGAAAACTTTTTCGTTTTCAATTTTTAATGTTTAGTTTTTACTTTTTTATTCTGAAATTAATCAAAATAGTTTATGAAATTAGCATAATTCATCAATTTGGTTTCTAAGATTTGAAATTATTAGAAGTGATCTCTGAGTTTGTTAACTATCAATCATTTTGATAATTATGTTAAAAATCTCCATTAAATAAGGAGCAAATGATAAAAATAATCTCAATTCAATAAACAACGGGCCATAATAATTTGACAAAAAATGAAGGTAATTTTGTTTTTTTGTACAAAATAATTAAAATAATTGATGATGAATAAAATAAAAAAATCTTACAACAAAAACAAAGTGAGGAATTGCATTACAATTTCAGGAATCAGCTAAAAAGTAAAAAGTAAATATAAACAAAAGAAGAAACGAAACTTCCGACGCGGTGGGCTGCGACTTTGACCGATTGAGAATCCTCCGTTCGCAGCTCCTCCGTCTTTCTCCCAAACCTTTTACCTTTCATTCTTCTCCAAAACAAGCAAGCTGAGATTTCAACCTCTCTCTCTAAGAAGCAGCGGCATGCTTTTCCAAACGCAATCTGCAATTTAATCAAACAGCCACCGAATTTTCTGGAATCCGGTCAACGCAGATTCTGCTGTTTGGCTTCTTATGTCTCTGTGTTTTAGAATTTGGGAGTGTTTGGTTGTGGGAACCGGAATGAACTAATGAATGAATGAATGACTGGAAACATTCCCGAAGAGCTTGGGGGTTTGTCCGACTTGGTCAGCTTGGATCTTTACTTGGCAACCTTGCAAAACTGCGTGAAAAGTCCCGTGAGTTTCATACACTTTCATCTCAGTAAGAGGGAGGAGAAAGTGAAAAGTTACTAAATTCTCTGCCATCGGAGAATGCAAATAACATATAGTTTTGCCATGGAATGCAGGGATCTTTCAAATAACAATCTGACAGGGGATATTCCAGTTAATGGATCTTTTTCACTTTCTACTCCCATCAGGTTTGTTGAAGCAACTTTACTCTTTTTCTTTACCTTTAGGGACAAAAATAACAATCTGACAGGGGATACACTTTCATCTCAGTAAGAGGGAGGACAGGGTAATATAGCTTGATCATGTTGGTGTTGTAGTTGTTGTATGGGATGCAGGTTTCACTCATCTACTGTCTTTGCAGCTGAGGAGGATCGACAAGTTCATTTACGACAGCTCAAAAGGTTTTCTTTGCGCGAGCTACAAGTTGCGACGGATACCTTTAGCAACAAAAATATTATTGGTAGAGGTGGATTTGGTAAGGTTTATAAAGGATGCTTAGCTGATGGAACTCTGGTTGCTGTAAAAAGACTTACAGAGGAGAGAACCCAAGACGGGGAACTACAGTTCCAAACAGAAGTTGAAATGATTAGCATGGGTGTCCACCACCGCAATCTGCTTTGTCTGCATGGGTTTTGCATGACACTAACAGAAAGGCTGCTTGTATATCCTTACATGGCTAATGGAAGTTTGGCATCTTGTTTAAGAGGTACTCATCTAAATTGTTTGCTGCGTTGATGAATCTTTTTGTTTTCACGACGTTAAAATTTTTTTCGATCACATTGATATAATGAATTTAAAAACCTGACCAATTTGGTTTGGAGTATCAACACTGATTTTTTTTAATGTTTTTTTTTTCCTTCAATTTTAAGTTACCTTCTCGATGATGATTTTATTTCTGTTTAATTTGAAAAGGATGACAAGAAGATCATTTTTTGGGTAGGACGGGTGGTATGATATGTGTTAGACCACATTACCTGTTGCTTGTAATTTGAAATTCTCCTCTCATAAGTATGTGGATATATTATTGTAGATCGTCCAGAAGGAGAACCTGCACTTGATTGGCCAATAAGACAACGCATTGCATTGGGATTTGCAAGAGGTCTTGCTTATTTACATGATCACTGTGATCCAAAAATTATTCACCGTGATGTGAAAGCTGCAAACATATTGTTGGATGAGGAATTCGAAGCTGTTGTTGGAGACTTTGGGTTGGCTAAACTCTTGGACAACAAGGATGCATATGTTACCACACATGTATGTGGCACAATTGGTCATATGGCACCAGAGCACTTTTCAACTGGAGTGTCTTCCGAGAAAACTGATGTTTATGGATACGGAGTCCTGCTTCTTGAACTCATCACTGGGCAGAGGGCTTTCAATCCTTAGGTTGCGAGTGATGATGATTTCATGTTAGTTGATTGGGTATGCATTTACGTCTTTCTGTTTGTGTATGTAGCTAGTTTATTGTTATATGCAAGATTATTTCCCAACAACATTTGCATTTCCTTAGTAATTAGCTTTTAGAAAATAAGTTTGGTTTAATTAGCTTTTATTAGTTAGAGTTATGATTAGCTGTGAAGATTTGTTTATCTTTATTTATAACAATCTAAGGTTTAAACTATCAGAGATTAATTATTGCATTTCCTTAGTAATTGTTACTATTGTTGTTGCTTCTTTTGCCAATGTAGTGGCATAATGTGATTTCTTGAAGAATTTGGCATATGTTTTGTGTCGATCCTAATTTCCTCATCATCTCCTTATTCTCGCTATCTTGGCCTCTCGCTTTTTCCTATTCTCTCTATTGCATCTTTGTCTTCTCTTTGCATGATATCAATATTTGAATGACGATACATTTTTGTAAGTAGTTTGATTTTCTGTAGAAAACTGCGGGCCTTCAAATTTTGAACATTACAACACATTTTTGTTCTCCTAGGTCCCTGCACCTTTTGTTTCAAATTGTAGAGCCACCCGACATTTTCTGTTTTTGTTTTTTCCTAAAAAAATTAGGTCAAACGACTATTGAAAGATTGGAGGTTGGAAAGACTTGTTGATGCTGATCTAAATGGAAATTATATTGACGATCAAGTGGAGCAGCTGATCCAAGTAGCTCTACTGTGCACACAAGGCTCCCCAGGGGAACGGCCCAAGATGTCAGAGGTTGTCCGAATGCTTGAAGGCAAAGGCGAAGGTTTGCCTGAAAGATGGGAGGAGTGGCAAAAAGAGGAGGTGATCCGCCAAGATTTCAAGACTATTCATCGTCCAAGTACTTGGATCCTAGACTCACCTTCTCCTAATTTTGTGTTGTACTATTTCTGTGTGTTTGAAGAAATGGATGAAAACAATGACATGTGATAGAGAGTTCATCATATAACTTCTGACTTTAAGGATTTTTCATTTAGTTCTGGTTCATGTTGCGCAAATAATATTAGGTAACACTGCTACTGGGGCTATTGCTGGAGGGGTTGCTGTTGATGCTGCTTCACCGATTGCTGCACCTGCAAGTGCACTTGGTTAGTGAACTATAGGAGTAGTATAGCTTGATAAAGTTGGTGTTGTAGTATGGGATGCAGGTTTCACTAATCTACTGTCTTTGCAGCTGAGGGGGATCTAGAAGGGTTTTTAGGACAGCTCAAAAGGTTTTCTTTGCACGAACTACAAGTTGCAACGTATACGTTTGTAAACACGAAAAGTTCCTGAAACAAGAAACAAGAATACGTGTACAAAATATATTTTTGTGTTTAATGATTTTGGGGTTACAATCTCTTTGTAATTTGATCCTCTGATTCTATCTTCGTAGGGTGTAGGTTTGTGGATGAGCTGTTGATCCAAAGGGCCGTCGGGGCTTGATCTAGGGATGAACAGTTGATGAATGGATCTTCAAGGGGCGTTGGGCTTGATCTTGAAGAATGGGTGTATGAGTTTGTTGAGGTTGTTGATCCAAAGGGCCGTTGGGGCTTGATCTTAGGATGAACGGATGATGAATGATGAACACCTTCTTCAAGGGGCCGTCGGGGCTTGATCTTGAGTCGGTGGAAGTTCTTTAAGGGCCGTTGGGGCTTGACCTTGAAGGAGGATTTGACGAAGAAACGAAGAGTGTTTTCTTGATCATTCGGGATTTGCTTGAGAGCTTTAGAGTTTCAAGGCTTCAAGGTTTTGGTGTGATGTAAATTCCCTTCTTTCTTTCTTCCTCCTAAAATGAATGCCTTGGCTTCCTATTTATAGAATTCCAAAATTTGATTTTTGGATTTAAATAATCAGATGAAATAAATCATTTCTGCCAGGTATCGACACGTGTCCTATTTGATGACCTTTCCAATTTATTTCGATTTTTCGTTGAGTCACACGCTACATGTAAAATTTATGTGACACGTGAGCGTTGAAATTTTAATTATTGGTCAACATTCATTTCACCGAAATTTTGATGTCTACAAATGCCCCCACTTCAAGGCACGTCGTAGACATGTGCTTGTCACGTGTAGAAGATGCGTTTTGAAGTCCCTTAATGTAGATGTCAACCCAAGGGCCGTCGAGGCTTGATCTTGAATTGGGCTGGAAATTTCTTCAAGGGTCATCGAGGCTTGATCTTGAGTTCGACTGGAAGATTTTCTGGTTTCCTCCAATCGTTGATTTTCCACAGGCTTAATCTTGAACTGGGCTGGAGGATTCTTTTGGTCTCCCCCGAAGGTCTGAACTTAACTCCTTTTATCTGGAGTTGAATTTGATTCAAGGGTGGTGAACACTTGATTTTGAATCGGACTTGTGATTTCTTCGAGGGCCATCGAGGCTTGATCTTGAGTGAAAATAAGACCATGAGCGGTTTCAGGATTCAGACACATGGCAGGCAAGCACGAGGTGGAGGTGATGACCTGTTTCTGTGTTCAATCTGTCCAATTCATATTTGAAGAGGGTTAGAGGATGACTCAGCATATGCAGTTGTTGCGTTTGCTGACGATCCACAAGATTGATGTTTCATTGTCACTCGTCTTAGCTGTTCTCCAAGCAGATGTGGTCCATTCTCTTGAAGTGTATCAACTGTTGAAGATGACTACTCGAGAGCAACGCTAGGTAAGCAACCAGGCAAATGTTCCAGGTAGTCGGTTCCAGATCGGAAGACTGACTCCAAGTGCCGGCTGATTGCTCTCTTTCTCTTTGCCATGCGAGTAATAACAAAGACACAGGAAAAGACAGAGAAAAAGCATGATATGAGATACCTTTTCTTTCGAAGAAGCAGCGAATGAATCAACACATATATTTGTTGTGTTTGTCTCCACATGCTTCGATGTATCATTTTCACTTGCCTTACTTGCTCCCTTTGCAGAAGTGGTATTTCCTTATGCAGGTTTAGCACCTTCTCTTGTAGTATTTGTCCTCTGATGCAGGAGTGGAATGCAAACCTTGCATTTGAATGGACCATCACTTCTTGGTGGCAGCGCAAGTTTAAGTGGAGGTTCCGACATATTGCTTTCTCTGTCCTTGTCTTGGCAGGTGAGAACAAGGGCAAAGGAAAAGATAGGGAAAAAGCATGATATGAGATACCTTTGCTTTCGCCCTTGATGATATGAGATACTTTTGCTTTTGAAGAAGCAGCGAATGAATCAGCACATATATTTCTTGTGCTTGTCTCCATATGCTTCGATCTACCGTTTCCTCCTGCCTCATCTGTACTCCAGGCATCTGGTATCTTCTTTGGGGAAGAAGAAAAAATTGAGTATTTCGAGAGGCTTTGCTGGGAGTGCGCCCTCAGAGGTGAGGAAGAATTGGGCATTTTTTGCAGGTTTGCCTTGCCATAAAAGATGAAGGTCGACATATATAGGGATTTCCCAATAGCAAGTGGTGGTACTGTTCCTTTACCATTATCGACAACTGTTGGGTAATTGAAACAGTAAGATTCACGCGTTCTCAACTTTGTCAGAAATCTTTGACAAAGTTGCCCGTGATTTCTGCAAAGCTGGGGTTGCATATGAAGGGTGATGACAAATCTGGAAAAGCCCAGCTTTTGAAATTCAGAGAGTGATAACTCTTCGATCCTTGAACGAGCGGCCCGACTTTTGAGGTTTGGAGGGTGATACTTCTTTGATTTCTGAACAAACGCTTCTTTGATTTCTGAGCAAGCGTCTCTTCGATTTCTGAACAAACGCCTCTTTGATTTCTGAGCAAGCGCCTCTTCGATTTCTGAATGAACAACCCTGTTCCTCCTTCTTTTTTATAAAGGCAAAAATTGTGTGGTAGTTGGGATAATGACCTCCACGCGTTTTTAACTTTGTCAGAGATCTTTGACAAAGTTGCACGTGTTATCTGAAAAGCCGAGATTGTGTCTGAAGAGCGTTGCCGAACTTTACGCAGGAAAATCCGGCTTTTAAGATTTGAAGAGTGGTGTCTCTTCAATTTTTGAATCGGTGGTCGTGTCGCCTCTCCTTTTATAGAGGTATCGATCACCTCCAACATGCACACTTTGAAGATTGCCCATTCGTGAAAATCGTCTCTGGTGTATTTTGTTTTAACGGCCCTTTGAGATTTTACTTCATCCAACCCTTCTCTTTTAACACCTTTGAAAATGGCTAACCCATCTAACATTTGCTTAGATTTGAGTCTCAGCAGTGATACGGGTGCGACGCGTCAGGGTAATGTATGGCGCCCGTCTTTCTTATCTTCTAGTGGCCCTCTTACCGGTGAAGACTCCGTGATGAAGGATGCAACAACAGCTACAATAGTAGCTAGGAACCTCCTCACTCCTAGAGATAGTAGGCTGCTTTCAGGACTGTCTGATGAGTTGGCCGTTCAAGAGTCCCTAGCTCTCAGTGTTCAGTGTGCGGGCTCCGTGTCCAACATGGGCCAACGCCTACTTGCTCGATCCCGTCAAGTTGAATCATTGATGGCGGAGGTGGAAAATCTTAAACAAGAGATCCAACAGCTTAAGCGCGAGAATAGAGGTTTGCACGTGCTTGCAAATAATTATTCGACGAGCATGAAGATGAAGCTTGATGAGCTGCAAGAATCTGAAGGTCGAATTCAAAGTGACCGTCAAAGGTTTGCGGCTTTCTTCCAGAGGCACCTTTTTCCTGCGTCATCTAGCGTTCCACCAAGTATTGAGGCCTCGAATGATCTATCTTCGATGCCTCCCGCTCCTATAGTTTTGCCAAGTAGTGGGACTTCACGTGAACAACCTTTGTGAAAGCTCCATCTTCCAAATTGCCTTGCATCTTCCAATTTGCTAATTTAAACAATTGGCAGCTGGTGCTGTCTTTGAAAGATGCTTCCCAACATCATCATTGCTACCTTTTTTTTTTTATTTTTTTTTATTTTTTACCTTCATCATTGCTTCCCAACATCATCATTGCTTCCTCTTTTCCTTTTTCTTTTGACTTGCTAATAGTAGCATGCATAATCTTTTTTTTTTCTTTCTGTATAATTGCTCTCGGTGCGCCTGGCACCATCAATACTTTTCTTCTTTATTATTATTTTGTTTATTTATTTATTTTATTTTATTTTTTATTATTTATTTATTTATTTATTTTATATATATATATATGGTGCTCTGCAAGGCTAGGTTTGTGGGTGAAAACCCAGGCCGAGTTCGAGAGAAGACGGAGGAGGAAGGGGTGTCCGTGCTGCTGAAGCTGATCGGTAGAAGGAGAGGGCTCGCAGAGGAGGACGAAGACGGACAGAGAGCTGGAGTCGAGCTTGGAGGTAGTGCAAAGCGTCGAGCTTCAGGATCGGCTAGTCGTTTGACAGCGGTTGTTGAAGTTCTTCTCCAATTCAAATGCAGCAGCAGAGGCAAGAAGATGGATGAGGTCTTTGGGTGTGAGTTGACAAACTTTGGTTTTGTTGATCACATTCAAAGGCAGCAGCCATGGCGGAGGTCGATGATCGAAGGGAGAAGGCTGCGCTGCTCAACCTTAGAGAGAGACAAACTGCCCATACAGCAGCATGAAGATCTTACTGGGTAGATGGGCAGAATGGAGAGCATGGACGAAGAGCTCAATGAAGACGGAGACGGCTCGGGGTTTGGTGGATTTGTCGCTAGTGGATCAGAAATCCTTGTCCATATGCTGCAGGCTGAGATGCGGCAGAAGGGTCTTCGACTAACATCACGAATCATCTTTGTTTGTTGGAGCCTTTTTTTTTTTTTTTTTTTTTTTTCCCCAATTCTTAATTTAAACTGGAATTCGAATGAAACTTGGTCAGCAACCACTAGCGCCCATTCTTCTTTGGCTGGGCTTTCTTCGGGTTTCTGTCTCAATGAAGAACACCAAAAAGCTTTTGAAGACGACCATGGCCCGTCGACCGACAGAAGTTTGGGACCATAGTTGGGCATGTTGGGTTCCTCTTCCCTACTTGTTCAAACGTGCAGAGTGATGGCTTATTCTCCATTGCATCTCTGAAAAGAGAAAGAGAGATGTCGAAAACTTCTTTAGACACCCAAGAGGCTGCAGGAAGCTGTGGGAAGACGGTTTGCTGCTGTGTTTTGGTGAAATCTCAGTTGGACATCACAAGTTGCAGGGTGTTGATGACGGCAAAGACATGGCGCATCTGCTGTCTCTGTTTGGGCTTCTGCCTGACGTCGGCGGTTGCTGCAGCGTTATGCAAAGAAGGAAAGGCTGCTGCTTGTTCGTCCATCACTGCTGTTGTTTTGTTCGAAACCGTCCTTGCATCATCGGCGGGTTTCGGGACCATCGCTGGGCACGATGGGTTCTTCTTCTCCACTTGTTCAAACATGGAGGATGATGGTTTCTTCTCCGTTGCATCTCTGAAGAGAGAAAGAGAGATGTCGAAAATTTCTTTAGACACCCAAGAGGCTGCAGGAAGCCGTGGGAAGGAGATTTCGAGAGCTGAAGCAGCGGAGTTCGGAGAGTTTGAAGATGGAGCACAGCCGTGAGGAGGTCGATGATCGAAGGAGGAGTGACCTCTCGGACTCCCAAGCCACGCCCAGCTTCCTTTGCAGCTCCCAAAGTCGGAGCCTTTAGTCCGAGAGAAAACCTGTTGAAATAGCCAGACGAACGAAGCTTGCATCTCCTTCTGCACCCTGCTTAAAATCCCCTGCAAATCTTCGAAGAAGAGAATCTCTCTCATCTGCAACGTGTAGCTATGGAGCTCTCGGATTATGAACATCATGGAAGAGAAGGCCTTTTTTTTTTACAGAGCAGCATGCAGATTCCCCTGCTTCTCGGAAACCCTCCTGCCACTGCATCTTAAAGATGACGCCGCCATGGTTCACAAACTCTTGAAGCACAATTGGGGGCTTGAGGTTGTTGAGACCATCGTGGTTGAAAACCAGCGCCATTTTGTGCGACTTGGCGCTGCCGTCGGCCACCAGTGGCTTCGCGATTACCGGAAACTTTAGACCCTCCCACGCCTGGCGATCAAACAGCGTTTCCTTGTCGTATATTACAATCTGCTTTGGAATCCCAAACGTGTCACTCTCGTGCTCGATTCTCAGCTCCGAGACCACCTGCAACATGGAAATCCGATTGTGCAGGCGCTTGATTGCCTCTGGCGCGTCGATTATAACCCCGTCAGGGTTCTTGACCCTGAACTCCGCCAGCTCCCGCTTCCAATCGTCTCCATAGAGCTTGTGCAGCACGCAGTCGAACGACCCCTGATCTGCCAGCGAGCGCTCAGTGTCGATCCGAACGAAATCGATGCCCCGCGATCTGGCTAGGTTGACCAGCGACTCTTGGATGAAGCTTTGCTGCTTCTTGGGTGCCAAAGCATAGCCTATACCGAACCTCCGCTCCGCCATTGAATTGCAACACAATGAATCCACAGAATGCTATACAAAACGCTCATATAATCCCGCATACAAAATCGGAGCTCCGAAGACGAAACCCTAATTGGTAGTTTCTTGGTTGTTTTGGAGCTTTGAAGAAATCGAAAATTGCAAACGGAAGAGAGAGACAGAGAGAGAAAACAAAATGGTGACTTGGGCCGAGGAGCTGCAGTTGGTGTAGACGGCGGCGTCGTCGACCACTTCGAATTGAAGCACAGAGCAAGTATCTTCAGTCTATACTTGATAAAGCTTGGAAGGCTTTGAATGACCAGGCCGATTCGGCCGCTGGGCTTAGACTTTAAGGACTTGCTGATTTTTTTAATTTTTAATTTTAATTTTAATTTTTAATTTAATTTAATTTTTTATTTATTTATTTTTTCTGATTTTGGGAGAACACATATACATGCATTCCCTTCCCCTATTTTTTTTTTTTTTTTCGTTTTTGATTTTTTGATTTTTTTTGATTTTTTTTTTTAACAAATAACATGTAATTTTTTTGTACAAAGAATGTAATAATATTGACTTTCATTAGTCACTTTTACTACAACCTCATTTTGATGTGACTGAACTCAAAATTAAATGTTCAAGCTACCTACATACCCTTCCAACAAAGAGATCAAGTCGAAACGTAGTTCAAATGCCTTTTTTTTTTTTTTTTTTTTTTTTTTTGATGTGAATGTACTTGAAGTTTTGAAGTTTTGAAGTTTCAAGTTGCCTACGTACCCTTGGTTGAGGAGGGATCAAGTCATGACGTAGTTCAAATGAGTGATGGTTTTGATGATGATTTTGGTGATGATTTTGCCGTACACAGTTTATGCTCTTGCGGGCCAGGAGCGTGGTGCGTTTGCTTTAGGGGTAGTAGCGCTTCAAAAATCTGCCGTTGATGTGGTCGATCTTCAACCCGTCTTCTGCCATGATTAAGTAGGCGCCATTGGTGTAGATCTCTTGTATTACGTAGGGTCCATCCCACTTTGATGTGAACTTGCTTTTTGTCTTATGAGTTGTAATGATAGGCCTACGCAATGCCAGCACGAGATCTCCGGCTTGGAAAGACCTTGGGCGGACTTTCTTGTTGAATGCCTTGGATAACCGTGCTTGGTAGCATTCCAAGTGTTGTTGAGCTTCGAGCCTTCTCTCATCCAGCGCTTCCAACTCCTGAATGCGCAACTTTGCATTTTCTTCATCAGTCAAGCCTTCTTGTATAGTCATCCTTAGTGAGGGAATTTGACTTTCGAGCGGTAGAACAGCTTCTACGCCATATACGAGAGAATAAGGTGTAGTTTGGGTAGGAGTCCTATGTGTAGTCCTATATGCCCAAAGTGCTTCACTTATTCTTTCATGCCAGTCTCTCTTTGTTCGGCCGATTACCTTTTTCAGGAGGTTGCACAGCGTCTTGTTGAATGCTTCCGCGAGGCCGTTGGCCGGAGCATGATACATGGAAGACTTGTGTTGCTTGAACTTGTATTTGTCGCAAAGCTCGTCCACGAGTCGGTTAGAGAACTGCTTTCCGTTGTTAGTGATAATGTAGCGAGGCACCCCATATCGGTGGATGATATGCTCCTTGATGAAAAGAACAACAGTTTCCTTTTTTACTTCCCTTAAAGGTATGGCTTCAGCTCACTTGGAGAAGTAATCTGTTACAGCTAGGATGTAAGCTTCCCCCACAGATGACTTTGGCGTAATTGGTCCTACAACGTCCAATCCCCATGCGTCGAACGGCCATGAAGCAACTGTAGGGTGTAATGGTTCAGGCGGTTGATGTATGAAGTTGGCGTGGAATTGGCAGGCTTGGCACCTTTTGGCGTGTTCCAGGCAGTCCTTCACCATGCTCGGCCAGTAGTAACCCATTCTTTTAAGCTGGAAATGTAGCTTTGGTCCAGACTGATGTGCCCCACACACACCTGAATGTGCTTCTTCCATGGCTTGATTAACTTCTTCCTCACCTAGGCATCTCAGGAGCAGTCCTTTAAAAGAGCGTTGGTAGAGTGTTCCTTTGTAGTAAAGGAAGCGAGGTGCTCGTCGACGTATTTCGGAACGGTGTCTAAGATCATCTGGAAGCTTTCCGTGCTCTAAGTAGTCGATCAGCGGCTGTCTCCACTCTTCAGCATCGACTGGAAGTACTGAGATGACATTTGTATCATCTAGTGACATTTCATTAACGAGCGGAATCACCCATCTTTGGCAAATTGGCACGTCTGCAACTTCATCTTTTCCTAGTGTCATACTCGAGGCTAGATTGGCGAGAGCGTCTGCCATTTGATTTTCCTTTCTTGGCACATGTTCTAGTGTCACAGCTTCGAACTTTTGTAGCAGTTGGGTCACTAGCCGGAAGTATGGGACGAGATCATCTTTCCTCACCTCATATTCAGTTAAGAGTTGATTGATTATGAGCTTGGAATCGCCATATACCTCAAGAGCTGTGATTTCCATGTTGATCGCCATTTGGAGCCCGATGATCAATGCTTGGTACTCAGCAACATTGTTGGAGCATAGCTCATTCAGTTGGAAGGAGTAAGGTAATATTTGCCTTTGTGGCGACATGAATACTACTCGTGCCCCCGCTCCGTCTGCTCGTGCGGATCCGTCGAAGAACATCGTCCATGTCGGGAAGATGTCGATGTAAAACACCTCCTCGTCAGGCAAGTCGTCTGAGATTTTCCAATCAGCCGGGATTGGATGATCGGCAAGGAAGTCTGCTAGCGCTTGTCCCTTGACGGCTTTAGCTGGGACGTAGATGATCTCATATTGATTAAGAAGCAAAGCCCATTTAGCGAGTCGCCCTGTCAAGACTGGCTTAGTCATAACATATTTGACAGGGTCGGCTTTAGCAACCAAGTGGATGGTGTAAGCATGCATGTAATGTCTGAGTTTCTGGATGGCAAACACCAAAGCGAGGCACATCTTTTCTATTGGGGAATAGTTCAACTCAGCGCCGGTGAGAGTTCGACTGAGGTAGTAAAGTGCTCATTCTTTTTGGGATTCATTCTCTTGCGCCAAGAGTGCTCCGATTGAACTTTCCTGAGCAGCAATATACAATATGAGTGGTTTCCCGGGCACAGGTGCCCCCAGGACAGTGGACTTGACAAATATTTCTTTATGCTTTCAAAAGCATTATGGCATGCTTTGTCCCATACGAATGGAACATCTTTCTTCATAAGGCGACTAAACGGTTGACAACGCCCTGCGAGGTTGGAGATGAAGCGTCTGATGAAGGCTAGCCGTCCTTGTAGACTTTTCAGCTCGTGCAGGTTTCTTGGCTCGGGCATGCTTTGAATGGCCTTGATCTTTGATTGGTCTACTTCAATACCACGATGCTTGACGATGAAGCTGAGGAATTTTCCAGAGGTGACGCCAAACGCACACTTTAACGGGTTCATCTTGAGGTTGTATTTTCGTAGCCTTTCGAACACTATTCGCAGATCCTTCAAGTGGTCTGATCTTTTCTTCGTCTTAACCACCACATCATCTACATAACATTCTACGTTTTTGTGTAGCATGTCATTGAAGATTTTCTGCATTGCGCGTTGATACGTAACTTCAGCGTTCTTTAGACCAAAGGGCATCACCTTGTAGCAGTAAATACCTTTTGGAGTACGAAAAGCTGTTAGTTTTTCGTCTTTGAGGGCCATGCGAATTTGATTGTACCCAGAAGAGCCATCCATGAATGATAATGCCTCATGGCCAGTGGTTGCATCCACCATGATTTCAATGATTGGCAAGGGGAAGTCATCCTTTGGGCAAGCATCGTTGAGGTCCCGGAAGTCTACGCAAACATGTATTTGTCCTGATTTCTTAAGGACAATGACGATGTTGGAGATCCACTTGGGGTATTGCACTTCTTGAATAAAGCCTGCTTCGAGTAGCTTGTCGATCTCGACCTCGATTTGTGGGATAAGCTCAAATCGATAGCGTCTTTGAGTTTGCTTTATCGGTCGTGTTCCAGGCCTGACCGCAAGATGATGAACAGCGATGATAGGGTCCAGGCCGGGCATTTCTTTGTAGGTCCAGGCAAAGACGTCTTTGTACTCTAACAACAGCTGATAATACTCCTCTATCTCATCTGTACTTAATAATGCACTTACGAAGATAGGCTTTGGTTCTTTGCTTGTACCTAAGTTGAGTTTCTTAAGATCATCGACCGTGGCTTGCCCCCCATCTTCGAGCTGTGGTGGTGCAGCAGTGACATCTTCCTCGGGGATTTCATCTTCTTTACCTTCTTGAACCGTGATGTGGAAAACATCTTGGATCTCCTCTTCAGTGCTGTCTTCTCGAGCTTGTTGGCATAAGGATTGTCTGGTGTTCTGGGAGAGGCGTTCCTCGCAATCTTCATAGGAAGGAGCCTTGACCGAGTAATTGAAGAAATCTTCTGGGAAGAGGTCGCACATTGTGATGGGGATGGACGATCTTTGTGTCGAAATTTCATTATCTCCAACACTTTCACATTGTTCTGGAGGTTAGCGAAAGCTGTTTTCCCTCCTTTCTGATTGGTGCACTTGTGGAGAAGACATATGTTTCTCGTGCAGTTTCTTCGGAGTGACATGAGTCCATCCTTCAATTTCACTTGACTTGGGGCATGCCCTTAACAGTCGAGGTGAAGACTTTGAGTCGAAAGAGCCAGAAGTGACATCTTTTTTAGGGATTTCATCTTCAGTGCCGTTCTCTTGGGTTTGTTGGCATGAAGATTTGCCAGTGTGGACGATGATGCGCCTCCTTACCTTCAGTGGTCCTTTTGTGTCGACCTCTAGGATTGCTTGGCGCTTCATCCTTGAAGGAATCAAGCTTCGAACGTCATCTTTTTCTCCTAACCCATCGAGCTTTTCTTCCTTTGGTGTTGTCTTCCTCTTTCCAAAAGGCTTCTCATTATCTTCAAATCTTTCTGAAGCTGATCGTCGCAGAGGAGAGATAACTGTGTTGCTTTGTTTCTTAAGCTTTAACAACCTTTCAAAAACAGAGCTTTGGGATGTCGACGCGTTAAGCCTCTTGAAGACAGAGGTTCGGTCTTGACCACCAATGCGATTAAGCACTGAAGTTCTGGAGCTTGAATGGCTCATCCTATCGAAGACCGACGTCCGAGGGGGGGTTTAGGCTCTTCTTGGTCTTGTTCAATGCTCACGCTGACGTATTGAGTGCTAGTGTTTTTCGCTTTGTTTGAAATCATCACAGGTGCATTTGGTGTGAAACCAAGTCCGGCTTTGTTGTTGTCAACTTCGTAACCATGCTCCTTCAACTTCTTTTGAGTTTTGGTGAGGTTACGTTCTTCGTCATTGACAGTGTTTGAAACCTTCTTTCCAGCCACCGCAGAAGAAGCGAAGTCGTACCCGGCCTTTGACATGAGTTTGTAGGCGTTAGGGTCGAAACCTTCCTCGGTCCTCTTGGTTGGAAGAAAGCTTGATTCCACCTTCTTTGGTAGAGCTTTTATGAAGCCTTGTGGTAGTCTTGCGACCTTAGCACCCCCTAGCTGTGTCAAAGGCAAAACTGCATTTGTCTTGAGCAACTTCACATTATCCGTGTGCCACTGTGTGTCGGCTTTTCTTGTTCCAGTTTCGAATGGAGATTGACCATTCTTTCTTCTCGACATCGGGATATACCGAAATATGGGTGCGTTCGGTCTTTCTGACGGCATCCTACTCCCTTTGGTTGTTGCAGGTTTAGCAAACTCGTCATCGTCTTTGCTTGAAGATGGCACAGTCTGCTTTTTTTGCTTTTTAGGCATGACTTGCCACTCCTGCTTTTTAGGTGCTGCTTTGCCCGTGGATCTGATATCTTCCGGAAGGGCTTCGGATACCATGTCTTCATCCATGTAGAACTTGGCGTCTGCAAAGTGTGATTCGGCTTCGGTGAATGGCTTGGTGTCACCTTGGATCACCTTCACTCCTTCTCGGTAAAATTTTAGGCATTGGTGAAGGGTGGACGGCACTACCCCATTTGCGTGGATCCAAGGTCTTCCTAAGAGCAAGCTGTAGGAAGTTCTTGCATCAATCACGTGGAATATCGTGCTTGATTTGAGCTCACCAAGGGTCATCTCTACTCGGATCATGCCCATCGCCCTTTGTCCTCTTTGGTTAAAACCCTGGATCAGCAGACGGCTCAGGGATAGTTCATTCACCTTGATGCCGATTATGGTCATTGTTGATTTTGGCATGATGTTTATGGCCGACCCACCATCCACAAGCATGCGGTTGACTTTGTATTCCTTTATGTACCCGAAGATGAAGAGAGGACGGTTGTGAGGCTTTGATCCCAACAGTAGGTCTTCGTCAGTGAAGTTAATTACGTCATAAGTGGCACAACATGTGGAACATTCATGTGGCTGAAGCTTCGAGCCTTCGTCGTTACTTTCTTGCACTTCGGGGTCGCCGGGACCTGCCAAGACTGCTGCTAGTGCTCTTCGCATCTTTTTTGGCAATGGTAGCGCTTCCTCGATGCTAAAGTGTGTTGGCAGACCTTCTCCAGGTGTAAGGGTCTTTTCTACCTCAGTGGCGATAGCTTTGCCTTTTGAGGGCTTTTCTATTTCTACTTTAACCATGTGACAGGCCACAGTAGTGCACTGTTGGAAAAAGTCATTCGGGAAGTATTCATGCAAGGAAACAGGAATGCGTGGCTCCTGCTCCGTAGGTTCCCCAGCATATGTTGTCTTATCATGCTTTATGTTTCTTTTAGGCTTCGCATTGTTGCGGCCGTGGTGATTTCTTCTTTGTTCCACCTTTGGCTGTATGACTCATGGTCTTGGTTTCCTTGTCTTTTTGTAGGTTACCAATATCCATCATTCTTCATCATCAGCATGTGCATCTTGGTCGCTTCTCTCCAGTGATGGTTGTGTAGGAGGTGCCGTGCAACTTGAGCATTCACAGGAATGGTCAGGTGTCGTTTGGAGAGGCACAGGATTAAACGATCCAAACGCAATTGTAGTGGTATACGTTGCGGCCGTGTCCTCAAGGTCGAGCTCAATTTGCCCTTGTTGTGCTAGCTTCATGATGAGTTCTTTAAGAACGAAGCACTTGCCAACAGGATGGCTCACAATACGATGGTACTTGCAGTACCTAGGATCGTTTGTGAGATTCATTTCTTTAGGACTCTTGCATTCGGGTAGCTCAATCACCTTTTTTTCCAGCAAGTCATCTAACATAGCAGCCATGTCAGAGTCAGGAAAAGGGTACGTTTTCTGTTCCAACTCTCTCAAGGTGCTCTTGTATCTGTCTTGGGTGCGAGAAGGCTCACTTGTCTTTATCTCCTTCGCTTTCTTCTTGGAGGAGATCTTGATGGGCGCTGAGGAGGTCTTGATGGGGGTAGTGTTGACGGTGAAAGCTTCCTTAGCGGGCTTTTTCCCGGTCTTGTCTACATTTGAGGCGAATACTTTATCCTTATTGAAGTTAGTAATCGGCTTCTTTTTCCCATGATTAGCGATACTCAGCTCTATGTCGTGGGAACGAGTTGCTAGCTCTGCGAATGTTCTTGGTTTTATGCCTTGGAGGATGTAATGTAACCCCCAGTGCATGCCTTGAACGCATATCTCAATGGCAGAGGTTTCAGAAAGCCGATCTTTGCAATCCAGACTTAAGGAGCGCCATCTATTTATGTAGTCGACGACAGGTTCATCTCTCCACTGTTTCGTACTGGTCAGCTCTAGCATGCTTACAGTACGACGAGTGCTGTAGAAACGGTTGAGGAATTCCCTTTCTAGCTGGTCCCAACTGTTGATAGACTCAGGTTCGAGGTCAGTGTACCAGTCAAAAGCGTTACTTTTCAGCGAACGCATGAACTGTTTGACGAGGTAGTCTCCCTCTGTCCCAGCATTGTTGCAAGTTTCAATGAAATGGGCGACATGTTGCTTCGGGTTGCCTTTTCCATCGAACTGCATGAATTTTGGGGGCTGATAACCCCTTGGCATCTTCAAAGCATCAATCTTCTTGGAGTAAGGCTTTGAGTACAGTACGGAGTCATGCGAGCTTCCTTCGTACTGTGTCTTGATAGTGCTTGCGATCATCTCCTGTAGCTGCTGGATAGAGAGAGATCCCATGAATGCCGTTGCTTGGTCTAGCTTCGGCTTCTCTTCAACTTTCTCCGCTGGTGGCTCATCTTCTTCGTCGACTTCTTTCTTTAATAGGCCAACATTTGGGTCGACTTTCACGTCGGGCAGCGCATCTAGTTGGTTGACCAGTGCGGCAATCTGCAAGTCCTTCTCTTCCACAGTCCGTGTGAGCTTTGCGATTGCTTCATTCATCTGAGCTAGTTGCTCCTCGATTGAAGTTGCTCCAGTGGTCATGACTTGCATGGTTGTACTGCCGCTCGAATCAGCGTCGGAGAGTAGGGACTCTGAGTATTTCCTCGGGCTTTCCCCCTTTAATGCCCTTAGCGAGGCTAGGTTGATCACAGGCTCGTACCTCAGGTGCTCTTGTTCCTTTGACAGAGTTAATGCAGGGGCGGAAGCCGCGGCAAAAAGAGCTCCTGCCTTACTTCGGGTTATGATGCTCGAAATATCACCACTTGCGGCGATGATGTTCTTGTTCTTTGCTTTGATTGTAGGAACAGCTTGATCCTTTCTTGATGCCATTTGCGTTTTTCGATGATTTGAGGATAGAGATGAGAGGTAGAGAAATCCCACCGGGCGTGCCAAGTTTGTAAACACGAAAAGTTCCTGAAACAAGAAACAAGAATACGTGTACAAAATATATTTTTGTGTTTAATGATTTTGGGGTTACAATCTCTTTGTAATTTGATCCTCTGATTCTATCTTCGTAGGGTGTAGGTTTGTGGATGAGCTGTTGATCCAAAGGGCCGTTGGGGCTTGATCTAGGGATGAACAGTTGATGAATGGATCTTCAAGGGGCGTTGGGCTTGATCTTGAAGAATGGGTGTATGAGTTTGTTGAGGTTGTTGATCCAAAGGGCCGTTGGGGCTTGATCTTAGGATGAACGGATGATGAATGATGAACACTTTCTTCAAGGGGCCGTCGGGGCTTGATCTTGAGTCGGTGGAAGTTCTTCAAGGGCCGTTGGGGCTTGACCTTGAAGGAGGATTTGACGAAGAAACGAAAAGTGTTTTCTTGATCCTTCGGGATTTGCTTGAGAGCTTTAGAGTTTCAAGGCTTCAAGGTTTTGGTGTGATGTAAATTCCCTTCTTTCTTTCTTCCTCCTAAAATGAATGTCTTGGCTTCCTATTTATAGAATTCCAAAATTTGATTTTTGGATTTAAATAATCAGATGAAATAAATCATTTCTGCCAGGTATCGACATGTGTCCTATTTGATGACCTTTCCAATTTATTTCGACTTTTCGTTGAGTCACACGCTACATGTAAAATTTATGTGACACGTGAGCGTTGAAATTTTAATTATTGGTCAACATTCATTTCACCGAAATTTTGATGTCTACAACGTTTAGTAACAAAAATATTATTGGTAGAGGTGGATTTGGTAAGGTTTATAAGTGACGCTTAGCTGATGGAACTCTGGTTGCTGTAAAAAGACTTAAAAAGGAGAGAACCCCATGCGGGGAGATGCTGTTTCAAACTGAGGTTGAAATGATTAGCATGGCTGTCCACCACAATCTGCTTCGTCTGCGTGGTTTTTGCATGACACCAACAGAAAGGCTGCTTGTATATCCTTATATGGCTAATGGAAGTGTGGCATCATGTTTAAGATGTACTCTTCTAAATTGGTTGCTGCGTTGATGAATCTTTTTGTTTTCACGAAATTAAAAAATGGGTAAATTACATTTTACACCCTCAGGTTTGAATGTAATTGCAACTTCATACAACATCTTTAAAACATTTCAATCTCATACATTTACTTATCAATTTTAGCAATTTCATACATCCATTAGTCAAACCGTCAGTTTGACTGTTAAAGGATGACATGGCAAATGTGACGTCAACGTTTTTGTTGACATGGATGCCAACTATGATCCACGTGGATTAAAAACAAATAAAAAAGATTAATAAATAGAAAATTAATTAATTTTTTTTATAATTAAAAACTAAAAAAATAGAAAAGATAAAAAAAATTGGTGTTGATCATTCTCACCCCGTCCCCGCATTCTTCATTTCCCCCCCGGCCACCATCGCCACCTTCCAGACTTGCTCACCCTCAAACTCGCACACCTCCTCCAATTCTTCCCCACCGTCGGTGCCCAAACACTATCCGCGATTCTCTGTCGATGCCCAACCCTTTTTCTCTCCAGGAACCAGCCACCATTAGCCATCTCCAACTCCCCCTCTCCAACCCAATGAGATTGTTGTTTCCAAAACGAAAATGCTATTAATTTTCAAAACTCACAGTTCAAACAGAGAACGAATTTCAAATTAGAACTACAAGATCGAAGGAACATTTGGAAAAAAATCCTTACATTTTCGAATCCAAATCTCACTTTCATTCTTGACAGACTTTTACCAACCAAAACCTTAACCCCAAGATCGTACAATGTCCGTGACGGCGTCCATCGTGATTTCAAATCTCGGTAAACATTGTATAAGGTTGCAATAGAGTTTAAACTTGAGGTGGTAAAGTATAATTTACCCTTAAAAAATTGTTTGGATTACATTGATAAAATGAATTTATACACCCGACCAATTTGGTTTGGAGTATCAGTACTAACGTTTTTTTCCTGTTCTTTTTTTCTTCAATTTTTAGTTACCTTCTTGATGTTGATTTTATTTAATGGATAACAAGATGACTCTTTTTTGGACCTGTTGCTTGTAATTTAAAATTCCACTCTCATAATTATGTCGATAAATTATTGTAGATCGTCTAGAAGGACAACCTGCACTTGATTGGCCAATAAGACAAAGCATTGCATTGGAATCTGCAAGAGGCCTTACTTATTTACATGATCACTGTGGTTCCCGAATTATTCACCGTGATGTGAAAGCTGCAAACATATTGTTGGATGAGGAATTCAAAGCGGTTGTTGGAGACTTTGGGTTGGCTAAACTCATGGACTACAATGACACACATGATACCACAGCCGTACGCGGCACAATTGGTCATATAGCACCAGAGTACCTTTCAACTGGAAAATGTTCCGAGAAAACTGATGTTTTTGGATACGGAGTCATGCTTCTTGAACTCATCACTGGGCAGAGGGTTTTTGATCTTGCTCGGCTTGCGAATGATGATGATGTCATGTTATTTGATTGGGTATGCTTTTACGTCTTTCTGTTTCTGTTTGTAGCTAATTTATTGTTATATGCAAGATTATTTTCCAACAACATTGGCATGAGGTCCACCTTCTGATTATATTTTATTGTTCTAAATCTTCCATAATTTCTTTCATATTTTATATATAAAAAAGACATAATGTTGTTGAAATTCAACGATATTCTTGCTTCAATCTATTGTGTCCCTAAGTCCAAATCTTGAAAATTATGTTTCAATACTCATTGTTAAAGAAATGTTATATAATGGGTCTCCACACCGAATCTCTTTATTTCATTACTCATTGAAAATTAGGTGTATCTCTCAATGCCAATGTTGCTATTTATTTAAGCCAAAAATAATGGGTCTCCACACCTAATCACTTTATTTCAAACCGCTAATCTCATATGACATTCTTAATCATTGTATATGGAACATTTCTGCAATCATTTTAGTTGGTTCTTTGCAAATATACTTTAAAAACCTATTACTCATTATGGAGCTGCCAAGTTCCTGTTTGATTAATGTAAAAATCACTTATAAAGTCTTTTTTGGCCCGAATGTTGAAAACAGTTAGAATCAGGGATCAAAGAAAAGAAATAATACTTAACTTTTAGAAAATAACTTTAGTTTAATTAGCTTTTATTAGTTAGAGTTACGATTAAGCTGTGAAGATTTATTTATCTTTATTTATAACAATCTAAGGTTTAAATTGTCAGAGATTAATTATTACTTTTCCTTGGTAATTGTTGGTGCTTCTTTTGCCATTGTATTGGCCTTGCTGTGATTTCTTGGAGAATTTGGCATGTGTTTTGTATCGATCCTAATTTCCTCATTATCTCTTTATCCTCGCTATCTTGGCCTCTTGATTCTTTCTATTCTCTCTTTGCATCTTTGTCATATGTTTGCATCATATTGATATTTGAATGACGATGCATTTTTGTAAGCAGTTTGATTTTCTAGAGATACTGCAGCCCTTCAAATTTTGAACATTACAACACATTCATTCTCCTAGGTGCCCTCACCTTTTGTTTCAAATTGTAGAACTATCTAACTTTTTCCTTTTTATTTTAACTAAAATAATTAGGTCAAAGGACTACTAAAAGATCGGAGGTTGGAAACACTTGTTGATGCTGATCTAAATGGAAATTATGTTGACGATCAAGTGGAGCAGCTCATCCAAGTAGCTCTACTGTGCACACAAGGCACCCCAGGGGAACGACCCATGATGTCAGAGGTTGTCTGGATGTTGAAAGGCAATTGTTTGGCTGAAAGATGAGAGGAGTGGCACAGAAAGGAGGTGTTACGCCAAGATTTCAACCCTATTCATCATCCAAGTACTAATTGGATCATAGACTCAAATTCTGATATTCCTCCGAATGAGTTGTCCGGTCCCAGATGATATGCTCGTTGGTTCCGTCCCTTGTATACATGTAAGAAGCCTTTAGAGGATTGGAGAATGTCCATTTTGTATTTCAGTGATACCACATTTGTATTTCGGTGATCAAACGGTCTAGGTTAAAATCCTTTTATGCTTTGCAATCTTTAGATTTTGATCTAATTGTTCGTATATTTTTTTTTTCAAATCTAACAATAAAATAAAGTCAACTGTTGAAATACGTCAAAATAATAAAATAATTTTTTTAGAACATATTCACTTTACTTTTAGATGGTGTGTGTATTGAAGTTTCATTGGTTGTTTGTATACTGAAGATTGGTTGGTGTGTGTATTAAAGTTTGATTGGTTGGTGTGATTTGTTTGGTTTTGAAAATTTTGTCGAAATTTATTTTTTTTAATGTCAAAAAAATCTTTTTATTCCTAAACTTGGATCTTGATAGTTGGGTGATATTCACTATTCATAGACTTAAATTCCGTTTTTTAATGGACTAAATATTTGGGTTTGGGTCTAAGGGTTAGAGCTGGTCTAAGGACTTTAGCGAAATCTTTTTATTCCTAAAAGAGTATTGCCTCATATGATAAAGTCCCTATAGAAGTTTACATAATTTTATGTGATAATTTCATTAGAAGCTAATTCTTTTAGTTAATTTAAATTGTTTTTTTTTTGTAAAATATTTTTTGTGAACATTATTATTCAAAAAAGTTCAAAATTCTCGAAGCCAAATTTTATTCTTTTGAACTACAATAGCTTCAGTATTGGCTATGTCATGGTCTATTATTTCTGATCAGAATCAGACTTGGGCTCTTTGCAACCCTTAGTCAACTAAATGAGTTATTAATTAAAAGCACTGTTCCAAAAATTTTAGCCTAACATCCTTAAGCTCTGCCTAGGTGTAAGACGGCTGGTCACTACCCCGATTAATGCCTAGACGTTTGAAAATTAAGAAATGGCGCTTGGACCTATTGAGGAGCCCGCCAAAACCAGCCTAGGCATCCGTCCAGGTTGCTACTCACTTAGACAGAAAATAGATAACTTTCATTTTGCATTTATTTTTTTCAATAAATTGTAAGAGACTTGTTGAATGCTTAAATGAACACACATTATATATTTGTTTCCCATGTTTTCATTATGTTCCAATAACATAATATATATGTCATTCTATTTTGTAGTTCATAATGAAATTATATATATTTTAAGTATAAATAGACATTTATTTACACGAAATATAATAGATATAATTAAATCTGCCTCGTCCGTCTAGGCACCTGTGTCACATCCCGGCCCGAGGGGGACCACTCCCCGGGCCCACTCCACCACCGTAGCACGATATTGTCCGCTTTGGGCCCCGACCACGCCCTCACGGTTTTGTTTCTGGGAACTCACGAGCAACTTCCCGATGGGTCACCCATCATGGGATTGCTCTAGCTCCCTTCTCGCTTAACTTTGGAGTTCCGATGAACTCCGAAGCCAGTGAGCTCCCAAAAGGCCTCGTGCTAGGTAAGGATGGGAATATACATATAAGGATCACTCCCCTGGGTGATGTGGGATGTCACAACCTGCCTGGACCCTACCTAGCCACCTAGGCGCTAGGCCCCAACCTGCTGCCCTACTAGCGTCTAATGTATTTTAGGACCTTGATTAAAAGTAGCTTAATAATCATTTCGTTTTCAATTTTTAATTTTTAGTTTTTACTTTTCTATTATGAAATTAACCAAAATAGTTCATGAAATTAGCATAATTCATCAATTTGGTTCATGAGATTTGAAATTGCTAGAAGTGATCATTGAGTTTGTTAACTATCAATCATTTTAATCATTCCGTTAAAAATATCTATTAAATAAAGATCAAATGATAAAAATAACCTCAATTCAATAAACAATTGGTCATAATAATTTGACAAAAAATTGAAGATAATTAAAAAGTCAAAGATAAATATAAACAAAAGAAGAAATGGAACTACCGACGCGATGGGCTGCGACTTTGACTGATTGAGAGTCCTCCATCCGCCAGCTCCTCCGTCTTCCTCCCAAACCTTTTACCTTTCTTTCTTTCCTCTCCAAAACTAGCGAGCGGAGATTTCAACCTCTCTCTCTAAGAAGCAGCGGCATGCTTTTCCAAACGCAATCTGCAATTTAATCAAACAGCCACCGAATTTTCTGGAATCCGGTCAACGAAGAGATGCTTCGGATTTTGGTCGGTCAACGCCAGCTGCTTACCTGAGCTCCAACAGACCCAACATGTCCTCTGCCTCTGTTTCTGTTTGGCTGATTCTGCTGTTTGGCTTCTTTCTCCTCCATAAGCTCGCTGCCAACGTAGAAGGTATGTCTGTGTCTCTGTGTTTTTGAATTTGGGTGTGTTTGGTTGCGGGAATTGGAATGAGCTAATGAATGATTGGATTTGACAGGTGACGCATTGAACGCGTTGAGGTCCAATCTAGCTGATCCAAACAATGTTCTGCAGAGTTGGGATTCGACTCTCGTCAATCCCTGCACCTGGTTTCATTGTAAGAATATGAACATTAGTTTTCGGTGAACTGGCATTAGCTATTTGGACCAATTAGTATAAGAAGGCCTTATAGGAAGATGAATGTGGGTTCTTGTTGATAGAGGAGTCTATCATAGTGGTGAACTGATGTGGATTAGGAGACATAAGTTGTTTCCTGTATGGATTTTAATAGGGAATCCTTATTGGATTAGGAGAGATATATGTCTATATATATATATATATATATATATTGTGACCTCTGCCCTCACAGATACGTGCTCAATTAAGAACTAATTCTTGGTTAGAGCTTAAATTGATCTGACAAAGAGGAGAAGGATTGCAACGCACTGAGATTGAATTGCAGCAGCTATGGCATCTTCCAATGGCAGTTCATCAGGTTAGTGGTATTGCAGAGTTCTTTACATATTTATGTAAGAATTTTTATGCTTTGTTGTTTGTGATTTATGCGACTTAATCTTGTTCTTGGCAATATAAGTCAACATGTGGTATTAGAGCCTAGTTTAAGTTCTTAAATTCAATCAAGCAAGGTCGATTGAAACATAAAAATAAAAAAAAAAAAAAAAAAAAAAAATACCACTGAAAATCACCATAATCAGGTTTCAAAGCCGATTTTAGGTCTCACAACAATTTTTCCTAAACGGTGCGTTTTTGGTAAAATAAGGTTGGCTAGAATATTATGACTGTTGGTTATTCGAAATCTGTTCTGTTTTTGGGGTTTTCTGGGTTTGTTCTTTTGGGAAGGAAGACTTTACCTTGTTCCTTTAATCCTGACCCATTCATCAGCAATCTGAGTAAATCAAACCTTGTTGTTCAGTGTTTGCAATATCGATGAGAAGCTTAAACTTGCCAATATTCCAATCCTTACCAGTGGTGGCAACTACAAGAAGTGGAGAAGGGATATCAATTTACTATTGACTCTCAATGAGTTTGATATAGCAATTGATAATCCTAGGCCTATCATAAGTGATCAAAGCACCAGGGCAGAGAGATCAGATTTTGAGAGGTGGACAAGGGCCAACAAAGTAGCACTTTACATCTTAGAAGCTGGGATGACTGATACCATCAGAGGAGGAATCAAGAAACCAAAACTAGCTATGGACTATTTGGCTACAATTGAAGAGAAATTTAAAGAGTCTGAGAAAGCAGAAGTGAGCCAATACATGTCCTTGCTCACTACTTACAAAATTGAAGGCACTGGCTCTATAAGAGATCATATAATGAAAATGACAGATGCTGCCGAAAAGTTGAATTCCATGGATGTAAACATTGGAGAAAAGTAGCTTGTGTTTATGATCCTTCAAGCCATCCTCACAAAGTATGGTCAGTTGAAAGTCTCCTATAATACACAAGAGAAAAGCTGGGACATAAATGAACTAATTGCACAATCTGTGCAAGAAGAAGCCTGGCAAAAGCAAGAGAAAGGCAAGGAGATTGAAGAAGCAAACTATGTGCAATCGGGAAGAGAGAAGAGAGCATTCAACCATGGCGGCTTTTCTGGTCCTGGTAAGAATTCTAAATTCACTAAGAATTCTAACAAATTCAATATATCTGCTAAAGTAAATGACTCCCCTAGAAAATCTATCAATTTAAGGCTAAACCTAAAGATGTGTCTAAACTTAAGTGTTTTTGGTGCAAGACTAAAGGGCATTTAAAAGTTAGTGAAATTTTTAAAGATTATGTTAAGAGCAAAGAGAAAGAACAAGTACATGTTTGTGTTGAGTCAAATCTTTGTGAAGTACCTATTGACTCTTGATGGTTTGATATTGGATGCTCAGTACACATAACTAACTCTTTGAAAGGTTTTAAAAAACAAAAGGAAATTGGAAATGCTTTGTATCATGTCTATGTTGGGGAAGGGACTAAGGTTGCAGTGCATTCCATAGGGATAATCAATTTGAAACTGACTTCTGGTTTTGTTTTACAATTAAAAGATGTGCTCTATGTGCCCAAAATGAGAAGAAACTTGGTTTCTGCTTCTAAAATAATAAAAGATGGTTTTGCATTTTCTGCTGATGATGTCTGTTTGAAAATCTTTAAGAAAGACTATTTTGATAACATTTTGGGAATTGCCCTCGTCTGAAAATCTCTGGCGTCTAGAGTGTCTAGTTGAGTATGTTGACCACTCAGCTTTAAATGTCAGTTCAAAGAGAATGCTAGAACAAGATACTTCTTATATTCTTTGGCATAAGAGATTAGGGCACATCTCTAAAGAAAGAATTCTTCAATTTTCTAAAGCTGAATTAATACCAAAATTAGATCTTGCCACTGCAACAGAATTTGTTGATTGCTTAAAGGGTAAAATGACCAACGTTAGGAAATTAGATGCCAAGAGAAGTGAAGGGTTGCTTGAAATCATACACATTGATATTTGTGGTCCTTTTCCAGTTAAAACAATATGTGGAAACAAGTATTTTGTTAACTTTATAGATGATTTCTCTAGACTAGGATACACCTTTCTTATTAGTGAAAAGTCTGATGCCCTTAAGTGCTTTATTATTTACAAAATTGAGGTTGAAAAATAGTTAGGTAAAGTCATTAAAATTGTTAGATCGGATAGGGGAGGAGAATACTTTGGCAGATAGACTGAATCAGGACAATAAAAGGGACCATTTGCACTTTATTTGGAGCAAAATGGCATTGTAGCTCAATATACAACACCGGGCACACCTCAACAAAATGGAGTCTAAGAGAGAAGGAATAGGACTCTGATTGGCATGGTAAGAAGTATGATGACAAGATCGAAGTTGCCAGGATTCTTATGGGGAGAAGCCTTGAAAACTGCCAATTACATTCTCAACCAAGTTCCAGGTAAATTAGTCTCTTCAACACCTTTTCAAATATGGCATGGTAGGGTTCCTAATTTTGGCTATTTTCATGTTTGGGGATGCAAGGCTAAAACTAGATTCTACAACCTAAATGAGAGGAAGTTGGATCCCAGAACACAATCTTGCTATTTTATAGGTTATCCTGAAAAATCAAAGGGGTTTTGATTCTACATACCTCAGGGTCATACAAGAATCTAGGAGACACACAATGCAGTTTTTCTTGAAGATCAAGATGTTTCCGAATTGACAAAAGAAAACTTTAATTTTGAAGAGGTGGATCAGTCACATGATATCTCTGAAGCTACCAACTGCAACCAGGTCCCATTATTCCGTCAATCATCATTAACTGAAAGAGAAGAAATAATTGCAGATTTGGAATCTCCTATAGATCAAACTATGGAAATTGATCACCAAATACCTGCACCTGCATCTGTTTCAGATTCAGAACAACCAGTTTTAGTTGAGAACCAACTTTTGTTTGAACTAAGAAAGTCAACTAGAGTTAGGAAATCGACAGCTGTGAGTGATTATGTCTATTTGCAAGAAGTAGATTTTGACATTGGTGATATTGATGATCCTCTTTCATACTCTCAGGCCGTGGAGAGTTCACAGTCAACTCTATGGCAGAATGCAATGAAGGAAGAGCTAGATTCGATGCACAAAAACAATGTTTGAACACTTGTGGAGTCTAGCCCTAAAATCAAGCCCATAGGTTGCAAGTGGGTATACAAAACCAAAAGAAATGCTCTTGGTCGAATTGAGAGATACAAAGCTAGATTAGTTGCAAAGGGCTTCACTCAAAGAGAAGGTATTGATTACAACAATACTTTTTCCCCAGTGTCTTCTAAGGATTCCATGCGAGTTGTCATGGCTTTGGTTGCATATTTTGACTTAGAGTTGCATCAAATGGATGTGAAAACAGCTTTTCTGAATGGAGACCTAGAAGAGTGTATTTACATGAAACAACCAACTGGATTTGTTGAAAGGGGGAAGGAAAACATGGTTTGCAACCTCAACAAGTCGATATATGGATTAAAACAAGCCTCTAGATAGTGGTATTTAAAGTTTGATCGAATTGTTTCTTCTCAGGGATTTGCAGAGAACATATCGGATGATTGCATTTACATCAAGTTTTCTGGTTCACAGTTTATTCTTTTGGTGCTTTATGTTGATGATATCCTTCTAGCAAGCTCTTGTCTTCAGTTGTTACAAATAACCAAAAGAATGCTCAGTGAAAGTTTTGATATGAAAGATCTGGGAGAGGCACACTTTGTGTTGGGAATTGAGATTGTACATGATAGACAAAAAATATTGCTTGGCTTATCACAAAAAGGTTACATTGATAGAGTATTGCACCGCTTTAATATGGAAAGTTGTAGTTGTGGCCAAGTTCCAGTTAACAAAGGGGATAAGTTCAAGAAGAATCAATGGCCGATGACTGATGGAGATAAAGAAAATGCAATCTAAGCTTTACGCTTCTTTGGTAGGAAGCCTTATGTATGCAACCATATGTACATGGCCAGCCATTGCGTTTATAGTAGGAATGTTGGGAAGGTTTCAAGCAAATCCAGGAGAAACACATTGGATATCTGCTAAGAAGGTTCTGAGATACTTGCAAAGAACTAAAATCTTTATGTTGGTTTATGGAAAAAATAACAGTTCAGCTGTGTTCTTTGCCAAAAATTCAGCCGTGTTCTTTGCCGTGTTCTTTGCCAAAAATAACAGAAGAACTTCTGCTTCGAGGTTAATGGATGTAAAATTTCTTAAAGTGAGAGAACAAGTAAAGAAGGGGATGATTGAAGTTCAGCACATTAGTACTGCTTTCATGATTGCAGATCCTTTGACTAAAACACTGCCTATTGGAGAGTTTCAGAAACATGTATCTCGGATGGGAGTATTGGAGAGTCTAGATCAGTGGGAGTAATTGGTCTGTTTTGAAAAACTTGAAGGTTGCAGCTATGTGAGTGATTCAATTTGGGACTGTGCTTGCGATTTTGGTCTGAGCTAGTTTACTTAGTTATGTTTAGTTTGTTAGTTTGTTTTATATTTTTAATAAAGTGTCTTTATCTCGAAACTTAATGCTTCAGTTTTGGAGTATTGTGGTTTTGATGATGGACTTGTTAGATTCATATGATACTTTGAAAAAACAATTTGTTTGTTTTAAAAGGTTTATAGTTCATGAATTTTATTCAATCATTGAAATGTTCCTTTTCATTGAAGATTAATATATGTTGTGATCTTTTGAAAAGTGGGAGCATATTCTAGACTGGTTTTTGTGTTAATCATGAGTCATATTTGCAGATTGGATACATGTGAATCTTGAATCAATGTTGTTTTTGGTTGTAGTATGAGATTCTTGGCTTCTATTTTTGAAATGCAATGGGACATTGGTCATGATGATAAAATCTTGAATAAGGCTATGTGATCACTTCTTATAATTGGTGAAGGCTATGCTTGTTCTATGTCTCATGTTCAAGTGGGAGAATGTAAGAATATGAACATGAGTTTTTGGTGAACTAGCATTAGCTATTTGGACAAATTAGTATAAGAAAGCCTTATATGAAGATGAATGTGAGTTCTTGTTGATAGAGGAGTCTATCATAGTGGTGAACTGATGGGGATTAGGAGACATAAGTTGTTTCCTGTAGGGATTTTAATAGGGAATCCTTATTGAATTAGGAGAGATATATGTCTATATATATATATATATTGACCTTTGCTCTCACAGATACACACTCAATTAAGAACTAAGTCCTATTCTTGATTAGAGCTTAAATTGATCTGACAGAGAGGAGAAGGATTGCAATGCACTGAGATTGAATGGCAGCAGCTATGGCATCTTCCAATGGCAGTTCATCAGGTTAGTGGTATTGCAGAGTTCTTTACATATTTAGGTAAGAGTTTTCATGCTTTCTTGTTTGTGATTTATGCGACTTAATCTTTTTCTTGGCAATATAAGTTTACGTTAATGTCACTTGTAATAGCGAAAACAGCGTTATTCGAGTTTATAGCAAACCCAACAAACACCTCCTTTTCAATTCAGTTCAGTTCAATTCACTTGTAACAGCGGAAATAGCGTTACGCGAAGTTTTTAACATTTTTGCTCTACCCATTGATCTTCCCAATGCCAATCTCTCTGGTCAATGTTGATTAAACTTTTGAAACTGTAAATGCAAGCTTGCTGCTAAAGAGATGCCTAAGAAGCTCTGAAATTCATATACTTAAATGAGAAAAATACAACTTAAATAAGAAAACACATCTGCTGCATAATGTCCACTTTGCAGATTTTGTGGAACTACATACCACGATTTCTGCAAGTAACGTAAACCCTAACCATGACTCCTACAACTTAGGGATTCTCCTGTAGACTAGGTAAACAAGTCTCCTAACTACATGTAACCACTTTATTGAAAATAAATAATCTAAAGATAAATCTTAACAACCCTTAAACTGATTTATGCAGAAAAACAGTTTAGGATTGATCTTCATCTTTCCTTCACTCCTGTGTGAGTCTCTCCCTTGAACAAACTCCAAGCATACTTCTGAACTTCTCAAATGCTGTTTGTTTGAGAGGTTTTGTCATGAGATCAGCAACTTGATCTGCACTCTTACAGAACTGCAACTCAATCACACCATCTTTACATAGATCATGCAAGAAATGGTATCTAACATCAATATGTTTGCTTCTTCCATGCATAACTGGATTTCTGGAAAGCTTGATTGCTGAAACATTATCACAATAAATTGTTGTTGAATCTTGTTGCTGGTTACCAAGAACCTCTAGCATTCTTCTCAACCAAATGGCTTGACAGGAACATGATGCAGCTGCCACGAACTCAACTTCAGTTGTGGATAATGTCACAATTTGCTGCTTCTTAGAGGACCATGAAATTGCACCTAAACTCATTAAAAACACATTTCCAGAAGTGCTTTTACGATCATCAATATCACCTGCGTAATCACTGTCAATAAAACCAAGGAAACTTGACTTTCTTCCTTTCTTATAAAAAATCCCAAAATCTGTTGTGCCTTTCAAGTAACGAAAGACTCTCTTGGCTGCCCTGAGATGCATCTCAGTGGGATTCTCCATATATCGACTTATCACGCTTACAGAATGCATGATATCAGGCCTCGTGGAAGTTAGATACATCAAACTTCCAACTATCTGTTTGAAATAAGTGCTGTCAGTCCTTTCCCCATCAAGATCTTTACTCAACTTTAATCCTACCTCTGCTGGAGTTCCAACTGGATTGCAGTTCAACATCTGAAACCTTTCCAATATTTCAAGAATATATTTCTTTTGACAAATAAAAATACCAGTTGCCGATTGTACTACTTCTATGCCAAGAAAGTAGTGCATCAGTCCCAAGTCACTCATATCAAATTCTTTCATCATAGACTTCTTAAAATCATCATACATATCAACACCACTTCCAGTATAAATTAGATCATCAACATAAAGGCATACGATGAGCATCTTACCTTCATCACCAACCTTAACGTACAAAGTATGCTCATATGGACACTTTTGGAAGCCTTGTTTGATAAAGTATGCATCTATGCGGCTATACCAAGCTCGTGGTGCTTGTTTAAGCCCGTAGAGTGCCTTCTTCAACCTCAAAACCTTCTTCTCTTCACCTTGCTGCACATAGCCTGGAGGTTGATCGACAAACACTTGTTCTTGCAATTCACCATGTAAAAAGGCAGATTTTACATCTAATTGGAAAATAGGCCAGGAGTTTTGAGCAGCTAGAGAGATTTCCAAACAAATTGTGTCTTTCCTTGCAACTGGGGCAAACACTTCTTTGTAATCGACACCATATTCTTGCTTATATCCTTTTGCTACCAAACGGGCCTTGTGTTTGTCCACCTCGCCTTTCTCATTCAGTTTGGTTTTGAAAACCCACTTCAAACCAATGGTCTTCTGACCTTTAGGCAAATCAGTAAGCTCCCATGTATTATTTTTCTCAATGGACTTAATTTCAGCATTCATTGCGTTTTGCCATTTTAAGTCCTTAACTGCTTCCTCAAAAGTAAGAGAGGTAGAATCTGTAAACAAAGCAAAGTGTGCATTAGTATCTTCATCAGAGAGTTCATCTCCACTTACATAATCAATCATCCAAGATGGTCTCTTCTTTAGACGTTGAATTTGAGGTGGTTGATCATCTGCAGGTTGAGCATTTTCTGGTGGGATTTCGTCAGGCTCAGGAGACTGCTCAATCCTATTGTCTGTTGCATCAAAGTTAGCTGGAATTTGCTGCTGCTGCTTGCCTTTTCCAAACCAAACCCAAGTCTTTTCTTCATCAAAAACCACATCTCTGCTGGTAATCACCTTCTCAGTAGTTGGGTTGTACAATTTGTAGGCTTTGGAGTGTTCACTAACTCCAAGAAAGACACACTTTGCACCCTTGTCGTCGAGCTTCTTCCTCTTTTCGTCTGGAATATGTGCATATGATATGCACCCAAAACACTTTAAAGTGATCCACTGAGGGTTTCCATCCACTCCAAGCTTCCTCGGGTGTCTTGTTTTTTACAGAAAAGGTAGGGCACCTGTTCAAAACATGAATGGACCACAAAACTGTTTCAGGCCAAAAACTTTTAGGAACTCCTCCCTTTACTAGCAAACTTCTGACCATGTTGAGAATGGTTCGGTTTTTCCTCTCGGATACACCATTTTGCTGGGGTGTATATGAGGCAGTGAGTTGCCTTCGAATCCCTTGCTCATCACAGAAGACTTCAAACTCTTTTGAGCAATATTCACCACCACGACCAGTTCGCAAGGTTTTGATCCTTCTTCCACTTTCATTCTCAACTAGTGCCTTGAAACTTTTAAATGCATTAAAAGCCTCTGATTTTTCCTGCAAAAAATACACCCACGCCTTTCTACTGAAGTCATCAATAAAAGAAATAAAATATTTCTTTTTACCATTCGATATTGGAGTGATTGGACCACATATGTCTGAATGCACTAGCTCTAATAGGTTTTGTGCTCTCCATGTCTTTCCTTTTGGAAATGGATCACGATGTTGTTTGCTAACAACACATTCTTCGCAGACTTCAGATGGAGGTGTGATCATGGGAAGGCCAGTCACCATTTGCTTATGATGCAGTGTCCTCAAGCCATTGAAATTCAAATGGCCATATCGAAAGTGCCACAACCATGATGAGTCGTCTTCCTTAGCCATCAAACAAGTTTGGACAGTTTTGATCTTCAGCGGAAACAATCTGTTTTGGCTCATTTGAACAACAGCAATGGCACCCCTTACTGGATCATATATCTCACATGCATCTTTCTGAAGAGTTATTATATAACCTTTTTCTTGTAACTGTCCAACACTCAACAAATTTGTTTTCAAACTAGGCACATAAAACACATTCGAAATCGTTTCAACAAAATCATTCTTAGTCCTAATTTGAATATCACCCTTTCCCATCACATTAACACTAGACCAATCCCCAAAGCTTACGGTAGTTCGAAAGTTTTCATCCAGAAATGAGAAAGATGACTTACAACCACTCATGATTGCTGCAACCTGTGTCAACATACCATACTTCGGAATCAATCTCCTCCTTGACGTGGAAAGCCATCAACAGTGTCTCATCATCCTTCTTTTCAGCAAAGTTAGACTTCTCTCCTTTCTCTTTGTCTTTTGGCAGCTTTGTGTAGCATTCATTGCGATAATGCCCAAGGTTTCCACACCTATAGCACTCGATGTTGGACTTGTCAACTTGTCCTCTGCCTCTATTCTGAGAGTGATCATCATGTCTCTTGGAACTTTGGTGTTGTCTGTCTCCATCTCGGTTGCCTCGACCACCTCGACCTCTTCCTCTACCTCTACCTCGGCCTCTTCCTCTTGAGCTTGAGGATTCAAAAAAGGTAGAAGCTTTCAGAGCTTGTTCTTCTAAGTTGACACGTTCTGTGATCCCACGGTTCAGCTGCTGCTCATGGACCAACAATGAGCTTTGAAGCTCATCAATCGACATCTCTGCAGTGTCATTTGACTCTTCAATAGAGCAAACGATGTAGTTGAACTTTGGAGCCATAGATCTCAGGATCTTCTCTACAATGGAGCCATCATCAAGCTTGTCACCATGGATTCGCATTTTGTTTGCAATCCCCATGGTCCTTGCAAAATACTCGGTGACAGACTCTCCATTCTTCATTTGGAGAGTCTCAAAGTTTCGTCTCAGGGCCTGAAGCTGTGCACGCTTCACTCTTGCTGACCCTTGGTACTTTCTCTTCATGGAGTCCCAAATGTGCTTGGAAGTATCCTTCTGGAGAATAGTCTCCAAAATAGCACGATTAATTGATTGGAATAGGTAATTCTTTACCTTCAAATCCTTCAACTTCAGTTCTTCAAGCTTACGTTGTTGCGCAGTCGTAAGCGTACTTTCTTCGGGTATAGTATAACCCGTTTCCACAAGATCCCAGTATTCTTTGGACCTTAGGAAATTCTCCATCAACATGCTCCAATGATCGTAGTGACCGTCGAAGCGTGGAATTGCTGGCTGAACAAAGTTTTCTGCTGGCTTGTCAGACGCCATGAATGCTTGCTACTGCAAGGACAAAAGCTGCTGCTTCTATTAAGAAACTCTCGACACAGGCCCAGTGGGGGCTCTGGTACCAAATGTTGATTAAACTTTTGAAACTGTAAATGCAAGCTTGCTGCTAAAGAGATGGCTAAGAAGCTCTAAAATTCATATACTTAAATGAGAAAAATACAACTTAAATAAGAAAACACATCTGCTGCATAACGTCCACTTTGCAGATTTTGTGGAACTACATACCACGATTTCTGCAAGTAACGTAAACCTTAACCATGACTCCTACAACTTAGGGATTCTCCTGTAGACTAGGTAAACAAGTCTCCTAACTACATGTAACCACTTTATTGAAAATAAATAATCTAAAGATAAATCTTAACAGTCAACAGGTGGCACAGCTTGGTGTGCTTTTCAAGTTGCAGTACCTGTAAGTGTATTTTTCGCTCTGCTTTTTTGTTCGGGTCTTATCCAACTGTTCCATCACTGTGCATTTGAATTGAAATTGGTATCGATACACGACGAATGAATTTCACTACTGCATTTGACATTATTGAAACACTCTTTCTTGACAGGGAACTTTACAATAATAGCGTAACTGGAAACATTCCCGAAGAGCTTGGGGGTTTGTCAGACTTGGTGAGCATGGATCTTTACTTGAACAATTTACATGGTAGCATTCCAGCGACACTTGGCAACCTTGCAAAACTGCGTTTCCTGTATGAAACCCCATCCTTTTGTTGGATAAAATCTATCGTCTTTATTTTTTATTTGATATGCTAATTATGCTGTTTTTCATTGTTCCGTTGGGGTGACTTTCTTCCTTAAAGTCCATGATAGCATTTCGGCTCAACCCAATATTGTGGTCAAGGCATATAGCTTGAGTTTTGACTTTTTCTAGGAGTGGGTCCTAAACAGTAAATGGCCTTAACACCAGAATATTTACAGAAATATACTAGCAATAGAATCCGGATGATGCCGCGAGTTTTCAAACTTTGTTAAACATGTACAAATATATTAAAATCTAATTGTATCCATATCAAAGAAATATTTATTTACATCCTCATAATGAATAAGGAATATATATATATATATATATATATATATATAGAGAGAGAGAGAGAGAGAGAGAGAGAGAGAGAGAGAGAGAGAGAGAAATTAGGTTTTCATCATTCCTTTTGTTACTCTATTGATTAAAGTCTTATTCCTTTTCAATTTTTGATCAAGGTCCTTCGGTATTAATAACATCATTAATTATTTCAATAATAAAATATTTTTTATTTCTAAATATATTCATTTAATGTTAAAAATGTTACAATTAGTATATTTATATTTATACTAAATTTTTTATCATATATTTTTAGTTTTAATTTGTACCCATTTTTAATTTGCAACCATTTTTTAATTTGTACCAATTTTCTTTTCAGTTTTAATTTGTACCCATATATTAGTTTCTTTTTGTGCCCATATTTTTTAAAGTTTTATTTGTATTTGTACCCATATTTTTTTTTTAAATTTCTTTGTACCCATTTTTTATTTTGCCAAATGTACCCATTCATGTAATTTTTTCAAATTTTTAATCTTAAAACGTACTCATTCTTAAATATACCAATTTGTTATATATAAAATGTACCATTTTTTTATGTATAAAATCTATTCAGTTTTTTTCTAATCCATTTTTAAACTTATATGGGTACATTTTTTTTTCTTTGATTTTAAAATATATCCATGTCAAGTTTAATCGAAGAAATTTGCTCATGTTATTAAGCCTAATATCTTTTTTTTATTTTTTTATTTTTTATTTTTGTGATTTTGAAGAATATACCCATGTTTTGATACAATAATTTTTTGGTTAATTTTGATGAATGTACCCATGTTTACACACACACACACAATAGTGTATTTATATTTTGGGAAGTGTTATTGGCACTCCAAAAATCTCATTCTACACTCCTCATAAATGGATTTTTCTTTCCCAATATGAAAAGTTTGAAATGTAGAATGAGACTTTTTGAATGCTAATAACAATTTCCTATATTTTAATATTTTTAATCCCACAAATTATGGTTTTTTATTTAAAATCTCATATATATAAACAACTAAAATTTTTAATTTTTAATTTAAAAAATATAGTAACGTACGTAGAAATAAATTATCACATTAACTTCAAGAACTTCGATCAAAAATTGAAAACCAACAGGTTTGAATCAAAGAATATTCATAACTAGAGACCGCATCCAAAGTCTCCCTATATATATCACATATTAAAATCTGTCTACATCCATACCAAAGTCTAATTGCATCCTTACGTGTAATAATGAACAAAAGATAGGTATTTGAATAATACGTTACATAGAAAAAGTTGTGGATTAAGTTGTTCATACAAACACAATCACATAAAAATATTTTCCATGACCCAACTCTTCACACTACAGTCAGTACTTCACTCTTCTTTCTTCTTTGTTATTTTGTAGATGAGGATGCACATTTTTCCTCTAAGTAATCTGTTCAAGATAATATATTGGTTAGGCTTCTGAATCATATGAACCTTTAATTGGCTAACCAGTTTAGAGTTTCGAAAGATAAATAAAAATTCCAATTCTCACCAAGAAAAAAGAGCCGAGGAAATACAATGGATTTTCAGGAGAGACAAAGTCTTTACCAACTAACAAATGAAGTCAATCATATTGTTCAAAACTTGAGCTTCCAATTTAGTACACTTACATCTTCAATCTCTAACAAAACAAAACAAAAAAGGGAAAAATCATTTAGTATACTTCTTACAACATGTTTAAGATGCATGAACCCAACCAAATTACTTCACCGTTCACCTATATCCTCGATGCTATAAATTCGAATTAAAAACCAGTAAATAAAAGTGGTTAAGCAAAAACCCTCACTTCTCATTACATGTTGAAATTTCCTTAACCTCGAAACCTAGTCCCACTGTGTTACATTTGTAGTGTATACACTACAAAAACCAAAAAGAAAATGCTGCAAAGGGGAAATTGGAAAATCATACCACCATCAAACATTGCACGGAAGGCATCTAAAGAAGCAAGCAGGCAAGTTCTGTGAGCATACCATCTACCTGCAATTGGTCAGTAAAAATTTAAAGAGGTCCCTTATGTTAACAATACAATCACACATGCTAATTGAATACTCTGTAATTACGAAAAAGAAGAGGAACTCACGCAATGCCTCTTGAAAACTGGCGAGAGAGAACTGGAACTGGGTTGGAAGAATGTACTGGAAGCAAATGGAACAACCCAGCTTTTTCAGCCTTGTCATGAAATAATTTTAACAATTCGGTCAAGTATAAAACCATCTGCCAGTTATGGTTTTTGTAAATTACGTAGAAGCCAAAAATCTAATAAATAGTCTAACAATAATGGAAAACCTCACGAAAGATTAAGAATCTTTTTACCTCTGTCAGGAATTCAATAATATTCTTGTATCCAATTAATACTATTCAGGTTTTTATGATATCTTTATAATTGTAAAATTATCTAACACAAATTTTAACCTTCATTACTTTCTATGTCTATATACAACCCTCAATATATGAATCGACCAATCTGTTAATTTGCTCTTATGATCTTTAAAAGCATTCCATAAAACCTAAGGTGTTCATGTTGCCGATGATAAAAATGAATATAGCACAACAAAATAATATACATATATATATAGCATAATTGTGATGCTACATACTGACCTGGTAGAGAAGATGACTTTGTGTTCATTTGGAAATTGGAGTCAATTATTGGGTGCTCTGCCTCCAGAGCTTTCAAAGGCAGATTGGTGGGCCTCGCCCAAATTGACAAAATTTGGCTGGAATTGAAAATTAATATCGAGTCAAGATATAATTCAACTTCGAATTGAAAACACCAACTTGTCTAAATTGACGAAATTTGGCTTGAATTGAGCCAGCAGTTAGGGTTTGAATTGGAATTCAAAATTTTGATGCATATCTTCATATACAATAAGCGTGTTGTGCATTGCATCTGAATAATTTATTTATAACCCTATTTTTAATAAACAAATTAGGTATCAAAGGGAATTAAATTTGTATTTAAAAAAAAAATTTAAAAAAAAAAAAAAAAAAAAAAAAAAAAAAAAAAACTTACTACGTACAAATTTCAACAGAAATACAAAAAGATTCACAAAAATTTTGGGGAAGGTTTCCAATATTATTGCACCCTCTACATCTTTACGAAGCATTGAAGAAAACCAAATTCAGAAAACTGTAATTAACTATCTTGTACAATTGAAACTACACTGGAAAATGTTAAATCCTTAGGCAGACATGTAATCCAAAATGAAGAGAAATTTGAAAGATTTGAGTCTTACCTAACCAGCGATAAAACAAAAGGCGTACAAATAAGGTTTGAAATTGGATTTGAATGGCGTACAAATAAGGTTTGAAATTGGATTTGAACTATGGCAGCTAGTACTTTTTGAACTCGAAGCTGGGATTGGAAAAAAAATAGAATACATTTTGAGTCATCCAATTCAAATTGCAAACAAGGGGCTAAATTTTCAGACATGCAATCCAATAACTGAGATTGTCCCTACAAATTATTAAAAAATTAATTCCAAAAGAGTATGTTAAAGTTGTAAATAAGTAGATTACAACATTTAAAAAACGCTCAAAGAGAAACAATTGGGCCTTTAGCTCACTATGCTTAATCTCTATCCAAGGCAAGTGTCACATCCCAGGCTCGACTCCACTGTAGCACGATATTATCCGCTTTGAGCCCCGACTACGCCCTCACGGTTTTGTTTCTTGGAACTCACACGAGAACTTCCCAGTGGGTCACCCATCATGGGAGTGTTCTCGCGCATTACTCACTTGACTTTAGAGTTCCTACGGAACTCAAAGCCAGTGAGCTCCCAAAAAACCTCGTGCTAGGTAGAGATGAGAATATACATATAAGGCTTATAGGATTCTCACCCCTGGGCGATGTGGGATCTTACAATCCACCCCTGTTAGGGGCCCGACATCCTCGTAGGCACACTTCCGACCAAGGATTGGCTCTTATACCAAATTATCACATCCCACATTGCCCTGGGGAGTGATCCTTATATGTATATTCTCATCCCTACCATGCACGAGGCCTTTTAGGAGCTCACTGGCTTCGGGTTCCATCGGAACTCCTAAGTTAAGCGAGTAGTGTGCGAGAGCACTCCCATGATGAGTGACCCACTGGGAAGTTCTCGTGTGAGTTCCTAGAAACAAAACCGTGAAGGCGCAGTCAGGGCCCAAAGCGGACAATATCGTGCTACGGTGGTGGAGTGGGCCCAAGATGTGGTGGACCTCGGGCTAGAATGTGACAGCAAGTCTCTTAAGCATCAAAAGAATTTCTCCATAATTATAGGATGCATTTGTTACAAATATAAGTATCAAACCGTGCATTTTCTTATATTTGGATGTTTGGCTTTCCAATGTAAGGAAAGGTTATTTGTCTATTTAATAATTGTTGCAATTGTAGCAACACACCATAAATAAAAAATTATATACACATAAATAAAATTAAAAATTTTCCATCACACCATTGTAATTAAATAAAGCAAGTAGACAGTATCATATCACAATCACAAAAGCAAGGATTTTAAAACGCCACAATATTTAACAACTACCATGCACAATTTTTCAAAAATGGGTATAAGACTAACCTTTATAGGGCACCTATGAATCACTTCCAAACTGAGATACACAAAATCTGAAACTGCACCTATCCAAGTTAAAAAATAAAACTAATTAAATAACAATTAGGCAAGAAAAACAACATGCGACAAACAAAATGAAAACACCAAAATCATATCATGGTTGAGAATTTCTAATTTATTAGAATTAGGGATCCATTAATACAACTATGTCACACGTACTAATTTTTTTTATTTGGCCAAAAACAGAAAAAACTGAAAACACCAAATTAAAAAGAGTAGGTAAATGAAGAACATTCACACCCATACTTATCAATTTACACATAAATTTCAATTTTGAATCATTTGGCCTTCCAAAAAAAATGCACAGAAATGCAAAAGAAGATGAACAAATTGAAGCAAAGTTATATGTACTAGGCAATTAAGACTCACCCGAAATTGCCATCAAGCTCTGTTGCACGGAATACCTTACAATTGACAGCACTTTTACAAAGGTTTTGAAAGGCTTCGATTCAACTTTCAAATATGTAAGACTCTGAACTTCAAAACCAAAACAAACCCAACTGCACTTTTAGTTCACCAACCCCATTGAATAAAATCCAATTCAATAAAACAACAGAAAATTAAACAACCCAAAAATCAAAACAACCCCACTTGTAGTTGTAGCTCATTAATCCGTTGGATTAATTGATGCCAAATTCAATCAGAAAACATACAATTAACAACAACCTAGAAAAGCCATCCAAAAACCCAACCAATTAACCAAAAAATACCACTTGTACTTTTAGCTTAGTCTTCCGATTGAATCAGATCTATCATCAAATTTCAATCAGAAAATAGAAAATTAAGAACAGCCCAGAATTTCCACTCACCTGCTGTGAAACTCATCCCTGTTGAGCAGCAGTAGGAACGAGTAAACTGGGTGACATATACAACTAATTAAAACACTCAACTTTAGCTGCTTCAGCTACATAATAGAAAAAAGTTAATTTAACTATAATTAAGTAATCTGGTTTAAGACTAATAAAAAAGCTTGGGAATTTCAGCTGTAAAATCACACCTCAAGCAGCAACTCGACAAAGTCTGCGAAATTAGAATCCAAAATGCGATCTTCAGTCTTCCGGCTTCTGTTGCAAAAATTAATCCCACAATCCCCAAAATATTAAAAACTTGAAGTTTGATTTGAAATTAAAAATGCATTCTTTGAAGATAAATTCCAAAAATTCAAAATTATATGCGAGAGAGATACCTTGTTGGTATTCGGAGTTAGAGTGAGGAGTTCTCGAATTGGGAGCGGCGGAGTTCCGTTGCAAATTTTCTTTCCACGGGTGAAGGGTGATTGCGATTTTTTGGCTAGAGGAAATGAGGTTTTAAGATTTTTGGAATTTTGAGAGAATGGGTGGTGTGGCTGGTTGTGAGACCGAGAAAGAGAAGTCGATGGAAAATGAGGGGTGTTTTCATCCCCTTCGATAGAAAAAGATGAAGCAAAAGAGTACAGAAAAGAGGAAAAGAGAAAGGAAGCATCGATCACCAACACGTGTAAAAATGGTCCAAACGAAATTAAACAAATCAAGCAGGATAAAATCGGTATCACACTGCTCTATGAACAGTGTTTCAGTTGTTTTTCTCTTTTAGTATAATATAATTTTAATTTTAAGGGGAAATAGAAGGGAATTCTGTACCTCACATCTTGAAAGTTTCCTATAGCTCATTGTTCTGTCTATTTTTGTCCATAACTCCGTATGTACTTTATGCGCACTCAGAACTCATATACTCTTGTAATGTCTATATGGCGACTAGAAAAATGGCTTATAATTTGACTAATTATCTGTTGAAAATATAATAACTGATGTTGTTGCGATTATTTGTGATTTAATTAGCACTTTCTGTTCCATGAAATAGGCGTCTATCCAACAACAGCTTGTCAGGGAATATTCCCGAGACTTTGACTAACATCCAATCATTGCAAGTCCTGTGAGTTTCATACACTTTCATCGCAGTGCTGCTTTGTTGTTTGCTGCACCTGCAATTGCTGGAGGGGTTGTTGCTGGTGCTGCTTTGTTGTTTGCTGCACCTGCAATTGCACTTGCTTATTGGCGACGAAGAAAATCACAGGATCATTTATTTGATGAACCTGGTTAGTGAACTATAAGAGTAATATAGCTTGATCAAGTTGGTGTTGTAGTTGTTGTATGGGATTCAGGTTTCACTAATCTACTGTCTTTGCAGCTCAGGAGGATCGAGAAATTCATTTACGACAGCTCAAAAGGTTTTCTTTGCGCGAGCTACAAGTTGCGACGGATACCTTTAGCAACAAAAATATTATTGGTAGAGGTGGATTTGGTAAGGTTTATAAGGGATGCTTAGCAGATGGAACTCTGGTTGCTGTAAAAAGACTTAAAGAGGAGAGAACCCAAGGTGGGGAGCTACAGTTCCAAACAGAAGTTGAAATGATTAGCATGGCTGTCCACCGCAATTTGCTTCGTCTGCATGGTTTTTGCATGACACCAACAGAAAGGCTGCTTGTATATCCTTATATGGCTAATGGAAGTGTGGCATCATGTTTAAGAGGTACTCATCTAAATTGTTTGCTGCGTTGATAAATCTTTTTGTTTTCACTTTCTCTTCTCTTCTCTCTCTCCGTCTGTCTTTCTCTCTTTATGAGCGCTGTCTTTCTTTCTTTAGGTGCGCACCATCAGGGGTCGGGCCGTAATTAAATCTTATCTTTTTGCTATATTTCTTTTACTTTTGAGTATTATGAGGGTGGGATTTTAGACTTATCAACGACAAAAAAAAATTGCTTTCATTTTATAGGAGTGAAAGATTTGATTTTTCACGCATTTATCTTTTAATTTTATTTGTTTATTTAGTTTTCCCAATATTTTGGGTGAAATTCTACCCCATGCATTTGGGTTTTAGTCTTTTCTAGGCCAGTTGCTAGAAAAAAAAGGCGTTTTAGAGAGAGAAAGAAGACAGCTTGAAAAATTTAGTATCTTGAAGTGATAAAGCAAAGAGATTTCCAAAGTTAATCCAATTGTAATCGTCAGCTTGCTCTCTTTGGATTAATTGATGTTATAATGCATTTTGAATCTTAAATTATAGATTCCTTTTCTGTGGCAAACCTTGATTTATCAGTGTGTATAGAAAAAAATATCAATTCATTTCAGTTTAAATATTTCTGAAAAGTTAGAGATCGTTTTATTAGTTTCTAATTATATACTACGGAAAAGTTCAACATCTGCTGAGCAGGTTGAGCGTTTGTAAATTAGCCAAATTATAGGGTCATGTGCAGGTGTTGTGTTTAAAACTTCTTTTTTTCACGAGTTTTTGTTAAGCTTTGTGACTTTTTTTTTTTTGTATCTGTTGATTTCTAAATTACTATAATTAAGAACAAGATTAGTGAATTTATAATTTGCTGCTTAGCTTAACACGATCCTTGAATAAACTGTGGAAAAAGAAACAAGTTTTGCTGAAATCAATTTAAAGGCACAAAAACAAAGGTATAAAAAAAAAAATCTATTGGATGATGTAATTTGGTTTGGATTTGTAAAGTACGCTTTTCAATGTGGATTAATTGTTTAAATAATTTTAGATTATGCTGATTGTCTGTTTTCTCTTCTACTTATTTTGTGTTTTCCAACTATTTTTCTGTAATTACCTTTTGTTTATATTATAGGACAGGTGTGTAATTCTTATTTTGATAATTTTTTTCTGCTTTCTCTCTTTGATACTTTGCATGTGTATTCACTTGGGAAAAATACTTAAGTCTGAATGATATTAATGCTGCAGGATATATTTTCTTTTGGAGCCATAAAATCTGCAACAGTTTTCCAAGTATACAACGAGGTTGCTGGCCTTTCAGCACTTGACTTTGGTTACACAGATAACACTGCAGTATACCATGCAAAAGGTTTTTTTCCTTCCCTTTTGCCCCTTTTTTGGGATATTAGTTACAAAATCTGTTTAGAGCATAGATGTGAAATTTACAGGACGGGTTAGTAAGTTAATTAGTTAATTTGATTCTCAATGGATGTGAGTTATTGCGATTTGCAGAGATAGACTAAAGACTTAAGGAAAACAATGTTTGTTTCGAGTACTTCTCACGCCATCGAGGCACAAATGTTGTTCCTGCATTAATTAATTTTCTTTATATCGAAATTGAATAAATTTAATTTTCCCTGATATCCAAATGTATTGAAGTAATTTTGATTGAAGTTTGTTTATGTCTGCTTTCCAAGATTCATTTTTTGGTTACTAGATATCTCACTCCGTTTACGGTGTGCTTTTTTTAGTTAATTGAAAAAAAGGCTTTTTATTCTTTGGTTTTCAGGACTTCATTTACCGTTTATAAGTCAACCCCGCAATACCAAAGTACAAGAGAAACAAGGATTAGAGGTAATTTTTGCTCTAACTTGGAATAGTTTCTAAGATTTGTATTGTGCAATTGGCCAGTGTTAACTACTAAATCGATTAAAAAACATTATGTAGAGGCTGCGCCGCCATTCAATTACCTATGGAATTTATGACATGCAATCAGGTTCTTTTTAGTTGAGTTCAAATAATGTTGATTGCGCTGTTATAAAGCTCTTTTTTCTTGTTAGGTTGAAAATCTTATCGATATATTCTTTATTTAGTTGGTCCAATTTGTAACATATGAGATTGATTTGTTTGATGTTTCAATCAAAATTTGATCTTTTTTTTTTTTTTTTTTTTGTGAAATTATAATGGAATTGCAAGTCAAGTATATTTTAGACTCTTGGTTGCATACTCACCTTCCCACAACTATTATATTATCTCCTGACTGGATGGATTTTTATAATTTCCTGGATCTACGGTTACCATGCTTTTTATAATTTCCTAGATCCATCCTTTTTGTTTGTTCATGATTATGTTGAATGTTTTTTAGGTTAAATGTGTCTTGTTCATGTAGTTAAGGCTAGTGTATTCAAGTCCTGCAGCATCGCGCGGGCATATTACTAGTAAATCCTAAATTTGAAGTTTACATAATTTTATGTGATTATCTCATTGGAAGCTAATTCTTTTAGTTAATTTAACTTTATTTTATTGTAAAATATTTTTTGTGAACATTACCAAAAAAGTTCAAAATTATCGTAGCCAAATTTTATTCTTTAGAACTACAATAGCTTCATTATTGCTATCATAGTCTATTATTTAGGATCAGAATCAGACTTTGGACTCTTTACAACCTTGGTCGGCTAAATGAGTTATTAATTAAAAGTAGCTTGATAATTATTTCGTTTTCAATTTTTATTGTTTAGGTTTTACTTTTTAATTCTGAAATTAATCAAAATAGTTTATGAAATTAGCATAATTCATCAATTTGGTTTCTAAGATTTGAAATTATTAGAAGTGATCTCTAAGTTTGTTAACTATCAATCATTTTGATAATTATGTTAAAAATCTCCATTAAATAAGGAGCAAATGATAAAAATAACCTCAATACAATAAACAACGGGCCATAATAATTTGACAAAAAATGAAAGTAATTTTGTTTTTTTTGTACAAAATAATTAAAATAATTGATGATGAATAAAATAAAAAAATCTTACAACAAAAACAAAGTGAGGAATTGCATAACAATTTCAGGAATCAGCTAAAAAGTAAAAAGTAAATATAAACAAAAGAAGAATCGAAACTTCCGACGCGGTGGGCTGCGACTTTGACCGATTGAGAGTCCTCCGTTCGCAGCTCCTCCGTCTTTCTCCCAAACCTTTTACCTTTCATTCTTCTCCAAAACAAGCAAGCTGAGATTTCAACGTCTCTCTCTAAGAAGCAGCGGCATGCTTTTCCAAACGCAATCTGCAATTTAATCAAACAGCCACCGAATTTTCTGGAATCCGGTCAACGCAGCTTCTGCTGTTTGGCTGATTCTGCTGTTTGGCTTCTTTCACCTCCGCAAGCTTGCTGCCAATGTCGAAGGTATGAACTAATGAATGAATGAGTGACTGGAAACATTCCCGAAGAGCTTGGGGGTTTGTCAGACTTGGTGAGCTTGGATCTTTACTTGGCAACCTTGCAAAACTGCGTTTCCTGTATGAACCCCCATCCTTTTATTAGATAAAATCTATCGTCTTTCTTTTTTATTCGATATGCTAATCTGCTGTTTTTAATTGTTCCATTGGAAGTCCCGTGAGTTTCAAGATTCACAAGAAGGGAACATCCAATCATTGCAAGTCCTGTGAGTTTCATACACTTTCATCGCAGTAAGGGGGAGGAGAGAGTGAAAAGTTACTAATTTCTCTGCCATCAAAGAATGCAAATAACATATAGTTTTGCCATGGAATGCAGGGATCTTTCAAATAACAATCTGACAGGGGATATTCCAGTTAATGGATCTTTTTCACTTTTTACTCCCATCAGGTTTGTTGAAGCAACTTTACTCTTTTTCTTTACCTTTAGGGACAAAAATAACAATCTGACAGGGGATATACTTTCATCTCAGTAAGAGGGAGGAGAGGGTAATATAGCTTGATCAAGTTGGTGTTGTAGTTGTTGTATGGGATGCAGGTTTCACTCATCTACTGTCTTTGCAGCTCAGGAGGATCGACAAGTTCATTTACGACAGCTCAAAAGGTTTTCTTTGCGCGAGCTACAAGTTGCGACGGATAACTTTAGCAACAAAAATATTATTGGTAGAGGTGGATTTGGTAAGGTTTATAAAGGATGCTTAGCTGATGGAACTCTGGTTGCTGTAAAAAGACTTACAGAGGAGAGAACCCAAGACGGGGAACTACAGTTCCAAACAGAAGTTGAAATGATTAGCATGGGTGTCCACCACCGCAATCTGCTTCGTCTGCATGGTTTTTGCATGACATCAACAGAAAGGCTGCTTGTATATCCTTATATGGCTAATGGAAGTTTGGCATCTTGTTTAAGAGGTACTCATCTAAATTGTTTGCTGCGTTGATGAATCTTTTTGTTTTCACGACTTTAAAATTTTTTCCGATCACATTGATATAATGAATTTAAAAACCTGACCAATTTGGCTTGGAGTATCAACACTGATTTTTTTTTAATGTTTTTTTTTCCTTCAATTTTAAGTTACCTTCTCGATGCTGATTTTATTTCTGTTTAATTTGAAAAGGACGACAAGAAGATCCTTTTTTGGGTAGGACGGGTGGTATGATATGTGTTAGACCACATTACCTGTTGCTTGTAATTTGAAATTCTCCTCTCATAAGTATGTGGATATATTATTGTAGATCGTCCAGAAGGACAACCTGCACTTGATTGGCCAATAAGACAATGCATTGCATTGGGATCTGCAAGAGGTCTTACTTATTTACATGATCACTGTGATCCAAAAATTATTCACCGTGATGTGAAAGCTGCAAACATATTGTTGGATGAGGAATTCGAAGCTGTTCTTGGAGACTTTGGGTTGGCTAAACTCTTGGACAACAAGGATGCATATGTTACCACACATGTATGTGGCACAATTGGTCATATGGCACCGGAGCACTTTTCAACTGGAGTGTCTTCCGAGAAAACTGATGTTTATGGATACGGAGTCCTGCTTCTTGAACTCATCACTGGGCAGAGGGCTTTCAATCCTCAGGTTGCGAGTGATGATGATTTCATGTTAGTTGATTGGGTATGCATTTACGTCTTTCTGTTTGTGTATGTAGCTAGTTTATTGTTATATGCAAGATTATTTCCCAACAACATTTGCATTTCCTTAGTAATTAGCTTTTAGAAAATAAGTTTGGTTTAATTAGCTTTTATTAGTTGGAGTTATGATTAGCTGTGAAGATTTGTTTATCTTTATTTATAACAATCTAAGGTTTAAACTATCAGAGATTAATTATTGCATTTCCTTAGTAATTGTTACTATTGTTGTTGCTTCTTTTGCCAATGTATTGGCATTATGTGATTTCTTGAAGAATTTGGCATATGTTTTGTGTCGATCCTAATTTCCTCATCATCTCCTTATTCTTGCTATCTTGGCCTCTCACTTTTTCCTATTCTCTCTATTGTATCTTTGTCTTCTCTTTGCATGATATCAATATTTGAATGACGATACATTTTTGTAAGCAGTTTGATTTTCTGTAGAAAACTGCGGGCCTTCAAATTTTGAACATTACAACACATTTTTGTTCTCCTAGGTTCCTCCACCTTTTGTTTCAAATTGTAGAGCCACCCGACATTTTCTGTTTTATTTTCCCTAAAAAAATTAGGTCAAACGACTATTGAAAGATCGGAGGTTGGAAAGACTTGTTGATGCTGATCTAAATGGAAATTATATTGACGATCAAGTGAAGCAGCTGATCCAAGTAGCTCTACTGTGCACACAAGGCTCCCCAGAGGAACGGCCCAAGATGTCAGAGGTTGTCCGAATGCTTGAAGGCAAAGGCGAAGGTTTGCCTGAAAGACGGGGGGAGTGGCAAAAAGAGGAGGTGATCCGCCAATATTTCAAGACTATTCATCGTCCAAGTACTTGGATCCTAGACTCACCTTCTCCTAATTTTGTGTTGTACTATTTCTGTGTGTTTGAAGAAATGGATGAAAACAATGACATGTGATAGAGAGTTCATCATATAACTTCTGACTTTAAGGATTTTTCATTTAGTTCTGGTTCATGTTGCGCAAATAATATTAGGTAAGACTGCTACTGGGGCTATTGCTCGAGGGGTTGCTGTTGATGCTGCTTTACCGATTGCTGCACCTGCAAGTGCACTTGCTTATTGGCGACCGAGAAAACAACAGGATCATTTCTTTGATGTACCTGGTTAGTGAACTATAGGAGTAATATAGCTTGATAAAGTTGGTGTTGTAGTATGGGATGCAGGTTTCACTAATCTACTGTCTTTGCAGCTGAGGAGGATCCAGAAGGGTTTTTAGGACAGCTCAAAAGGTTTTCTTTTCGCGAACTACAAGTTGCAACGAATACCTTTAGTAACGGATTTATTCTTGGCAGAGGTGGATTTGGTAAGGTTTATAAGGGACGCTTAGCTGATGGAACTCTGGTTGCTGTAAAAAGACGTAAAAAGGAGATAACCCAAGGTGGGGAGCAACAGTTTCAAACAGAGGTTAAAATGATTAGCATGGCTGTCCACCGCAATCTGCTTCGTCTGCTTGGTTTTTGCATGACACCAACAGAAAGGCTGCTTGTATATCCTTATATGGCTAATGGAAGTGTGGCAGCATGTTTAAGAGGTACTCTTCTAAATTGGTTGCTGCGTTGATGAATCTTTTTGTTTTCACGAAATTAAAAAATGAATAAATTACATTTTACATCCTCAGGTTTGAGTGTAATTGCAGCCTTATACAACATCTTTAAAACATTTCAATCTCATACATTTACTTATCATTTTTAGCAATTTCATACATCCGTTAGTCAAACCGTCAGTTTGACTGTTAAGAGATGACATGGCAAATGTGAGGTCAACATTTTTGTTGACATGGATGCCAACTATGATCCACGTGGAATAAAAACAAATAAAAAAGATTAATAAATAGAAAATTATTATTATTATTATTTTTTATAATTAAAAACTAAAAAAATGGTGTTGTTCATCCCTTTCCTGCTCTCACCCCGTCCCCGCATTCTTCATTTCCCCCCGGCCACTATCGCCACCGTCCCTTTCCTCAGCCACTGCAATGAGGCCAATCCAGTCTCGCTCACCCTCAAACTCGCACACCTCCTCCAGTTCTTCCCCGCCGTTGGTGCCCAAACACCATCCGCGATTCTCCATCGATGCCCAGCCCTTTTTCTCTCCAGGAACCAGCCACCATTAGCCTTCTCCAACACCCCCTCTCCAACCCAATGAGATTATTGTTTCCAAAACGAAAATGCTATTAATTTTCTAAACTCACAGTTCAGACGGTGAACGAATTTCAAATTAGAACTACAAGATCCAAGGAACATTTGGAAAAAATCCTTACATTTTCGAATCCAAATCTCACTTTCACTCTTGACAGATTTTTACCAACCAAAACCTTAACCCAAAACTCGTACAATGTTCATAACGGCGTCCATCGTGATTTCAGATCTTAGTAAACATCTCAATCAATCAAATAATACGTAAGGTATGAAAGTGAAATTTTTTGAAGATGTTGTATGAGATTGCAATAAAGCTTAAATCTGAGATGGTAAAGTGTAATTTACCCTTAAAATATTGTTTGGATTACATTGATAAAATGAATTTATACACCTGACCAATTTGGTTTGGAGTATCAGTACTGATGTATTTTTCTTCAATTTTAAGTTACCTTCTTGATGTCGATTTTATTTAATGGATAACAAGATGACTCTTTTTTGGGTGTGACGGGTGGCATGATGTGTTTTAAACCACATTACCTGTTGCTTGTAATTTAAAATTCCACTCTCATAATTATGTCGATAAATTATTGTAGATCGTCCAGAAGGACAACCTGCACTTGATTGGCCAATAAGACAACGCATTGCATTGGATTCTGCAAGAGGCCTTACTTATTTACATGATCACTGTGATCCAAAAATTATTCACCGTGATGTGAAAGCAGCAAACATATTGTTGGATGTGGAATTCGAAGCAGTTGTTGGAGACTTTGGGTTGGCTAAACTCATGGACTACAAGGATACACATGTTACCACAGCCGTACGCGGCACAATTGGTCATATAGCACCAGAGTACCTTTCAACTGGAAAATGTTCCGAGAAAACTGATGTTTTTGGATATGGAGTCACGCTTCTTGAACTCATCACTGGGCTGAGGGCTTTTGATCTTGCTCGACTTGCGAATAATGATGAAGTCATGTTAATTGATTGGGTATGCTTTTACGTCTTTCTGTTTCTGTTTGTAGCTAATTTATTGTTATATGCAAGATTATTTTCCAACAACATTTGCATGATGTCCACCTTCTGATTATATTTTATTGTTCTAAATCTTCCATAATTTCTTTCATATTTTATATATTAAAAAGGCATAATGTTGTTGAAATTCAACGATATTCTTGCTTCAATCTATTGTGTCCCTAAGTCCAAATCTTGAAAATTATGTTTCAATACTCATTGTTAAAGAAATGTTATATAATATACTGTAAATTAAGTGTATCTCTCGATACCAATGTTGCTATTTATTTAAGCCAAAAATAATGGGTCTCCATACTTAATCACTTTATTTCAAACCGCTAATCTCATATGACATTCTTAATCATTGTATATGGAACATTTCTAAGGTTTAATTAGCTTTTATTAGTTAGAGTTACGATTAAGCTGTGAAGATTTATTTATCTTTATTTATAACAATCTAAGGTTTAAATTGTCAAAGATCAATTATTACATTTCCTTGGCAATTGTTGTTAGTATTGTTGTTGCTTCTTTTGCCAATGTATTGGCCTTGCTGTGATTTCTTGAAGAATTTGGCATGTGTTTTGTATCAATCCTAATTTCCTTATTATCTCTTTATTCTCGCTATCTTGGCCTCTTGCTTCTTTCTATTCTTTGTTTGCATCTTTGTCATATGTTTGCATCATATTGATATTTGAATGATGATGCATTTTTGTAAGCAGTTTGATTTTCTAGAGATACTGCAGCCCTTCAAATTTTGAACATTACAACACATTCACTCTCCTAGGTGCCTACACCTTTTGTTTCAAATTGTAGAACTATCTGACTTTTCCCTTTTTATTTTAACTAAAATAATTAGGTCAAAAGACTATTGAAAGATCGGAGGTTGGAAACACTTGTTGATGCTGATCTAAATGGAAATTATGTTGACGATCAAGTGGAGCAGCTCATCCAAGTAGCTATACTGTGCACACAAGGCACCCCAGGGGAACGACCCAAGATGTCAAAGGTTATACGGATGCTAGAAGGCGATTGTTTGGCTGAAAGATAGAAGGAGTGGCACAAAAAGGAACTGTTCCGCCAAGATTTCAACCCTATTCATCATCCATGTACTAAATGGATCATAGACTCGACTTCTCATATTTCTCCGAATGAGTTGTCCGGTCCCAGATGATATGCTCGTTGGTTCCGTCCCCTGTATACATGTAAGAAGCCTTTAGAGGATTGGAGAATGTCCATTTTGTATTTCAGTGATACCACATTTGTGCATATGTTTTATCTTTGTTTTCAATTTTGTTTTCGTCTTGCTTATTTTTAAGATCACAAAAATGGAGCTGGTGTTGTTGTAATTTTTATAAGGTTAACTGGCATTACGAAGTTATATGGTGCTAGCAGGAATTAGGAAGGGCCATAAAAGCACCCGTTCCTAATGATTTATGTATCCATCCAGAAATTAGTCCAGATTGTCGAGTAAATAATCATTCTGAACTTATAACTATCTATATTTTTTTAGTGTTCCTATAGATCCTATAGACACTAGGTTAAGTGCGTGGGTACTTGTGTACGGTTAGTGTTTGAAATTTGATTGTGATCATTGCAAGTGCAACTTTGTGGCACTACCCTTATAAGTACGTGTAAGGGATCTAGAGATCACTGCGTGTCATTCCAACATGGGTATTCGAGCTCTGTCTATCTTCTTTTAAAGTATCGTCAATGGGGATACCTCTGATATCTTTGAGGATTTATTTAAGATCAACTGTAGGGTAAGACCCAAACCTAAATATTTGAGTTTAAAAAAAATAGAAATGCAATCTAATTGTGGGACTTTTTTGTTTTTTTGAACAAAAAATATTTTCTACACTAAAAGGGTGGGGGATTAGATTAGGCCTTATAGTGGGCTAGCAATAATATGATTCAAATTCGCTTTTGGCGAGAATCAAACCTAAAGACCCCTCATTTATATGTGAAGAGAAATATCATTAAAATGTAGTAAAAATGATATCTAATAGTTGGACTTAAACCTAAAAAGTTTGGCTTTTTACCCAAGCTAAACCCAAATTTGGGTTTGTATTTCCATATTTGGTTGACCCACAATTTTGGGGGCCCTACCTTCTTTTTTTTTTCAAAAGCAACATGCGAATGATTTATTGAAGTGGCCAACATATGGGTCCCTCAACTAGCAGGGTCCCAGCTGCAAAATGGTAACATTTTAAGAAACTACGAGCCGTTCGATTTTTGGGCCATTGGTGATCAACGGTCTAGGTTAAAATCCTTTTATGCTTTGCAATCTTTAGATTTTGATCTAATTGTTCATATTTTTTTTTTGTCAAATCTAACAATAAAACAAAGTCAACTGTTGAAATTTAAAATTTAACGCCAAAATAATAAAATAATTTTTTTAGAACATATTCACTTTACTTTTGGATGGTGTGTGTATTGAAGTTTCGTTGGTTGTTTGTATTGTAACATCCCACATCGTTCAGGGGAGTGAATCTTGTAAGCCTTATATGTATATTTTCATCTCTACCTAGCACGAGGCCTTTTGGGAGCTCGCTGGCTTCAAGTTCCGTAGGAACTCCGAAGTTAAGTGAGTTCGCACGAGAGCAATCTCAAGATGGATGACCCACTGGGAAGTTCTCGTGTGAGTTCCCAGAACTAAAACCGTGAGGACTTGGTCAGGGCTCAATGCGGACAATATCGTGCTACGGTAGAGTCGAGCCCGATATGTGTTGGGACCCCGGCCGAGATGTAACATGTATATTGAAGATTGGTTGGTGTGTGTATTAAAGTTTGATTAGTTGGTGTGATTTGTTCGGTTTTGAAAATTTTGTCGAAATTTAATTTTTTTCATGTCAAAACACTTGTCAAATTAAATTAAAATAATATAATTCAAAAGTTCAAAAAAAAAAAAAAAAAAAAATCTTTTTATTCCTAAATTTGGATCTTGATAGTTGGGTGATATTCACTATTCATAGACCTAAATTCCGTCTTTTAATGGACTAAATATTTGGGTTTGGGTCTAAGGGTTGGAGCTGGTCTAAGGACTTTAATGAAATCTTTTTATTCCTAAAAGAGTATTGCCTCATATGATAAAGTCCCTATAGTATAACTTTCTAACTTAATTACATACGAGATTCTTGGCGTTTCGTTAAATGATTATCCTAAATTAGAAGTTGACATAATTTTATGTGATAATTTCAGTAGAAGCTAATTCTTTTAGTTAATTTGAATTGATTTTATTGTAAAATATTTTTTGTGAACATTATTACCCAAAAAAGTTCAAAATTCTCGAAGCCAAATTTTATTCTTTAGAACTACAATAGCTTCAGTATTGGCTATGTCATGGTCTATTATTTCAGACCAGAATCAGACTTCGACTCTTTGCAACCCTTGGTCAACTAAATGAGTTATTAATTAAAAGCATTGTTCTAAAAATTTCCGCCTAGGTGCTAGGCGGCTAGTCACCGCCCCGATTAATGCCTAGGCATTTGAAAATTAAGAAATGGCGCCTAGACCTAGTGAGGAGCCCGCCAAGACCCGCCTAGACACCCGCCCAGATTGCTACTCATTTAGATTGAAAATATATAATTTTCATTTTGCATTTATTTTTTTAATAAATTGTAAGAGACTTATTGAATACTTAAATGAACACACATGATATGTTTGTTTCCCATGTTTTCATTATGTTCCAATTGTAAAGCTATAGATAAGGAAGATGAATCCAATGGCCAAGAAGGTGCCAACTGTCAAGAGATTAAGTGATATGGTTGTGAGTTTGTTAAGGATTTGTTACTTGCTGTGCAAGTAGTGTAAAGTGTATAAATAGGAACCTTTGTATTCATTCAGTAAGTAAGTGAAAAGAAGCAATAACAAGAAGTACAATTCTCTCTCTCTACATTTTGTGTTTACAATCTTTCTCTCTCTCTAAAACACCATTGATATTCTTCAAGCTCAAGGTAGTTAAATCAACATGGTATCATCGCCGGTGGTGGCGTCTCTCCGATCCTGATCTTCTTTTTCTGCTTCCGCATTCATCTCTGTGATTTCTGATTTTGCATTCTTCTTTGCGACTTTCTAGTATGCAATTCCTCTTCTGGAGTGCTATAGTGTATGTGCATTTTCCTCTTGATTTCGAAGCTTGATTCTTGCACATCAGGTGTTTGATGAAATGTGTTGTAGACATCAAAATTTCGGTGAAATGAATGTTGACCAATAATTAAAATTTCAACGCTCACGTGTCACATAAATTTTACATGTAGCGTGTGACTCAACGAAAAATCGAAATAAATTGGAAAGGTCATCAAATAGGACACGTGTCAATACCTGGCAGAAATGATTTATTTCATCTGATTATTTAAATCCAAAAATCAAGTTTTGGAATTCTATAAATAGGAAGCCAAGGCATTCATTTTGGAAAAAAAGAAAGGAGGAAGAAAGAAAGAAGGGAATTTAGATCACACCAAAAACTTGAAGCCTTGAAACTCTAAAGCTCTCAAGCAAATCCCGAAGGATCAAGAAAACACTCTTCGTTCTTCGTCAAATCCTCCTTCAAGGTCAAGCCCCGACGGCCCTTGAAGAACTTCCACCGATTCAAGATCAAGCCCCGACGGCCCTTGAAGAAAGTGTTCATCATCCGTTCATCCTAAAGATCAAGCCCCAACGGCCCTTTGGATCAACAACCTCAACAAATCCACACATCCAATCGTTCTTCAAGATCAAGCCCAAAAGCCCTTGAAGATCCGTTCATCCATCAACCTTCAAGATTAAGCCCAAAAGCCCCTTGAAGAAATCCGCACAACTATTCTTCAAGATCAAGCCCAAAAGCCCTTGAAGATCCGTTCATCCATCAACCTTCAAGATTAAGCCCAAAAGCCCCTTGAAGAAATCCGCACAACTATTCTTCAAGATCAAGCCCAACGCCCCATGAAGATCCATTCATCAACTGTTCATCCCTAGATCAAGCCCCGACGGCCCTTTGGATCAACAATCTCAACAAACCTATACACCCATTCTTCAAGATCAAGCCCAACGCCCCTTGAAGATCTATTCATCAACTGTTCATCCTTAGATCAAGCCCCGACGGCCCTTTGGATCAACAGCTCATCCACAAACCTACACCCTACGAAGATAGAATCAGAGGATCAAATTACAAAGAGATTGTAACCCCAAAATCAATACAAACAAAAATATATTTTGTACACGGTATTCTTGTTTCTTGTTTTCAGGAATTTTTCGTGTTTACAAATTTGGCACGCCCAATGGGACAATCTCTACCTCTCATCTCTATCCTCAAATCATTGAAAAACGCAAATGGCATCAAGAAAGGATCAAGCTGTTCCTGCAATCCAAGCAAAGAACAAGAACATCATCGCCGCAAGTGGTGATATTTCGGGCATCATAACCCGAAGTAAGGCAAGAGCTCTTTTTGTGGGATTTAATCAATGGTGGAGATTAAATCTCTACATATTGGACAGTAAATACGGTCCGGGACGGGGCTCCGTTTTCTTAGTAATTCCGTCCCGCTCTGCCTCATTTTAGATTTATACAAATTAGACCCGTCCTGTACCCGCCCCTACCTGCAGGTGTCCATCCATAAATCTAACGACTATCTGACGTCAGCTAACATCAGCTCGCATGTGGGTTACTGACAACTGGCCCAGCTTTCCGTGCTGGCTAGATGGCTTCAATTGCCTAGCCTGATGGCCATGGGCTGGAATTTGACTTAGTGGATCCCCTTTTTCCTTGGGCCTAGATCTCTATTCGAGATTATTTTTTCCCTCATTTCGGGCTATAAAATAGCCTATAACCTTATGACCTGATCCATTGAAGATGATGTTAGCTACGTAAAACTTCAAAGAGCCGGGAAACTTTTATAGTGAATATTCCAGCCTCCCAAACTCAAGAACTTGCACAACAGCAGACTTGTGGTAGATTAAAGATTTTCGGGGGTTCCCTCTAGCCTCTAGGCAACGGAGGCTTCCATGCCATTTTTCAAAGTCGAGGGCAAAGGTTTTGATCATCCAAAATAGTAAGTTTGTGCGTGTGTTTACATTTTACGACCTTAATTTTGGGTCACATAATAAACTTGTACCTTATTTTTTGAACATTACAATGTAATACATCAACTAATAAATTAATTAAAAGAGGAAATTATAATCATGGTCCCTCAATTTTAATTTAATTAGAGCAAATATATCTCAACTTTATACCATTAATTCCTCAACTCATCAAAATATGCTCTCATTTTCATTAACAGCATCAATAATTCTATTAAATTCAATCTCGCGCACGACGCGTAAGATTAATTATAAGGGCAAACAAAGCAACATATTATTTCACGAGGGTTGAAGTCGATTGAACGCAAACCCCGTCCCCAATTAAAACTTCCTCCCATCCCCAATTGAAACTCCTCCGTGCCCAATCTCATATTCCTCAACTTCCCATCATATTGACCAATCCACTCGGAGCAAATTGGATCAGTTTCTTCGACAAGACCCTCATCGGAGAAACAGTGAGGAGCTCAGATGCAAAAGGCTCAAGTGAAATCTCTATCTTCTCTGATGGCTTCAACTCTTCAAGAGCTTCATCCTGTTTTGCTGGACCATGTACACAGCAAATGTGGTCCCTCCTTTTATTGAAATTGGGTTCTTCCCTTGATTTAATTCCACGTCTTTTGCACTAGCAAAACAAGTCGCATGCTTTTAGCAGTCGGGGGCGATTTTGTTGCGCCTGGATTTGGAGCAGTCGATTCTAGGGAAGCAAATTGCTTTTATTTCTCTAATGATCCTGTGATGAAGTTAAGTATTCTTCTTCTACTGCTTCCGGATAGTACTAGTGACATCAAAATGTTTAGAGCAACCAGGTTGATCGAGGTTATTGGATTTGATGTCATAAAAGTGGAAGCAACATTTGAAAAACTTTACAGTTGGTTCTGGGCATATTGTTAGGTAGTAGTGATGCACATTATGGATTTTATGCATGTTGTCTTCCTATGTGAAATTTGTGTGTTGCACTGTGCGTGGTGGACACACCGAGCATATATCATATTCTCATGGCTCACTACAAAAGATGACAAAGTCACCTCGGCCGATTTTCCATTGAGGTATATGCCGACAAGAAGAAACATAAAGCAACGTTTCCTTCTTATTATTCAGGACGGGAATTTGAACAACTAAAGTTTTTGTAATTGGATGTTAGTAGATATGAGGTGCCAATGTTTCATACAATACATCTTTTGAAACATAATTGTTTGGTTATTACAGATAGGGCGAGTTATGTACTCATCTATTGGATATAATCTCAAAGGTCTACAGCGATTGCGTAGACATAGTCAAATTTATGTTGAGATGAGTTAAAGTGCATTTTTGTTTTAAGTCATTGTTATTTTTATTTGCGTACACTTTTTAATTGTTTTCTAAGCAATTATTCTATTTTGCATATGACGTCAGAATAAACCTTAACAAAGATGTTCATTTAGTGATTTCGGTTGATTTGGTTGTCATTGTGGATGCAAAGGTTAACTTATCTTCCCTTAAGAAAAATTCTAAGTGTAAAGAACATAAGTTTAAGTTTGTGGGAATTGGTAAAACAAGATAAACATTGAAACCGTACTAATGGGATTTTGAAACAGAGTGACATTCACCTTGGAGAAACGATACATACGACCTCAGTAATATGTTTCGATTCGCACAATATGATTATAGGTGAGTTTTAATTTATGTTTTGATTTATTTATTTTATTTGTTTTCTTTTTATAGTTTTTATTTTGATTTTGGACAAAAAAAAATTAAAACTATAGGTTATTAAGAATCTTACTATAAGGTCCCACGTTAAATCGTTCGAAATAGCGAAACCGGATAATTATTAGACATGGTCGAAGTTGAATGATAATGTTGTTATGTTTGATGTAAGAATAAGACTAGACAATTAGGAGATTAATGTTTAAGGAGATATACAAGAAGAATGTCATTAATAGGTGGTATAATTGGAAGGATGAATTAAAAAAGGGAATGTCATATGAACTTGTACCTATTTTTCAATTTGTCATATATACTAAAATTTTAAGCAATTTGTCATACCAACATTTCAAAATCATCAACTGTCAACTTATCCTAACTCTGTTAAGTTTTTCATCCAAAATAAGTCATGTGCCTTGAATTTTATATGGGCTTTGTAATATAAGAAACGTGTTGAGGATTGGTGCCACAAATGGAATTATAGATGCACATACCCTGCTCGAACACAATGATCTACATAAATACCCTTGAACACAAAATTTAAGAGTTTTACTAAAAAAAAGTAAAGAACTTGTAAAAAGATCTTAAATGACAGAAATAACCTTGAACACAAGTCATTTGCCTCACACATGACTTATTTTGGATGAAAAAATTAACGAAGTTAGGATGAAATGACAAAATGATGATTTCAGAAAGTTGGTATGACAAATTGCTTAAAATTTTAGTTTGTAAGACAAATTGAAAAATGTGTACAAATTCATATGATATTTCAAAAAAAATTCCATTAAAAAATGTGTTAGAGACACAAATTACAAGTAGTGAACATAGCATGTAGATAATTTTAACACATTCGATGGTTGTGATGCGTTGTAATTTTGCGGTTTAGTCATATTGTTGTGATACATACTAAAGAATAAGTATTCCTACTAGATTTATCTGTGTTCATAGTTTTGTTTTTTAAATTGTGTTAACTATTTGTTTAACTTTTTTTTTTCTACCTTTGCTAGAGTAACGGGAGGTGGATCGTGTCTTAAGAGATAGATAGCTTGACTTTATGCGTATCGCTTATCCACCTCCTCATCAATCAGTCAAAATTAGAAGGAAAAAAATAGTTAACCCAAAAAAAAAAAAAAAACAAACAAACAAACAAACAGCGTAGCCGGATAGATCAAGTAAGAACATCTGAGCTTCTTTGTGTATCACAACAATACGGTTGAACTGCAAAATTCCAATGGATTAGAACCATCCAATATGTCGAAATTATAAATTGGGAATATTATTTCCTCATTCATCTAAGGCCATCTCTAATCGAGAGCTGGCCAGATGACTCGTTTTAGATCTCTGGCCCTCCAAGATATTAATATTTTAATGATCAGTACACGACCATATTTGCCTTCGCCTTCAACCGAGGGCCAAAAGGTCAAATGACTCGTTTTAGCCCTGTCATAAAAAACCGTCTCCAACCGAGGACCAAAGAACCATAGGGCCAAACATAATTTATTATTTAAAAACTACAGCTTAAATGTTGTTTAAGTTTCATGTTGTTAAATGTTTTTTTTATGTAGTATAATTTTTATGTTGGTTAATGTTATTTAATGTTGTTTCATATTGTTTCATGTTGTTTCATGTTACTTAATTTAATTTAATGTTGTATAATGGCTTAGGAAGTTATAGGAAAAAAATAGAATTAAAAAAAAATATGAAACAAATTTTGTGAAATAGAAGTTACTAGAATGCGTATGGAGAAGCAGAAGAAGAAAAAGAAGATGAAAAGGGGGTAGTCGATAGATTACTCGACACTGGCCGTGGTCGGAGTTGACAGAAATCAACGAAGCCCTGTGCGATTTCATCGTTGTGAGCTGTGAGAGAGAATACGACGGTCACATCATGATTTTATCACCTGAAGGTCGACTCTTTCAAGTCAGAAACAGAAAAATTAAAATTCAGGAACAATAAACTAACAGAAATAAATTACAGAAGAGGAAACAATCAAATTACCTCAACAAAAATCCATGATTATTCCATGAGTGCTGATTCTATAGGTTCTAAAGGGGGAAGGTTTTTTTATTTGAGATGGATGATGTTCGATATGGGGATTTTAGGTGAGCAGATTGAAACTAAGGGAGAGAGAAAGAGAATGATGAAGAGAATGGGATCTGAGGGAGAGAGAAATAGGGGAGGAAGAGAATGGTAAAGTGACGATCGCACCCTGCCTTTCCATGATCATCAACACGCGGCGTCAAAATCAGTTGCAGAGAGAGAGACAGTGGCAGCTTCGTAAATAAAATGAAATGTGGTCCTAAACACTGTTCATTTCTACAGTGCAATTTCACCTCCTTCTTTAGACTAAAGTAATAGGAAAAAAATAGAATTTAAAATAAAATGAAACAAATTTTGTGAAATAGAAGTTATAGGAAAAAATAGAATTTTAAAAAATATATATATGAAACAAATTTTGTAAAATAAAAGTTATAGGAAAAAGATGGAATTTAAAAAACAAATTTTGTAAAATAAAAGTTATAGGAAAAAATAGAATTTAAAAAAATATATGAAAAATAGAAGTTATAGGAAAATTTTTGTAAATAAAAAATAATAATAAAACTGTAAAAAAAAAAAAAAAATTCAAAGCATCCCCGTCGGTTATAACCGACAGGAATACATTCCTATTATTTAGTATAAATGTATTATTGTCGGTTAACCGACAGTAATACATTTATATTAAGTAATATAAACATATTCCTGTCGGTTATAAGCGACATGATTTCCATTTTTTTTTGCCAACCCTTTGGCCCTTTCAGATTTCGTTGGGCCTTCTCAGATTCCACGAGCCCTCTAGCCTAGTCCTCGGTTGGAGATAGTTTTAGGACCATTTTCGGCCCTCTGGCCTTCAGGACCCTTCGGTTGGAGATGGCCTAACAAACAACCTTGGCCAATCGGATGCCGTCATATGTAGGGCCAAACCCTAGCCCTGTGGCCAGCTACCTCCTAAGAATACCTTATCTCCACCATTCATTGGTAAGCTTTTTCTACGTTTACAGGTTCTAAACACTCACCCTTTTCAAAGAAACTAACGTATGCATCAGAGATTCATTGGCCAAACCCCCATTTTCGTAGGTGCTTGAGACCTTGGTCTTTAATTAAAGGTGTTAATTATTTTGTAAGGACAAATTTGTTAAGACTGAAAACAATGGATATTGCTACTGAACCACTGGTTTGGTATTATTGTGCTTTGAAAAAAACTGCTTCTGCTATGCTATGAGAATAAGTAGTTGTGAAATAAAGCAGCTGAGTGTTTGGTAAAAATTTTTTTAGTCATACCACATCTGTGCATATGTTGTCTTTGTTTTTTATTTTGTTTTTGTCTCGTGTATTTTTCAAGTCACAAAATGAAGCTGGTGTTATTGTAATTTTTATAGGGTTAACTAGCATTACAAAGTTATATGGTGCTAGCAGGAATTAGGAAGGGCCATAAAAGCATCCTTCCTTATAATTTATGTATCTATCTAGAAATTAGTCCAGATTATCAAGTAAATAATCATTCTGAACTTATAACGATCTATATTTCTAAATGTTCCTATAGATCCTATAGATTTGGCAAGTCTCAAGCGAATCGTGTAAGGACACTAAGTCAAGTGCGTTGGTGCTCGTTGATGTATAATGTTTGAAATTTCATCGTCACCATTGCAAGTGCGACTTTGTGTCATTCCAACATGGGAATTCAAGCTCTGTCTACCCTCTTTAGAATAGCCAATGGAGACCCCTCTACCATCTTTGAGGATTTATTTAAGACCTACTCTAGGGCAAGATCCAAACCTAAATATTTGGTTTTAAACAAAAAAATGCAATCTAATAGAGGGACTTAAACCTAAAAAGTTTGGCTTTTGACCAAGCTAAACCCAAATTTGAATTGTATTTTGTTGATCCTTATTTTTGGGGGCCCCACCTATTTTTTAAAGCAACGGGCGAATGATTTATTGAAGTGGCCGCCAGCTAAGCCATTGATCACTAATGGCACAGACTAAAATCCTATCTTTTAGCAATTTTTAGATTTTGATCTAGCTGTTCATGTTTGTTTCTTCCAAATCCAACAGTAAAAAAAAAAAAAAAAAAATTAAATGACTGAAATTAAATTCAACGTAAAAATAATAAAATAATTTTCTTAGAGCATATCCACTTTAAATTTGGATGGTGTGTGTATTGAAGTTTGGTTGGTTGTTTGTATATTGAAGTTTGGTTGGTGTGTGCATTGAAGTTTGGTTAGTTGGTTTGTATATTGAAATTTCATTGGTATGTGTATTGAAGTTTGGTTGGTATATGTATTGAAGTTTGGTTGATTGATTTGTATATTGAAATTTGGTCAGTTTGTGTATTGAAGTTTGGTTAGTTAGTGTGATTTGTTCGGATTTGTAATTTTTTTTTTTTTAAATTCATTGTTTAGGTTAAAACACTTGTAAAATTAAATTAAGATATAAACTCAAAGTAAAAAAAAACAACCTATTGAAAAGAAAATAAATTGGGTTAAACTATTTTCCACAACAATCAGTACATTTTAGGTCCTAAAATTTAGGTCTTGTGGGTTGGATGACATTCACTGTTTATAGATCTAAATTCCATCTTTTAGGCCATCTCCAACAGAAGGCTGGCCAGAGGACTCGTTTTAGCCCTCTAAACCTCCAAGATATTAATATTTTAATGAACAATACAGGACCATATTTGCCTCTATCTCCAAGCGAGGCCCAAAGGGCCATATGGCTCGTTTTAGCCCTGTCACAAAAAACCGTCTCCAACCGAAGGCCAAACATAATTTATTATTTAAATTTAAAAACTACAATAACTTAAATTTAAAAACAACAACTTAAATTTAAAAACTACAACTTATATTTAAAAACTACAACTTAAATTTAAAAACTACAAATTAAATTTAAAAACAACATTAACTTAAATTTTTTAAATTCATAAAATAAAAAAATTTGGCCCAAAAAAAAAAAAATTGAATCCAACAGTAACTAGCCGTTGCATTTGAAAATTTGGCATAGCAGCCATCTCCAACTGAAGGCTGACCAGAGGGCTCGTTTTAGCCCTCTGGCCCTCCAAGAAATTAATATTTTAATGAACAATGCATGGCCATATTTCTTGTCATCTCCAACCGAAGGTCAAAGGGCCATAGGGTTCGTTTTAGCCATGTCACAAAAAACCGTCTCCAACCAAGGGCCAAAGGGCTATAGTATGGAATGTGAAGAATTGAAATAAAACGAGATAAGAAAGTATGGAATAGTGAAAAATATATGAGAAATGGTGTAGGAAAAAATTAGAAATTAAAAAAAAAATCCAAAAAAATAAAAAGGCTGCTAGGCATAAAAACAAAAACTGGGCTGGGACCATAAAGAAAAAAAAAACTAAGCCTTAAACCCTAAAGTGGGCTAGGCAATGGAAAAGAACCAAAAAAAAAAAAAAATTGAAATTGGGAAGTGGCCAGCCGGTTGCCCCTTTGACCCTTTTTTGTCCAATGGGGCCCACAAGCCCTTTGGCCTGACCCTCGGTTGGAGACGATTTTCGGGCTATTTTCGGGCTATTTTCAGCCCTCTGATCCTTTGGACCCTTCAATTGGAGATGGTCTTAGTAGACTAAATATTTGGGTTTGGGTCCAAGGGTTAGAGTTGGTCTAAGGACTTTAATGGAAAATAAGCACATTAATGAACACTTAAGTAAAAATTCAATCATCAGTAACCACATTATTTAATATAAAATTTGATTTAAAAATTTGATCTTCCTAATATTATCGAAATAAAAAAAAATATGAATAGCACCAACTGGATAATAATTGTCCTTCCCTCTCTCTCTCTCTCTCTCTCTCTCTCTCTCTCTCTCTCTCTCTCTCTCTCTCTCTCTCTCTCTCTCTCTCTCTCTCTCTCTCTCTTTTTGGTGAAATGTTCCTTATTTTTTAATATCTCAAACATTTTTTATTTTTCTTGAATTTTAATATCGATTTCATTGCTTCACTGATTTAAGAATATTGGTTGCCTTTTTGTTTAATGTGATCGGGAAAATAAGGTGGGATTAACTAGTTAAAGAAGAAGAAAAAGAGGAATATTGGTTGCCTTTTTGTTTAACTAGTTTAAAAAGAAGAATATTGGTTGCCTTTTTGTTCAAAGATATAGAGATGATCGCGTAGCACGAGTCAAATTTATGTTGAGCTAGGTTAAATGCATTTCACTTGAGTGTTAGTTTTATTTATGTACACTTTTTTACTATTTCTTGGTATTTTTTAGGTAGTTATGCATTTCCATGTATTACGCTTGAAAGAACATTGGCAAAGATGGTTGTTTGATGTTTTCAGTTGATTTGATTATCATCGTGAATGAAAGGGTTAAATTACATTTTTCCAATTAATATTCAAAGTGGACAAAACATATGGTGAAAGAAGACATAAATATATAACATGCATGGTGTAGTTAAGTAGATTTTAAGTAAGAGTGGCATTCGCATGAGAATAGTCAATGCTTATACACTAATGAATATGTCTGAATTCGCGCTATATGATTATATGTGAGTTTTAGTTTATTAATTTGTTTTATTTGTTAGATTTTTTATTTTGAATACATGGTCCGGTGTTAAATCGTACGGAAGGGCGAAATTGGATCTGTCATTGGACATGGTCAAAGTTCACCGATAGTGGTGTTATGTTTGGTGTCAAGAATAAGCCTAGACAATTGTTGAGACTAGTATTTAAAGAGATATAAAAGAAGAATAACATTAGTATGTGGTATAATTGGAAGGATGAATTAAGAAATGTGTTAGGAGTAACAAAATACAAGTATTTGACGAATCATGTCGATAATTTTGACACATTCGATGGCTGTGATTCCTTAAAATTTTTGCCGATCAAACGTATTGTTGTGATACACATAAAAAAGCAGATATTCTTATTTGATTGTTCGTGTTCACTGTTTTTTGTTTTTTAAATTTGTGTTAACTATTGGTTTTCTTTTTTCTAGCTTGGAATGAGTGACGAATAGGTGGCTTGTGCCTTAAGCGATCTTTATCCTGCCTTTATGCATTTGCTTTTTCAGTTGATATACAACTTGATGCAATGGCCGGTGGAATTCGATTCCACCTATAATTTTAAGTAAGATATAAATATTATTATCTCACTTTAAATTCTGCTTGAGATTTCAGGTGGATTAGATCGAGATATATACCTTGATACGGCCAGATCAATGTTTATATCAAATCAAAAAGCAAATGCATAAAGTCAGGATACACATCGCTTAAGACACGACAACCTCCTCCTCACTCAGACAAAGCTAAAATAAATAGTTAAAACAATTTTAAAAACAAAAATAGCAAAAACGAATACATCAAGTAAGGGTACCTGATTTTTGTGTGTATCACAACAATACGACTTACCGCAAAAATTTCAATGCATTAGAGCCATCGAATGTGTCGAAATCATCTATATGATCAGTCCAGTACTTGTATTTTGTGTGACATAGTCGATGCTTATACGCTCAAGAATACGACTGAATTCGCGCAATATGATTATATGTGATGGTGCAGCTTGTGGATCATGGGGATTGGTTGGTACTGGCGGTATCTTTTGTGATCATTTTGGTTCATGTGCAAGGTGTTTTACTACTTCTTTAGGGGTGGCTACCTCTTTTGAAGCTAAATTGCATGTTGTAATTCATGCGGTAAACTTAACTTGGGAGAAGAGTTGATGTTCCTTTTGGATTGAGTGTAATTCATCCTTGGCTGTTCTTTTCATTTCTGCTTCTCATAATTGTATTCTCTGGCATTTGAGGGTTCATTGGTTGAATTGTCGAGTATGTGCATAAGGGTTACACATATTTTTTGCGAAGGGAATCAAGTGGCTGACTATTAGCAAATTTTGGAGTGGACCATCCTGGGATTTATTGGTGGAACTCTTGTCCTCCTTGTGCTATTGGCGCGTATCATCCTAATTTTTCTCTTCGCCCCAATTTTCGATTTTGTTAGGATGGGTTTTACCTTGTTTTTTAGTAATTGGGTTTCTTGTTTCAAGTAGTTTTCTACTTCTTGCTAGGATTTGGCTTCAAAAATTGTTTTAGTGGGTATTGGCCTAGTTCCCCCACTTGCATTACTTTTTCATTTTTTCTTAATATTATTAATAAAATCTAATAGAGGGGGCGGGCGGGCAGTTTCTAGGTGAAATCCTTCAGGAGAGGGTTGGTGCCTCACACACAACTGTTGATGAAGAGCTAATCTCGCTTAATCTATTTCTACAAAAAAAAAATTAAAAATAAAAAAGTTAATTGATTCGTTTTATTTGTTAGAATTTTTATTTTGAATACATAGTCGGGCATTAAATCGTACGGAAGGTGCATCCGTTATTGAACATGGTCAAAATTCAAGGATAGTGGCATTATGTTTGGTGTAAAGAATAAGCGTAGATAATTGGTGAGACTGGTATTTAAAGAGATATAAAAGAAAATTGACATTAATAGGTGGTATAATTGGAAGGATGAAGTTAAAATGTGTTAGGAGTAACAAAATACAAGTATTCAACGAATCATGTCGATGATTTCGACACGTTCAATGGATGGCTGTGATTCATTAAAATTTTTGCCGATCAACCGTATTGTTGTAATACACACAAAAAAATCAGGTATTCTTACTTGATTTTGTATTCCTTGCATACATAACTGGTATGCATTAATCTGCTCTACATTCATTTAATATTTCTGATTAGTAACTTACTAAGATGTTGGGTAAATTGAGTGCATTTTGTTAGACAGGCCAGTGGCCGCCATCTTTTCAAGTGAGTTTGTTTAATAGAATCCCGTAAATGATGTGTGATTTGGTTACGATTTACATTCTTACTTGGTTGGTGATGGAATAATGTGTATTTGATCATGAAATCTTCTTGAATGGAGTTAAGATTTTATAGGAAACAATCTAATGAAAACTTATCAGTTTATCTCTCTTTGCTTGTCACCTTAAATGTTTAGGTATATTTTGTCTAATATTGGGTACTATGTGTTTGAAGAATGATTATTTGCAAAGACTGAGGGGGAAGGACTTAAAGTGTAATAATAGTTTATATGTTAATGCCTAACCCATAGACAAGGATTGGACACAGTTGCAGGGGAAACGGCAAATAAGAAATGAAGGAAGAAAAGGGATTTGACGATTCCGGAAATATTTCGGAAACCGAGCCTAGTACTGATAAGATTTCAATAAGCTATATTGGAAGAGAAAGTGTTATCGACGAAGTGTTCCATGAGGCCTCGAGTAGGAGTAATATTATAGAAATTAAATTTGTTAACTAAATTTACAAATTAAATGATGTGTGATTCATAGGAAATGAGTATGTTTATCAACGTTCAAGTAATAATTCAATCATCAACTTCTATGTCATTTAGTTTACTGAAAATATAATTTTAGTCCCTAAAACTTAATTTTCTCCACATAAAACCCAACATAAGTTTTTTACTTGAGTAAAACCTATTTACTAGATTCCACATCAGTAAATTCATTAATTATGTTTGACTTAACATATTTAAAATTTTTTGAATGCTTAAAATACCTCTATTTGAATGTTTGATGTACACAATTAATGCCATGCGAATTATAAAGGAGAATTAATAATTTTACTAAAAAAAAATTGTTATAAATTCATTGCCTAATATATAGTAACAATATAAAATGTCTAATATATTGACATGCTTAATTAAGTCACTAAAATTATATTTTACATATTAATGTAGGTAAATTATTTCACACATATATAAAAAAATGACTAATATATGTAAAATTTCATGCAATATAATTTACCTAAAAAAATGTTATTTGATTCAAATAGTGCACCTATTATTAAAATTTTAAAATGTTAGATTGCTCAAAATAATTTACCCTATCTATGCAAAATACATGAAAAATAATTTACCTACATAATAAACAAACTCCAACATATGATAATTTATCTACATAATAAAGCAATATTATTTTATTTAATACTAATTTACCTATTAATTTACCTACAAAATATATTATTTGCTAATCATAAATTTACAAATAGGTAACTAATTACATATAATAATTTTTTAACATATATGTTAGCACTGCGCATATATATATTTGAACGTATAGTAGTACTATATACATATAGGTAAATTATATGTATATTGAATTTTTAGTAGTATGATATACTTTTGAATGTATTTATGTGTGTGTGTGTGTGTGTGTGTGTGTGTGTGTGTGTGTGTGTTAGGGGTAATAGTATGTGCAATAATTATTTGTTCATTATAATTAAGGTAAGTAATAATATTTATTGGTTTGATTTGAATATTGTGGCACAAGTTGTAAATATTTTGTAATAATAGGTCGATTACTTTGCCAAATTTTCTATTTGGCAGTCTTTTTCAAATTTGGATTTTATTTTGATGTTTAGAATTAGGTGGGTTTTTATCTAGAAAATAAGAGTTGCAAGGGTCTATATCTAAAGAACGCTTTAGTTTATAAAATTTAGTCTACAAATTTAGTTTCTGTAGCATTACTTCTCGAGTAAATATGGATATAAAGCAGAGGTAAATGCTAATGACTTTTCAACAATCGATACCCACCATATCTCAGGATCTACTTGCATATATTGAGTGCTTTTACTTGCATAGGCTGGAGCAGAGTGATAAACTGAGCATAGCATGAATTATAACCCTCTGTTGTTGTAGTTTGCATAGGACCTTTAAACTTGTCGGATTTTAACTCTTTTGAGGCCTTCTCTTCTGTTAAAAATCCTAATAGCTTATTGTAAACTCAAATCTGAACCACCGTTAGAAAATTTTCTTATGCATGAATAGCTGCATCTTTTGTGACTTTTACCTTTTCTGTAAAGCCTTACGCTGATACTTCCTGTGATATTTAAGGTACCGAGCAATCTGGACAAAGAAATGGAGAATTCAATTGGCATTACTAGTCAAGAATAGTCTTATGACATCTTTCCATTGAAAGAATCAAATGATGAAAATGACGATGACGAAAATGTCATGCCAAATGGTAAATTTATTCCTTCGTGGTCAAGGTATGTTCTACAGCTATATACGAAATATGATTGGTTAATGATTGAAATTAGTTTTTGTCGTAACACGTTCTATTTGGTTGTGATTAAGTTGCAGTTCAAAGAAAAAACTACATACACTCAACAAGAAAATGATGCGTTAAGAATAGAGTGGGCTGAGTATGTTGATGACTTCATCCCAATAGATGAAACACTAGGCTAGCTAGTTTGTGAAATTTTAAATCAAGTGAACTAAATAGTTTTTTTTAGTAGGAAAGCTCTACATTTTATAAAGTGTGTTGACTGTGAGGTTGTCTTTTGTAATACTTTAGTGGTGGATGAATTACAAATTTGTGAAGCAATGTTGGTTTATTTCAGGTAAATATCTTGCTTTCTGGATGAATTATGTAGGTCTTGTTTTCAAATTAAAAATACATTATATATGTCATCAAACATATTTCAGGACATGTATTGGACATTTTACGACAAACTTTGTGTGTCGTTGCTAATATTCAATGACGTTGCAAATGGTTTAAGTGCTAGTACATGACGCTATACAAATATCATGTTTAGTATACCATGATGCTCATTCCTCTGTTTATGAACACATATTCCACGTCTCAAATTGAAATAGATGACATACTTTTTAAATTCAATGACGATTGTTAGGTGTCTCTAAAAGCTATACATGACACTATGTGAATGTCATGTTTAGTATAACATGACAATCATTCCTCTATTTATGACACTTATGATGTGTCTTAAATATTAATAGATGACATAAGTTCCTAATTCAATCATTGTTCTAAAAATTCTCGCCTAGCACCACCCAGGCCCTGCCAGATGCTAGGCGGCTAGTCACCGTCCCGATTAAGCCCTAGGCATTTGAAAATAAAGAAAGAGCCCCTAGACCTGCTTAGGCGGCCGCCTAGAGCGCCTTGGTGCCCGCCTAGGCACCTGCCTAGGTCGCAACTCTCACTTATATAGAAAATAGATAACTTTCATTTTGCATTTTATTTTTTTAATAAATTTTAAAAGATACATAGATTAACACACCCTATATGTCACATCCCGGCCCATGCCCCCACCACATTCTGGGCTCGACTCCACCGTAGCATGATATTGTCTGCTTTGGGCTCCAACCACGCCCTCACGGTTTTGTTTCTGGGAACTCACACGAGAACTTCCCAATGGGTCACCCATATCCTAGGATTGCTTTAGCGTGAACTCGCTTAACTTTGGAATTCCTACGGAACCTGAAGCCAGTGAGCTCCCAAAAGGCCTCGTGCTAGGTAGATATAGGAATATACATATAAGGCATAGAGGATCCACCCCCCTGGGCGATGTGAGATCTCACACTATATGTTGTTCCCATGTTTTTATTATATTCTAATACTTAATAATCTCCATATCATCATATTTTGCAATTTATGTATCTCAATGCAATTATGTATTTTTTAAGTATAAGAAGACAATTTTTTATACGATATGTAATAGATTTTACTTAAATCCGCCTAGTCCCTGCCTAGGTGCTAGGCCCTAGCTAAACATCCGACTAGCGCCTAGCGTTTTTTAGAACCTTGAATTCAATGACGCTTGTTAGGCGTCCTTAGAAGTAATGCATGACACTCTTTCAATCTCATAAAAAATATCTTTAATGACACCCACAAGGATAATATTAAACCCTTGTGTCATTAAACTTTTAACATGACCTATAAACTGTGTCATGTATGTAAAAATTTGTAGTAGTGATCTAACACAAAAATAAGATACTGAAGTTCTAACAGTGTTACCCAAAATGACTATTGTTCTAAAGTTTGTTAAGTTTGAATGCAGTAGTCAAGAAATTTTTGTTTAAGGACAGTACCAAAAAAAACCATTAGCCGACAAAGATGTTTTGCTGGGAAAAGTGAATTTTTGTCGTTGAAGATCTTTTCCGTTTTTCATTGTGTGAAAATCTCATCTCTAAAGATATTAGACAACAAATATATGATTTTTATGGTATGAGTAGACATGTTACAATAAATATATGATTTTTATGTCGTTAGAGATAATGTGATCAAAATAGTTTCTTTGCGAAGAAAGTTGGATGTTAAAATATTAATTTCGTCGTCAGAGTAGTAGAGTGTCCGTGTCAAGTGTCGACCAAGAACCTCATAGAAATACAGCGACAAAATATTGCATTGATTGTTTCATGGGGAAACATTTTGTGGTTATACATCCTAAAAGATGTTCAGGGTTTTTACAGAAAAAAAATTCCCATGACCCACTATAGAGCCAGGGAATGTAATTTCACTTCCAAGATGGTAGAATGTTAGTTCCGTAAGAATATACATGAAAGCAAACAAATTAAATGCTTGAAAAGAAGACCATTGCCATATTTCTCTTTGATTGCCTTTTCAACCTTCTGAAAACACGAAGAGGAAAGTAGAGAGATCAATAAAAGTGAAGAATGTCTTAATCTATATTCCTTATTCAGTTGCATCAGTTAAGAAACTTTTCCAGTTGACCTGCGATCCATGTGCAAGAGAAAAAAATGTAAATGATCATTTGCTTATGTTTGGACCTAAAATGACAGCTATGAGCTGAGAATGATTATGGGTTCGGCCCAGTATATAAAATGGGGGTATCTTAGCATATACCCAAGAAAAGCCCAACCCAGTGAAGCTCGCCCAAATCCTATCAGAAGACGATCTCATCTGGATAGGAGGGTTGGCCGAGTCCTAATATAGCAAGGAGACCTTGGATACCATTTATACTTCGAAACAAGAAAGATGCAAAGAATCAAGGACTAAATCTAGAGAATAATAGAGTTGGATTCAGAGTTCTACGTGGACTAGGATTGGCTAAAGAATTGTAGTCCGAATGGGACTCTACTTCAGTCATGAGAGAATTACTACTATAGATAGAGAAGGGATTGCATCATTCAAACCCCCTCCAAATCAATACACAAAACTCTCATGCGCAAACTCTTGCTCTACCCATAACCTCTCAAACATCTTGAGATTTTTATTTGACCTTTTTTTCCCATCAACACACATCTTCATTTTTGGATAAACAACACTACTTCGAGACCGACTAGTTATCTATCCAAGTCTCGGTCAACAAGGAACCTCTAAATCCTTGTTGGAAGAGGTCATCTCATTAGTCTTCTCGGCGAAGTGGGGTGTTACTAGGTTACTTAGCATTCGGCACATTGAAAGCCGAATTTGATATTGAACTTGGCATAAACTAGTAGGCTCTAGAAGGCTGAGACATGTTCTTTCCTCGACTGCAATCGCAAGATTCAAGACTCATCAGCGCCAATAACGCCACAACAATATTCATTTACTCCCTGGCTGAGCTCGGTCGACGAGTTGGCATGCCCCGCACTCAACCGAGTAATGTAGTTAGCTTATTAGCTATTCGGCATGCGCGTCACGTAGGTTAAGTAGTTTTTAAAGTCAACAGCTTATGAATGTCTTGGCTCACAAATTAGCTTAATCTAAATAGAACGGGTTGAGCTTGATAGTTTTACCTAAAGTTGGTATTTTTCTTAAAACCTATGTCCAACTTATTGAATCCTTAATTTACCTTTTATTTTAAATGTAATTTTTTGGATGTCGGTACTCTTTTCATTCGTCCGCGGTTTGTCTCACTGATTTTTGTTCAAGCTAAGTTTTTACGAGACACCAAGTGTTCTTTCATATTTTTTTTATTTATATTTTTTTACAAATTCTTATCATTTTAATGAAATTTACTAGTTTTTCTTAGATAATTTCGAAACTATTACAATAATTTAGATAACAAGTTTTGAACTTGGAACGCATAGGTGAAACTTAACACTTATCCGCTATGATATTGGATCATATGCATTGTACTCATTCGGCTAATAAGTTTGAACATGTATAATTATGAATGACTTATTGTGTGACTCATTGCAAATCATCACCCTTTCAAATAGAATATCGTTGCTTCGGAATTCGGAAACACTAATTTTTTTTTTTTTTTTTTAAATTTTAGTGATTGTTTGCAGAGGACATCATAAAATTAAAGGTCGGCCCTGCTTGTCATAGTAGGAATTCAAACAACCTCCAACGAAATACAAAACCCAAGTAGAGAAATTAATGGCATAAACGTGTGCAATTTTTAGTTCATAAGAATTGCTATATCATAATTAATTAGGAACTCACCCAACCTAACCATTTCACATTCAATTCTTTGTTGTACGCCCTGGAACGTAACTTTAAGCTCACTTTCTCTTTACAATTCAAATGTTGTCACTAAACCTTCCTAAAATTATAGAGCACATAGCAAATTAACAAAAAAAATCTAGAAGCTGATAAGATGCACACGATTCTCTGAGTACCTAGGGTTAGAGCAAGTAGTAGGATCTTTTGGGTGCCAAGTCAGTAATCATGTCTTATCCAACACCGCGGGGTCCCGGACAGACTTATTTTGTGAAAGAAGACACCAACTATAACACAGTGGCTACTAATTGCACTGGTTCCCCTAACTTACTCTGCAGGCAACAGCCTGCAGCCGCTACATATATAGATTCATCTCTTAAACCTCCATCACTCATGTTCGATATTTCATGAGCCGACTAAGTCTCTAGTTATTATTATTATGCCTAGGCGTTCTCTCTTATGCCTTTACTTTGAAGCTACATATAATTGCAAATTATTGTGTTTTTAAACTTTATACACCTCATGTTTGCATGTCTTATGTATGTATTTACGTAAACTTGTATTGAATTACACACACACACGCACGCACGCACACACGCACACACACGCACGCACGCACACACGCACACGCACACACACACGAGTATATTTCTTATTTTATACGTGTTGACTTTAATTGAAGAGTAATGTTTATAATAGTTGTGAGATGTAATTCCATGTTGACTGTAAAGAGTAAATTGCCAGTTTTCGTTCTATGAGGATATAACTAGTTCGCAATCGAATCATAGGCCAACATGGTTAGAAATATCCGAAAACTCTATGTTCTTGAATTAGCGGGTACTTGTTTTCACACTCTGTGTTTAATATTTGACAGTTAAACACATCAAGTTTATTAGAGTGCCACAAATAACCAGGAGTGTCAAGTTACACAAAACTCATACCTTCACTTCCATTTTGTGCATATATTTTAATTCGAACGGTTGGATAATAATCAACAATTAATGACAAATATATATATATATAATCAAATATGCTAATAAATAATAAATATAACTCATAATATTTACGTATTATAAATAAACGAAATTAAATATCAAACAAGTAAAATAATGATTGACGCTTGCATACCATAATGTCCTAGAACCAAAATTCTATCGCTAATCAGTGCTTGTAGTTTGATGGACCTCTGCTTCACCAAGATTCAACGATCAAACCAAGATTTCAGCACCAGAAAACTTTTTATTGTGACCAATGTAGGGCAATAAAATAAGGGATATGATATCTACACACAATTTTTTACTTCTCACACACTACTTTAATTTTTGGTCGTCGGATTGGATGAATTGAAGAAGATCAAAAGAAAAAAATTAATAAGAGGTGTGTGAGAAGTAAAAAAATGAGTAGGGATAGCACACCCCTAAAATAAACGATAATTTTAGGAAGATCAAATTTTAAACCAAATTATGCGTCACTAATAAGAAGCAAACAGATTAATTGACATTTAATTAATAATTCAATCATTTACAACCACATCATTTAATTTGTAAATTTAATTTAAATTTTTTTTATCTTTCTAACATTACCCTAAAATGAAATGAGATTCTACTCAAAACTCCAATACCAAGTACTTTTTTGGGCTGAGACACTCGAATACAACAAACTAGTTAATACAAAATATACTCATCTAGCTGGTACTAATTAAGTAAGATTTAAATAAAATACTGGATATATAGTCGAAGGTGTGAAAACTGACCTGCCAACCACTTAAAAAGGCCGGATCCTTTTCCTGGGATCATGGGGACCTCACGATCGTGTCTATTTATTATAAATCATGCGATCAGAAATTATTTTAAAATTTAAAATTTAAAATTAAATATAAATAATACCCAATGATTTCTGACCGCATGATATATAATGAATAGACACAATCACAAAATTTCTAAGATCCTCAAGGATCCTTTTCCCTTAAAATGCTTCACATATCCAAATGCAATGATTCTTCCAATTTCGGTCGTCAAGTGAATGGAAGGCAAAGGAAAAACCCATCATGTGTGATGAATAATATGACTGCTGCTATTTTTTTGTCACAAACCTAATTAACCTTATTCATTGGCTTCCAATTCACTCTCTAATTATCAGTCGCTGCTAGCTCTCAATTGTTTCATAAAAATAATATTTAAGTTGTGATCATTTGACAACATATATAGTAGTAGCAGAACTGCTCACAAACTTGAGTTGAAAGGTAGTAATTTTTCGTTCCACATACAGATTGGCAGTAGCAACATTTTTAAACAATTTAATTTTTTTTCTTTTCTTCATTTTTAACACTGAAATGAAACTACAACGAGGATTCTCAACTGATCTTAATTTTGAAACATGTCAAAATTTAACCTATGCAATATTGAAAACGAAAATTACTTGACCAGATACATGTTATCATAGGAATATTAGAAAAAGCTCATCTATCGAAACCATATTTTCTTCTTTATACACATGAATAAAGAGAGTGATTGATTGATTTCTGCAATATTCAAAGGCACCAAATTGTATAAAGTTGTCATCTTCTTCATATTAACTAAGCGATTGTGGGACCTCAACAGCCAGAAATTCTTAACCACAAAATATCCTTAGGATTTAACAAGATACAAAAGCTATAAAGTCACTCGTGGTGACCTTTCTAAATTGGCACCCATAACTTCTTTTTGGTCAAAAATTGGCACCCATAATTACTATATATATATATATATATATATATATATATATATATTTCGCATGAATCTTCTGACGAGGGGCTAAACTTGTGATTCAAACGGCACGGTGAATAATGTACATTTGATGCTTTTTGACCTTTGGACAACGTTTAGAGGTTAAAAATAATTTTTAAGTTTATTGCGTGTTTTGAGTGAATTTGTAATTTTATTTTTTAATTCGTTATTTTGCAATTAGAGTTTTTTCTATGAAAAACGTGATTCAAACGGTGCGGTGAATAGTGTACATAAGACACTTTTTGACATTTTGACATTGTTTAGAGGTTAAAAACAACTTTTAAATTTATTGCGTGTTTTGAGTGAATTTGTAATTTCATTTTTTAATCCGTTATTTTGCAATTAGAATTTTTCCTAAGCCTTTACATTCGACTTTTAGTGTTGTATTCATTCAACTTCCATCGTATTATCAATTTTTTAAACAATAGCTTTTTTCAATTCTTTAGATTTCCAGAATTCTAACAAACGGGAATATTTTGTAAACCCTTAACCGAACACTTCCGTTGTGTCTTCTTCATACTAGTATCCTTGATATATATATTTCAGAATGTCTCAACGAATCAACAAAATTGGATGTTAGAAAAAGAACAGATAAGATTTCTCCAAATGACAATATCTTTTTTTGTTTGGATCGAAAACCAAATTACAATCTAATCACGGCCAACCGCGACATTTGATGAGAAAAGAAGCATGGCTAATTTACACTGACGTGCATTGTGGAGCCAAAAATAATCAAGAGGCGACACGTGGATTTTTAGGTGAAGAAGACAAAATTACCCTCGAGACACACCGGGTTTCCTACACGCAAGCAGTGGAGAATCATCCATCAACCGAGTCAAGAGTGCTCAAAATAAGTAACAAGTTTAAATTTATCTCATCCATCTTTACTCCATATCCCTTACAAGGAAATCATTCCATAACCTTCAAAACCTTCCTTATAAATTAAATTAATTAGGCTAATTAATGGATTGATTCCTAATTAATCCATTAATCACCCAATTAATCACCCATTATACCAATTAATCACCCATTACACAAATTATCACCCATTACACACCAAAAATACCCCAAAGGGCCGGCCACCATTTCTCCAAAGGGGACCGGCCATGCTCTATATATTGAACTCCATTTTTTCTCTAAAAGGCTAGTTCCACACTCTTGCAAAACTCCCAAAAACTCTCCAAACACTTTTCTCTCTAAATTCTAACCTTAGCATCGGAGGTTCTTCGGCCAAAGCCTCTCCCCCCCCCCCCCCCAATCATCGTGGGCGAGTGGGGCTCTTGGTTTTGACCTAAATTGTTAATTGTTTTGTAGGTGCAATTTTGTCTAAGAAGAAGAAGGCGGAAATTTACATCCACATGCAAGTTATTTTTGTATATGTTCTTCTTAACTGCATGTGCCACTATCTTCATATAAAGTTTTTGGGTGAAATGTCGATTTAGTTCTTGAAACTATAATCTCAATGAAAATTAGGTCCCCAAATTATTATTTTCGGTATAATAAATCACTAAATTCATTAAAAATTGCTAATTTTATCCCTAGTATTATATTCAAGGTTATTTTATTCAATTTTTCGTCAACTTAAGTCATTTGACACATTTTAGAGTGTAATACCGTCACTTTCTTGCCTATAAGCCATTAACATTTCATATAGATTGCGAATCTAACATCAAATTTACCCTTCAAAATTAACTCCATACACCATTTATTTATGAAAAGTTACCAATCTACCCTTCAATGTGTATTACATGCAAGTAACGTGATTTAAATTGACAAAAAAATTGAATATAATAGCTTCAACTATAATATTAGGGATGTAATTGGCAGTTTTTTTATAATTCAATGACTGATTTTTCAGAAAAAAATAGTCTAGGAACTTAATTTTCACTCAAGTTATAATTGAGGGACTAAATTGACATTTCACTCGAAGGTTTTTTATTACTGAATACCTTAGAGTAAAATAGGCTTCAGCTGTACAACTTGCATTCTAATCAATTGCTCTGCCGTGTTTTTTTTTTTTTTTTTTTTTGGTGAATCTCGGCCGTGCTTGTGCCGTAATATAATCGCTAGAGATGTTGTTTCAGTTGGAATATAATAGCTAGAGATGTATCAATAGTGGTATGTATATGCATCTCAGTAGGTTAGTACGGTGCTAAAATAATCGTTCCGTATGTGATTCAAGTCTTCTTCTTTTTTTTTTTTTTTAATTGACGGATCTCAAACCTTCGAAATCGCAAACTCTCCTTCCGTGAGAGACCTTCTCTCCTCTGTGAGAGTTTTCTTTCCCCCTTTGGTGAGGATCTTCATCTTGCCTACCTTCTCAGGCGCCGACTTCGGCTTCGGCTGGAGTGGGTTGCCTCTTTTCCTTTGCTTCTTCTGTTTTCTTCTCTTCTCCCCTTCTTTGTTGTGTTCTTCTCTTCTCTTTTCTTTTCTTCTACTACTTCCTCCTCTGTTTTGTTTCCCAATTTGTTTTATGTCTCTTACCTCGCTGGTATGCCTCGTTCTTGTTCATCCTTGGTTCGATTTTCAGCCATGTTTCCTGTTGAGATTGTGTGTACAGCTCTGGTGGCTCGGGTGTTTCCAACACCACCACTTTCTCGTTGCTATCTGCCTTTTTCGGCAGTGTTGTTTGTGGGTCTTCACGAACTTCATCTTGATAGTTGTCTTCTTTGTCTTTGTTACTGGCTATCCTTACTCTATGGCTATGCTTGCGGAGTAGATCGGAATTGGATGGTGCATTTGATGAGATTCTGCTTGGTTGTGGGTGAGGATTGGAGCAGATCGGAATTCTCTGCGGTGGCGGAAGCGGTGGATCTTTCTAGTTACTGTCTGTTGTGTTTTGCCTTTTGGGCCGGCTTTGTTTGTTTGGCCTTTTGTTTTTCTATTTGTGTTTGGGCCTTTTGCTTGTTTATAAGTTAGTTTTGGGCCCATGGGTTGTTTCTTTGTTTGTGTTGTTTTCGGTGTTTAACAAAAAGCTTGCTTTCCAAAAAAAAAAAAATCATTTTTTTTTACACAAAATTTTCATTCAAAAATCTGTAAAAGCTGACCAAAATAATTGTTTAGTTGATTGATTCGTAACTAATTTACTATGCATAGAAAATATTGTATTCGTCTTATTCATTATATGATCATAGTAAGATACAAATAGGTTTTGATTTGAATGAATTATTGCAAGAATGTCTTTTTTCTAATAATTTAATAAACGAACAATGCATATTGAAATACACAATGAAATGGGCCTAAACTAGCTAACGTCAAATTGTTATCATTAAATAAAGATCTCATTGTGGAAGAAACTAACTATATTATTTAAAGGGTTAAATATGAATAACTATCTAAATCTTTTGGGGTGATTTTAAATTAGTCTCAACATTTTAAAATATTCCAAATAACTACTTAACATTTTTAAATTAGACATCGGTTAGGTTACCAGTGTTAAGTGATGACCTTACCAACATTATAAATGATGATATTTTTAGCATTAAATGAGAGTAAAACCCCGTTTTAATAATTTTTTGCTTCATCACTTAACACTAATGAACCTAACAAATGTCCATTTTTCAAAACGTTAGGAAGTTATTTGAAATGTTTTAAAAGGTTTGAATCAATTTGGAATCACCCCCAATGGTTTGGTAGGTATTTAGACTTAATCTTATTTTAAAAATAAAAATAAAGACCTCACTTATTATTATTAAGGTGAGGGGAGCGTTCGAAATTATTGTTATTAAGGTGAGATGAGGGTTTGAAATTATTACAATAATTAAAGAGATGGAAAGTACCAAACCAGGCCGGACTTATAGATAGAAACTCAACACTCTATCTACTAAGATATTTGATCACATGCTTTCAAAGTGTCAATCAAGTTAGAGGTTTAATCATTTGTCACATAAATTCATGAAATAATATAGTTTAAATTGTTTTCTTTATGCCCATGAAATTAAGTTTTGCATTAAAAAAATGGGCTTTTTAGCCAAAATGGTCCATGAGATTTGCATAACTCCTCACTTTGGTCCCTGAGATTTCAAATCAATAGAAGTGGTCCCTGAGATTGTCCACCATCCATCATTTTGATCCTTCCATTAAAAACTCCGTTAAGGGTCCCGGAGCTCTTGGCCGGAAGTTTAGGCAATTTTCAAAGCTTTGTAACTCAATCATTTCTTAACCAAATTCGACTCATAATATATCAAAATGAAGATAGGAAAGTGTAGAATAAGATTATACCTATTTGGAAGCCCAATGGTTGCTGAAGATGATCAGAAAATAGCCTCAAAGTTGACTGGTCCGAGGGAAAACTGGAAAACTCGCTGAAAATTGAGCAAACTTTACACGTTCTTAACTTCTTCAATACTCAACGAAATCAAGTGATTCAAAAACGAAAATCATACTTCTAGACGAGATGAAGAGAATGGTACCTTTTTTAGCGGATAAATCGTCATGTTTTGGCCGTAAAACAGCTCGAAAGTGGCTGTCTTGATCTCAAGTTAGCCATTTTGGAGCCATTTTCCGGCCAAACCACAGAGAGTTAGCCCCTGAAAAGGGTATCATTCTCTTTCTCTCATCGAGATTATGATTTTAGTTTTTGAATCACTTGATTTTGTTGAGTATTGAAGAAGTTATGAACATTTAAATTTTGCCCAGTTTCCGGCGAGTTTTCCAATTTTCTCTCGGACCAGTCAACTGTGAGGCTATTTTCCGACCATCTCCGGCAACCATTGGGCTTCCAAATAGGTATAATCTTATTCAACACTTTCCTATCTTCATTTTGATGTATTATGGTTCGAATTTGATTAAGAAACGATTGAGTTACGAAGTTTTGAAAATTGCTCAAACTTCCGGCCAAGAGCTCCGGGACACTTAACGGAGTTTTTAACGGAATGACCAAAATGATGGATGGGGGACAATCTCAGGGACCACTTCTATTGATTTGAAATCTCAGGGATCAAAATGAAGAGTAATGCAAATCTCATGACCATTTTGGCTAAAAAGCCAAAAAAAATGCACTGCAGCTATGTACTTGTTACAGTACCATCTGGAACCATGCATGGTTAGCATCAAAATATTTAGCCTCATGCCACAAGACGAAGTTCAAAGTCACGAGGGTCCCTAAAATGTCCTAATGTCCATGTACATGCATGCACAGCTAGATGAAGCAAAAGCATTTGGAATTTTTACAATTCACATATAGTGTTTTTTTTTTGGTTAAGAAACCTCGACAGTACAAAAGAAATGAAAATTTACTACTATTAAGAGGATGAGAAAGAGTTCGAAACTATTACATTAATTTAAGAGATAAAAGAGTTTCAAACTCATAAAGTATGGATGGAAACTCAACATCCTTACACATAGTTAATATTCAGTATTCAATCTATAATGTAAGTGTAAAACAAATCAAATAAATTTTAATACAAACCAAATTGCCTGCCTCACCAATAGTACTCAGTTGTTTCTTTTGAAATTATGCCCTACTTCTGTAGTTCTTTTAGGAATTATACCCTAGTACTTATAAGTAGTAAGTACACTCCGCGCGTAGATGATTACAATGCAAATGTGGGGATGCCTACAATGATTGATTTTATAATTGCCGCCTCGATGATTACAGCTAATATTCTTTTACCAAAAATATACCCAATATTATAGGAGGAGAAAATTTGAAACCATTTCAAGCTCTTTCTCACCAATGAGAATTGTGCTGAATAATTTACGAATACCTCGAAAAAAATAAATATAAATATATTAAGTGGTTTCACTTCTAATTACATTGAGGTTAATAAAAAAGTTTATTAAAAAAAAATCAAGAACATATATGGAACAATCATGTCAAACAAAACCAAGAGTCCACACATGCCAACAAAAACACTACAATTTCATAATTACAAACTCATCAAGAATACGATACAATTTCTTAACCATAGAGGACACACGTCCAACCAACATGAAAAATAACTTTACAAGAACTAAACCATGCAACCTACAGACCTACGTAAAGGCACCACGAGGTACCCTCTGATCTTCCAACCGTTGACAAAGAAGCATTGTTGAGTCACCTCTAAAAAACTTGAATGTTTCTCATCATAGTCTTTTCTCGTGCACCCAAAATTAAAAGAAACACAAAAATCATCTACCTTATTCTTGGGCAACAGATGCCGCTCAGAGTTTTCCTCATCTGCTCTATTGTGCATGTGATTAAAATAAATAAATAAATAAATAAATAACAGTTTAAGATACAATATTAGCATAGTTAATAGAGGGTTGCTGAGAGGTCTTTCTAAAGAAAGTGCGGTTGATAGTGGGACCACTATCAAAACCAAAGTTTGAACACCGTTTTAACCCACTATCAAAACCAAAGTTTGAATACCGTTTTAACATTTTTAAAGTAACTAAACCAAACATTAGAAACAATTTGTTTTAAAATTTAGACTAAAATACATGTACTTCTAGATTGGGGTGGGTATGACTAGATTTGTCTTGCTCACCTAATATGACTGATTTGGTTCAGCTTTGGCTCTATGCTCGATTTTTTCAGCATGATTTTTTTTTTTTTTTAAATTTATGAAAGGTTTTCTCCTTCTTGGTCGCTTCAAACTTGTTAGAGAAAATGCTCACATGTGTGTTCTGAGAAGCAAATGTTGCTGCAAACCAATTAACCAATTTAGGGCTACTCTCCTCTCCAGTCAGATTTTTGTGAGTTCTCAGCTTACAAGTCTGTCTGACATTCTGTACGTGTGATTTTATTATTTTAATTGTTTATATTTGGTATTTTGCAAGTTCTTACATATTTGTTAGGCTTTGTGATATAACGATATATTTACAATATGATGTGGAGAAATAAATTAATATTGAACCCGTCTTTCACGAAATCATTTACAAATAAACAAAAATATCTACACCATAATAATATTATTAAAAAGACCCTACTAATATTATTAATATTGAGTATTGTGATTTGTAGGGCTGTCCCAAGTGCACGACTTACCTAGGGTTGGCTTGGGTTAGGATAGAGCCGAAATATGATGAATGGGATATTCTCTCTTACCGTTTCACGTGATTGGTAATGACATGCCAAAACCGACCCCCATTGGCCAATTCTCAATCTCAAAAAGAAGGTCAAATTAACCTGCAGCACTAATTCATACCAACATAAGCAGCAAACCATGGAGAAATTTTTAGTTGTGATGAGTGGTGGGAAATTTTATTTTTTAAATTATTAACTTTTTAGCACACATATCTCACTATTTGCATAGTGACACGTGGTGTACCACTTCGTATACTGATCACACTGAAAAATCTCTCCGAACCATGTCCTATTATCCTCCTCTAGTCCTATCCTATGCCTCTCTCTCTCTCACATATTCACATGCATGCATGGCATATATATTAATGAAAATATGATTTTAACCCTTCAAACTCAATTTTCTTCATATAAAACCCTACATAACTTTTTTACTTAAAGAAAACTCAATGACTAGGATCCATATAAGCAAATTCATTAACTTCATATTAATTCACACATTTTACATTTTTCACATGTCTAAAATACCCCTATTACATACTTGATGTAGATAATTAATTGTAAGGAAATAGTAAATGATTTTGCAACAAGAAAAAAAAAAAGACATTAAGGTTAAAAATTTATTGCATATTAATTTTTTAGAAGGGTTTTGAATTTTCATAAAACTATTCGATTTAGTTTTTTCACCCTAATCTTGAATACTTTTGAATTTATCCCTTTTTATTAATATATTAGAATATTGTATTTCATTATCTACATGCACATTAATTTACCTACAACAATTATACCATGGGTATAATATAATATCTCTTTTTTACAATGATGCAAAATAATATTTATACCAACAACAAAACGTGTGTAACATATGTACTAATTACATGGAAAATAATTTACCTATATTAAGAAGGAATGTAGTTCGATGCATAGTATTAAAAATATTATGTTACACCCATGTTTATATAACAATAAAACGTGCCTAACATATCTAACTAGGTGTCGTGTAATTTTTTTTATATAATTAGAACAAATTAATTTACGTACCCTACTCTTTGAAATGTTCATTTCCAATGATGCAAAATGTTCATTACCTAACTACAAATTAATTTCCAATAATTTACCTACAACAATTATACCATGGGTGTAATGTAATATCTTTCTTTACAATGATACAAAATATTGGATGTACCAACAACAAAACTTTCCTAACATTAGTACTTGTACTGGAAAATAATTTACCTATAACAAGAGAAATGCAGTTTGATGTATAAAATCAACAATATTATGTTCCACTCATGTTTATACAACAACAAAACGTGTCTAACATATATAACAATACATAGAAAATAATTTACCTACAAGTTAGAGGAATGTTATTTGATTCAAAATATATAATATAGGTGCAGAACAAACTAATTTACTTGCCAATTAATATGGATAAAATTGCTACAAAATATATCACAAAAAAAATAATAAATAAATAAAAAACCACTTTTCTAGTTTAACATAGATACGGTTAATGCAAACACTTTTTTCATTTTATTTCACTTTTTCTACTACTTTTAATTTGGCATAAATTTAGGAATTTGAAAAATGGACCATAAAGTATGAGTGGCATAAGTGTAAATAAATTGCATTAATAGGTCAATAATGTTCCTATATGTTTGCAAAATTTAAATTTGGGCTTAAACTATATCTTTAAAGATATATGGGTTTTTATCAAAAAATAATGAATTGTAAGGGCTAAAATCTAAAACACCCTATATATTATACAGTATACACTCCCAAAACGCAGAAGCAGAAGACCCAAATCCCAAACAGATTGAAAATGGGGAAATCCTTCACGGACTCGTATAAGCGATAGTATATAGATTATATAAATAGATACGCGCCCCGCGCCACCCCGGCCCCCCCCCCCCCCCCCCCCCCCCCCCCCCCACAAACACCAAGTACTAGCCTATCTCTTCCTACTGCCCTTCTACTTTCTAGCACCAAAACATTACAATAGATTCTCTCAAATGGAAAATGGTGCTTCCTGCCAATGACAACATGTCATGCACCTTCCCATTTAAGGGAAGCTACTAATTAGTCCTCCCAATTGCCCTTCACGGGCTGCTAAAAAACAACGAGTTTTTATTTACTCGTACTTCTCTTTTTATTTCCCCTTTGCTTACCTACTTTCTACATTCTAATTATTCACAATAACCAACCATATATTCTTTATATTATATAATTATTTATATTTACGTATATACTTATATATATGTGTGTGTGTGTGTGTGTATAACTACCAGTGCTATTACAAACCCATGTGGTGTTGAAGGCATAGGAGGCATTGAGGAAATGCATTGAGGCAACGATAACAACCCTTTTGATTCTTTGGCAACTTGTTTAAAGAAGCCACCACCCCTCCTTTCAAAGTTAGAACAATGGCTTCCTCTATCATTCGGTTCTCTGTTTTCCTCTGCTCCTTTTTGTTTCAATACTTGTTATTGTTTTCTCCAAATTTGAAGGGCGTTTTAGGCCAATCGTCACCGGTTTTCGCTTGCAATGTCGCTAGCAACGCAACCCTATCGTGCTTCGCCTTCTGCGACACATCGTTGGGGGTCGATACGAGAGTGGCGGACTTGGTGAAGCGGCTGACATTACCAGAGAAAATCGGGTTTTTGGTGAACAGTGCTGGGAGTGTGAGCAGGCTTGGAATTCCTAAATATGAGTGGTGGTCGGAGGCATTACACGGCGTGTCATACGTCGGCCCTGGCACCAAGTTTTCGAGTCTCGTTCCCGGAGCTACCAGCTTCCCTCAGGTCATCCTCACTGCCGCTTCTTTCAATACTTCTCTTTTTGAAGCCATTGGCAGGGTACGTACGCAACTGACACTACTTAATAACTTCACCTCTTTCACTTTCAATCTGTCAATTATATTCGTGCCATGCAACACACTACTTATATTTGCATCATGCTTGGTTGCTTTGGATATAATTTTCATTCAAACTTGATGATGTTGATTTTACTAAAGAATTAACGTGCACACGGCTATTGGTGGCCAAAATTAACTAATTAGCAATTTTCCAGGACGTGATCAAAGTTGGATCGATTAATCATAGATTTTGTTTTACATCTTGAATCTTTCATCGCCATTTGTGTCACTGTCATCCTCACCATCATCAATAATCATTACATAGATTAGTATTAATTAGTTTGTTTTTTTTGTTATGGTTGAGTTGATGGGTCTAAACTCAACGTCACAAGCTTAAACCCACTAATAAATTGTGACAGAAATATGTATTATAATTCTCTAAAGTTGTACACATATTTTGTATCCGAAAAATGCTTTTACAGCTATTGAACAGAAAAGCATCCGTCAGTGGCTTCCATTTTAGATAATTTGAAATAGGAGAAAATTTGTTAGTGGCAGGGCTACCCGATAACATCATCCGTAGGGCATCTCTAACATTTGGATTCTATTTTTATTTTGGTTACCGAATTACATATTGACCACATATGGTGTAAAAGATGCTTTAATCAAGTAGTCAAGTATACTGAAATTCCTCTTTTTGAAATAAAATCCGCGGATTTTATCGATGGAGAAAAGTGGTTAGAGGTTAGTTCTATATTGACCAAAAAATAAGGAGGTTAGTTTAATAATTTGATATGCTTTTACTGTTTCATGGAAAATAGTAGTAGTTGGTGAAAAAGTTTGATTTTTTGGGGTCACAGGTTCCCCAAGTAGATTCACTTTTTTGGGTATTCCAGCTTGCAGATGAAGAAAACGTACAAGGGGGGATGATACTGATACTGATCGATCACCTGTGAACATTGATTACTGCATATATAAACTTATCATATCTTTTAAGGGGAAAGCATTCCCACAAAAATATTAAAAATAAAAATGAAAAAAATATCATGTTTTGGACAGGAAAGGCGTGGACAAATGATGAACACAATTTAATGAAAAACAAGCTCAATCAATAAGCATATATATCTATACATACACATTCTTTTGTTACAGTATAAATATATATATATATACATTTTTTATACCAATTAGTTTGTATAATGCATAACTTAATGATAACATAGATTATTGAGATGAATAGATCCAAATTTGGGCAAAGTATATGATTGAAATAATGGCGCACTGATCATTTTGTTTGACTGTGTCACGCTTACTATTTAACACAACAAATTGTCTGGTCACATCTGCTTCCATTTTACAGATGTGTTTTCTGGAAAAAAAAAAAAAAAAAACACTAATATCTATGAGTTTGATTGGTGCATGAGATGGTCAACTCATTTGCTGGTATTGTAAAATTTGAGGGATAACATCCATAGGATCGAGTTGTATGATGGTAAAACCTGAACCGGATCGCTAACCCTAAGCTCTGAAGTTATAATTCTATACATAAAAGATAAAACCCTTAAACCCTTCTTAGTAAGGATCTCATTCAACTATAGCAAAAACGGGGCAATAGTACCATCTTAGAGATTCTAAAAATCATTGTATATTTGACCCTCATATTATGGAACCAAAAAAAAAAAAAAAAAAAAAAAAAAAAAGGAAAAAGGTGAAATGTACAAGAGGTCTTACATAGTGCATACATCGACCCGTTTCTACAGTGGTCATATAAGAGGTCTTAAATAGTGCATACATCGATTGTTACTGATATATGCTAATATGATTAATTTTGTATTCGTGCAATTACCAATGGCATACATGGATGTAACTAAACGGCCATTTTCTGCTCTGTCAGGTGGTTTCGACGGAGGCCAGAGCAATGTACAATGTAGGATTGGCAGGACTGACGTATTGGTCACCAAATATTAACATATTTCGAGACCCCAGATGGGGAAGAGGCCAGGAGACTCCGGGTGAAGACCCGTTGCTCTCGAGTAAATACGGATCCGGATATGTTCGAGGCCTTCAACAAACCGACGATGGTGACAAGAATAAGCTTAAGGTTGCTGCATGCTGCAAACATTATACAGCCTATGATGTAGACAATTGGAAAGGGGTTGACAGATACCATTTTAATGCAGTGGTAAAGAAACTGAATTTTCTTAATTAAATTTGTTGATTAATTTGCACTAAATTTCCATCTCAAATAATTTCTCGTGTTGCTTGTGATTATTAGGTGACGAAACAAGATATGGACGACACATTTCAACCGCCGTTCAAAAGTTGTGTTATGGATGGCAATGTTGCGAGTGTCATGTGTTCTTACAACCAGGTTAATGGGATACCAACGTGTGCAGATCCCGACCTTCTTGCTGGAGTTATCCGAGGCGAATGGAAACTAAATGGGTACGTACTCTTTCCGTTGTATGATTATTAATATTACTGTGGATGGTTGAGAATATGTAGGTGTTGAAGTTGAAGTTACATAAATAACAATGGATTGGATATTGGTTCAGATACATTGTTACGGATTGTGATTCAATAGATGTGTACTACAAAAACCAACACTACACCAAAACACCAGAGGAAGCTGCAGCTAAGGCTATACTGGCAGGATTGGATCTCAACTGCGGATCTTTCCTAGGAAAATACACCCAAGGTGCAGTCCAAGCAGGACTCGTGAACGAGGCCGCCATTGACAGGGCCATCTCCAACAATTTTGCCACTTTGATGCGTCTAGGCTTCTTTGATGGTGATCCCAGCAACAAACCCTACGGAAAGCTTGGTCCAAAAGATGTGTGTACCTCAGAGAACCAGGAGCTAGCCCGTGAAACCGCGAGGCAAGGGATAGTACTGCTAAAAAACAGTCCAGGATCACTGCCTCTGTCTCCCACGGCCATCAAATCCTTGGCGGTCATTGGTCCCAATGCCAATGTCACAAAAACAATGATCGGAAACTACGAAGGTACTAATACGTACACTGCACATAACAAATTGAACTAATTTTCTAGTTTGTATCAACGAAACTACAACTACAGTGCCTTTAAGTTATTGTTGTGAAATACAATTTTGCAGGCACGCCGTGCAAGTATACAACAATTCTGCAAGGCCTAAGTGCTTCAGTTGCAACAAGTTATGTTCCTGCCTGCGCCAATGTGGCTTGTGGTACTGCACAGGTAGATGATGCTACCAAGATAGCCGCCTCAGCAGATGCAACTATACTTGTCGTGGGTGCAGATCAATCGATTGAGGCAGAGAGTCGTGACCGGATTGACCTATATCTTCCGGGTCAGCAAACACTCCTAGTAACAGAAGTTGCAAAGGCATCCAAAGGCCCAGTAATCCTTGTAATAATGTCTGGAGGAGGATTCGACATTACATTCGCAAAAAACAATACTAAAATTACAAGCATACTTTGGGTTGGTTACCCCGGCGAAGCTGGTGGAGCCGCCGTAGCTGATGTAGTTTTTGGTCATTATAATCCATGTAAGCTAGCTACTTATAGTCCCTTTTTTCTTCATTTTTCAAATTTTCAATGCTCATATAATAAATATGTATATATATGTGTGCATATATACATATATACATATATACATATCATTATCCTAATAGTAGCTAGATGACTTTATCTGTTATTAATTGCCGCAGGCGGGAGACTACCTATGACATGGTATCCACAATCTTATGTAGACAAGGTTCCAATGACAAACATGAACATGAGACCGGATGCATCCAACAGTTACCCTGGCCGGACTTATAGATTCTACACTGGTGAAACTGTTTATTCGTTTGGAGATGGGCTAAGCTACTCCACCTTCAATCACAAACTAGTTCGAGCACCTAAGCTAGTATCGATTCCCTTAGAAGAGGGTCATGTATGCCACTCATCAAGCTGCAAGTCACTTGACGTCGTGGAAGAAAGATGCGAAAATCTAGCTTTTGATATCCATTTGGGGGTGAAGAACGCGGGGAGCATGAGCGGAAGCCATACGGTGATGCTGTTTTCGAGCCCTCCCGCAGTGCACAAGTCACCTCAAAAGCACTTGTTGGGTTTTGAGAAGGTATTCCTGAGTGCTCAGAGAGAAGCATTGGTTAAGTTCAATGTGGATGTTTGCAAGCACTTGAGTGTGGTTGATGAGCTTGGAAACAGAAAAGTTGCTTTGGGAGAGCATGTGCTTCATGTGGGAAGCTTGAAACACTCTTTCAGCGTTAGGATTTGATGTAAGTTTTCAACTCCTCTCTGCTGCTGTAATTCTTTTCTATCTTATTTCGCAATTATTTCCGTAAGGCTAGATATAGCGGAATGGAAAATTTTGAACAATGAATAAGTCGAGGGCGTTGTTAAAACTCTCTTAATTTTTTGTTCAAATCCGAAGCTATTAATTTAGAAAATGAAATCAAGTATTGAGTTTGGCTTGAGTTTTTTGGTTTTCTTTGCAATATTTCTTTGGCTAGGAACGAATTCGCATAAAAAATTGATTACCTCTCGACGATGTCACAGTAATATTGCAATGTAACCTTTCAGTCCAACTCTAAGCTTAACCTTTGTTGCAAAGTGACTTCGTGTCCTAATATCATTCTATAGAATCCACCAGGCTTATGCTTAGAGTTGGGCTACTTTTGTGTCACCTTTTGACGATGTCAAAGCAAGCACACTCTAAACTCAGATTAGTAGGGTACATCAACCCCAAGTTGGTGAGTAGCTGATATTCTACGATCCTTTTAGACCCCTGCCAATGTCACAAGGCCTGCCACTTAAAGTTGGGTTTGCTAATCCATTGGGCTCTTGCTTTTGATATAATTTAGAATGGAATTTGTAGTGCTAAAATTTCTATTCTTGTGCTCAATATGGGTCGTTTTCCCTTGGAGATCATACTGGGCTCAACGTGTGGCCTTTGATCTTAGGCATTTACTTGGAATTTTTGAAACCCCGTGGCTTGGTTGGTGTGTGAGGTTGAGGGGGATCTAACAAGGTCATCGCACGTCACTTAACTAGGCTAAGTTCAAATAACCAGTTGTTTTAGCCCTCTTTTGGTATGACCGTATGAGGATTGAATTGGAATGATAATTTCTCTAATTTCAAGATATGTTAAGGGGAGAAATGAAAATATTATGTTCAACTCGAAGGTAGAATATGTATTACTCATGAAGAAAATTTATTCGTTCCGATCCTCTTTAAAATTATAAGATTAGAAGGGATGAGTTTTATTCATGTACAATACTTTTCTAAACCTATCTAAATGAAAAATCATTCACTTATACCTCCAATATGCCTTGAAATTGGAGAGTTATCCATTCCAATTCAGTTCTACATAACAAGCGAGCTCTTAATTTCTTTTTATTTTATTTTCTCTACACTTTAAGATCTATTTAATGAGATGCATATTAAATTTAATTTTAATTAACCAATTTAGGTTGTCCTAAAGTAACACAACATTACCCGAGGAAATATAAAACTTGGATCTACCATATATGTCTCTATCTTAACAATGCATGCTAACGTGTAATATAAACCAGATATTGTCGTAATTTCTGATTAATCAAAGGTGTTAGTTGGGAACATATGACAAGGAAACATCCAACTTATTGAAGCTAGGTAAGGTTTATTTGCTAACCATGATTAAGGTTATCCATAGAAAAACAAGTGAATGAAATATTCAAGTTGTCTTATGTCACAATGTGTATCCAAAGTCAACAGATTGGGATCAACCAATGAACTTATTTTTCTGATAAATAAAAGAAGGAATAATGATACTATTTCCAATATTTTGAGTATGCAGTGGTTGTGTCTAGAAATCAAAACCGAAAACATTTATGAGCTATTTGATAACTATTTTGTTTTCACTATTTTAAAAAATGAAAACTGAAATTTTGTTGATAATTACTTTCAGTTTTCATTTAAAAATAAAAAACTATTTTCGTGAGCTTTCAAAATTTGACCTTATGTTTCTACTTTTTGGTCTTCAGTTTTTATTTTTTATTGAATGCGGTTGAGAGGACATTTGTGTACTTGAAGTGACAATGTCATTAATTTGTTTCGTTGTCAAAAGTAAATTAAGAAATAATCAAAGAGATAATTAGAAAAAAAATTAATTTTTATTTTAATTGTGAATACCTGAAATACAATTCAAAAATCTTATACTAAACAAGTTCTTGAATTTATTAATTGTTCTAAAGAAAGTCCTAAGAAATATTTTATAAAAAAAAAAATTCATAAAATTCCAAACGGACCCTTATTTTTACCACTTGAAAATTTTCGAGTAGACTTTCAATTCTGAATTTTCGACCTCCACCCATTTTGTTTGGAGCTCCCAAACGTTGTAAGTTCCTGTACTAAAAACTGCAGTACTATTGGTAGACTTAGGAAGTCATAAAAAATGTTATGCCAAGAGGCAAGGGTTGAGTATGGTCTCCTCGTATCCAACCAACCAACTACCGGGTTGTGCAGTATTGTTTATAATAAATCCGCCAATACTTCTTTATTATTTTACTCTTTATTTATTTATTTATTAATTATTGTAGTAATATTCTTCGCAAATTTACACCTATGAAGCACGGGAGCTTCAGCTTAGTGACGAGTTCCGCACCCGAAGCGGGAGAGGGATTGGAAGCGGCTAGCTTCCTTTGGGTTTGTCGGGAACTCGACTTGGAAACGGCTCAAAGCAGCTGAAGCGATTGAGGGAACGGCTTGAATCAGTTGCAATACGCGATGACTGAGTCATTTGAATTTAGGTTCCGTACAACTTTGTAACCTCCGTGTGTTGCCAAAGCTCTTAGGCTCTTTCAATCTTCTCTTGCTCAAAGCACAACGTGTGGAAGAAGATAAGTTTGATATAAACGACGCCGTATCGTTTTATGTAATATTGTTTTTATTTTTTCCCTTATCAATAGAAATATTAAACAAAACTAAAAATAATAAGTCTAGGCATTCTAGTGCAGGATCTATCTCCATTGATTTCCCTCTCCCCTTACATTTAAAAATTGAACCAACAAACACTATCGTTTGTAAAACAAAAAAAAAATAATAATAATAATAATAATAATAACTAAATAAATAATAAGACTTCTAATGGTAATAGGACAATTTGGAACACATTATTTTTACTAAAATTATTTTAATTGCCGAATCACTGCCCCTCTCAATTTAGGGTTCTTTGAGTTATGACGAATCGCGGAATATGTCGCTACCAAATCTTGGAATTGTTTGATCCCAAAACCTAATGAATTGGAAAAAAAAAAAAAAAAGCCCAAACTACCAAAGCAATCCACAATTTGTAGTATAAAATATAATCTTAATTGGCACATGATATGCATCCAAAGTAGTTGCAGGAAATTAAAAAATGGAGTTTTAACGAAAAGATCACGGTACTGTTCACTTTAATGAAAAACCACATTTTTACACTAAAAAGTCAAACCTAGTACTATTCATTTTACCTTTTATTTTGTCCTTATCATTAAAACTCAAAGTTTTCAAGCATTTTTCATTAGTTTTCCTATTAAAAAAGTCATGGAGTTATTACATCAAAATTTTAGCTAAAATAGTCCATGAGATTTGCATAACTCCTTACTTTGGTTCCTGAGATTTGAAATCAAAGAATTGGTCCCTGAGTTTATCCACCTCAATCATTTTGATCATTCGGTGAAAAATTATGTTAAATAAGGTTCAAAATGACAAAACTATCCTCAATTTAATAAACAATAAGGCACAATTTGACAAAATTTGAGAGTATTTTTGTCATTTTATCCTTATTTTATGGAGATCCCAAAATAATTGATTGTGGACAAACTCAATGACTAATTCTATCGATTTCAAATCTTAGGAACGAAAATGAGAAGTTATGCAAATATCAGGAACCATTTTACCCAAAAAGCCATGTAAATATAATAAATTCTAATTTTACTTCTTTACCCTATTGTACTGTATTTTTCTTTACCACATAAGATTTGAGAAAATAGAATATGGGAGGAAATCAAAAAAGAGGTTGACAAAGCTTCTCCTCTTAATTACAGTATGTAGATATGATAAAATAGATCTTTCAGCCAGCCTCTCTGCACGACAAAGAGGGTTCATCTAATTGTATTATTTTGTTTTATTTGTTGGTTTACAACGACAGTGTCTCTAAAAAGAAATGAGTACCAATATAGCGAAGACAATTAAGAATTAAGTACATTTGAAAATCAATTTTTCATCTACAACTTGCACGTAACCCTCACACGTGAGATGAAATTTGACCTTTTATCTTTATTAACCTATCCAGCATCCCTCTATCGTTTTGACCAGTATAGCCAAGTGTATAAGCCAACCTCCCCCAAAAAAAAAAAAAATCACACCGCGTACTTGAGCAATAGTCATAGTTTTAGATTTGAGAAGTTCAAAGTCTACCTTATTGTGAAAGGCCTTAAAAGTAGTTCTTTTTTAGAAGGTTTTAATTACAATTTATGAACCATATGCAACAAAGTGAAAGTTGAAACCAAATGTTCAACGAATTGTATTGGACATATGACAAAGATTTGAAAGCATAGTAGGCACAATTGTGGTTTAAGTGGTTGGGGAAGAATTTTAGTTTCGTATTCCGCATAACAAGGTTCGATTTTGATGTTGAAGAATTATATAATGGTGCACAGAAAGATGCTGAAATGTATCTGTAAGTCTTTTTGTCTTTCAAAAAATTAAATTACCGTGACAAAATCACTAGCTAAAAAAAAAACATTAGCAGGCTCCTAATGAGGATATGTTGTCGCTGGTACACATATGGCCCATGCCATGATGCGGATAAACGCGAAGCTAGCGTCGAATAATACGAGGCATAAAATGCATTATAATTTAGGTTAGGCAGTTGCCATCTTCATCAAGTTGCGTGGTGATGCTTTGGTTTTACCTCCCATCCAAGTTATTATAATGTCGAACAGTTTTGTCCTATTCTCTCCTAAAGTATTAGTGCCATTTTCAATGACAGCAATCTTATATGATATGATTATACTACGAGTAATATTAGGTAGACTAATTTCTTTGATTAAATTTGTAAATTATGTAGTGTGTTACCAAGAAAAAATAAGCAAGTTAATTAATATTTAAGTGATAATCCAACTATCAACAACTACAAGTTAATCAACACTTAAGTGATAATCCAATCATTAACAACTATGACATATGGTTTACAAAAGGGTAATGCTATGGAGACTAAATTTGTAGACTAAATTTTGTAAACTAAATGACATGAAAGTTGATGCTTAAATTATTATTTAAGTGTTAATTAAGTGCTTATTTCTTATTAGTAATACATCATTTAGTTTGTAATGTCAATCTACAAATTTAATCTACTTAACATTATTCTTTACAAAATATTGATATTCTCCCTAGCATTGCCCTTATGTCATTAAAGTAATAATGCATAAAGATAATACTTGTAGTTCATCTTGGGGAGGATGAGCTTATTTCCTCAATTGCAAATAATGTTCTTCCCATTAAATGTTATAATCTAACCGTTCAGTTTATTAATCTTCATTTGAAAATAATCCTTACAAAAAATCATTCGAATTCAAGATGGTTTGGTCATTCAAATGAATTCACATTATGGGTACCAAGTAATTATTATAGTGCGCTGTTCATTTATTTGATACATTTAGATGACTAAACGATCTTAGACTCGAATGATTTTTTTTGTAAAGGCAATCTTTATGAAGATTAAAGAATTGAACTGTTTCGATTACAAAAATTTTATGAGGTGAAATTATGTTATTTGCAAGAGAGAATGAGCTCATACTCTCAAGGGGTAAAGCAAATATTATCACATAAAGATAATTATTTATGCCTTGTATGATTAGAATAGGAAGTCATTGTAAAAGTATACACATGATAAACAAGTCATTTTTACATGACACATATACATCGCTTAACATAGTGCCAACCCAATCCAATAAAATAGAGACGCGTAATATTTTATCTACATGATCTTATTTAGAGTAGTGCTTTTCGTACTCTCCTCTTTAACTCCTACACATCTTTATTAATTTTTATTCATTGATATTCTTCAATTTATTCGATTCGACGATAAAAAATTAAAAATTATATGTAAAACGTAAAAATAGACGGATAGATAACACCATATTTATTTTATTGACATAAGACGTTGTTCATAGTATATTGGAACTCATATCATATCCGGATCCATGTGTGTGGAGCATGCGGGCCAATTAATCTCAGCCTTTCGCCAATAATAGTCCGTAGCTGGGTTGTTGGATGGGGCAGGACAAGTCGGACAAGACAACGAAAACACAACCACACAAAGCACGGAATGTCGCACGCGCCCTAAATGCTTGGTAGTTGGGATTGAATCGCCCGGGGAACTGAACAATTATTGGAAGTGCTGGACAATGTGAGAACAACACGTGACGCGTTGTTAGATTCGACGAATTGCAGTTGGGGAAGTGTGCGTCAGCTAACTGGAACTGAAGCCACCAGAAAACGCTCAACTTTAAGGAAAGTTCAAACAGATCGAGGGGTAATTTTGTCAAAATACAATTACAGCGTGGACTGTTTCGAGGAACCGTCTGCCTTGATTGTCACTTATTATATAGAGTAAAGCTTCAAATCCTTTTCATATAATGTCAGGTACAAACGCACCATTATAGTATAAAATATAATGTTGGCACGCATAGTTGCGGGAAAGTAAAAAGTCATGAAGTTATTACATAAAAGAGAAAAGAAAAAAAAAACTCTTTCATAGTGAAGCTCTCTATAGATTCTCTGTCATATCATAATTTAACATTAATTCTCATGTTAATATTATAAAATATTGTGTGAAAAAACATGAGATGACAGAAAGTCCATAAAAAATCTCATTTTTAAGAGAATCTTCTTAACATTTTCTTCACATAGAATTAATATAAATACAAATAAATCCTATTTTTGCTTCTTTACCCTTATTGTACTGTATTTTTCTTTATTTTACCACAGAAGATTTGAGAAAATAGAATAAGGGAGGAAATCAAATAAGAGGTTGACAAAGCTTCTTCTCTTAGGACTCTTAATTCTCTTAATTGAAGTATATAGATATAGATAATATAATCTTTTAGCCCGCCTCTCTGCACAACAAAGAGGCTTCATCTATTTGTATTTGTTCCGTTTTATTTTTTGGCTAAACTGTATAAACGGTCCTCATGAGTCATGATGACAGTGAATTTGAAAGATAGTCTTTATTTAAAAAAAAAAAAATTAAAACCTATATGGTGAAGATAATTTAAAAATTAAGTGTAGTTGAAAATCAATTTTTCGTTTAGACTTTGCTCGTTAGCCTCACACACGTGGTGAAATTTGCCCTTTTTTCTCTTTGAATTTACATCCCTCTTCGTTTTGAAACAATAAAATCACGATGTGCGCATTTGCCGTGTATAAAACAGCCTCCAAAAAAAAAAACGCAACCGTGTACTTGAGCAATAGTTATAGCTTTAGATTTGAGAAGTACAAAGTTTATCTGAATTATTGTGAAAGACCTTAATGTAGTTCTTGTTTAGAAGGTTGTAAATTCAACTTATGTACCATATGTAACAAAGCGAAAGTTGAAACTAAATGATCAATGAATGGTATTAAACATGCAGAAGAGGATTCTCTCTGGATCCATTGTGCGGTCAGTTTTCATCAGATACTATTTATATTTAATTTTAAATAAAAAAAAGTCAAATGATTTCTGACCGCACGATACACGATGAATGACTAAGATGTAAGGATCTCTAAGATCCCCACAAAATGGATCCGGATGAGATCCAATTCCTAGACATACGATAAAGATTTGAAAGCATAGTAGGCTCAATCACCACGGGATGACCTACTGGTTGGATATGAATTTAAATCTCGTATTCCACACGACACGTCTTAAGTTTGATTCCTAACATTGATGATAGTACCAGGTTTAATTTTTTAATGTAAAAATGTAATTTTTCGTTAAAATAAATAGTACTATAGATTTTTCATTAAAACTCTCAAAAAATAAAGCATAGACTCGTAAGAGGACATGTTCGTAGTTGGTACGCATGGCCCGTGCCATTAAGAGGAGAAACGACAAGCTAGCGTCCAATAATACGAGGCATAGAATGCCTTAAATTAGGTTAAGCCAGTTGCGTCATCGTTCATCAAGTCCTGTGGTGATGCTTTGGTTTTAGCTCCCATCCAAGTTATAATTATGTACCAAAGCTTTGTCCTACTATCTCCCAAAGTATTAGTCCCCTTCTCAGTGACAGCAAACCTATATGACCATGATTATCTTATGCGTAGAGAAATGCTTTGATTTTTGTCATTATAGTTTATAATGTTAACACATAAATTGGCGTTAAACTAAGAGGTAACAGAGAGTCGTACTATTAAAAAAATCTTTTTAGTATTTCTCAAGTTAGAGTCCCTTTAGCATTTCTCAAGATAGCTCATGTTTTTAGATCAATAAAAAATAAGTACGTTAATAAATATTTAAGTGGTAATATAATAATTAACAACTGCATCATACGATTTACAAAATATGATTTAAATTTATGATTCCTCTAACATTACCCTTATATTATTATATCAATAATACATAAAGATAATACTCGCATTCTAGAGGATGAGCTCATTTCCTTCATTGCAAACAACGTTATTCGTCATTAAGAGCATCTCCTCCCATCCTCAATTGCCCTTGAAATTGGGTGAAATTGCCTTCTTGCCCAGAAGAAGTTGCTCCATCGGTACAAAAATAGGAGGGCAATTGTAGGAAAGGCAGGTGCTTAAGTAGCTGACCTTCCAATTACTGTAAGGGCTCGTGCTCGAGTGGAGAAGCATCAGACTGGAGGGCCCACCCCTCGTGAAGGACCAGAGCCAATCGGCTCAATTTTGATGCAACAGCAGGGCAATCAGGACTGTTAGATTCTAAAAAATTGAAAAGTTGAACCGCCAGGATTAATCCAACTCCCAAAAATCCAAAAAAAATCTTAAAAATTACCAAAAAATTTGAAATTTTATTTAAAAGCATTCAAAAACAATTTTTTTTTAAATATTTAAAAGCATTAAAAAAACTTACAAACTTCGCACTTAAAAAAATCTTACAAAGTTCAGCACATTTGTAAAGTAAACATTTAAAATTACGACAATAACAACATGTAAAGGATACGATGAAGAAAAAATAAAAAAAATAAATTTGTAAAGAGTAATCTCCCTTAATGTTGCCCCTTATTCTTCCAAATGGGTGGACTTTGCACTAAGACAATTACAATTTAGAGTGAATAGTGAGGGTAATTGTCGTTGCCCTCCAATTACCATTGCCTTCCACAAATGGATGGAGATGCTATAAGATTTTATAATTCGGACAATTTTGTTTCTTAATCTTCATTTGAAAATAATTCCTGCAAAAACTCATTCAAATTCGATATTGTTTAACCATCCAAATGTATCAAATATATTCATGGTATAGGTACCAAGTAATTACTAATAATGAGCTGTTGATTTATTTGATACATTTAAATGACTAAGCGATCTCATATTCAAATATTTTTTTTTTGTGAGAACGATCTGTAAACAGGGCCGGTCTAGAGATTTTTGAGGCCTAGGGCGACGCCAAAAAATGGCCTCTCACTTTATATAAGAAAAATATTTGTTTTCACATGTAAGACATCGATAAAATTATACTTAGAAAAACACTTCAAACTTAATAATTTAGAAACACAGAAAAACTAATTTATTTTGTATCGTGAGAAGGAAACAAAAAAACTCCGGGTTTACAAGTAGATAGATATGAATTTTGTTTCCCATCTGAACTTTTAAAGTGTTTTTGTATAAATCGTTAGGTGTTTTTTCTTATTTACTAACCTTGTCAATATGTGACTAAAAAGATAATGATGTTATTGAGTATGTAATTGATATGTATAAGTAATAAATGGGTACTAAATCAAACTTTTTGATGACACGTCATATGATTTGCAAATTTGGTCAACGCATTACTCTTCGTTGAAGATTAGACTTGAATTGGAACAAATGTTTAAAAATAACAACCCACATAGCTACTAGCTACTAAATAAAAATAAATTAACAACCAAACAAAAATTCATAAAAATTGAAAAGAATAAACATGTAGTTAGCATTTCGAACTTAGGACCTCTTATCAATTTTAAACAATAGAAACCGCTGATTCTAATTAAACTTCTTGATCATTTAGCCAAATTTTATATATTTATACTCTTATGAAAAGAAATTTGTAAAAATTGAAAAGTAAATAAGCACACATGGTGTTTTGAACCTAAGACCTCCTGATTAATTTCAAACAACAAAACCATCATTTCTAATTAAATTTCTTTGTCATTGAACCAAATTTTATAAATTTATACTCTTATGAAAACATATATAAATATACTACCCTAATAATTTTGGTGCCCCCAATTATTTTGGGCCCCGGATGGTCGCCCTACCAGCACCGGGCCTAGGCTGGTCCTGTCTGCAAATGAAGGTTAAGGAGTTTAGCAATTCCGATTATGAAATTTGTAAAGTAAAATTACGTTATCTACAAGTGGGAGAATGAGCTCATACTCAAAAGGGTAATGCAAGTATTATCCATACATAAACACTTAAAAGGGAATTTATACATGTTCTTGTATGATTAGCACATAAAAGTCCCCGTAAAAGTATACACATCCGTACAAGTCATTTACATGACATAAATATACCGCCTAATATGGCGCCCAATCCAATAAAATAGAGATACGTAATATTGTATCTAAAAAAATTTATCTTATTGACATAAAACGTGAGGATAATATTTGTGTCATTTAAGCTTTCGCCATTAATAGGCCAACCAATCTAGTATTCAATACTCCTATCACAGTAGTAGTCCGTAGCTTGGTACTTGGATGGGGCAGGGCTAGTAGGACAAGACAACGTAAGCACGACCACACAAAGTAGAGAGTGTCAAACGTTCCCTATATGCTTGGTAGTTGTTGGATTCGACGAATTGCAGTTGAGGAAGTGCGTGTCTCTTATGCAGCAAATTGGCTGTGAAGCCACCAGAAAAAAGCTCAATTTATAAAACAGTTTAAACAGACAGACGGACAATTTTGTCAAAATACAATTACAGCGTGGACTGATGAAGATAAGGTGATTTTTTTTGTAGTTATGGCAGCAATTCAACAAGAGGTTGATGACAACTCTCTTCTCGGTTATCTTGTTTATGGTGCTTCAATTTTTATTTTATTTTTTATATAACGGTATTGGAGATAAGGAGGTTTAGCTGAATCATACAATGAGTCATTAATAATCTGGTATCAAACTTCTTAATTATGGGAGTCGGACTTAAGAATTTGTACTTGCAAATAAAGGAAAATACTACTAAAACGTAGTGTTAGTGGTGAGGATATGATTCACAATAAATTGTATATTTGTATTAGTTGTGATATTATTTTTTTGCTCAATTGAAAGCCCTGACATATTTTTAAGGGCAATTAGGACATCTCCAACCGAATAGGGGATGTTTAGCCCCCATTCAGATTATAGTCCTGCAAAAAATTATTTTTTAATGAACACTGTCATACCATATTTATTTATCATCTCCAACCAAAGAGGACTATATTTTAGCCCCTCAATAATTTATTGTTTTTTAAGTTTGTCATTTAAGTTTATTATTTAATTGAATTAAACTACCATATTTATTACTAAGTAACTCTTCGTATTTTTTATCTTTATGTAATCTTGCTAATTTTTCTGAATGCTATGTTTGTTTTGCTTCCAAAAAAAAAAAAAAAAAAATTGTACAGGAGTTTAAAGAATGTGAATAATTGAAATAAAATGAGATAAGATAGTATGTAAGGGTGAAAAGGATGTGAGAAATTGTTAGATCCCACATCGCTCAGGAGAGGATCCTTATATGTATATTCTCATCTCTACCTAGTACGAGGCCTTTTGGGAGCTCCCTGGCTTCAAGTTCCGTTGGAGCTCCGAAGTTAAGCGAGTAGCGCGCAAGAGTAATCCTATGATGGGTCCACTGGGAAGTTCTTGTCACATCCCCGCCCGAGGCGGATCACTTCACAGGCCTGCTCCACGATCGTAGCACGATATTGTCCGCTTTGGGCCCCAACCACGCCCTCACGGTTTTGTTTTTGGGAACTCACGAGCAACTTCTCAGTGGGTCACCTATCATGGGATTGCTCTAGCCTCCTTCTCGCTTAACTTCGGAGTTCCTACGGAACCCGAAGCCAGTGAGCTCCCAAAAGGCCTCGTGCTAGGTAGGGATGAGAATATACATTTAAGGATCACACCCCTGGGCGATGTGGGATGTTACAATCCACCTCCCTTAGGGGCCCGACGTCCTCGTCGGCACACACGCGGCCAAGGTTAGGCTCTGATACCAAATTGTCACATCCTAGCCCGGGTGGGACCACTTCCCGGGCCCGCTCCACCACCGTAGCACGATATTGTCCGCTTTGGGCCCCAACCACGCCCTCACGGTTTTGTTTTTGGGAACTCACGAGCAACTTCCCAGTGGGTCACCTATCATGTGATTGCTCTAGTACCCTTCTCGCTTAACTTCGGAGTTCCTACGGAACCCGAAGCCAGTGAGCTCCCAAAAGGCCTCGTGCTAGGTAGGGATGAGAATATACATTTAAGGATCACACTTCTGGGCGATGTGGGATGTTACAGTTCTTGTGTGAGTTCCCAGAAACAAAACCGTGAGGGTGTGGTCGGGGCCCAAAGGGGACAATATCGTGCTACGGTGGAGTCGAGCCCGGAATGTGGTAGGGGCCTGGGCCAGGATGTGACAGAAATGGCTTAGATAATTATAGGAAAAAAATTAGACTTTTTTTTTTTAATTTAAATTTCGTCTTTCAAAAAAAAAAAAAAAATCTAACGGCTAGTTGACATCAGCTAGCATGTGTGTTGCTGACAGCTGGGCCCATCTTTCGGATTGGATGGCTTCAAATGCCCAACCTGATGGCCATGGGCTAGAGTTTGGCCTAATGGGTCCTCTTTTTCCTTTGGCCTGGACCTCTATTGGAGATGGTTTGTTTTTATTTTTTTATTTTATTTTATTTTATTTTCATTTAGGGCTATTAAAGAGCCTATAACCCTATGATCTGATCCATTGGAGATGACCTTAGCTACAATGAACTTTGATATTTGGTTGCAACAATGATCAGTTATCATTATATTGTTGTTGTTTCGTCGTTATATCATCGTTGTGTCGTCGATATATGATCAACATGTCGTTATACAGAAAAATGCTCATTCCTTCAAACAAAATGTCAAAATTTGTTTATGGTAGCTAATTCCCTTAATTTTAATGAGGCCGCATTAAGCACTCTATCTCTTCTACATATTCTTCAACATGCAATCAAATTCAATAACTTACTTTAAAAAACAAATATAAAAAACTTATTTTTCAATTTACTTGAAACGCAAGACACTACACCACAAGTCTTTATAGAATTAAAAGACATTACAAAATATATTGGGTTTGATCGTAGAAAAGATTATCTTCAAAAGAGCCAAACTATTTTCGTTGTGAACTCAAATGTGGCAGATAGACAAAGTCCCCATTGATAGGCACACACTTCCGCAATCCATTTTATCTTTGAAAATTTTAATCTTTTCACTTATAACATGACTCATAATGTATTAACATGAAAAAATATCTCCGACTTTAGAAATAGCGACATGGTTTGCACAAAACTATTGGCAAAAAAAGGTCACACGCCTACGTGTGATGTCATATGACTAACATAATCACACCACATGGTTGCTGGCGAGGGCAATGTTGACTTTTCAGGGGCCGTCTTTTTCAAGAAAAAGTATGGATGGTCCAATCTGGACGCCCCGCGCTCCCCGACAGTTGTGACCCCAAAGGCTATTTGTGGTGGAGTTGGCTTCTTGCTCTCCATTTTCCATGCATTTCCATTTTTTTCTATTTATGAGGTCATAGTTAAATATGTTTATATTTTATATTATTATTATTTTTTGTCTTATTATGTTTATAAAAAAATCAATATAAAATGTTAACGTGTCTTAACCGTAACCCCACAAAATAGGAGGGGATAAGAGTGTATGAGAAGTAAGAGTGCAGAGAAGCGAGCTCCATTTGTGGTATACTTCATGAGAAATTTTTAATTGGGATGGGAAAACAGGTAGTATACAACGTGTTTTTATGTAAATGGTGAAAATTTTTATTTTTTAAGTTATTAACATTTTAACACATATATCCCATCATTTATATAATGACACATAATATACCATTCCGTGTGATGATCACATTAAAAAATATCTCATACTTCACCAAGTACAAATAATAATAATGGAGACATTATTTAAAAAAGAAATATTACGAAGACACTCTTAGAGATTTTTGTGAGTTTATAGGCTCTTTATCATTTCATATTTTACCTTCAATTTTTATGCCATTATTATAAAATATTATGAAAAAAACATAAATTCATGGAGAATCTTACTTTTGAGAGAGCATACTTAACATTTCTCTTGCTAAGAAGACTCTCTAAAAATGAGACTCTTTATGAATTATCTAACACTTTATGGTTTAACGTTAATTTTCGTACTAATATTATAAAATATTGTATAAAAAAAATTTGGGCCGCAGAGAGTTGAGTCCCACACTTTGAATAGAGCCTTATTGACATTTCTCTATTTAGAAATACCTAATTGTAAATAGTAGATTATACTACTAGTTGTGTGTTTGGCACTCTGGTTGTCTCATTTTATTTTTTCGTTTGAAGAAAAATTGGGATGTACGTCTCTTCTCCTGCAGCTGCCCAGATGCGCCATGTTTCTCCAAATTTCCTGTAAATTTTTCTCCACGGTAATTACATCTGCTACTGCTGAATTGCTCATGTACTTCTTCATCTCTTTCTCTTCCTTTCAACTTTCTTTGTTTTTTTGTTTGTTTTTACTGCAAGAAATTGGTTTTTGGTTTTGGTATTGGGTGGAGCATGGATGGTGGTGTTCTTCATGTATGACATAATTTCCTATCTATTTTATATTTATTTATTTGATGATTTTGCAGATTATTGAGTTAATTTCTGTGTATTTGACTTACTGGGTATTTTTCTTAATTAATTTTGGTGTAGATCTTGTATTTTTGTTATGGATTTACATGTATATGTAGCTGTTTGTTTTCTTGTTTATTCTGCTGTTGAAGTTTTAATGCTTTTTGTACTACTGTTTTGAAGGAAGGAGAATAATAAATCTGAATTAGGTAACATATTTGGATGTTGAAATTATATTAATGATAAAGTGATTTCAATTTCAAACAAGCAAGGATGGAGAGTTTAATTGCAAGCCGAAACCACATGTATCTGCGATTCTGTTCGGTTCTTAAGCAATAGTGAGTAGCAACTAGAGCCAGGAATCCAATATAAAGAATTCAACTCAATCGGAATAGTCTGGAAAGTTTGAATGAAATGTACTAAAAGAAATATATTGCATCTAGAATCAATACTCGGTAACACGAGAAATTGGAGAAATATCAACCGTTAATACGATACCAGATAAGTACCGGTTAAGAGTTATTAGAATTAAATTGAAGTCAATGTTTAGTTGTTTGTTAAATTGAAAGTACAGATAAACTGAGTATGGGGATTTTGTCCCGGGAATGAAAGCGAATTGGTAATGAGAAGATGCTATGATTTTGTAGAAATTCTGCGGTTGCCAAGGAACTCTGGAAAAACCTTGATATGCTACTTGTTTAGTTTAAGATTATTGACATTGATTTGTTTTTCCTTTCTTCTTTTTTGAAGGTTGGCTGTCTTTGCTTAGGCAAATAAAAACAAACTCGGTTGCAATTGTCAGGACTTGGAAGTGCTTTGTTCTTGTCAAACTCTGTTGCAACATGGCGAAAAATTTAACAACAGTTAACTCATCTGTGCTCTATAAGTATTGGGTTATAAATGTCAAATTTATGTTATTGAGTTGTGCGGTCTCCTGTTGCTGTTGCACCTTTGGATCGTGGGTTCATGGTTATGAGTTGTGAGTTTATATCATGTATTTAGTTTTTTAATTCATTTGTACTGGCATTTTATATTGGATGTTTCCATATTTTTTGTACTTGGTTTCCAGGAGAATTTATTGTTCAAATTCTTTCCAAGTTCAATGCATTATTCAATCTCAAGTTTCTCCAAAATTTTCATTCGTTTGGTTAATACGTGGAAAGCTAGATATTATTTGTCAGACTGCACTTGATTTAGATCAGACTCTCTTGCTTCTACTTATTTTTCTGTCATATATTATTAGAATGTGTCATGCTGGACTTTCTGAAAACTGTCTCTTCCTCTTGAATTGACATTGGCCACAATCTAGAATATTTTCCTTTTGTTTCTTGTTTTTTCGGAACTAAATTCCTGCAGTGGAATTGCATCACATTGTTTAACTTTTCGGCAGATATCATTTCCATCAATTTGGTTTATTCATTAATTCAGTTGTGTTTTCTGTTTTCCTCTTACTTCAGGGTTAATGAAGCTAAATGATTTTACAGAAGGGAGCACAACAAGCTCCAACGATCTCTGCACGCCAATATTAACTATTCTTATAAAGGGGTTCTATCCAAGAAACGTAGTCAGATATTTTTGGAAGTGATATTTTATTAATTCAGGTGTTGGGTCTGAGCTTGTGTAAGATGGACAGGTCAGACACATCAGGCTTTCTTAGCGGTGGAGGTTGCACATTAGCTTCTGCTTCATTTACTTCCGATGTGTCGACTTTCTAATTGCTTGTGGTAAAGAGTGATCTGTGACTTGTGTCTTAAAGCACAATTATTAGAAAATGGATTTGAACAAGAAGAGTATGCTATTTTCCCATGATGGGCAGTTCACGAAAAATGACCACTTTGGTGATACTGCTCTATGCTTGAATAGCCCTGGCTCAGGTGGAAGCAACGCAGCCAGGTCTAGGTGTACTCAAAGCAATTTTAGGGTTAACTGTTCTAGTGCTCCTGATGACAGCTGCAAATTGGTACTTGGATTGGGCCCAACACCGAGCACGTACTGCAATGATTATTACAATTTTGGACCCACAAAGAATAGAGGATTAACTACTGCATTGTCTCAGGGATTTGCATCTGAGGGTGATTCAATACTTCAACTTGGTCTTTCTGGTGGGACTTTTGAAGCTTCAACTGTGCTTGATTATTCAATTTCGAGAGAGACTGATGTAAATATTAATTATGGCCAGAACCAAGTATCTTCTGGAGATAATCAAGTCTCGATTCCACCTGTTGACGAGGGTTCTACTTCAGCCAGGAAATCAGGTGGTTATATGCCATCACTTCTTTTTGCTCCGAGGAGAGACTCTGTCAATCTTTCTCTGTACGGTAAAGAAATTTTAGACCTCAGGGTCAAATGCCAGCTATCTGGTCCAAGGTGTGAACCTTCTGCTACAACAGATTACTCAACAGAATCAATCTCTGAGCAGACAGCTACAGGGGAATCTTCAGACCACCGAACTGGCAATCTAAAAAAATGCAAATTTTTGGGCTGTAGAAAAGGAGCACGAGGGGCATCAGGTCTTTGTATTGGTCATGGGGGCGGACAGAGATGCCAAAAACCTGGGTGCAACAAGGGTGCTGAGAGCCGAACGGCGTACTGCAAGGCCCATGGTGGAGGGAAGAGGTGTCAACACTTAGGGTGCACTAAAAGTGCTGAGGGGAAAACAGATTATTGCATAGCTCATGGTGGTGGCAAAAGATGTGGCTATCCAGGTGGATGTACAAAGGCTGCACGAGGAAAATCAGGGCTTTGTATTAGACATGGCGGAGGGAAAAGGTGTAAGGTGGATGGCTGCACTCGTAGTGCTGAAGGACAGGCTGGTTTGTGCATCTCGCATGGAGGTGGTCGCCGTTGCCAGTATGAGGGGTGTACAAAGGGAGCACAAGGGAGCACCATGTATTGCAAGGCACATGGTGGTGGAAGACGTTGCATATTTCAAGGGTGCACCAAGGGTGCCGAAGGAAGCACACCACTGTGCAAGGGACATGGTGGGGGGAAGCGCTGCCTCTTTGATGGTGGTGGGATTTGTCCTAAGAGTGTACATGGAGGCACTAATTTCTGTGTTGCTCATGGTGGTGGAAAGAGGTGTTCTGTGCCAGGCTGCACAAAAAGTGCCCGTGGCCGCACTGATTGTTGTGTTAGGCATGGTGGAGGTAAGCGTTGTAAGTTTGATAATTGTGGAAAAAGTGCCCAAGGGAGCACAGACTTCTGCAAGGCCCATGGTGGGGGAAAGCGATGCATTTGGGGAGAGGGTAAATGTGAAAAATTCGCCAGGGGCAAGAGTGGTTTATGTGCCGCTCATAGCAGTATGGTTCAGGACCGGGGGATAAATAAGGGAGGTCTCATTGGACCAGGACTCTTCCATGGGCTTGTATCTGCGTCTTCAACTGCAGGGAGCAGCTTTGACAACAATCATTCATCTTCAGGCATCAGTGCCATTTCTGACAGCATGGATTCGCTGGAAAAGCCCGCAAAAACACATCTCATACCCTCACAGGTGTTGGTTCCTCTGTCGATGAAGTCTTCATCATCCTATTCACATTTCTTGAATTCTGAGAAGCCTGAGGAGGGGAGAGATGGGTATGGCATTGGTGTTGGCAGTTGTAGCGGGATAAAGAGCTTGGACTTCAAAATCCCAGAAGGGAGGGTCCATGGAGGACCTCTCATGTCACTATTTGGTGGTGATCTGAAAAATGCTATCGATGGCATGTGAGTGGTAATTTTGTATCTTAATTTCTAGATTTGTTGGGTTTGGGATATTTTTTGGTGGAATTGTGCATAATTTTGCCGCCTGTTCAAAGACTCGTATATAGTTTGTGTGTTTTACTGTAATGCTATGGATATTTGATCTTGTTTGTGGTTATTCTGATGAGTGTTTAGATCAGTGTGGTGCATGTTTTAGATCTGTAGGTTTAAAACTCAGCTCAGTTTCTTTTCTTTCTTTATCCTAGCTGATATGCAATATCTGAGAGTCTCGTTTGGTGTCTAAGATTGAATTGGATTGGATTGGACGAAAGAAGTAGATGCAATGTGAGGTCGAAGGAAAGAAGTAGATGCAACTTCTATTTTTTTTTTTTTTTTATGGATTAGTCACAAATGAAGCTTATCCTTTCCAATTTTTTGCCAGTTTTGTAGAGATTGAAAGGGATGAGAGTTTTCTTTTATGACCACGTCATCTTTTACCTTCAACTTCACAAAATTAAAAGTCGACATTCATTTTTTCATCCAACATACATATAAATCTTGTGAGTTTTCTAATCCAATCTAATCCATTTCTAGACGACAAACGAGAAAGAATGCTTGACACTTAACACAGTCATCAGTGGCAGAAAGGAAGCACAGATTTGATCTTTAGCTTCTTGACAAGAAACTGAGAAACATATCAATTCGATAAATACCGATAGTCGATTTGTTGCCCATGTCTTAAAACTGCAATGAAAGCAATTTTATCCCAAGCTTGAATAGACAAACGGCGCGCAGAGCCGCACTCATTCAAGTGTCATTCTACTCCTGATATTATTGGGGAAAATACAAAACAAAATCTACGCTTCCATCAACGGGTTCAAAATTATACTATCCAATCACTGAAAAAAGTTAATGTTTCATCATAAAATCAATTGACAATATAAGGAGTTAGCCCAATTATTTATAAGCGCATGTAAGATCCCTCATTTATCCGATGTAGAATTCGTACTCTTAACAATCACTACAACCATGTGGTCCGAATCGGATCCACAGTTGGATTGGTCTCAAACCCAAAAATATGACCCGGATCTGGTCTGAGTCGGAAAATTTATTGGTCTTAAGTGGGTGCGATGTGGGGTTACACACCGGCAAAAATAATTTGATATCGGAAGATGCCGCAGTCCATATGGATGGGAAGAAGCTCGCAGGCCTTAGAATCCAGATAGCATAATTGACTATTACCTTCGGAGGAGCTCCGGCATTTAAAGCCGGGATTATCCTTGCGGTGGCAGGAGCATTTTGATGAAAACAAATTACTCAGTCTGACGGCATGGAACATATATATAAGGACCCTTTATCATTCGATGGTCTCGCCAGATCATTCATGCCGTCTTTCTTCCCCACTGCCCTAGGTTTTCCATTTCTAAAGTTTCACGCCCCTTTTATTTTTTCTTGGCAAGCAAGTTTCACGCTTCGCAAACTTTGCTCGTTAGTTTAGGGTTTTAGCCTTATCTCAAGTTTCAGGTGGCGGATTCTTAGGCAAACTATGGTGTTGATCTTGTTGGAGTTCATTGATGAGGTTCTTGTCCACTTTATGCAGTATTGCGGCCTTTGGTTATAATCTTAAGGCTTCCAAATTTTCGTTTCTGAGTTGTATTAATTGATTTTTGTTTCTAATAATTTTCTACAAACGCACTTGCCTTCATGTCTTCTCTAATTATTATTATTATTATTATTTTTTTTTTTTTGCGCCAAAGAAAGTCCTCTTTAATTTATTGTATCTTTATTTATTTTTCCTCTTCTTCAATATATTCATAATAATGTTCTTTTCCATGATAACAATGTTGGATTTGATGTGACATTATTTTAATTAAAAAAACCTTTGCTCGTTAATTAGTTTTTTATTTAGCTTATTTTTATGTATTATTCTTCACTAAATCTCACTTTACCTTCTATACTTTATTTTATCTCACTTTACTTTTTGTATTTTTCTTTTTTATCCACTTTATATCCTATTCCGTCAACTAAGTTAAGAGAAGTGTTAATTTCAGTGACGTAATAGAGGCCGTTTGCTTTTTTCACCTCGTTTTTACATTTGGGGCATCTAAATCGCAAAAATCACCCTAATACAAACAACAAAAAACCAAAACCCCCGCCAAGATTAAATTCTCTCATTGACAACCCTAAATGGCTCAACTTCCCCAGGTTTCATTACAATTTGGCTAGAAACGACCAAGGAATTACAGGAAGGATTTCAGCCATGATGTTAGCAGCTAAATTCAAGAAGAAAAAGGACCTCTTTTGATATTAGGGGACACTCTCTGCCGAGATTCAAGGTTTAATCCAATGTAGAGTGCTGCTGATCTCCTTGTATATGAATCATGATATATGAGGAGTAGCAGTAGCATGAGGTAATTGATGGATGGCATTTTTAACATCAATGCTGAGGGAGGAAGTAAATACAATTTCATCTAGAACTTCTCTTGAAACCATCCATCCCTTTTAGTGTACAACCTTTGTAAACTTAAAAAGAATTGGCTGTAAGAAGTTCGACCTTGCCAGACGAGGTGAAATATTACCTGAATCTCTTTGTTTATCCTTTAATTTAGTAGATCTGTCATCTAAATGTACTTTTTAGCATGTATTCAAGTTATTTCCAGTTATTTTCTACTTAAGAGTCTCATTTGCATCCAGATCTGGTTAACTTAATAAACTTGTTTTCATTAAGAACAACCTGGAATCAAGCAAATGGTTTAAAGGGCTCTAGACTCCCTTCATTCGAAAATACAAGATCATAAACTAATAGTCCTTGTTTACAAGGCAAGAAAAAGAACTTAATGCAAACTTAACTCATCTGTGACAATCCTTTGATGACAAGAAGTTTGAGTAACTTAGGGCGCAATTAATCGACTTAAACTAAATATGTTCTACATCTGTTATAATGATATAACAGTGTCACGCCTAGCACTTTGTTAGTTTTGATTGCAAGCCTCAAGGCCTAAACCTAAGACCCTACAAAGGCACCTTTCAAACTAACTATGAACTCCTCTTGCAGCACACCAAGCAGCAAGAGCCCGACCAACAAACACACCAAGTGCCATTTACCCCAAAAGAGCTGTGCGAAGGGCCGACACCATCTTTGCCACGAACAAATTGTTTTAAGGATTTGGACGGTAGGAGGCAAAATGATACACGAGTTGTGTTTTAGTGACAGTTTAAGTTTCAAGGGCTAATTTGTTTTAGAGGATGTTAATAAGCCTAAGTTAAAATGAAGGTAAAATTTTTAATGTTTGCCCAACCATCCATGCTATTTTTTGACCTAATAGTGTGAATGTTTGTGAAAAAGAAAATTGCATATGATGTGGGTGTCGAAATAGTAGCACCATTTATTTTATTTTTTTCCTCAATCCTCATTTGAAATTGGACAGCTGTCTTGCATGAAGATTCATGTTGAAAAGAAAAAAAAGCATTAAAAATTGGAGTAGGTCTAATTTTCTCAACTGCTCAAACTTAAAAAACAATACAATGTGGTATCCCACAAAATTTATAGATGATGTGAATTCAGTGTTCATTTGGTCACTGTTTCTTGTAAACACCAAATCATCAACATAGATAGACACAATGAGAATGCTCAAAGTCACTTCATGTCTTTGTGTAAAGTGCAGTTGCTGAAATCCCACATCGGCTAGAGAAAGAAAGAAAGAAGAGTTTAAATATCCTTAACCCATTCTAACTAATACAAAGGCCTTTTGTGATAAAACCCCACACCTAATGGATTGTGCACTTGGTAATTACCAAGTTGGGGACAATATCGGTGTTGTTGGAAGTGGTCCTTTGATCCGTCTCTCTGATAATTCTACATGGTATCAGAGCTAAAGAGAAGGCCCGTACGTATTGTCACGTGATGGGTGTGTCCCCTTGGCTTCGGGCAATGATGGTGGGTCCCTTGGCCTCACGTGTAGGGTGAGTCCTCTTGGCTCCACGTGGTTGCCGATGTGTGGATCTCCCACATGTGACCCACTAATTGGGTCCCACGTGAAGGGACATGTTGAAATCCCACATCTTCTAGAGAAAGAAAGAAATAAGAGTTACAATATCATAACCCCACTTCAACTAATACCAAGGCCTTTTGTGATAAAACCCCACACTTGACGGATCGTGCACTTGATAATTACCAAATTATGGACAATATAAGTGTTATTGGAAGTGGGCATTTGGCCCGTCTTTTTGATAATTATACAATAGCTTCACTTGATCTTTTCTTGAAACCTCTTGTTAAAATAGGAATCAATCTCATTGTACCAGGCCCTAGTGCTTGTTTTAGCCCACACAATGTCTTCTTTAACTTAAAGACCTTGTCTTCCTCATCTACAGCAACAAAGCCTTGTGGTTGATCAACATGTACTTCTTCTAATACACCACTTTGGAATGTTGACTTTACATCCAATTGATAAAGTTTTTAGATCTTTGTTTCCACCAATGCAATCAAGTCCTGATAATGTCCAACCTTGCCGCAGGGGGAATGGTTTCATTGAAATCCACTTCAAGCTGCAGCGAGTAATCTTTACCAACCAGCTTGGCCTTGATTTTCTATATTGATCCATCCAAGTTGAGTTTGGTCTTATAAGCCCATTTCACACTAATTACAGGCTTCTCTTAGTCCGTAAACCTGCTCCCGAGTAGAATTCTTCTATGGCATGGCACTTTCATCCTTCATTATTGCCTTCAACCGTGCTTGATCCTTTTCAGCCTCCTCAAAGCTCTCATGCTCAACTATACGGTAATTACAAGATGCATATGTTAACGAGCCTTCTCATTGTCATTGGAGTTGTTTATGGTGATAATTCCAGATATTCTACATTACTGAACTGGTGTCGTAGTTTCAGTTCTCACGTCTCATTTTTAGCTTCTTCAAGTGAAACGCTTGTCCCTTTTCACAATTTCCATGCCCCACTAGTATAGACTTGATGCTAGTTTCTTCTAGCATATGTGTAAGCTGAGTTAGAACTGAATGTAGCAAATAAACTCAAAAACTCTTAGATGTTTGCAATATTTTAAAATTCACTAGGCGGTAGTCAGGCGATAAAGAATAAAATTAGGTGGGGTAAAACTTTAAGCTAATGTTCATTTTTCAACCTTACATAAAGTGAGCCATATGAGAAATCTCTGAAGTAGGCCGTTCACTTTACCAATTTTCATTCTTTTATGTCTCACATAAAATGATGAAAACACCGACCATGAACTCAACCGAAATGATAACACAAATACCACATCAACACAATACCGATGGCGTATTTGTTGGCCATGTCTTAAACTGCAATGAACGCAGTTTTATTTTAAGCTTAAAAAGACAGAACGACATAGACTAGAAAAAAAACAACGCCACATTACAGCCCTTTCAACACAGCAGTCATTTCAATATGCTGATCGAGCCTAGTGAGGAAATACTTCATAGATTATCAGCTTTTACAGCATCCTCAGAACCGGATTCAGCCTCTAAAACCTCTGCAGTGACCTTCGGCACCTCCTTTAGTAGACCAATCTGAACAGAGGGTTGCTTTAGCATCTCTCTCTTCTCCATAAATTCCCACAGCGTTGAACAAAAAGCTGGTTAAGGTCCTCTGTCATTCAATGTGACAAAGTAGCATAACACAAATGTAGGTTGACAGATGCTCAAGCACTTGTGTGTGTTTGTGTTCGTGTGTGCATGTAGTAAAAGTGATGCATGAAGAACCAAAACCTGATATTTCCAAGTAAATATTATCAAAATACTGGAAAATTTGGCATCTCGTTCAACCACTGCTTTTGACTAGATGCCATTCATGGTCAAAAATTGGGACAGGACAATGTAATTGTAAACTACAATAAAAAAACGACTTTCAACAAACAATTTCTGTTGTACTTTGTTAAAAACGTTGGACTGGAAGCAGCGTTTGCAAACATGCCCTTTGAGTGGAGGGAAAAATTGGCCATGAAAATAAAATACAAAAAACTGCAAACCAATGGGAGGACTTTCACCTATAATAAAACAAGCTCAGATTAAAGCATTCAAAGCTATGAAAGTTTAACTAGGGAATAGTTGCATATAGACCATGGAAGGATATTCTCTTCTTCGTCCCTTCTCATTTGCTCGATCAATGCAGTTCTGTAACCTGACCAACTCTCTCTCAATCCACTGATAACAATATGTCAATTTAGATCAGAAAAATAACAAGCAAGCAATTTGCCGCCATGGCATTTCACTAGTACTATTCAGAGAAACGATCTATCTGATAAAAGTTTTCACATTTTGTTATAGAGTGGGGGCATAGAGGAAATAGGCAACATATATGCGAAATTAATGCCATAAAGTAGTAATACTTACATGCTTAGCTATATCCTCATGCAGAAGTCTTGCCTTCTGTTCAAGCTCGGCCTGTCAAACAATAAATTACGATTAGAGGTTGAAAAACCATCGTTCACAAAAGATATTTATGATGGAATAAACGAACTTTTCATGACATTCGATTTTCTAATAGTTGGCCATATGAATAAAGATCTTCATGGTGAATCGCACAAACCTTTTGCCAGAAACCGGAACGAAGATAATTAAACTGAAAAAGAAAAAAACTGTTCACCGTTATCGGAAAGATTCAAGAAGGAAATCTCAAACTTACAACTGTAGGCTTCCTTAGCAGGCCATTTGCCACATTTTCCCGCAACTCCTTAAATTCGTCCTGCAAGTAGGACATATTATTATCAAAGAAACAAACCGATCTGTGCATTTCCAGAATCACAAATAACAGGATATTTATAGCTTAAATGTTGGACAAGACAAAAAGTTTTATTTCTTAGTTCCCTGACCTATGCATGAGAAAGTTTAGTTCAATTTATTATACTTCTAATGAGTCCATGTTAGAGAATAAGATGCAATACAAATACAGATGTTTGCACAATAACTCGCCATGTCAAAATGTTTTGTTTTATGTAGACTAAAAACAAGGCGATATTTGTAATAAGAATTAGAAGAAGTTCATATCAAGTACTAAATGTTCAAAAAATTCATACTTGAAATCTTACATCTCTATATAACTAAAACAGATTGATAAAAAATGGTCTGTGTATCCAAGTCGTACTAGGAAATTATTTAAACCTTCTGAGGAAAGATGGAAGGTTGAGGGTTTGATTAATAGGAGTAGAGAGCTCTCCAATTACATAACCTTCTGAGCGAATTATGTTACATATAAAGAAAACTGAATAATTCTTATACCGGTCAATTACCTCAGTGAAGTCTGAATCTGCCAGCCTACAAATCGGGATATCTCTATTGGAAACTTGCAGGAGAATTTCACCATCCATTTCATCAGCTGTTGAGTCTTTCTTTATACCTGCAACGATATAAAAGTAAAAAACTTGAATAAATCAAGGAATTTCCAATGGAGAAAATAAGAGCATTCCTGTCAAGATAGCACCGCCATAACTTTTGAGGATCAATTTTACATTGTATGACGAGGAGGGGCATATCCAATCATTGAGACATCAACATGTTACATATTATATTGAATAAAAAAAAATCAGACTAGAAGGCTAACATTTTTCCAATCTGACATTATTAACACAATAATCTACCACATAATATATTGCCAACAACAATTACCTTCAACTTGTAAAAGTTGGTGAGAATTTGTCAGACGAAGCCTGGCATCATTTTTCACTCTCACAAAAGTTCCTAGTAGCTTGCTTTTAAAGTTTTCAGGCTGCTTCAAGAACTCCTCCACTAAACTCCTCCTTAAGTAGACAAGCTTGATATTCTCAGGAACTATAGATGCAAAAAAACTTTTCTGGACACTAGGACTCACTTCCTTTTCAATAGATGCTATACCTGAGCTCACTCTTTGTTTCTTGCTTGCCATCATTGTATCTTTCTTCTTGTCTTCCAGCTCACTGTCATCTTCATCCGATATAACCAAGTTCTCGGCCATATGTTCCTCCAAAAGACCATATATTTTTATCCTATCCACGGACTTCTTTCCGAAAATAGAATAAAGCTTCTCATCACATATGACCTTTTTCTTTTTTATTGGGTCAAAAAGGTTTCTCTCTTTGATATAATCATAGATGATTGAGTCCACATCATACTGCGATAACTTGTTGGTTGTATCTATACCAATAGATCGCAGGAACTCAATGAGAGCTTTGGATGCCCATCCGATAAACTCTTGTGCCTTCCCTTTTCCCATCGGTCTCAGAAATTCTGTGTCAGAAGTGTCACTATCAGATATCAGGTCAATAGCTTCTTCAACCTCGCCAGATTTTACAAAATCAAACCTGTATGTTTTATTTTCTCCCCTCTTTAACAGTACATCTGCGGAATAGACATCATCTGAAGTCAAGCCTTCTTTTTCCTTTATGATTTCCCAATATTCTTTAAATAGGCATTCAAGTGTATCTCGATCCTTGAAGTCTATTTTTTCCTGAAATTCAAAAATCATACAACCAAAAACAGAAGCATGGATAATTAACTATACGATAGATGAACATATAAGATAGAGACTGAAACTAAATAAAGAAGATGAATTTATGTTTTCTGTAGTTTTTAGCTCAATGTCTGTCATCAATTTACACAGAACCTATATCAAGTTCAAGTACAACAAATAGTGAGGATCTCCTATTTGCATAAACTACAGAACAGTCACCAATCCTAATCTCAGAAGAAAAATTTCTAACGAAGTGAAAGAAAAGTTCAGATCTGGAGAAATTTATACCTTTGATGTGAAAAAAGAAGTTCGGATATGGTGAAAATTGTACCTTGGTTTATAAAGAGGTAAAAAATCCGATGAGAATTGCAGACATGCCTGTAGTTCCCTCTCACTCTATGGGAACAACTCCGGTGAAAGAAAATATAAAGGGCTTTCAGATTCCACAAGAAAATGGCAGGTTTTTGTAGTTCCGAGAAGGTTTACTTTCAGTATTGTAACGCATGCACATCACATTTATTGTCATTCCCACGCTGTATAATTCGAGTTCTGATTAATAGATACAAGCCAAAATGTGATTAACTCTATACTGCTTTCCCTTTTCCTTTTCCTTATTTGAATATTTACCAAGTATAAGCCAGGTATCCGTGCTTCAGATAAGAACAAAATCAATTACTACTCTGTTTCTTCCCTTTTTAGTTTAGCTGTTCTTATCTGAAACTACTAAGGATACACGATTTATACTTGGTAAATAATAAAACAAGAAAAAGGAAAAGTGAAAGCTATTAATCAGAACTCGAATTATATGGCATGAAGTCAGGCAATATACATGATGTGCATGCTTTACAAGTTACAATACTGGAAGTAACCTTCGCGAAACATCAAATCTCTATCATTTTCTTGTGCAATCTGAAAGCATTGTATATGCTCTCTTCAGATGTGTTCCCAGAGAGTGAAAGGAGAGTATTGGCTTGTCTACACTTTCAAGAAAGCATCTATCTTGGTGGTAAATGACAATAATGTAATTTCTAAAATGATATAACCTTCTACTTAAGTCTTGACATAACCCAAACAAAGATGCAACATTATAGAACTACTTACTAGAATTTCCTACAAATAAAATAATTAATAGCGGACGGAAATGTAATAGAACAAGTAAAAGAGATTTGTGAACTAGTTTACAAAGTAAGATTAATTAACTTACACCATTGGAACCATATTCTGAGTTTTGCTCTGCCAGTAGAATAAGCTCCAAACATTCCTTGCAAAACCCTTTCTTTCCTCTAACGTGTGTAAACTTAGAACTGCTTATGCAATGTCGACATACTGAATTCGGACAACAAAAGCAGTAAAACTTTGGGGTACATCGGCATAATGCACAAGAATGCTTCCCTAAAACATAAAATGCATCGTCTTTCAAACTTCCAGGACATAAATTCTCCAAAGTAGTACTGCAAAATATAACGATACAAATCATTCTATGGAAGTGCTTAATCAAACATGTGCATTTCTGTGACGGGAAATTTTCAAACATGAAAAAATGTGTTTATACCTTTCTAAATGCTAAGAACTCTTTCAAAGATATAGTACCATGTCAACCAACCATGACCATAAATACTATGGATATGTACACTTATGAAGTAGATGAACAGCATTCATATTAATAGAGGCTAGAAGAATCTCTTGGATACAGTAGCCTTCATATAGGGGACTTCGGAAGACAAGCTCTAATGAGTCCTCCAAATGGTGGCCGTTTGGCTTGTTAATTATGCTATTGCATTTTAATTAAAGGCCACACAAAGGGCCTCAGATTTCAACTCTGAACGCTAATTTGAAGTTGGGGTCAGTGAAATTTACTCTCCTTTGAGAAGCTTCTCTTCAATTCTACGTATTTGGGTAGGAAATACAAAAGTTTGGTTGCTGAAGCCCCTTATGTGGTTCAACGCTTAGACAGAAACGCTTAATGGTTCTGCTTAATGAAGAGCGTCCTAAAGAATTAAGGGCACGATCGAATTCCTATTGTTCTATCTATTTATGTTACATTAAAATCTGTCTTTTACCCACAGCCCGCCCTGCACCCCAATACTGATAGAGACAAAGAAAGAGAGTCTTGAGAAATAGCATGATTTTTTATTGAAAGAAAAAGACCTTATGAAAGGGGAAAGGGCCACATGAATTTTCTGAGTTGATTTCGAACTTTCAATTGTGTCATACTCCAAGTGCAATGATTTCAATTGAAACACTTATATATCATCATTGATAAATGTGAAGTTTCTTACTACAAATCCAGCGTTTTCCAGCCACAGTGAAGGATTTCTTTTTACCCACGCATTGAGCATGATATACTTTTAAGCAGCCCCTGAAATGAATCAGGTTGTTAATAATATAGAAGTAGAGAAATAAATCATTGAATAAATGCTAGATGATCGAAAATCGCACACACATAAGCAAATGCTCTCTTTCTCTATTTTGACATGTTGTCAAATAATCAGCAAGACGATCAATTAGGTTAAAGCATGTTTGAATATGAGTTTTTAATTCAAATTGTGACAACAATAACATGCTATGGCAATAGAGTACTTATCTCTACGTGATGATCGTTTGCCAAATATCTGGCACGAAATAATTAGAACCGCATATTTAGACTTTATTTCACCTATTGGTGATTCATATTTGACAGTTTGGGACCAGAAAGAGAACATTTCCATATAAAAATACATATTTCACCTACCGGTGATTCATACACGAACCTACAGTCCTCAAATATTTACCGTTTGTCACCCCTTCATGAGTCACGAGAAGTTCGCAGATTGTAGGCCTAAAACCCTAATTTTGTTACAACTTTTCTTTTATTTAATATATTATAATGGCTCATAATGCTGAAAATAAATGAAAAGAAATAATAAATGTATATAGCATTTTCTTGAGTCTGTACTCTGGTCTGGTTGGGACCCTGCCAATGAGCCAGTGAGCCGGGCTGAGCAAATCAAGCCAGACTTGTCAGGCATATGAAGAGGTTTGGGTTGTTTGGATGATCCTCTCTCAATATCTTCTTAAAAGGAAATGTTGTATGTTAAGTTGAAAGTTCAAATAAACAAAACAAGGAAAAAGAAATGTTGGGGGATGTGGATGGATGATTGACTATCTATGACTATGTTGCACTTTCTTTTTAAGGCAGATTACTTGATAGTGATATTATATTCTAAATTACTCTAATTCTCAATCCACGACACTTCGAACTTGGGTGGCCTAACGCACATCTACATGAGCGCACATGCATGCGCGCGCGCGCACAATAATACACACGTATATAATGAAACTGCTTCAACTTTCAAACGAGGAAAATTCAACCTTGGGTTGGGTGGCATAACCAAGAACGCGTGCACATACACATACATATACACACTGACGTTCAATCAGTAAAAGTAAAGGGGAAAGGAGGGCGAGGAACTGACGGGTAGTCGCATAACATGAGGTCTCCACCATCTTTGCAGACGAAGCACCAATCCTCTTCTGCATCTTCCTCCTGCTCCTCCTTGTTTATTTTTTTCTCTTCTTTTCTTTTCTGCCTCTTCATCCTTGCCCTTCTATCTCTCTAGATTCTCTAGTCTCTACACACAAAATCCCCCCAAAAAAACACCATCAAAACCAAATAAATAATAATTACTGCTTATAAAAGCTCAAATAAATCCAATTTTTCCTTTGCTTTCAACGTTTGAAACCGAAAAATTAAAAGACATATATGTACAGAAACGAAAAAGTGAGTAGTGAGAGAGAGAGAGAGAGAGAGAGAGAGTAATTCTATACCATGCAATGAATCTATGTAGCAGAATCCCCTGTGAAGGAAGGAAAAAGGAAGTAAAGTAATCAACAATAACACAGAGCTTGGAGTTCTTTTGGAAAAGAAAGAATCTTATAAATTTTATTTTCTATTTTATTTTATACCTAATAAATCCCTTTCTTATAAAACAATTAATTAATAAATAAATTGGTGCACTTTTGCTACACCCGAAACGAAATTGGAACTCTCATTAGCGTTTCTCTTGGATACGAGCAGACGTCTGCATGAATTCTTTGTAATTTTATATTTTAACATAATATTTTATAATATTAATTAAAAAATTAATATAAACTGTGAGGTATTAGAAAGAGAAATATTGAAGATACTTTTTCAAAAATGAAATTTTTCAGAAACTCTCTAATACTGCATATTTCTTACATAATATTTTACAAATATTAATATTAAAATTAGCGTCAAAATATAAGTAGTTGGAATCCTCTTAGCATTTTTCTAATCTCAATTCAGATAATTTGTGATTTTAGATTCTTCGCTCTTCCCAACTTGCATGTCTTCTATTGAAATCCAATCTTATTCGGATTGCCTGTCTTGTCCAGTCCAATCCTACCCAATCAGTCACCTCTATGCAGGTCTTCTTGATTTTCTCCGGGAATACTCTCGGATGTTCTACATTCTAGGTATTTAAACTGTTGGATATTTATTTAAAATGTAATTGTTAAAGCATTCGGAATTTTCCGAAGGACCTTAAAATTTTGGAGAGGTACGCTACTGCCACTACTTATGTGGAATATTTTTTATCAATACTTTTATTTTTATTTTTAAAATAGACGATATTATTTATATTAAAAGATGAAAAAGTAGACTAAATTTTAGAATAGATTAACAATAATGTGATTCAAATTCACTTTTGACTAGAATCGAACCTAAAACTTCACACTACTTTTAGGTGTTGATAATGCACACTCACTTATTTATCATTGGTGGATGCGTTTAAATTTTAAAATTTGTATAACAGATATGCGGGTTAATTATACTAACACCCCCTAAGGTTTATTAAGTTTTCACAAAATCTCCTCACATTTGAGACATTACAATAACAACGCCTCACGTTTTAATTCACTTTTACAAAACCCTTTCAGTCAAAATTTTACTAATAAATTGACAATTTTACGTTTATAATTAGGAAGCTTTAATGAAAAAGACGTGGATCAACAAATATTTAACCAAAAACCATCTCAAAATGTTATTTAACCAAAATGGCTCAAAGTTTAATAAAAAATCATCCAAAACTATTGTCCACAGGCCAAACTTACAAACTCAACCCGCTACAAATCTATACTTCCGTAAATACCCTAAATGATTCGATGCAAGAGGAAACTGCAGTTCTTCGAGACCACGAACCGCGAAGAGGTTGAAGATATGTTCAGATCGAGTTTTATGATCAACTCTCGTGCCAAAAGGAGCTGCCCATGTACATAAATCAAAGCTGCTTCATGGATTGGTGCCAATTCAGTTTAACGGACTACTATTATTACACCTTTTTTCTTATTTATTTTTCACGATTTTTGGGTTCTGGGTTTTATATATGAGGGATATGTACGGTCCAAAACGTGGCAATCACGTCCGTATAATTTGTATTACAAGTTCATAGATAGATTCGAGCCTGGTGGGCAAGAATGAATTTCCAGGTTATATATAGGAGGGGTACTTGGATGAGTTTTTCAGACAGTTGGATGTGGATATATATTTGTATTCCGTCATCATCTGTGAGTGTGAATTACTTCAATCATATGAATTACCTTTCCTTCACAAGTAGACGAGAAAGAGAGAGAAAAGTGACTTCAATCATGGCGTTCAACTTTCATAACACTGTTAATGCTAAACATTTCTAGGAAATAGTATGATTTTTTTACCAATTTTTTAGAAAACAATGCGATCCGTTATGTTTTGAATCCATAACTGTTTCTGGAAAAACTAACACTGTCTCTGAAAAAAATAACAATGTCTCTGCAAAAACTAACACAATCTCTGGAAAAATTAACAGTCTCTGGAAAAACCAACATTGTCTCTGGAAAAACTAGCACTGTCTCTGGAAAAACTAACATTGTCTCTAGAAAAATATTGTCTCTGGAAAAATTAACACTGTCTCTGGAAACAGTGGCTTATATTCCAGAAACAATGTTACTTAAAATCCAGAAACAGTTTATTTTTACAGTTCAGAAACAGTGACCCGTCGTTGTTATTGAATAGCATGCAGATCTCAAATTTATTTTCTGGAGAAACAAACGATGAACTCCACTGACTAAGAAAAATTGAAAAATGTTACCTCAAATCCACTATGAATAATACCGACGATCACATTTCAATCAAATAATACAAAATATAAATTAAATAGCATGAAGATCTATATTTTTGTTTCAAAGAAAAAGAAGAATGTCTGCAAAACAGTGATGAACTTTATTAACGATGAAAATTTGGAACTCAACCTAAAAAAGTTAGGGGTAAAATCGACAAATCATAATTTATTATAGTTAGGCCATTTTTAGTTTGATTGCTTTAATATGGGCCTTGTACTAATCATTAAACAAAACTTATAACATGATTTTTTAGTAAAATTAAAATTTTTCAAGCCATTTTCATTAGTTTTCCGTTATAATTAATTAGTTAAATAATAAAAAAGTATATTAAGAAAAAAAATAAACATTAAAAAATAAATTAAAAACTTAAAAAATGAAAAAGGAAAAAGAGAAAAATCCTAAACCCTCCCCAATTAGGGTTGGGTTTGATTCAAAACGATTCGGTTTTTTGCCAAAATCAAAAACAAACAAAATTTCGATTCAATTCGGTTCATTTTTTTGGTTTTTTTCTGTTCGGTTTTTTTCGGTTTGGTTTCGGGTTTTTTTTTTTTCCTAACCTTTTGCCAATTCACTTAGTAAGGAGAATACCTCTAAACCTGTAACCAAACAACTAATCTCCCTTACATTCCATTCTCATCCATCCCTCTCTTATCCCCAACCATGACAGAGATCTCAAATCCAACCTAAATTTCTCTTCTCCATCGAAACCAAACCTTCCTACTCATACCCAAATCTTTTGTCAACTATGGCAACACCTATGCATCTGCTCATTCACTAGTCGCGACTTGGTGCAGCTTCCTCTCCTTGCTACCAAATTGGAAGATTTTAATATGCAAAACCCCAACAAAATAATTAAAAGAAAAACCCATTTTAATTCAGCAAAATGACAATATAAATCATATTCGTTTTGATTCAAAAATTACCTGTGAGAGATTGAAAAATCCATATTAGAATCTTCCAATTTGGAGGGGGTTCCGATTTGAAAGGGGCAAGGGAAAATGATGGTTTGGAAGAAGCAATCCACGAGGAAGACATGAGAAGACTGGAGAGAGAGTCATTTGAAGGAAGAGTGGAAGGAGAGAGAGAGAATGAGGAAGTAGAGAGGAAGAAAGCGAAGGGGAGAGAGAAAGGGTGTTTGAGAAAACTAAGAGGTGAAAACTAAAATGGGAGTGATGACTAGGGTTTGTAAACTTTAGAAATTTTATTAAGCATTAATAATTAGAAAACCTATAAATAACTTACTGGTACAATTATAGCAACACAAAGCCTACAGTCAAGTTGGCTTGAAGCAATTATCACCAACCTGGAGGGAAGGGGTTTAAATCCTCACGCCACCAGGTTTTGGGTATTTATATATGATTTTCCTATATATATATATATATATATATATTGGTTCGGTTCGATTTTCGAACCTCAAAAACCAAAACTGAACTAACCAGATTCGGTTTGGTTCGGTTTTTTCCGGTCTCGATTCGGTTTTCGGTCCTTTTTTTTTTCTTCACTTTTTGGTTTTTCAAAACCACCCCTATTTTTTGGTTTACTAATGGGGGCCCGCACAAGCATTGGAACATGTAGTTTAATTCGATGCAAAGTGAAGAACCTTACCAGGGCTTGACATGCCACGAATCCTCCTGAAAGAGAAGGATGCCCTTGGGAAAGCGAACACAGGTGATGCATGGCTGTCATCAGCTAATGCCGTAAGGTGTTGGGTTAAGTCCCGCAACTAGCGCAACCCTTATGTTTAGTTGCCACAGTTAAGGCCCGGGTCTCGGAAGTGATGTGGCATTAAAAGCTATTCATAGAAGTGATATACTATTAAGTGTCATACGTGATGTAACTCCTATGCCACATAAGTTTTTCCTTGTTTGAACCTCGCCCTTAACTTTATTTAAGGCTATGTCATCCTCTAAGGTGCTGCTAAATGGAAGGATCTTATCAATGTCCATGAATGATAGATCATAGCATAGAACAAACTGCTGAATCGAAAAAATTGGGTGTTATCATATATCTTTGTATCGGCTAAATTTGCGATTTGGAAGTAGCAGTGATGTGGATTATTCAAGAATCGAAGTCCCCAATTCCATGCCTTGCCGCTTTTTCCCCGCCATTCCACCATCGCCACCTTCATCCCTTTCCTCTCCCCCACCCAACCCTCACTACTCAATAACCGGCCCATGCTTTAACAATTTTGCAGGCCAAAGCCATCCATGACTTTTTCAATCTTTCTCTTTTTCTTCATCTCTCATCTCGCATCCTCTTCCTTTTCAACAAAAACTCCATTGTCGCCGCCTCCAAGAAACCCCAGTACCCCAACTTTAAATTGCTCCTCAGCACAGTCGTCACTTAGCTTCATCTCCTCTTCTGACACCAGAAAAAGGCACCGGAAGAAAGGTACCCAAGCGTCTCGAATATATCGGCTTCGGCGAATTACCATCTGCCAGCTTTTAGATACAATGGTTGAAAATGGTTGTGAACCAACTCTTGAAATTTACACAGCCTTGCTCGTGGCTTATTGTAGGAACAATCTAATTGACGAGGCATTTTCTGTTCTTAACCTAATGAAGACCTTCCCGCAATGCCAACCTAACGTTTGTACTTACAGTACCTTGATAAAGGTTTGCATTGATTTATTTACTTTAAAGTTTTTAATTTATATTTAATGTTTAATTTACTTATTTTTAATTTTTTTTTCTAATATATTTCTTTATTATTTAATTAATTAGGTACAAGGGTAAAGTTGTCAATTTGTTAACAGAATTTTGATTGAAGGGGTTATGTGACTTGAATTAAAACGTGAGGGGATGTTAGTGTAATGTCTTAAACGTGAGGAGGTTTTATGAAAAATCAATAAACCTTGGAGGGTGTTAATGTAATTAATCCATAGATAAACACAAATTCAAATTTAAACTCATTTATAATAATAAATAGTATTGTTAGCATTATCATCATTTGAGAGTGTTGAGGAAAAATCACTCCTGCTAAAAACTGATTTTTTTTGTGTGTTGAAAATATGATATGGTAAATTAAGTGTAATAATACAATTAGTTAGAAACTCTTTTGAGTCCATCGATATTTTTACACTAAGGGAAGGAGGAGTTCGGCTAAGCCACATAATATGCAATCTAATTTGGTATCAAATTTGCCATCCACGAGATTCGTGAAGGAAGATTTATGAAAAACAAGTTCATTTGAGCAACATCAACAACATGCAATTAACAATTAAAAGGCGGAATCATGTTTATATGCACTCAAAAACAAAACTTAACCCATGAACTTCAAAGCCTAGTAGATAGGTGAACCAAGACTCAACTCAAAACAAAGTGAGTTGAGAAATCAATACCTTTGTAGATTCCTCTTTGCATAAGCAAAGGCTAATCACCCATAGAGAGGGCCTTCATTCCTTGCATCTTAGATCCATGGATTTGGATGGATGAAAAGGTTTCTCCAAGTTCCCAAAATTGAAAACCTCTAAGTCTCCACACCAAGGCATATTGTAGAAGAAATGAGTGACCTTGGAGGAGTTTGATTGCTAGATGATCCCTCCAAGGTGGCTGAAATTTTAGAGAGAAAGGAGAGCTTATGTTCTCATCCTTTCCCCAAAAACAACCCTTAATGAATTTTGGCTATAAAGTCATACTTATTCCTTAATTCATTTGAGTGGCAAACTTGTAAATAAGTCCAAACCCACTCCTTCTTTAACATGGGATTTATTGGGCTATTTGGGCCTTTGTGAATCATTATTCATTAAGTTGTCACACAACTTAAGTCAATGGACTTGACGTTCGAAGCCCATTGGGCCTTAAGGTCCAAAACTATCCCGAGGTCTTTTAACGAACTTATTCGTTTGATTAATAATCATATTAATTAATCATTGCCATAAATAATTAAACCATTTAATTATTCTTACTCATCTCCGTTGAATCTTCAATCTCTACCTTACACGGTGTACGATCCATTAGGTTCCTTTTAGCGAGGCAGTGGGCGATTCAAACTCTTTCAAATCAATTGTGAATTGAAACTTACTTTCAATTCTCCCGTTAGTGATAATACACTTTTAGGGCTTCCACAAACCATGGTTGACGCCTAGCAGCATGTCATGGTTACCCAAGCTAATCAGAAGAGGTGGAGAACCTATTCAGTTTTAGGATTACAAATGCAATACGGTCTTTCTCTAATACAATCCTCTTGACCACATTGTTTGGTTTGATAGTTTATTCATGTCTACTATCCAATGTGAGTCTTGTGCTTATATGATTACCTTGAATGTGATTTGGAACACATTCCTAAATCTCATTCATACTTTGGCCAAAGATTCTTAATCATATCATAGAGTATTCTCCCTCAAACAGTTTGAAGGTTAGAGATCCCTTGTTGTGCATTCACTTGCCTCCATGGCTAAGTGGCTTAACCCCAACGATGCCGTGGACACCCTCCTGATGGAGTGACTTTGACATAATCAAAGATTAAGGACCTAACCACAAGACAACTGTGATGCCTCAGGTCAAAAGACTAATTTGCATTATCCCAACCATGAGTTCTCATGTGACATGAATATGAGAACTCTTCGTTGATCGTGTTCAGTGAACTCATTCTCTATTGAGCACCTACGTACTTGTCTTGATGTCACACACACCAATGACTCGAGACTAGTCACTCTCCCTGAGAGAAGACATAGCACGTACTGATCTTAACGGACTGTCAATGCCCAATTGACAATCCTATGATCAGGAACGTTTAGGATGTGTCAACGAAAGAATGGTCTCATGAATCTAACTTCTTTAGATCGCATTCTTCCAATCACATATTCCTTGGACTTATCGTTTAAGCATATAACATTTATATGAGATGGCTCAAACAATAATCTTTGCCCTTAATATTAAACTAGATTAGTTTAACATGTGAAATGTCCATAAAGTATCATCATATGATTGGTTTTAGGGCACATTTCCAACAATTCGAACTTAAGACTTCTCACTTCTAAGTGAAGAAGAATAACACAAAACCGTAGTATTGAGTGGTCAATTGGTTAGAAACTTGAAAAAGTAAATTTTCAACTAGATTTCTTGTACATTGAAAAATTTCTCATGCTTAAGCACTTGCACCTTGATCACAAGCTAAGAAAATTTAACAAGCAAACACACTCCCTTCTCTACTTGTCGAGTTACGTTTAGATGGCTGCAAACTTTATCACATACCAAGTGGTGTTGCGAACTTGACAGGTCTTAAAGTTCTTGATCTGTACTTGAACTATTTCAACTCTACCATACCTACCTGGTTGTACAATTTGAGCCATCTTGAGTCCCTTGATATTTCTGGTAATGTTTTCCATGGTGAAATTTCCAGTTCCCTTGGAAACTTGACAGCCCTTGTTGATCTTAAATTAGGTTGGAATCAGCTTGAAGGGGAAATCCCAAACTCATTTGGAACTCTTTGTAAGTTGACTTTTGTTGATCTATGGTGGAACAATTTTACGGGGAGGGTATCATAAATCTTTGAAAGTTTGTCTCGGTGTTTTTGTGGTCAAATAAATCTTTTAGATCTTTCGGATAATTTTTTTTCAGGTCATTTATCTGATAAGCTAGGAAGTTTTAAAAATTTACGCTACTTGATCTTTCATTTAATTCAATATCAGGTCTCATTCCAGTGTTCTTGGGCAATCTATTACACTTAGAGGAGTTGTACATTTTTAGCACTCTATTGGAGAGTGTTGTCTCTGAAGTCCATTTTACTAATCTTACAAGATTGATTAACTTTGCTGCAAATAACAACTCCTTGACTCTTAAAACCAGCCCAAACTGGGTTCCTCCTTTTTAACTTTCTATGTTGACTTTAAGTTCTTGGCGTCTGGACCCATCAAAGTTGCTTGCATGGCTTAAGAGTCAAAAACATTTGATTTCTCTTAACATGTCCAATATAGGAATTTCAGGTACCATTCCGACTTGGTTTTGGAACATTTTTTCACTTAGTGTAGTGACCTTTGTGGATCTCTCATGTAATCAGTTGTCTGGCAAGGTTCCAAACATAGTTTCTGCCAAGTGGCCAAAACAAAGCATTCCAATTCTTTGTTTTAAAAAATCGCTATTCAGTTAAGGTCTAACCAATTCAATGGTTCATTGCCTCTTATGTCTTCGGTAGTGTCTGCACTAGATCTTTCCAATTCATCATTTTCGGGAACTCTCTCTCACTTCTTTTGTGATAGGAATGATGTACCTAAAAACCTTCAAGTTCCTTATGTTGACAACAATCTCCTCACTGGAGAAATTCCTGATTGTTGGTTACACTGGCAAAACTTGACATCTTTGAATTTAGAAGACAACAATTTGACGGGAAAAATTCCAAGCTCTATTGGAGACTTACTTTCCCTTCGATCGTTGCACTTGCGCAATAATAACCTATCTGGAGAATTACTTGTCTCCTTGCAAAACTGTGAGCAGTTGTTACTTCTTGACCTTGGTGGAAACAAGTTTGTCGGAAGCATTCCAATATGGTTTGGCCAAAGCTTAGTAGTTCTTAGTCTTCATTCAAATAAGCTCCATGGCGCCATTCCTGATAAACTCTGTAGTCTCATGAATCTCCAAATCTTGGACCTTGGGTATAACAATCTCTAGGGAACGATACCAAGATGTTTCCAAAATTTGTCATCCATGACCATTACCTTTCCAAGAAATACCAGTTTTGAAATTTTCAGTGAGCATAATGCTGGGTATGGTGTTGAGATAGCTGGTTTGGTTTATTTTGACAGGACCACCTACATAGAGAGTGCCGTTTTTGTGACCAAAGGCAAAGAGGTGAAATATAACTCAATGCTTGGTTTAGTAGCTAGTGGCCACGGCCGACTCTGAGATTTTAGGGGCCCTATGTAAAATTAATAAAAGGGTCCCTATTAAGATAGGTTTTTTAAAAAAGGTAGGACAATGTATTGACACTAGAAAGTAATCATTTAAATCAAAATAAAGTTTAAACAATGTCACTAATAATAATTAAAAAGAGCTACAGACATAAAATTCACTAAATAATCAAAAGCAATTCAATATTAGACAAGAAAAAAAAAACTTCAAAAACTGTAACTTTAAAGTTTCACTTGATTATATAACATTATTATATAATAAAATTGAAAAAACATACCATTTTTTAAGGTGTTATTATTGCCATTAAAAGTATTTCATTGTACTCCAAATTTTTATATTTAGAAAGGGAAAAAAATTAAAGCTTATAAAGAGTGCACTTAGAGATTTTAAAGTGCTAATAAAAGCAATTTTTAAATATAGAACATTATTTCATATAAATATATATATAATTTTTTTTTAGTACAACGATATATTTATACTAAAGGGAGGGAGAGTTCGGTTAATCTACATAATAAGCAACCAAATTTAGTATCGAATTAACCATCAACGAGATTCGAACCTAAGATCTGTCATTTACAAGTGAAGATGAATACCACCAGACCATAGTACTAAGTGGCTATTACATATAAATATTAGGTGACAAATTTTGGGAGCTCTTTCAAATTTGGAGCCCTGTGCGACTGCACTTTTTGCTCTCCCTCTGCTTGGCCTAATAAACTTACTTTTTTTTTTTTTTTTTTTTTTTTTTTTTTTTTTTTTTTTTTTTTTTTCTGTTTTGATTAAGTGGACGCTCTAAGCCCAAAATATGAAAAATGCAAGCCTGACTGGGCATAATCAAAACATGGAGGTCCCAACAACACCATCACTAAAGACATAAAACATAATAGAACTATACAAATGATTTTCAAATCTGTTTTTTTTATTTTAATAAATTACTATTTCAAGTAAACCAGATATCTGATGATTTAGTAGCATATTTGAATGTCACACCTTATCAAGTATTGTCTCATATATGGTTACATGTGGGAACTTCCATCTCAACTCCGCAACGGTTGGAGCAAAGATATTGCCTCGGTAAGATGAAACAGAAAGAGTAAGTTGGGAGAAGCAGTTTATTACATGATTGATGCATTGTAAAAATATTACAAATTACAAGCGTGGATGGGTGAGCGACCGAAAAAGAAGACTGATGTCAAACCATCTACTCAAACATACTAAAAACAATAAAGGTCAAGTACTGAATGAAAATTAAAAGTTCACTCACAACAAAAGAAAAAGTAAAATAAGACTGGCAGTAAGCATTACCGGAAGTAATTTTCTCTAGAAAGTCTCGCTGGTCCTTAATGCGGGCAATGTTTGAAAAACCTGGAAAAAAAAAGGGCAATGTTAAATCAGGACAAATTTGAAGCCATTTACTTGAAATGGCCCGCACATTTCCATATTACGTAAACCAGTCCGCAGTATAACGAGCTTCTTAGTTACACCTGTGGCCACCGCATAAAATGCTAGAGAACCCTTTCACTGCATGTCCAACACATTATGGGGAATTTTGATTCCCAGCTTGATGAAGCTATCTCCTCTTGTACCTGGTTTAGAAATCAAAACAGAGAAGATACATTACGAAATTTCGATCATTCGTGCATTGAGGTAATACAAGCAGCAAAGGAGAAACCTCAACAAGCAGAGAGAGATACCATTTGAGCTATTACAAAGATGGAAGCTCCCTTAATTAAGGAGAGCAGAAATACAAATACTTGAGCTGCTTAAACAACAAAAAGGTACAGTTCTCTATGCATTTCAATGTCAAACCGATAAACCTGGCCTTTAACGAAACAAGACATTGTAAAGGACCGAGATAGAGAAGAAATCAAGTAGTCGCTATTCTCCATATTTTAAACTTATTGTGCCAAAAACAAACACTACTAGAAATTTGGCTATAAGCCACTCTTTTCATTCGGTGGCTATTGTCAAGTGTTGCCACTCATATTGGTGGCAAACCTGTATGGCCACTAAGCACCCACTAAACTAGAGAGTGTGGCCTATGTAAAGGACTCTATTGTTACAATAGCTACCAATATTACATTGGTGGGTATGTGAATAGTACAACATTTTTATATTTTATAATTATTTCTAAATTTCAAAGCATGTCATTGTCTCTCTTATTAGTGGCTAGGTTTGAGACTAACATTGGTGGCTTTTATACTCACACACCCACCAATCCTATGTGTCTCTATTAGGATTAGTGGCTTTTAAAGTTAGGCACCAACACTGGTGTGAATCTATAGCATTCCAAATGTCCGGTAGGTTGGAATTGTATTACATGCATTTTAGTAATAGCTATGTACTCTATTAAAACTCAGCTTCTTAATATAGAATTGGCAAGAAATTTAAATTTTCAAAAGGATTCACATTGACAACCAACCACACTTTATATCCCCATACATTTATCAATAACAAGGTTTGTCTCTATTAAAGACACCATATTACATTCAAGTCTGTTGTCCAACACATCCAAGTACCCAAGGATGATGACATTACATTTTGTTTCACCTATGTACCTATGCACATCCACCAACAACAAACTGAACAAACAACTCCACCCACTTGGATCTATGCCTTCCCTATGGCATTTGTATATATACATGAAGCAAAATTCACAAAAACGTATCACAGTTAGCTTATCACTTACTGAAGCCAGTGACATTCACCATGCATGGACGATACCCAAGCTCATCATCTGTGCCATTATTCTGTACCACAACAAAACCCTCATCTTCAACTTCTCCACTTGCTTGGATCTCCATACCATTCCCTTGTTCAATTCTATTGACACAAACTTGAGGCACATCAATGTGATTTGGTTCCACCATGCCTCTATCAGCAGCCCTCTTCAGCGCGAACATAATTTCAGCCCTCATTTCACGCTTCATATTCTCCACTTCCAATTCCACCTGTCTATTGTGTGCCACCATTGACTCGGCATATTCTTTCCTCAATTGTGCAACCACATTTGCTGCCTCAATCCTTTGCCTTTCTTCTCTCTCACTTGCCTCCATCTTAAGTTTCTCAATTTCAAAGTTAGCAGCTTTTCTTTGCTCCTCATACGATGCTTTAATTGCTTCAACCTCTCTACAAATTCCCTTTTTCTCAGTTATAATACCTGGCACATCAGACCACACAACCCCTGTCCCAAACCCTCTTACACGGTTGTCTCTCTCAGGCTCCAATACATTAGCGTACACAATATGCCGAACCTCATCAGTTATGATCTCATTCCTATCCTCGTACAACTTCAGGTTTGTATTGAATTCATCCTGCAAGTTGTTTCCAAAATTAATTACCAATGTATTTGCACTGTATATACATTTGAAAGCCTTCTAAATCAAAGATATTCCAACCATGTTTCTCAAAAAAACTAGTACTATTAGTTATTGTTCTGTTCTTCAGACTACAGTGCCTACCAATAAACTCATATGCATCAGAATCTTTCATTACTTCACTGTATTCACTAATGCAAGCTGCTGTTGCCTTATGCTCTTTGTTTCACTGACATTAAATAGCACATAATCTAATACACCTGATTGTTCACATTCCACAAACCTTTTATATATCTCACCTACAGATAAATTGTAGCAGCCGGTAATTGATGGCATACTTACAATTATTGCAGCTGATCGAGCATCCACTGGTTCCCCATTCTTCCGAGTATGTGTTAGCGTAAAGAATGTGATGCGGTCTGGTTTGCTTCCATTCGCTTGTTCCTGTTAACAGAAATTGTCAAACAACTAATTGACGAGTAATTTCATAACATTGTTTTCGACCGACACCTTCATTCCATGTGCACTAACATGTAGTTAAGTTACCATAACACAGAACTCACGGCAGAGCCTTACATGTTCGTGTCTGAATTGCGCAAAAGACTTGGTTCCAGTCGTGTGATTTATTTGTAGCGCTTTCCTGTTCTTTCTACATGATGTAGCACGCTTCTACAGATGCCAAGTTTAGCATGCATTATTAGGGCTATGTGAAAGGAAATTCATCCTAATTTCCAATACATACAATCCATACATTTATCATCCACATTATGTCATAACTAAATAAAGCATATATGGTGCATAAAAAAGGAAGAACTTTGATCATTGTGTGTGCTACCTGAGCATCTACAGTGTCCCATAGCTGTACTAACAATTTCCATTGGCCTTGGTTGACACGGTCATCATGACAATGGAACCTCTCCGCTAACGGTGAGTGCAGGCATGGAGTATAGTATACCTTCTTCAGGTTTGCCTTGTAATCCTTCCATCTATCATTCAACTTCTTCTCACAAACCCGCCGAATTTTGGGCTCCAATTCGAGTGTTATAGCATCTGTCCAATCAAGAGTCCCCTGCCCATGTACATATACATGATGTTGTTAATTATGCACCATCATTTAATACATGAATTATGAATTTGTATAGTGAACCCGTAATACCCATCCAGTAGGTTTCAAATATTTGTGTAATCGTACAAATTAAATTTATAGCAGACAAAGTTAAAAGAAGCCTCATTGCGCATCACCAATCTGCATAGATGCTGCCTTTTAGTGGTGTATAATGTGCTATAGACCGTATTGTAATTGTCTATGGAGCCTCTTACGACATAATTGGTGCATCTCATTTCAAATATATCACAATGAACCCCAATTTATTCTACTGCTACTTTCTAAGTCACCAACTGCAAAATAATTGACATGGCCAATTATTTGTTAAACTTGTGTATGGATAACAGCAGTTCAGGTCAAAGTAGGTTTGGAATGCATTAATCATAATTAAAAGCCTAAGGCTTCAACCCTGCTTGTTGAGTAAGTCAATAATAGGCCATGTGATGCCATTATGTGGTTTTTTTTTTATTCCAGGGTTACAACTAAAAAGCAATGAAATAACTAGCTATATATATAGGAAAACCAACCAACCAACCATTAATGCCTTTACTGTTGATTTACCTTAATCCTCTGCCAAGCACGATCCATGTTTGAAGCCCTGTAGAAATGCCTCCAATCAACTACATTAATTGGAAAATATGATGCTTCTTGAGCTAGCATTCCTAAGAACCTAGAAAATCTAGCAACGGTATGAGGAGGCTCTACCGGCTGCCCTTGCTCATTAAATTTCATCAGCTCCTTTGTACCATTTGGTGCCCATCGTGGCCTATTTATTCCCCTACTCGCCTGCACTGAACGGGTTATACGTTGACGTTCATCCACGATGCCTTCGACATTATTTGGAATTGTGAATTGCTGTATGTGGTCATGTTCCATCAGGTTAAATGCCAATGGTTGAGTTTCGATGCCTTCGTCAATCGACATTGATGCAACTGAGTTATTCTTGCTGACCCACAACACCTTCGTAATAACTTTTCATGTAAACACAACACAAGAGTGTTTAATTAACATTTGTAAACAAAAGCATTTCAATTTAACACCTCAATTAATTTCCTAGTAAGAAGAGAAGAGTGGTAGATACCTGCTGCAATGGCTTTAATGTAACCTCTCTGCCTGAAGATAATTTCTTCTTTGAGTTGATAACTTGATGCATCTAAACAGCTAAAGTGAATAAAGTTAATTAAATGAATCCACACACGTTTCCTATTTGAGAGCAGCAAATTGAAAATTTGGCAGATACTTAACTTCAGCGGGAAATCCTCCTGCCCAGTAATCCCTAGGAAAACAATTATTTAATTCATACACACTTATGGAGGTCAGCAGGTAGCCACACAAAATGGCCAGGTGTTGCTATTACCAAATAAAATAATTGGCAACCCATTAAATAATTGATCAGTCTGTGAGGTGGCAGATGGTTGATGAGATTGGCATATGCATTGTGTGGTCAAATTTGAGTGCTTTTGTAAGAAGAATCCCGGAACTATTAATTTTTCACACCCTAATTAAATGTTAATCCACTAAGTGGGTGTGAACTTACAATTAAGTGCCCTGCCCTCCATTCTAATCTCAATTATAAATATCAACCTTGAAAAGGTTTTTGGACGTACAGCAGTTTCAACTTCGTCTGAAATTTACACCTAATCACCAATGTCGCCTTTATTCCCAAATGCTCGCAGACAGCTATTTTGTAACAGAAGTGAAGACCTTTTTCCTACAGTGGATCATGAAGTGCTTAGTCCCACGATGCGTGCCCCAACCAATAACATTGCAACCCCAGTTCCCACCCAAGAAAACCTTGTCCCTGTGCTCACTGCCAATCATGAAGATCCTGATTTTTGGCGTTACCTAGAAGCTAACTTTCACATTGAATTCGAGTACGAGCAAAACCCCACACTGGATTCAGGTGCTAACCAGCAGTTCAAATCCCCTGCAAAGACAACTACTGCTTCGGGTGAATGGAACGACTTCTCGCATGGCTCTAACATGCCTGTTTACCCTCCTCAATCACCCAATCCCTTGATCAATATTTATTGTCCTCGTTATGATGAGGCAGCGAAAAATGTGATCTTGAAAGATGAGCACTTTCCATCTGATCTTCCAGGTTTCGGTGTGAATGTGATTCCTCCCTGGTTCAACGAAATCGGCTACATGAAGCATGGTAGCAGTGGAAAACATCCTTGCATCAATGGTGATACTGACAAATTAATGAGTAGCGGAAAGCAACCTTCCATCAGTGGTGACACAGTGAAAATAATATCATCTTTTTTCCCGGGTGATTCATACCGCTTTGATCCTATTGAGATTTGCAATGTTGTACATTTCGATTCTGATTCTGATTGTACCAGTACTGCGAGGACTCGTTATCCTCAAAAAAGGTACAAGGCAGTTAAGGAGTGTGCTGCGTGCGAATATGTGGGTGGTCAAGAACATTGTGATTGGATGAATCGTGCTACAGGTCAAGCAAAACAGGAAGTCATCCCCAAAGATATGCAGAATGCAAAATCACCATCCGATGATGCTTATGGTAAGAAGAGTTGAACCTGTTTGGGAATGGATGTTATATTATGCTATTAGTATTCACGTATGTCTAGTGCAATGCAAGATATCAACCTTTACAAAACAAATCTCTAGTCTTTTGCTCTATGTAAACATTCATACTCAGATTGTACCTCCGTACAAGATATGGATGTTTATCTTATGAACCTATGCAGTTGGTAACTATATAGACCGCTATGTTATTTTTGTTTCTATATGGATGGTTTCTGGAATCAATATCATGTATGACTACTCTATGTATTTTGCAATTATAATAATGTGTACTAGTTTGATTTATACGTATTCAGCTACAGTTGCACTCATTAAATAGCATGACAGAAAAACAAAGAAATCTGAAGACAAAATATATAGTGAAGTAATGCTTACATCTTCCAGAGCAGATGAATGGTTAGAAACTTCAAAGTTTAGAGGAGAAAACGTTGTTTGCGAATTTCCTTCAAGATCCCCAGCTATACCATGTAGAGCTTTAATAGTAGAACCAAACATGTTTTTAAGCTTTCCTAATCTTCCTCGTAGTTCTTCAATAGCTTTCAAAATTAAGCCAAATTAATAATGAAGTTGTATATAGACTGACAATTCAATCTCAGGAATGCATGCAAAGACAATCATCTTCTTATCTAGACCTTACCTCCGCCATCGTTGATACAAAGGACTGCATGTCCTCTTCCATATATTTTAATTGCTGCTCCTGTTGTGTCACTGCAAATGCCACAATGTTATGCAAGACTTCAAGGTGCTGAGTTAATGTGGACTGAAATTTCTTGACTAGTATCCGGTTTTCATCTTCAATTTTGTCATTCCACTCTACAAAACCATCCATGGTCATAATCATAAATAACCCGAAGTTGTGAGGGAGATCTGATGCAGCATTCTCTAGCTCTGCTCTAATTAGCTCAAATGCACGCCCAACGAGTGATTTCTCTGAAAGTTAACAATGGAATAATAGTAAGAAAAGGGCATTTAAATGTACCTTCCAGCTTTAAATTAATATATGCATAAATATAAACATGAACTAGTGTAGAATAATCCCAAATGTCGACTGTATAACTTTAAAGTAAGATGAAATGGAGAGAATCTATCTATAGTCTAAAAATGCAGATGGTGGCACGACAATTTGTTTTAGCAGCCAACTTTGCTCACCCAATTGGAGGAGATTCACTATCAGAAATTCCTTCTCTTTCATGGTCGCATTTGCTTGTCAACGCTTGTCGTCAAGATTATATAGTTCATGTCCAGTTTCCTCAAGCATTATCTGAATATAAAGTGTTTAATTATCTCAGAACAAGAGCAGAAAGAACAAAATGAGACTCTGTAAGTCCATATTACAAATGTATTACCTCAGTTTTTCCAAGTTTATCATTCAATTGTACAACCAAAAGTTGTTGACAACTGTAAAGTTCCTGAAGCTCCAGCAATTGCTGCTCTTAGGCCAACGTAACGTTTATATTAGTTCCCACCTTGTAGTCAATATTATTCAAAACGAAAGGAATGAAATCTTGACGGAGATACCTTGTCTTTTGAATCATAATAAAGTTGAATCCGCTCTATCTTTTCAGCCATTGCATACAGTAAATAAAGAGTTAATGAAGTTAATAACCAGTCAATTGTGAATGTAGGAAAAGCAGTCCATAATTCATTTAAATGACAAGAATAAGACCTTCTTCTCTGCTTCTTCACTAACATAACGATCTCATGGTATATATATTCCATTCTTCTCTCTGGCAGCATATACCTCTGCATGAACATAAGAAACATGTCATACAATTTAGCTTGCAGCACAGTAACACTAAAGAATCATTAAATAACCTGTGAAACAAAAAAAAAATCTCTGGACAGAGAGATTGAGAGCACATCAACGCTGGAATCAGTTAACAACCTTGCTTGAACATACGATCAATCTCAGAATACAAATCGTTGATCAAAGCAGACTTCATCATTTTTTGATTGACCTGAAACATTAACCAACAACAAACCATAACAAGGGTTAGAATGAAAGACATTTGAACTATATAATTTGTGAGAACAGGGATGGTGCAAACTTTTCACCTCTGGTTTGTTCTTTATATTTTTGGCACGGTGTGCATAGTCGAACGTGTTGAGTGTTTCTTCCAAACGCTACATGAAGCTGCCACTTAAAGACACCAATTAAATATATTGCATATAATACGAAATCAAAAAACTAATAGTCAGGGCAATGCTTGGTTCAGGAATGAATGTCAAAATGTACAAATATTTCCATATCCTACAACACTGTCAGCGAATCAATACTTCGTATAACTAGTACGTTCATCAAAAGTGAGATGCTTTTACAAGCAATCTTCAAAGTCTTGGGCGTCTACATCGATTCTAACTCGAACCTCATCATTATCACCAGTTGCATGTTCGACATCTTGTCCATCGCACGGATCATCATCATGTGTTGAGGACATATCAAAGAAATCACGTGGTCTTGTTTTGATTGCAACATGCCATTCTATATCTGTTGGGTCTTGTACATAGAACACTTGTAGTGCTTGTGATGCGAGAATGAATGGGTCACTTGTAGACGAAATCTTATTGAAGTTAACCAATCTAAAGCCATATCTGTCTGATTTTACTCCCTACCTGTATTTCTGGAAGTGCCATCAAACCAGTTGCACTTGAATAATACCACTGTCCGTTCCATATGGTACTTGATTTCAAATACATCTGTTAGAACCCCATAGTAGTCTACCAAACCGGTAACAGGGTTCCGGTCACGTGGGCCAGCATAACTTGGAACATTAGACTGTAGGAAAACACCATAGTTTTGGTAATTCCCATTGGATTGTGTGCCTATTACTTTGAACCTGAACCCATTACATACAAAAATCTTATATCTCCGACACCATTTACTAGGTCCATTAGCAAGCGCTACTAAGTCGTCAGTTGCCCTTGGGTCACTTGATTGTTGTAATTGATTAACCTACACAATTTACACCCACGTTCATATGCATAGTTAAGAATAGGAAGCTAAATAGGAAACCAGTACACGCAGAATCAACTTATTCCGTACTAACATGTTTTTCAAACCAATCTGGGAAGGATTTAATAGCTTCTTTCTCTGCTTGTAGCATGGTTACACGCCTCCCTCGAGTTTTTTGAGCATTCTCCACGTAACTTCTGTATGTGAAAATAAAGTCATTCTCACTCTGTATAACCAAAAGGAGAGATTCAGAAGTTGGTGCCATTGAACTGCAATATATAAGATTTAAGTGTAATCACCTCCTATATGCCATTGACTTATCACAATTGGCTAAAACATACGATCGTGCAATCTCCCAATCGTGGTTGTCAAGATGATAATCTTCCCGCATACCAAGTGAATGCCAGTGGCACAAAATATGTCAAAGTCACCCTCATAGTCAGGACGTATTCTATCTGCATTTCGGCTTGGACGGTTCAAACGTGTCTCCACGCTTTCCAAATACATCGCACAAAAAGACAAGCACTCCTCAGCCAGATATCCTTGGGTCATGCTTCCCTCTGGTCGATTTTTATTTCGAACATACTTCTTCAACGTCAGCATGAACCTAATTTAAATAGGACAACATCAAATTTGTTGTTCTAAATTGTATGATGCACAGATGTAATAACCATACAAATATATTAAAAGTTAAGGAATACCTCTCAATTGGGTACATCCATCTGTAGTGCACCGGACCTGCAAGTGCAGCTTCCTCGGCAAGATGTATTGTGAGGTGAAGACTGACGACAAAGAATGCAGGCGGTAATATCCTTTCCAATTGGCATAGGATCATAACTATTTTGGGTGTGAGTTTGCGAAAGCATTCCACTGACCCTTTTTTAGTACACAAATGTCTGAAGAATGCACTTAGTTCTAATAATATCTGTGCAGTCGCAGTTGGGAGGCATTTACGTATGGCAATTGGAAGGAATTGCTGCATTAAAACATGCCAATCATGACTTTTAAGTCCCCTTACGATCTTTTCCTTTGTATGCACAAGTCGTGAAATATTGGACGAGTAATTGTCAGGCACTTGTATTGAGGCTAAAACCTTGCAAAACAATTCCTTCTCTAATGGTTTCATAGTATATACACCGGGAGGCATCTTTGGCTTTCCATTGACAAATTTTCAGTGCAACTCCGGTTTCATGCCCATCAATTCCAGATCCAACCTTGCATTCAAGTTATCCTTGCTTTTCCCAACAATACCCAGCAGAGTTGCAACCAAACTTTCAGTGACATTTTTTTTCAATGTGCATGACATCAAGGCAATGTCGAAGCACAAGATGTTCCCAATACGGCAACTTGAAGAAAATACTATGTTTCTTCCATGGCCCAACTGTTGCTCTAGGTAGTGGTCTTTTTTCTCCAACCACTTTCCGTGGGGTCTTACCATATTTGAACCGTAAAATGGACAACTGTCGACGACATTCACATCCGGTCAAAGGGGAAGGTGCTTGCTCTCTCTCGTCAGAAAGATTAAAGGCTTTCCTCTGTCGACGAAAAACATGTGACATGGGCAAGAAACGACGGTGACCCATATAACAATATTTCCTACCCTTTTTAAGATATGTCGACTCAGTCTTGTAGTTGCAACAAGGACATGCTAATTTCCCATGTGTGCTCCAACCGGACAAGTTCCCATAGGCGGGGAAGTCGCTAATAGTCCATAAAACAGCTGCTCGTAAGGTGAAGGTCTCTTGCCTAAATGTATCATAAGTGGGAACCCCTGAGGTCCACAATACTTTCAGCTCGTCTATTAATGGTTCAAGGTATACGTCAATATCATTTCCCGGAGATTCTTTTCCCGGTATTAACAAAGCCATCAATATGAACGGTGCTTTCATACACAACCAAGGTGGTAAATTGTAGACAGTCAACAATACTGGCCAGATGCTATAGTCGGAGCTGCATTTTCCGAAGGGGTTGAATCCGTCACTTGCCAACCCAAGACGTACATTGCGCATTTCATCACCAAATGTTGGAAATTTCAAATCTAATTGCTTCCATGCAAAGGAATCAGCTGGATGTCTTAAGAAGCCATCCTCGGGGCGAGAAAGCCCATGCCAACACATATCTTCACTGGTGTGTCGAGACATGTAAAGCCTTTGTAAGCGAGGTGTAATAGGAAAATATCTTAGCACCTTCCGAGGTATTCTCTTTTTACTGCTTCGTGATGTCTCATCAACCTCGGTTGTATATCTGGACACACCACATGTTTGACAAGCATCTAAACCACTGTTATGTTTCCAATACAACATGCAGTCATTTTCACATGCATGGATCTTTTGGTGAGGCAACATGAAATTTTTCAGCAATCCCTTTGTACTCATCACGTTATTTGGTAAAGAATGACCATTTGGGAGTATATGTTTCAAAAGCTGAAGATTAGCTTGCACTGCACTTTCGCTGCACCCATATAAACACTTGTTTTGAAATACTCGTATTAGGAAGTCCATTTTCTTCATACCACAACCCGGATATAATTCTGCGTTGCCGTCTTGCACCATGGCTTCAAACTTACGTGCATATGCAGGTATCACAGTTTCCTGCCCGCTGTGATTATTAATAGGCATGCCACCCATTACACTGGGACCAGAGAAAATATCTTCAAGCAAGGGGCCTAGTTCACAATAAGGATTAGTAACAGTAGCACTTTGTTGTGCAGCTTGGCTACTTGCAATAGGGTCACCAAATGTCTCTCCATGCCATACCCACGAGCCTTCCAAGTATGAACGGTCCATACCTTCAACAATTAGATGTGCTTCAACTTCATTCTTACTCAACCAGAACCTATTCAAGCATTTAGCACATGGACATTTGATGTTGCCATCAAGAGAAGAAACTTGCAATGAGTTTGAGATAAATTTTGCTAGCCCTGTTCTGTAATCCTCTGTAAACGGATTCAAACTGGCCCAACTTTTGTCCATCATTACTGAATATAATCAATAGTTTGCAGAATTGGAACAATAAGGTGCCTAAAAATGAATGCACCCACCCTCTCTCTCTCTGTCTCTTTCCTTGTAATTGCGCACCCAAACCCTATGGAAAATCCAACAGTCAGAAAAGGAATTGAATGGGAAATCCAACAGTGAGATAAGGAATTCTAACCTATATTCATATTAGAGATAAGCATAAATGTAGGAAAAGATTTATAACATATTCGAAAAGTGTAGAGAAATGGGATTTGAATAACCATTTTAATGAAAACAGAAAGGAAGGAATATGCAATTTTTAACACCCCAACCACCATTATCACTTTTACACCCTGTTGTGGTTTCATAAGCTTCTCATTTTCTTAGTATGAAGCTCTCTTTGTGGGCCAAAATTATAATAATAATAACAATACTAATTCAAACAGTAATGGAGATTACCAAGGAAATGAGTTTTAGGTTCTGAATGGTTTACTAATTCGCATCCATTTGGTGTGAAGACTTTCTTTGTTTCATGTTAGGTGACGCACAAAATCTCACAAATGGTGGTTCGACAACTGACCTTGCTCCTAACAAACTGCAAGAACAGAAATTAAATCATATGAAAATAGTAAAAAATTATTCTTTCATCGTAAGTCATAAGGCTCGAAATTTTCTATCAAACTAATTCAGAACCTCAAACAGAAAACAAAACTTCAACATTCACAGTAACAACCCTGAACAATGAACGAAACATTAAACTGAAATCAAATCATGTCATACCTTTTTAGGTGATGCCCCTATCAGAACATCAGATAATGTACCTCAAAATGGACTGAAAAGTGGCAATGAGAAGAAAACCAAGCAATAAATAGAAGCAAATACTTCATGATAAAAACTGTGTTCCAATGTACGACAAAAAATTGTAGTGCTTAGACAACTGGCTCAGGTGAGAGCACCAAAAGGGAGACCCCAACAGTCATTGATAAAGAGAATGTGTTTGTGCCAATAAAAGCCTCCTTGAAGTTAGAGAGAGATATGAAGTACTACTCTACCGCTCTTTGATTATAACTTCTAGATTTTATTAGATCATCTACGTCATCTATGGAGGAATAGACCATATGGGTTTGCTCACCCCCCGCAAGTGGTTAAAAAAAACAATGCAGACTCAAGCTAAAGATGTCTGCATCTGCTAAACAAAGAAGTCAATGCCTACAAGCAGTTAGTAGGCAAACCTGGAATATGAAGACTCAGACTGTCAAACAGAACCATTACAGATGCTTACTTTGACCTTAAGCTGGTTCTTTACATATAAGATGGTAGTAATACCTTTTCATGGAACACGAACACACTGAAAAAAATATATCCAAAATTAGAGTGTGTTGTTTTTAGCAGGTGCTTCTAAAATTTTACAGTATGATTGTCGGACGGCCATGTGATATTATGTTTATATTTCATATAAATAATACATATCTAATTAATGTATATCAACTGTTATTCACTCATAATTTAGCTAATGAATATGCGTAACTATGTGACTGAAGAAAGACACATCTCTTTAGTAAAGCTGTGTCCAGCAACCCATGGGATTATGGAATGTTAATCCATCACTCTTGGAGAGCGGTGGAAAAGCTCTAATAAGGGAAAATCGCATAGTTATATCTATTGACGAGACAAAATGAATGCACGTAGGTAAACAGCAGGGAGTTGTCCAACAGAGGTACTGTCGCTTCCTCGTCCACTAATAATAACATCGTTTTGAAGGTGTAGACCACATAACGAAGCATGGAATGTAGCTTAACTATTAGTTCTCATGCAGTGGTAGTAGGTATCAGCTAAAAAGCATACCAAAACTTAAAAACAGACAAATTATCATATGCAAGTTCGTTCATAGCCATGTTTCAATAAGCCACTTTCTCTACCAAAGTCTTTTTTTGTGTTTATGATGTTTACAGAACATACACAGAAAATGCGATATCCGTATAGCATAAGCTTAACCAACAGTGGAACTTTACATTGACATTTCTACTTATATCCCTTTTCTTTTAGTTTGTACAAGCTGTAAGGATAGTAGTTTGTAAAAAAAACGTAGTTGCGATTGCCTAACTCGTCCTTTCGTTGAAACAGTAAACGAATTCATATATTTATATAACAAGAAATGAACACCTAGCTTATATCTCCAAGAACAATAATAAGCTTAAACCCTATATGGTTTGCAGTTTGATCCAACTTGAACAGATAGAAGAAGCACTTCAAACCCAACCTTTAAAAACTCCAAAGATTCGAAGACTTAATAAACAAATTGAAAAGTTAGATCTTAAAAATGCTGAAATTAAATATAAGAAACACAAAATTACCTGTTTTTACTCCCTAAAAGCAATTCAAGGTGATGCAGCCCCAAATTAATTGTAAGAAACCCAAGCGAACATAAATAATGAACCGAGCAGCTTAATCTGATGAGAAATTGAAAGGGCGATGTATGAGAAACAGATAACCAGCATCGCGGGAGTGGAGCTTCCGCTGCCCACGCCCGTCGCCAACTAAACGAGGCTGTTCACAGTCTTGACAGCTACGCCCTGTCCGCATCGTGGGAGTGCAACTGGTTCACGGAACTACCCGACTTCATCATCGATGCAATAATGGCCGAGAGATGCGATTAGGGTCCAACGCTCTGTCCTTCTATAGGTTTTGGCCTCTCTATCTCCCTTTAGTAAGTCATCATAGGTTTTGAGAACCAATCAATATATATCCCTGCTTTGAAAACCAAAAAATTAACCAGCACCAGGTCCGAACAAAATAATAATGTAATAAAAAAGTAGAAGAAAAGTAAATTTAAGAAATAAAGTTAGCTAACTGATACCAATATTGATGGCTGATTTTTAAGGCCACTGATATCAGTGGAATCCCACTGTTTAGCCACCAAAAAATAGTAAGAGTAGCAACTTTATATCCATGGCCACCAATTGCAAAGGGTGGGCAAAAAATGGTGTGTAATGAGCATATTTCTAGTAGTGAAACTCTAGCAGGAGAGCTTATGGAATTATACCACAATCGTCAACAGAATTTCAACCAAAGAGATCCACTCAAAAGCTCGAGGTCAGCAGTTAAAAGGAAATTTGCGCGTATAGGGGTGGTACAAGGGTGTAGATTAGGTCTCATCACCTGTGCTGATGTTCTCACATCCAACAAAGCCACCTTTGCACTGAAATATGGAGAGTTACTCATTTTGGCGACACGTGTCACTCGAAATCCTATCCGAAAAATTATTGAGATTACATCTTGGCAAGAAATCTAGAGAGTTACTCACTTTAGTGACATATGTCACTTGAAATCATATCCGAAAAATTATTGAGATTATATCTCGAAAAACTATTGAGGTAGTTTAATTTAAGTAATCATATTAATTCAATTAAAATAATAAATTATGTTTGGCATATGACCCCCTCAGTTGGAGGTGGTTTTTTGTCATTAAAATATTAATTTATTGGAGGGTTATAGGATTAAAAAGAGCCCTCTAACCTCATTCGGTTGGAGATGGCCTAAGTTCCTCATTTTGAGAACCTCATAGGTTCAAATGCATATTAGCCATATGATTATATTAGTTTATATTCAAAGGCTTAAAATATTTGACAACTTAATAAAGCAAAACCAACTTAAAATTTATGAACCATGAGAAAACTCATTTTCTTGTTTTGCTTTATTAAGTTGTCAAATATTTTAAGTTTTTGTGATGAATTCAAATATGCGCACTTTCGCGGACGGCAGTGATGTTCAGATTCAAGTAACCTGCCAAACAAAGAACAAAGTGGAAGCAAGCCTAAAATTGGGGAGGGGGATTTTGCCGGCCAAAGGCTATCCGGTCAAGTTAGTAAGCGGTTTTAGACTCAAGAGGATATCTAGAATAAAATATTTGTTCTAAACCAGAATAATCATAGAAGATATCTATAAATAAATATTGTACCCTTTTAGGGATTTCGATTACCTTCCTCAAGAGATTGGTCGGAAGGAGAACATAACAGGCCTCCAACAGCTCACAGAGATGCATGAATCAGAGTTGACATCTCTTCATGCTAGCCATCGAAAGGTGGTTGAGGAGTATCCGGAAGTATATAACCTTGGATATCTTCCAGGCTACGCACAGAGAGACCACATAAGGGGCTTGGGATGTCTATTAGAGGAGATCAAGAACACGGATTTCCCTGTCACAGAGGATCTGTTAAACGAAATCTCAATCTTGGAAATGGAGCGGGAAGAGGAATCCAGTTCTAGTGATAACCCAACGTCTAATGCTCTAGCGGATCCACCAGCTTCTGTCGAAGGGAAGGAATTTGCAAAAGAGGATTAGCCTCGGCACTTTGCTAGGATGGGGGCGTGACCCTTCCCTGACACGAACTTGCGTGGATTAGCCTAAGTACTTTGCTTTGAGGACTCGCATTTGTTGAATTTTAGAGCACATGTTCTTTTTATTCTTTAAATTTTGAATAGCACATAGTTTTGATCTTTTTTGAGAAACCGGATCCGTTCCTGAGCTTAGCCTTCAATGCAAATGATCCGGATCGTTGAAATTTGATCTAATGACTATAAATAAGGGACTCCTCTAAAAATTATAATAATTGCAGCCGTTTGATCAAATTTCAACGGCCCATATGATTTGTTCAGAAGGTTCAGCCTCCTAAGCTCATGAGGGGGATCCGGTTCGCTTTTTTGGGCCCTTTAGTCCAATTTTCTTGGAAAACTGGAAAAGTTGTTTCTAATTATCATGTGACTTGCATGCTATAAAAGTATACTCTAATTATAATCGGACTGCAGCTTTATATCTTTCTTTTTTTTTTCAATTTTCGGTGTCCATTTTGCTCCAGCTACCACCAATCATAGCGGGAATTGAACTTTTATCCTATCCTAATTTCTTGTTTAGAAGAGCTTAATTATTTGTTCAATCTAGTGGAATAAGTCATCCTACTCTAGAAGTTTTTTTTTTATTTTTTTTTATTTTTAACCAACATATTTATCATCCCATATTTTTTAATGAGCTGTTTTTTATAAAGCACCACAACTCCAAGTCAATCTTAAAAGAACACTATTTTGTTGTTGAAAGAAAATCAACTGATGGCGAAAGAAAAGCAATAATTGCTGCTGAAACTTCCATTAAAAATGAACACGTGTCCAATTTGTAATTTTAATTTCAATTATTTGAATACTATGTTCATATATAATTGAGTTTCAACAGCAACGGCTGCAATTCTTTCACCAGCATATATGAACATAGTATTCAAATAATTGAAATGGCTGAACATAGTATTCAAATAATTGAAATGGCTGAATATAATATTTAAAAACTAGCAGCTAATAAAGTACGATCACTCGTTTTTTTCAAGAAACAAACAAATCGTTTGGAAAAAAAGGAAGAAGATAAAGTTTGAAATGTGAAACGTCCTGCTCCGAGTTTCTATCTGAATAACGGTATTGTATCAACTGGCCTACGCTCCACTTCACTCTACCAGTATCAGAAGAAGCGGCGCAGCAATGTCGAGGGAGGAGGCGGAAAATGAAAAGAAATGGGCGGAGGAGGAGGAGGAGGAGCAGTGCCGTCTGTACGAGGCCTACAACGAACTCCACGGCCTCGCACAGGCCTTCGACACTCCATTCGACGCGCCAGCGGTGCTTGTGGTGGGCCACCAGACCGACGGCAAGAGCGCCTTGGTGGAAGCACTTATGGGGTTCCAGTTCAACCACGTAGGCGGCGGCACCAAGACCCGCCGCCCAATTACCCTCCACATGAAGTACGACCCCCAAGCCCACTCCCCCGTCTGCCGCCTCCTCCTCCCCTCCGATGCCAGTTCCGATTACGAAAAGTCTCTCTCGCTCCAAGAAATTCAAGCCTACATTGAAGCTGAGAACATGAGGTTGGAGAAGGAGCCTTGTCTTTTCTCCGCTGAGGAGATCATCATTCGAGTCGAATACAAGTATTGCCCTAATCTTACCATTATCGACACTCCTGGATTAATTGCTCCGGCTCCTGGTCCAAAAAATCGAGCTTTACAGGTTTTCCATTGTCGATAATGTTTGAATTTCGAGTAGGAAACATGATGCTTTCATTGGTTTCGTTCAGAATTTCGATAGATGTTGCGTTGTAAATCTGTAATTTATGATGATTACAGGGCCACGCTCGTGCGGTCGAAGCTCTAGTTCGTGCGAAAATGCAGCATAAAGAGTTCATAATTTTGTGTCTTGAAGATTGCAGTGACTGGAGTAATGCTACTACAAGAAGGGTTGTAATGCAGGTGTTGCTTCTTTTGTTCTCTTTATGCATTGTGTTGTGTTAATTTATTCTTTTCGATCAAGCTTTACCTTGCTTATCGTCTGCAGATTGATCCCGAGCTCTCAAGGACTGTGATTGTCTCAACCAAACTTGATACCAAAATACCCCAGTTTGCTCGTGCCTCGGATGTGGAAGTATTTCTCTCACCTCCCACTTGTATGCTCGATGGGTGTATCTTGGGAGACTCTCCCTTTTTCACTTCTGTGCCCTCTGGAAGAGTTGGCGTTGGCCATGATTCGGTTTACAGATCTAATGAAGATTTCAAAAAGGTACTCGTGCTCGCCCTCTATTCATTTTTGGAGAGTAAAAAGCGAGGAATGGTTGTGGTATTCATTCAGCGACCTTAATTGATAGTTGCCAACATTCCGCTGCAGAGTGTTGTTTTTGTCATTTAATGATATAAAGCTTAAGCTTTAAAGTAGATCATTATTATTTAGTAACTATATTGCATTGAGTGTGATTTTTTAATCCACTGATCCTCGGAGCAACTTTTGAAGTCAGAATTTGCAACTTTATGGCTCTAAATGCTGGCCTGTTTCTGATCCGACTAATGGTTGTTCTTCTGGAAGAAATTTTGCTAGTAACAATAATTTGGCAGTATGAAAGTTGTACTATGTACCCTGCTCATCAGAACTTTGGTCCGAAACTTTTCAGGGTTAGGAGCTTTGGTTGTGATATTTGCGTCAATCCTGATACCGTTTAAATTACGTACTGCGTGCGGAATTTTTTTTTAAGTTTATTCCTCTTTGTGCTATCCCTTAATGCTTTCTTTGTCTATAGTTCCTATGCTAATTTTTTCTGTCAGCTGTTGCTGGTAGATTCTTTGTATTCCGTTAGATAATAAGCATAAGATTGGGTATGCCGGTATACAATTATGTTCCTTTTTTCTTTTGATGTGGAATCATAGCTGGCTGGTTTGTACTTTCTTTATGCAGGCAATATCATTAAGAGAGATGGAAGATGTTGCAAGCTTGGAGGAGAAAATGGGCCGGTCACTGTCAATACAAGAAAGAAGTAGAATAGGTGTAAGCAAACTTAGGTTGTTTTTGGAAGAATTACTACAGAAAAGGTTAGTAATAATCCTGTTCTTCCTATTCTGATAATAATAATGACAACTTGCTAAGTTCCATGGCTAAAAGTTTGGGAATCAAATTTTGCAAGGTATATGGATAATGTGCCACTAATCGTTCCACTTCTTGAGAAGGAGTTCCGTAGCGCAACCAGAAAGATGAATGAAATAAATCAAGAACTCAGGTCCACAGTTTTAACTTACAGAGCACATATCTTTAGGGCAATTAACAGACTGGATGCAATTTATGGCACTTTATTTGCTTAAACTCTGGTCAGACCATTGACCAGGAAGGTTAAGCAAATTTTGTTTTCTCTGGTATTATAAATTTATCTTACTTATTTCTTTTATATTGGTTGGTTATATTGCATTATTTTGTTTATGCAGCACTTTGGATGAACTGAAACTGAAGGAGAAAGGAAGAATATTTCATGATCGGTTCTTAACAAAGGTTTCAGTAGTTTAGATGTTGTCATTTAAAAGTACTCATATGTTGTTATTCATATCTTAGTATCAGAGTCTTCCGTGGCTGATATATTGTACCTTATCTATGGAGTAGTAGAATGGCCTCACACTATAGTGCTAAAGGTTAGGACCACATTGAGATCTCACACGAAGGACCCGAGTTTTAGTGTGGTTAAAAGTAGATTAGGGTCTTCCATTTTTGTTTTTCATTTGTATTTAAAATTTTAATGATTAAAAACTATTGTTATTATTACTGACAAAAGTTTTCTTTGTTCCTCAGTTATCGTTGCTACTGAAAGGAACAGTTGTTGCACCTCCAGATAAATTTGGTAAATAAGCTTAAGTTGCTTATTAGTTAACCGCAAACTATTTAAGCTTACTAAAGGTGAAATGATACAGGATGAGAGGACGAATGATGAAAATTCTTTTCATGTTGATGGAGTCTTTCCTATTCTAGTTTCATTCATATATTGTTCCTTTTTCAAGGTGAAACGCTACAGGATGAGAGGACTAATGGAGGGGCATTTGTTAGCAACGATGGCCTGCAGTTCCCCCACAAGCTTATACCCGTAAGTTATAGAATTCTCAAGACTGTAGATTTTCTTTTTCCTTTTTTATTTTCTTTTGTGTTTGCATGGCTTATATTGTGGCAGGAACTTTTTCATACTGAAAATTTTCAGAAATCTCTCTCTCTCTCTCTCCAGATTTTTTGGTTTATTTGTAATTCTTTCTAAATGTTGGAATCAGCCTTGCTTCTTCCCTTCCAATATGAGTACCAAACCATGCAAAAAATCAGGCTATTTAAGTTGCTGCCTTTCTTTTGTTTTTTCTCGTTAACATCTAGGTGAAATTTTTTACTAGACTGAAAAGTGTAGACTTGTTTCTTGCGTATGTTCTGGACCCAAACTGACTGAACCTTTTAGAGTTTCATATACATGCATGTAAGCACTGTGTATCCTTTGTGTTCAGAATGCAGGAATGCGTCTATATGGGGGTGCACAATACCATCGTGCCATGGCTGAGTTCCGTTTTGTAGTTGGTGGTATAAAATGCCCTCCAATTACACGGGAAGAAATTGTAAATGCATGTGGAGTGGAAGATTTACATGATGGAACAAACTACTCAAGGTATTTTTAATTTTATATTATCATACCTGTGATTCTGGTTCTTAAGCTGCAATATTTGTGCTCCAATATTTTTCTTGATGTTTTTGTGTCCCCTTCTATTATTAATCCCTTTTCCATTTCAAATTTACTTTTGATAAATCAGGACAGCTTGTGTAATAGCTGTTGCAAAGGCCCGTGATACATTTGAGCCTTTCCTCCATCAGGTGATGAATAATTTCTCTCAGTAATTTATTTCCCATTTTTCTTTCCTTCTATCTTTTCCCTGCGACACGAGTTATGTTATAAGTGGTGCAATATAGGTATCTTGTGTCATCATGTGTTTAAAAGTTATGATCAATCTAGTTATTAATTTTAAAGTCTGTCTGCTCGGGTAATTGAATAAAATGCAAGCCTTGAAACAGAGCACCTACAAGCTACATTTTACCTGACAGATGCTAGACTATGAGAACTCTGTTAAGTCTGACGTTTTCACAAAGAAACTACCTCATAAACGGCAATGATCTATAGGAACCCTCAAGGGAGCTCCCCCAGATTTTCTTCTTTCAATGTATCTTGAAGAAATGGATTGGAAACTTGCAATTCTAAAAATATCTCCCAGTTTCACCTTCTAGTGTCCCTTTAAATCGTAATGTTATCATACAATTAATATACCTAGAGGAATTAAGTGGAGATGTGGTTGTAGAAAATATTCATAATTATGGGTGTATTCAATTAGGAGTTTAAAGGATTTTAAAAAAGTTTACAAATCCATATGTATTCAATCAAGAATATAAATGAATCATCCATGTAAGTCCATGGGTATTCAAGATTTTAAAGTAGTTTATAAAACTCCGTAGAAATCTGAGTGTATTCATTCCGGATTATAACGTGGTTCATAAAACTCCATGTGTATTCAATTAGGATTTGATTTTAAGATATTTAAAAGATGAATGATTTGGAGGGATTTTATACTGTTTTAAGGCTTTAGGAAATCAGGCCTCTCCCCCTAAAATTTCTGATGATTTCACCTAAATTTCACATGGAGTCTATGAAACTTGATTAAACTCCATAGGTTTGTAAATTTTTAAAATCTTTTAATTTTATTGCAAGAATTTCTTATATAAAAACAATTGTTGCAACGATCTTTTGGTTGTTTTCTGCTGAATAATTAGGCTTTGCACTACATAAAATAATGTTTCAAAATGAAAGAACAATTCATACATTCTGGCACCTTGCGTTCACCATCAATTAGCAGGGTTTGGCTGACTGGCAGTGGACGATGGGCCTCTGGTCTTGGTAAATTTTTTTAGAAAACAGCTTTCCCCTTCGATCAGAGCAAGTCATTTTCTGAATTGCCATCTACCAGGAAGATATTTTTTTGTTTGCCATCACAGAAAATAATCAGAAATTGCAAAATATATATTTTTGGTAGCTTGGTAGGTTTGGAAAATGGCTTCCCTAATAAAACAGGAATACATTTTAGGAACCTCCTTTTTTCAAGGGGTTATTTTCCATTGACTAGGAAGTTATTGTTAATTAATCAACCCACCCAAATGATGAAATTGAAAATTTATATATTCTAGTAGGTTATGTTCGATGGAGCAAGCATATTGTGTTTCTTCTGTTTTTATGAATAAATTTTGGCTGATGTTAATGGAAACTTCCCTATAGAATTAAGGAATCTACCTATGTAATCTTAAGGAATCTTGAAAAGGTTCAGTAATTTGGTCCTTCGTTTAGGACTCTTATTCAGACTACATATTATTTCGCAAGTAAATATCTTGTTATGACTGTCATGGTCTTAGCTTTTGAAAATTAATATTTTCTACTCATGCAGTTAGGGTGTAGGCTCTTGCACATTCTGAAGAGATTACTTCCTATATCAGTCTATCTTCTTCAGGTATGGACTACAGTCTACACTGTTGTGTAGGTTGGTGGTTTCCAAATCTTGTGTGCATATAATAAACTCCTCAAGTTCTACACGGTTAATTCTTGCAATTTCTATCTTGCTTTCTACAGAAAGATGGTGAGTATTTAAGTGGCCATGAGGTGTTTCTAAGGCGTGTTGCTTCTGCTTTCAATGACTTTGCAGAATCTACTGAAAGGGCATGTCGTGAAAAGTAAGCCACTTTACTACTTATATATATATATATATATATATATTACTATCTTAGTAAGTGAATAACCTGTTTAGGTTTTTATTTTCTTTTCGTTTTTTCTAATATGAATACATTCAAACAAGCATGTTATAACTAAATCAAAATTAAAAGTGGCGGATCCAGGATTTTTTCACTGGGTGGGCGACGTGCAAAGCTTCTCAAATTTTTATGGGAAGAAAAAAATGCCCTTACAAATCAAATCATGCTATTGTGAATCTGATTCATAATTTAAAGAAAGAATAAGCTCTATAATTGCACCCAAAATTTTTATGATGCGTTATAGATTCGTTAATACTTAATAGTAGTAGTAATTATAGAAAATGATAAGTTTGACCCTCTGAAGCTTTCCTTTTAAGTGCTAAGCCAAAGACAAGGTAACGGGGAGATGGAACCCTTGAAAACCAACATTTGAAGATTGCTTCAGCGTTGAAAAGTTCTTTATTACCTTCTGGCTCAATTTGCAACCAACTCCAATCTTTTAAAATCTCACATACAGTACAGTACTCCAAACAGGATATCAACCTTTGATAAAGCTTGAGAAGGATAACTGCAGCCCACTTGAAGAACTCAAAACCTTTATCTATAAGAAACCCTTATCATACATACTGTTAATTAATTTCAGAAAATTGACAGGTCATTTCTTTCCATTTTAAAATGGCTGATGTCGTTTCTATTTCAATGAAAGGACCAAACAGTGGCATTCGGTCCAGGACTTTTTAACTAACAAGCTTTTTCTTTTCCCGTCCTCTTCCTTTGCCCTTGCACTGGCTTAGCTGCCATGGGCAGTAGCTGACTAACACACAAGGAACATATATTGCACTTACTAACACATCCTGATATTATAAACAACAAAGTATCATTATCATTGATGACTTCCCCATTCCAAGTAAACATGCCCTATAATTGTATTACCTAATCTTTTTATAGCGATGCCTAACTGTTCATTCCAAACCATCTTTCAGAGGTCTGCGTTTAGTCTTTAGAAGAGTATGGTATACCAAATTTCTTGTTCTTTAGAATAAAATATGATAAAACTCGTAAAAGTTTCATTACTATGTTTTATTGATCCATTGAAGTTTAGTCAGGAAATGTAGGGCCTTTTGAGAGGTTCTCAAATGGGATGCCACTCGTTGATCCAAGAAATGCGTTTTGGCGCTCTCAAGCAAAATCTTTAGCCACTACGGAACTAGAAATTTTAAGAGGAAAAAGGACCCAAGCAAACATCTCAACTCTCATTAAAGTTTACCAAAACCAGTTTCACCTAAAGGTCTAATCTCGGCTCATGAAGGAAATGTCTTGAATTCATCCAACCAGCACAGGAAGTCAAGAAACAAATACGACATGTGGGCTTTGGAAATTTAGGAGGAATACCCAATTGCAGGTCTGCATGGATGCAATGACCCACAAGTAACCTAGATTGATTCCCTAGATACTGAATTGGCCAAATTACGTAAATTACAACTAGGGTGGATCTGATGAACTAGAATTCTCGTACACGGCTAATGCTATGTACTAAGGTTATTTTCATTCAATCTTCCAAACTAGATACATAAAAATATAGTTCAGGTAATTAAATGTGATACTCTTTCATTAAATGCAGCAGTAAAACATTAAAATGCAATTTATTGATAAATTAAACTTCAAGTGAGTTAGGAGCATATACAATCCCCAAGAATGTGTATATCTTATATATCCCCGTTTCCTTCACCTGAACCTGCTCCTGTTAAATATGTTTTTGCTGCAGATGCATGGAGGATTTAGTAAGCACCACCCGTTATGTCACCTGGTCTCTTCACAACAAGGTAATCATAGTTGACTATGAAGGCATTCCTACATGTGTTATGCTTTCAAATTGGTCTATTTTGTTGCTGTACGAAAATTTGAATAGTTTGATAGTGTAATAATGAAATAGATTTAGAAGGAAGAGTTACAGCAGCCAAAAACAGTTACAGAAGGCTCTTTTTCTGGTTGAACAACGTGGAAAACAGGAGATAACCTCGTTCTCGCTTTCTGGCTTAGAGAAAGATATAAAAAACTACTATTGTAGACCTACTAGGCTAAATAGATTAACATCTGAAATACTACAAGTCTTTGTTAGAGGCCTTAGAGAAAATTATCTTTTATGCCATATAAACAATAAGTATGATCTCAATCCTCTAAAATAACGTAATAAGAAGGAAAAGGACATAATATTCCGATTAAAATAGTCTGTTAGTATAGTTAAGAACCGATATTTTACTGTTTATGTATATTTCTTTTTTTATATTGTGGAACCCGAAAAAGGGAGCATTCAAGCCTTATAATTTCTATACTATTCATTATTTTGCATGATTTTTCCATATAAAATCTATTTGCTCTACTAATTTGATGCTTAATTAGTAGAATCGAGCTGGGTTACGTCAATTTTTAGACTCTTTCGCTGGAACAGAACATGCCTCAACAGGTGGTAGTGGTGTATCTGCTGGTCTTTCCCAAGATTCATCTGTTGGGTCGGTCACTGGTGATAAGGATACCAAGTCACGGGGAGATGTGAAGCTCAGCCATGTGGCCTCTGGCACCGATTTGACATCTTTTATTCATTCAACAGAAACAAGGCTGGCTGATCTTTTAGACAGTACACTTTGGAATAGGAGGCTTGCTCCTTCATCTGAAAGGATCGTTTATGCTTTGGTGCAGCAGATATTTCATGGCATAAAGGAATATTTCTTAGCCTCTGCAGAGTTGAAGGTTTGTAATATAAACTGCTGCTTTCCAAATCTAACTGAGTAAGCGGAAGTGATAACTAGCACGCTATTTGGTTGATGTTTCCGGCATTGTGAATAATGACTTGTTTCTTTAGTTTTAAATCAGACACAGATACAGACACACATATTCTACTTCTAACTTTTAATGGTTCTGTTGGTTTTTTTTTTCCTGCTAATGGGACGTTTTATTTTGTTTAATAACTTGTGCCTTTGTTTTGCAGTTCAACTGCTTTCTTCTGATGCCTGTTGTAGATAAGTTGCCTGCACTGCTTAGAGAAGACTTAAAATCTGCTTTTGAGGATGACTTGGATAATATTTTTGATATCACAAATCTGAGACGCTTATTAGGCCAGCGAAAGCGAGATGCAGAAATTGAGATTAAAAGGGTATTTCAATTTTGCCTTGTGTTTCTACCCACTTAGGACCTGTCAAATTGCCCTCTCTTTCTTACCCACTTCACGCGTGCTTGAACACATTTGTTTGACATGCTGTTGGATTTGCAGATCAAGAGGCTTAAGGACAAGTTCAGATCACTACATAAGCAGCTTAGTTCGAATCAAGCAATTGCTCCTGCCTTTCCCGACTACCATTGATATCCGAAGTCAAATCGTTGGATAAGTTATCTCTTCGGGAGCGTGCTTATGATAATGACATATGTGGTGGCTTAGAGAAATTTAGTGGAACAATCTTACATGTTTATCTGGACCAGAGGATTCTATTTCATTGCGTGGACTATGTTTTTTGAACTATAACTTCTCTTTTACAAATGAGATATGCTTTGCTTCGCAATCTTTCAATAATATCTACTGGAGTATTTTCTGTTTGGAGCAGCATGTTAGAGTTTTGGCGAGTTTTCACGGCCTTCTGTCTAAGAACGACTTGCATGACATGGGTACACCACCACGTCACGTGACGTCCAGTGCCAATGAAATAAAGACGTGTAAGTTTTTGTTCACACGTCCTAATTTCGTTTGGCACCTGTCACCCTTCATTCAATCTAGAGCCACTTGGCGTTCCAACTCAGTTCGGACAATGCACTTGGATTGATAAATTGCTTAAGCTTTCTTTGCTTTTAGGCCCTTGTCTCCATCCATCACTGGGCTCGTCTTCGGCCGCGAAACTGGTGGTGGTCGATTGGCCTTGGTCTAGGATTGATGTCGACCCGCGTCATCTTCAATTGACATTAACTTGTTTATTTGTTTGTTTGGAGGAGTCGAAAATAAAGGGTTTAGGATAAATTTAGAATTCTTTACAATTTTATAGTTTTCAAATACAACTGTAATTCTTTATTCTTCTCCATAATGAGATATTTATATGAATACAACGAGCAATACTAGAAAATAAATAAAATCAAAATAATTTGTCCACGAGGCAAGGAAACGTAGACTAAATCATATCAAATCTCTAAAATAGTTCATATTTTCCAACACCCCCTTCAAACTCCCGATGTACCAATAAGGAAATAAATTCTAATTTGAAATTTTGTAAGTTCAACACCCCCTTCTCAGGACCACAAATTTAAGTCACATGTGCAAGAAATTTTCACTGGTGAACCTAACGTCAATCTTTACAAAGGCTCAGCAAATCACAATTCTTTGGAACTAAATCCTCTTTTTGAAAGCCCAATTAGAACAAACACCTCTTTTGAAAAGGCCAACTAACAAATCATAATTCTCGGAGTTGCCACCTCTTTTCAAAAGTACAACTAAAATTAACGCTAATATTTTCAAAAGACCAATTCTTTTTTCGAAAGCCCTATAAAGAAAACTCTTTATATGTTGAAAGTAATGCTTCTTTTTGAAAGTCTAATTGGAAAAAACATTAATATTTTTGAAAGCCCAAATAAAGCCTCTTTTCGGAAGCTCCAACCAACAAATCTTTTTTTTTTCTGCAATTCTTTTTTCACTCTTCCTTCTTTTTTTCTTTTTTTTTTTTCTTCCTCAAACTTATAATCAAAGTAAATAAAAAAGAAAAATAAAATAAAGCACAAAAGGCCCCATGATAGGAAACGGATATCATGCCAAATTTTTTCTCTTTTCCCCAGAGGACAACACAACTTTTTTTTTTTTTTTCCTCTTCATGGCAACGACAACACTTTAACTTCTTCGTTTTCTTCTAGCAATTGTGGATAATCTTTACCCTCAAGTTCATAGCATGTGGGTTTATGATGAAAATTAGCTTCGTGCATCCATAGGAAGTCGCCTACAATCTCAAATAAAACTTTAATATTTTATTCTTCTCTATAAGGAAGTCATTTATAAGAATAAACCGAAGCAATAATAGAAAATAAATAAAATAAAAAGCATCCCTTGTCGACATGACAAGAATATATGCACCAAATCAAATCATATCATATCAAATTCTTAATCAAATCAAATCATATCATATCAAATCCCTAAAATACTTTATTTTTTTTCAACAATTTGTTTATTTGTGGTTTTGGAAGTTCGCATAGGGATTGCCATTGGCATCATCATCAGTTTTTCTAGTGTAAACTCATTTCTTGTAATTATGTAGTCCAACAGCTAATGGAATAAGATGATCTCAAAACTTAGAAGCTAGCATCCAAACACATCTTCTAAGAACAACGTCAGTCAGCATTTCAAGTGTCCCTTAAGCAGTAAGTCATAGTAATTTTTTTGAATGAGTTAGTGTTAGTTTTAGTGCATCTGAAAAATTACAGAGAGAGGCGGAAATATATAAAATAAAAGAGGGTGGAGGAAGAATCCATTAGGGTTAGCTCACTGGTGAAGGTGGGTAGGAGTAAGTTAGAGATAAATAGCCTAAAACCGTTTTTGTAATGAAGCAAAAAAAAGAAGGAATATAGTAGAAAATTAAGAGAATATATATACGATAAACTAGAAAAGGGAAAACTAGCCCTACTCTAGTGTCACCCGCGCACTCCCAAAGTAAGAAAAAGTTTTGCTTGACTCACAAGTCTCAAGACTCTGATTTGTGAATTTAGGGTTAGGGAGTTGTGTGTTGTTAAGTCCCCAAGTGGAAGTGCAAATCTTGTTGTTAATTGGGTTTAGGGTATGCGAGTGTGTGATCATCTCAAGTTGTCTAACTTTGCTATGAGATGTTGATGACTATTATTCTTTAAGAGAAGCAAATGAAAGCAAAAGCCAGAAGTTAGTTAGTTACACACTTCTTAATGATTATAATCCCAAATAATGATAATTATTGTTTTGGCACACTCCAAAAGGAAGGTGGCCCATCGAACCTCAAATTGGTCCACGACCAAACCCATATTCATGTGAGTTACGTGGATGAGATTAAAGAATGAGGTGCATGATATCAGCATGAAGTGGGATGATGAAGACCCACAATATTTTCCAAATTTTCTGATTTTATCATATTCCAAATATACAACATGATTGAATATATAAACAAACAAAAATATTATACTTGGCTCCTTATTTGTGAGGATGATTTCTTTTTCAATGACGGCGTGCCATTATTCTACCGTTCAAACTAGGGATGGGTTCAGTTCCGTTCGGTTTGGTTTTTGGCCGAAACCAAAAATCAAACCAAAATTACTATTTGGTTCAGTTTCCTTTCGGTTTTTTCGGTTTTTTCGGTTCAGTTCAACATCGGTGTTTCAGTTTTTTCCGGTTCAGTTCCGGTTTGGTTCAGTTATTTTTATTTTTATTTTTCCTTATGCAACTTTTTTAGGTTGAAGAATAAATCAATTTGTTTCCAGATACATGGATTGTAGAACAAATTCAATAAACTGACCTTATCATTCCCTATCATTAAGCAAACGAATTTTCAAATTCAATCATCGAAAAAGTCCAAAATCTAGATTTCATCTAAAGTTTTAGAATACTAGTTTTCATATCATGAAAATCTTTCATAAAGAAGTGTATCTCTATCTAATCAACCAAAACACAAGTCCCAGAAATTTAATTTTTCATAAATCTAAGCACGCATGCATAATTTTCAATTAGGAAGACCTAAAATCATATGAAAATTTGAGAAATCTAAATTCCAATTCCACATATAAATCTTTGAATAAATTTGCGAGGCATCGCTTGGTAGAATCGGCTATGGCTAGCTTGATGGACTCGGCTATGGTGGCGGCGTCGGGAGCTACAAACGAAGTTAATCTGCTACAGATCAAGCAGGAAGCGTAGAAATAGAGTTTTGGAATTCCGGGGAGGATAGAGTCGGTGAGTGAGAATAAAGAAGATGTGGGGTTTAGGGAAAAAAAGAAAGAAGAGGAAGAAAAAAAAAATGAAATAAGAGGGAGAGAAGACGATGCGGCTGAGGTCTAGGGAGAAAGAAAAGAAGAAGAAAGAGGGACAAAAAAAAAAAAAAAAAAAAAAGAAAAAAAAGAAAGAAAGATGGAGATGAGGTGAAAGGAAGGCATGCAGCTCTCTGAGTTAAAAAAAAGACAGTGTTAGGTTTTATAATTGGGCTTATAAATTGGGTTGGAATTTGGCTTGGAGATTGGGGTGGGAATTGCGCTTAAAAAAATAAAATACAAAAAATAAAAAATAAATATATAATAATTCGGTACGGTTTTTTCAATTCGGTTCGGTTTTTTTTTCGGTTTCGGTTTGATGTTCTGTCCCCTTTTTTTTCGGTTTTTAGAACCACTCCTAGTTCAAACGTCATAATCACAATTATTTATTCTCTTTCACCATCTAAAAATCATTCAAGACATTCATCCAATTTGAAGATCTCTGAGACATCTATTTGTGTCCAACAAATCGATGTTTTGTAACAAGTAATATTTTCAAAATAAAATGTAAATATATTTGATTCTTATGAATGACTTAATTTTTTCAAATCAAATTCATTTTAATAAAGAAAATATTTATATTATAATAAAGAGAATAAATTATCTCAATTAGAATGTTTGTATAATAAATTGATATTTCGTCACATTGAAAGAAGAATGACTGATCCTTCTAGTCCAAACAGAAGTACGAGTGTATATGGCACATCCACTTACTCATATTGCAGGCTGCTTCCGGCACAAATTACAATCAAGTATTTTTTTTTTTTTTCTCATTTTATTTTTGTGAAGGGTGTATGGCTCACATACATGTCCCTCAAAACGCAATTAAATTACTTTTCAAAGCATCTACATGTACAGGTTAGTTGCCCGCCGCCTTGCATATCAAAGCATCTTTATCATCAATCAAACCATCAACTCAACTCCCCCATTTATGATGAAAACCCACCTTCTTTTTCACGTCACGTCACTCACTCACTCACTCACTTTTCTTTTATATTTGTTTTCTATCTTTTTCTCTTTTCTTCTCGATCTATTGCTTTCTATACAGCTAGCTATAAGTATCACCGTCAGCTAAGACTTCGTTTACACGAATTATATATCCACAGCTTAGCTACTGTATCATATAACTTCTTGTTCTTGTTATTGTCTGATATTCGTTCCTAATGGGAGACGACCAGTTTAAGCTCCCTCCTGGTTTTCGATTTGACCCGACAGACGAAGAACTTGTAGTCCATTTCCTTCAACGTAAGGCAGCTCTCTTACCTTTCCATCCCGATGTCATTCCCGATCTCCATCTCTACCCATATGATCCATGGGAACTAAATGGTATGCTTGTTTTTGTTACCATGCATGTATGCGTTTCTTTCGTAAATATTGAAAATACTCCCGGACAACTAAATCAAGCACTTATGTACTTGACTACATATTTGACAATGAATAGTTGATACAATACTGCTTGCACATATTACAGGACTCTCTTGCAAACTTATATACGGACGTGTCTACACAAGAATCCGATTGATTCCCATACATACTGAGACTAGCAATATAATTAGTTAATATTGTCATATTTTCTGGTAAGAGAATATTTTTCGTATATTAATTAATGAGTTTTTGCACGGTATATATGTATAGGTAAGGCTTTGAGTGAGGGCAAGCAGTGGTACTTCTACAGCAGGAGGGCACAGAATCGGGTCACGAATAATGGGTACTGGAAAACATTAGGCATTGAAGAACCTATCTTTTCAAGCTCATCTTCTAATCCTACCAAGAAAGTTGGGATGAAAAGATATTTGACGTTTTTCCTTGGAGAAGCTCCAAATTCAGGCATCAAAACTAATTGGATAATGCACGAGTATCGTCTCCCTTCGTCAGCCTCAGATTGTGCTTCTTCTTCCACCACCACCAGTAGATCATCCAAAAGAAGAGGACAATCCAAAACAGTTAGTAATGCATGTCACCATCACTACTACTACTACTATGCAATTACATGATGTCCATGCGTGGCTACTCACGTACTATATTACGTCAAGAAACAAAATAATTACGTAGTTATGACAGTTCTCTTACGTATGCAAAAGAAAGTGTATTTTTGTTATTCTTATTTCTACATATATAATTGTTTTTCAGGAATACAGTGGATACGTTTTGTGTAGAGTCTACGAGCGTGATGAAGAGGATGATGATGATGATGGGACAGAGCTTTCGTGCTTGGACGAAGTGTTCTTATCTTTGGATGATCTTGATGAAATAAGTTTGCCAAATTATAATTAGAGTAATTAAGAGAACTGATCAAGGGGAAAATTAAAGGACAGAGAGGGACCTAACTAGTGTTCTATTATTATCGATTAGCTTTATCCAATTGTATAATTTCATTACTGCAAGTTGTAGCTAGATTAATGTTGTAAAAAATTCCATTAGTTAAACTCCGAGTGGGCTTTACTTATTTATCGTGCGAATTCACAACAGCACGCATTTCATTTCTATTATGATACAAGCACGTGGTAAAAAATATGTATCTTTTATCATATTTAGATTCTTAGAAGGCAGACCGTCCGTGGTGGATTTTAATCTATCACGGGAATCCACCATGGTAGATGAATTTTTGTCTTCTAGCAGAGCCAAGTACATGGTTATGGTGGGCTATAGCATAGGTAGGGTTTGAGTTCCTTAACATTAAACATACTAATTAGTTGGGCTACTATATAATGTTTTATTGTCCTAGCCCACAACTAATCACTTAAAAAAATAATAATAATAAAAAACTTATCACCTTAGCCAACACCAAAAATTCATAGTATTAAATTAAAATCTGCAATATCATTACTATCATATATGAGTCTTAGTAGACTGTAACCTTTCACCGCTCAATGCACTCACTCATGACTCATGAAAGCTGCTTGTCAATGCGATACAGAGATACAGACCAGACTAGACATTTTTTAAGTCTAAAAAAAGGTCTCTTGCCAAAGAGACACTTAGACAAATGTCTCTCTTCTTTGTAATCTGCAAGGTTATTGATTTTTCTGATCAATTAGTAAGTTCTTGACTACTTTATTTTTTGTTCTTGAACTAACTGCGAGTTTATCTGTTTATTTTGGATTTTGAGAGTTCATACTTCAAATTTTAATTATTTTGATAGTTTCAGTTTGCATAATTTGAATTGTTAAATATAACTTTTTCTGATAGATTTGTTGAAATATAATTTATCATATAGAATTGAATTAGGTTACTATTATATAAATCTACGTAAGCAACCAAAGAAAATTGAGAATTTGATTTCGTAGTAATAATTTTAGGTTAGTGCACCCACCAAATAATTTTTGACTTCATCATTGTAGTGTTGTTCAATACATTAAACTTAGCTTTATATTATTTCGAAACAATGCTATTTAAACACACAATCTGACCGTGAATATATGTGAGTCTCACAATGAAGACCACATCCACTTGTGGTCAGAAATTTTCATGTGTTCATAATCAACTGTCTATGCAGATTTCTCTGGAGATTAATTAGCATAGAGAAAAGTACATTAGTTAGGGTTTTTTTCCCCCCGAACTTATTCTACCAACTTTTGAGATAGTAACGCATGTAACAGTTCAACAACAAGAAGAAAAACCCTCATGTAACAGTGTTTGTCTTTGTTTTGCGTCTGGCCCTACTCTAAACCTTGTTTACTCAAGGCAAATATAGAATCGATACATTTGTTAGTAATTTTTTTTAGTTAAATATTATCTTATTCAATGGAAAAATATGAGGCAAGATTAGCTCTTTGGCAATAGTCGCATGCGAGACACCTCCTTTTCCTGAAGGGGTGAGCAACATTACACCTAGAAATCCCCTGCGCCAATCCCTCCTCCACCAAATTTATTGATAATAAATGAAAGTAAACGAAATAAAAATACAAGCAGGGGGACTATGCCAAGATCCGCAAAGGCAAAACGATCATCGAAAAGGATAATAAGGACACAATGATATGTGTACACACAAATCGCATATAATGAAATCGTCAGAGACAATTCTTCCAATCCACCAAGGGACCGCAATTGGCGTAATAAATTGGTGATTAATATCATTTTTTTTTTCCAATAGTTCAAGACTATGAATCTTAAAAGTGAACAGTGAAAATTAATCATTTAAAAAATCAATTAGTAGGTTGAACTATCGAAGACAGATTCGTAAAATGACTATAAGTAGGAGTTGACTTGAGCTTAATTATTACATGCTGCATTGAGATTTTGTGCACTTGAGATCTAGCTGGAAAGTCTCGATCATCCTTTGGTTGGGACTTGGGATGCTCACGTGTAGAAATTATTGAGGAGGATTAAACGTGAGGGAGGGAAGTGGAGCCCAGTTAGCACTGTAATGTAATGTGTAAGTTTGCAGCCAAAGGGCCACTGAGCATACCTTAAAACTCTCCTTTCTTTTTCTGCTTTATAGCATTTGGGTAATATTTTGTACAATCCCAAGCAACAATGGGGATTTCGGGTGGCTGCTTAGGGGAGCATGACACATGCATGATGCAAATATTCCATGCTTAGGAGCGATGCACACATGGTTGGTAAATAATTTTCGATGCCATGTTATTTGGACACTCAGAATTGATATCCTAATTGACATATTTTCTAATAGAAGTAAAACACTCACATATAATAGTATGATCTACTTGTATTAAAAATTATTAGCAAACGTATTAATTTTGTGTGTAAAAATAATCTAGGTATCAACTGTAAGTAAAGATTTAACTGATCACATGAACCAATAATATGTTAATTAATTAAGGGGTGGTGCTATTCAACACTCATTTTTACCTCTCCACACCCCTTTCAATTTTCGATTGTCGGTTCGAATGAATTGACAAAGATCAATGGACCAAAATTAACAAGGATGTGTTGGAAGTAAAAAGGGACGTGTGAATAACACTACTCTTAATTAAGCGAAAAATGGGGGGACACAAAATAAAATTTGTACAGGAATGGAAAATTTTAATCAAAGAAGAGGAATAGAGATACAAAATATTAAGATAATTATATCATAAGCACCAAATTTGTTACAAGTTTTGCTACAAAAAAAGAACATTAATGATCATGGCTCAAAACTGACTGAGATTTTTTTTTTCAAGATAAATTCTTTAAGTAACACAACACCCTATACATGCAGAATGGTGAATCAACTCTAGAGTACTCAACCAACAACACGCAAACTGAAGCTAAATTTAACAAAGACAAGCAAAAGCATATACAAAAGCATATACAAAAGAGCATAATTTATTAAAGACGAATAGAAATGTTTACATCCACTGCAAGGGTATTAAACAAGAATTCTGGACCAAAAGCATCCCAAAAAAAAAAAGAACCCCCATGCAAAGCAGTAAATGCAACAACAATGTGAAATTCTCAAAATTTTCTCAAAAGTTTCGTCTCTTGTCCTAGTTTGTGTTCATCCACGTTTTAAGTTGAAGAAAATCCATACACAGTAGATCAATTTGAAAAAGGATTGATTTGACAAAGACACCCCCCAAAACCACCCCCCCCCCCCGGGGGCGGAGCCCCATCATATTCTTGGTGTATGATCGAGTCTAATGGATCTACTCAATATCTATGTTTATGAATATACTTCGTAAAAAGTGGGAGAAACTCTTATCACTAAAACCTTGGAGTTTGACAGCTTAAGAAATTCAGTCGTCCATAGTTGACAACTCAACCAAGAAAAGCAACGGTTGATTTTGTTTAAATGAATCTAAATCGAGAAGATTTGAGGAAATTGAGAGAAAAATGGAAGAAGAAATTTAGAAGATATCCAGCTGCTTTTTCAACACCACATTTGACGCACCAATCATGTTCTTGGTCCCAAGACCGTTGAAATGGTCAAAATGCCATGGTAGGCTAAGAATGTCCTCTGCACCCACCCACAAAATGACAGGTAAAATAATAACCATGTTTATAAACTCAAACAGTAACAATAAACTGGCAATCATCATGTGACACGTGGCTATTTTATTGCCATTGAATTTCCACATTTTGATGCTACAATATCGCACAAAAAATGCATGGTTGCATTGAAAGGTGTAAAAACTTGAGTTTTGAGCAACAAGAAGACAATAGGGATCGAGAGAGGAGAAGAACAAAGAAAACAAAAAAAAAAAAAAAAACAAAAAGAGGAGAAGAGAGGGCAGTCTTCTCTTCTTTTCTTAATTATTATCAAATAATCTTTTCTTTTCCTCGATCTTTTCAACACTGCAAATAAGGTTCTTTTGATTAGTGGCACCTGCTGCTAGGTGTGTATATATAGAAAAATATCTATAATATCCATGGCTTCAAGCAAATTTAGAAGAGCCTTGGATGCAGTGAAGGACCAAACCAGCATAGGCCTCGCCAAAGTCGGTAGCAGCACCTCTTTGGCGGACCTAGATGTTGCCATTGTGAAAGCAACAACGCACGAAGAATACCCGACCGAGGAGAAATACCTACGAGAAATTCTCAGCCTAACATGCTACTCGCGTGCCTTCATCAGCGCTTGTGTCAACACCATCTCCCGGCGCCTCAACAAGACCAAAAACTGGATCGTGGCTCTCAAGACCCTCATGTTAGTCCAACGACTGCTGTCCGAGGGTGACCCTGCTTATGAACAAGAAATATTTTTCTCCACAAGGCGCGGCAGTCGCTTTCTCAACATGTCTGATTTTCGTGACACCTCGCGCTCCAATTCTTGGGACCATTCTGCGTTTGTGCGCACGTATGCATTGTATCTAGACGAACGGCTTGAGTTCCGAATGCAAAGCCGGCGTGGGAAACGCAGTGCATTTGGGTTTGATGAAGATATTGAAGATCCTCAGGAGGCGGCTAATAATTTTACCAACCAGCAGTCATGTCAGAGAGCCACACCGGTGCATGAAATGAAAGCTGACAAGTTGTTTTCTAGGATGCAGCATTTGCAGCAGCTCCTTGAGCGATTTTTAGGATGTCGCCCAACAGGTTCGATCAGTTCAATCTTTCTTCGCCCAACAGTAACAGGCTGCATGCAATATTTCATCCTTGCATGCATGGCCATGTATGCACGACAAATATATTCAAAATTTTCATTCTATTGTATTATTTCTCCAAGGAAATCATGTCACATTATGCGATCAACTAATTAAAAACGTGCACGTTTATTTTAGAAGAGAAAATATTATTTTTATATCATATTCGAATCTACAGTGTGTGTGTGTGTGTGTGTGTGGGGGGGGGGGGGGGGGGGGGGGGGTTACATTGTTGATATTTGGCCGACCTTTTGTTGATACTTCGTCAATATTTGTTCAGTTGGCAAAATATCGGCCATATATGTGTCGAAGACATTGTAAATTGTTATGAGATATCAGCCAATCACTCTCTATTCGAGAATTAGAGTCTTTTTTTTTTATTTTTATTTTTTTTTGTATTTTGCTGTTTCTTCTTTTATTTTTTGCAGAGCAATATTAAATAGGGGAGCCTTTCTTAACAATTTTTGTTTTTGTATGTGCATGATTTTCAATTACAGGTGTAGCAAAGAACAACAGGGTTGTAATAGTGGCCTTGTACGCGATAGTAAAAGAGAGTTTCCAGATATATTATGACATAACAGAAATAATGGGCATCTTAATCGACCGCTTCATGGAGCTGGAGATCCCCGACTGTGCCAAGGTGTACGAGATCTTCTGCCGCATCGGAAAGCAATTTGATGAGTTGGACATGTTCTACGGGTGGTGTAAACAAATCGGCATTGCGCGCTCCTCAGAGTACCCGGAGGTTGAGAAGATTACACCCAAGAAGCTCGAGGTGATGGACGACTACATACGTGACAAGTCGGCTTTGGCACAAGGCAAGAGGTCAGTAAAGGCACTACTAGACCAACAAAAGATTGATGAGGAAAACAAAGATGAAGAATCAAATCATGGCGAAGAAGAAGAAGAAGAAGACATGAAGGCCCTGCCACCGCCAGAGGGTTTCGTTGAGGAAAGCAATAACAAGGAGATAGAACCAGTAAAGGAAGAGGAAATTAAGAAACCGCAACAAGAAGAAGGCGATCTGTTGAACTTGGGAGAAGATGCTTTGTCGAGCAATGAACATGCTGACAAATTGGCGTTGGCTTTGTTCAACGGCGCCACTGAACAAGCACCAGCAGGTCAACCGGCATGGGAAGCGTTTGCTGATGAAGCTGATTGGGAAACGGCGTTAGTCCAGTCCGCAAGCCACTTGTCGAATCAGAAGGCTTCCCTCGGAGGTGGTTTTGACTTGCTGTTGCTGGACGGAATGTACCAGCAAGCGGAGATATCAGCCGCGATGGCAGGCCCAGGGTATGGAGTTAGTGGCAGTGCGAGTAGTGTTGCATTAGGGTCAGCAGGACGGCCTGCAATGCTAGCATTGCCTGCACCACCAACATCATCGTCTTCGTCAAATCATCCTAGTAAGTCAAATGTACATGTAGACCCTTTTGCTGCTTCGTTAGTGGTACCGCCGCCATCATATGTGCAAATGTCAGACCTGGAGAAGAAGCAGAAGCTGTTGATGGACGAGCAGTTCATGTGGCAGCAGTATGCAAGGGGTGGGATGCAAGGGCAGGTTGGATTGACAAAGCTACAGCATAACCCTCATCACAACATAAACATGGGAGGTTACACACACACCTACTGATCATCAATTAATTAACACTTAATTATAAACAGACTACTTCAGCTTCAGTGCTAATGATCATTAGGGGTTGCATGTGTATTAACTTGAACATATTGTTTAATATTTTCCTCTTAATTGTCTAGGTGAGGTTCAATTTAGTAGCATTTATTCGGTACATATCGGCAATGTATGAAAGGTACATATGCATGTAGCTAACCCCCGTGGCAACCATTTTCTTGAATCAGACTAGAATCATTGTGTTGCTCTCTCCCTTTCTTTTTCATTCCTTTTTTTTTTTCTGAAAAAAAGTAGTCATTGTTGTTGCTTGGAACCCAAGAATTCCCACATGGTTTCTTCCGAGTCCTTTAAATTAAGAGAAATCATTTATATAAAACATATTCATCGTTACTGTAATGTTCTGATTCTAAAGTGGGTATTATGTCAATGAAAATGATATAACAAGGAAGGATGCTAAAATTACTTCATATAATAGGCCCACATCCCCAACGAGTGGGTAGCAAATCACCTTAAAAAGCACAAAATAGCATTACTTCATATAATTAATCGAAGAAGTACCAATATTGCTGACTTTGAGATAAACCGGTGCCCTGCTCAGAACACAAACAACCAAATTGCGCAACAATCTAGTTCCCACAACCTTCCAACTACTTTAAAATGCAAGATTATATACATGATTTTGCTCCATAAAGGTAAAAAATATAGTCCCAGAAACCTCAATGTTTCTAGTGGTACAAAAAATAAATAGATGAGATTGACCACCGGCTAAGCATTAGTCGGCTAACCACTACCCTAATTAATCTTTAGACGTTTAAAAATTAAGAAATGACTTTAGACCTACTTAGAAGCTCGCCTAGCCCACTAAACTCGTCTAGGCACCAGCCTTGGTCGCTACTCTCACTTAAATAGAAAGTAGATAACATTCATTTTACATTTTATTTTTTCATTAAATAGTAAGAGACTTGTTGAATACTTTGATAAACACTTATTATATGTTTGTTCCCCATATTTTCAATATGTTCTAATACTTTCTAATTTATAATCATTCTATTTTGCAATTTATGTATCACAATATAATTATGCATTCTTTTTTATGTACAAGTCGTAAACATTTATTTTTATGTTACATAATAAATTCAATTAAAACTTAAAAAAGGGCCTAGGCCCCCACTTGACTCCATCTAGATGCTTAGGTGCTAGTCCCTTGCCCGGCTAGCGCCTTTCAAAACTTTGAATCTAACAATTGCGATCTAACCGCTAAAACACATGGAGCACTAATGCAACCAAGCATTGAAGTCGGGCTCCACTTTTTGAGCGTGAAAACCTAATGGTATTCAAATGACAAACAATGAAAATCGAAATTAAAACTAGCTTATAAAACCCCATAAGATCTATTTAAACCGCCAAGATTATCTTGATTAAAAACAGACTAGAACCAATGACGAAAACATGATATCGAAATGGGGCTACAGAATTTATAGTTTTTGGCAAGTAGTTCCAAATACAAGGGATATGAAGGGTCAAAACAATTTGTAAACGCAACTATTAGGAATACAGTTTGTTTATAGGGCAGAGGTCCCAAAAATAATCCTCCTACAAACTCAACTCAATAAAAATCTCCTATCAAAGAGGGGATGGAACCTCCTGTGGCATAATAGAACTCCATTCTGCTGTATATAACTCTGCATTGCCCATTTGCCAAAAATGTCGAATCGCAGTCCGGCCTTGAGCTTGTACTCGCTCAAAGTTGTTTCTTCTTCTCGAGACTGGAAGCAGCAATCCGTTGTCGCTTCTTCCAGGCTGGAATCTTGCCTGGGAATGCCCACCGCAAAAATTTCTCCCAAGAGTAGCAGGTCAAAAACATGAGAAGAGCCCATAACAGTAACTTGTTTCTCAATCCCACTGGCAAGGGCACCAGCCTAAGCCAGTCATTCAAGTCCCTAAATAGATCAGATGTGATAACCGTGAAGAAACCAGCCGCAGCCACGATCGCATACAAGAATGGCTTGTTTTCTGTGACGCTCTGATTGAACGGATGCCCCATGTAGTTCACAGCAAAGGTGGCCACCTGTAGCATCATGCTCACCATGTACGACACTGTATTTACAAGGTTGGGATGAAAATCAGAGTCTGGTTCAATGCACTCGTCCGGCATGTATCTCTCAGCCTCGTTCACAGAAGATATCAAGAAAAATAAGTGGATTGCAAACTGTCCCAACAGAGAAAGAAAGACATAGGAGCAGAAGACATTCGGATGAGGCCGTTCAGCTGAAAGGGTTGGAAGAGGGCGTGCATGTGAGATGAATAGGAAAAAGGCAGCTGTAAACACACCGCTGATAGTAGCCTGCACATCACCCAGCTTGACACCATCCAAGTACATAACACTCAGCACATAAGCTGTCGCGAGGCAGTTGAGGCCTAGTATTTTAAACATCTGGAGTGTAGTCACCAGAGTACTGCGACCTTGACGAATTATGTCAGTGGTCGGCGCAACCGATGCATGCTTCGCTGTGAATGGTGATGCCATGGAAGCATCTCCAAGCTTTACAATTGGAGCTGAGCGACCATCCCCCTCCTCATTCATCTCATCCATTAGTCTCTTTTGCAATGAAGCTAGCTTCTGTCGTTTCAACTCGGCAGCCGACAGATTCCGGTTACCAGCTGGGTTGCTATTGGGATCCAATTTTGCGGTAGCTTTTCCCTTTGAAGAGACTTCTCTATTTACACTAGTAGATTTACCTGCAACATCCAATGCAGACTTGGACTTCTTTGGCTCTTTAGACGTTTCACTGGGCGGCTTTCCACTCTGAGTTGGAGGCACCGCATTCAATAGAGCAACTCCCACATGGGCCTGAGAGGAGAGAAACATACCACACTATATTAGTTCACAGCTTAATTGAAAAAGCCATACACATGATTCAAGCTATAATTTGACTTATATTAAATCCATAAAAAAAAAAAAAAAAAAAAAAAAGCGAGTACTAATAAATATCTGAAAAGCTATTAAGGGAAAAAGTGACACACTTAATCTGTGATTCTGTAGAAGCCCGTATGTGTGTCCCATATATGTGTGTGTGTGTGTGTGTGTGTCAACGTGTGAAGCTATGGGGAGTAAAACATATTGCTACCCCTCGAACTTTATTTATTCTTTTGTAGCATGAAACCATGATAACTAACTTCAAAGTTAGAATGGCAGCCCCACAGTTCTGGAATGAATACAAAGGACACACCCTGAAGGCATGTCTGGTGCCCAGAATTTAACTGGATTGTAACGGATTAGATTGGATTGCACTAGATTGGATAGGACAACTTTAATTTTTATTTTAAGGATATGATAATTTTTTATAACATGCGTTATTTTAGTAATTGTTCTTCCTAAGAATTAGGATAGTTTTAGTAGCACTTAAGTTCATGGACCCAGGTCCCTGGTCTTGGGTTCATGGTCACGAGGTTGGAGTTGTAGGAATAATTATCATACAAGAACGAAACTGATGGGATTGGTTTTTATCCAATCCCTATTATTTTTTAGTACCAAACATAGGATTGAAATAAACTAATCCAATTCTACTCTCGTTAATTGCCATTACGTCAATAACTGACTTTTAATACTTACACTAAGGATTTATTATTTCAAATAAGCCAGTTGCCTTGCAAAGAAAAAAATAACTCAACTAATAGTTGAATATTCACAAAACAAATTACCTGCTTCAACGCTCCAACGTCATTGGTTCCATCCCCACACATCAACGTTATCCTCCCCACTGTTTTGAAGGTAGTCAAAATCAGCTCCTTCTGCTCAGGAGCAACTCTCGCATAAACCTAATAAGATGACTCCGGTCAAAAACGTTAAGATAAAGCCACTAATAAAAAACAAGTTTCACAATTAATACTTAATTGGTTATTAATAAGCACCTTGACGTATGGAATGACTCGTATAACAGCTGAGGTTTGTAGCAACATTTCAAAGCAGTCACCACCAATACAGAGATCATGAGTCTCAGACAAAGCTTCCACCTCGTTTTCACTGAAATCAATTTCATCAATTCCATTCAGAACAAAGGAGAAAGAAATAAGGAGGTGAATCAGCAAAAAGAGTGCAGAAGGGAAACAAATTCACAAGAACATAAATAAAAACCAAAAACGAGAGGAACTCCCAATTATTGAACCACTTTAGTAGGTTTTACAGCCAAGCAAAACATCAAGAGTACCGAACCAAATTGAAAACAGCCAATCCATTAAACAAGAAAAGCTTTACTTGTAAGGAATCATCTGAGTCTCATCAGGAGATATCCACTCATATCCTTCACTGTCCCTCTTTGGACCAAGAATTAATGCTGATTTTGAAATAATATGAACTTGGCTAGCAACATGGCAAGCTGTCAATGCCTGATCACCAGTAATCATCACCTAACAAAAGAAACACTTTGGATAAATATATATGTACTTAAATTTTAAATCTTCCTACGCAGCGGCTTTGTTAAAAACAAAATGAATGAGAATGATTGTACCATACAAAGGAAGACAAGAAAAACAGGGGAAACAAAAAATAAACTACACTAAATCTGTAAACAATCTGGACAACTCAAAAGAAAGCAGTTGGTAGAATATCCTGACAAAGACATGCAAGAATGGTTCCATGTAAATGGTCATAATGGCCCTCATACAGCAAAAACATTGTTTGAGCTTACCAAATGAAAGAAGATATGCGAGAGTGTTCCAACAGTAATACATGATTTCAACTAATCAAATGAAAGTATTTAAAATTAGACCAAACTCCAATGTAGATGTCCATAGTGCTGATACAGAGATAAATAAAAACAATCAACACCCCAAAAGCAAGCAGTTGGTCGAATATCCTTACAAAGATATGCAAGAGTGGTTTTCTGTAAAAGGGTCATAATGGCCCTTATACAGTAAAACGTGGTTTGAATTTATCAAAAAAGGGAGCATTTAAGAATAGCTACACGAAACTATAATTTAGAAGTCCATAGTGCTGATAATTCTACAACTATCACCATGTAAAGGCTCTTACAATCTGCAATATTTCTTCATCATAATAGTTCCTGGAAATGCAACATGACCATGATAGTCTTACAAACTCGCTTCTAAATGTTTATGGCCAAAAATAACTATAAAAATGAAAATGATTTCTTAACCTCAATAAAAGGCTACCAAACGTAGTTTCTTTTTCTCTAGAATATACTTCTTAAGTGATGGTAGTTAAGGGTAAGATACAAGATACTATTCCTTTATACAAAATTACAGATAGACCACATACTATGTAAGTCAGGGAAACCACATACCAAGTCATGCGAGGATCGTTTAAGCTCAGATAAAATAGCGGCTGAATCTGATCTAATAGGACAGTTAAAAACCTGAAATTCAAACGACGAGAATTTAGTGACATGAAGGAAGTAAACAAAGCCTACTCCAGACACTAATCTAATCTTCAAATCAAGATAAATGGGACAAAAATAAATATAAAAAAAAAAAAAAAAAAAAAACAGAAACAGTACGAAAACTATTACTCTGTATGAGGAAATAATAGAACTGATTAATTTACCGCAAAACCAGCAAAGGTAAGGCCACTCTCCACCACATCCCTATCCAAGCTTCTAGCTTCGCTAACCTTCAAGCAATAAGAAGATAATTAAACACTTCAAATGCAAATACAATATAAAAAACAAAGCCTTTAAAACTTCCTCAGAGAGAGATAAGGGACAAACTATGTGAAACTCTTCAAGTATAAGAAGTGTCATTGAATTTAAATCCAGTTACTCAGATATTATACATATGTACTTAACAATAATGTAAAGTAGAAAAGTAAAGACATAGCCTTTGGTTAATTCGTGTTTCTACTTGAGATCATTATGCATGTCAAATTACAAAATTGATTCTATATTCTATAATTTAAACCATTTCCTCCTTAAGGTTAAATTTCTAAAGTACAAAAAATGAAGAAAAATACTAATTGTAGTCTGTCCTTCACTTGATGATACGCCAAACGAAGTTTGCTTGAAATTTAACATGCACTATGAAGAAGATCAAAGCATTAAATCCAGAAGTTGGATTGGGCTAAGGAAGAAAAAGAGTGTCCTGAAAATTCATTAGTTATGATTAATAGCTTCAAGACATAAGTTCATTATTAAAAAAACAAATTCTTATCTCATCTGTAATCCAACCAGTCTGATGCATAAACTCAAAAGTAAAACATTTTTTTTTTTTTTTTACATTTTAAGTACTGTACTCAATGCGATGGCTCTCAAAAGTCTTCCCTTTTCCAGTCCAATTTAAAATCATCCAGTACCGCATAACATGGTATGACCAGTGTGTACATAAGTTACTTCCTTTGAACATGAACCACCAGGACCTATACTATTCAAAGCAATTGAGAAATAACAAATCCAGAGAACTTACTGTCATGTCAGGAAGAGATTTGTAGGCAAGGGCCAGAACGCGAGACCCTTGTCGAGTAAATTTCTTGTAAGTTTCGACATAAAATGATGGCACTTCAGTGAGTCTACCCTGAATGGTTTCAGGGGCACCCTGAAATGAAAAGAATTCATTGTTAACAGCTATTAATACTGGAGTGAACATCTTTCCTACTGCAAAGATATAGAAAAAGGAGTAATTAGATTGTAATATACTACATAAGACGTAGAACCGCTGAAATGAGAAAAAAATGGGAACTGTACAAAACAATGAAGCAGGAGTCTGAAGGAAACAGGACTGAAAAATATATATCAAATAGACAACCAAAAAAAGCAACACCAAGGACAGGCTAAAACCACCAAAGGGGCCTAAGAAACTACTTTCCAAGTTCACATTCAATAGGAAAGGACGGTCACCACACTCATTAGAGACTGAGGCTCGCAGATCTTCCACCGACACCCCTCCATAATCTTCAAAAGTTTGATTGTTACTCTGCATCAAAACAACTTATATTGCAGACAACAGCAACCCCAAAAGAACCTTGGGCTTCTTCCCACACTCAAAACCCATATTATTTCACTTGATAATCACAACATTTGGGATCACCCAGGATTACCAGGTCGAAATTGCTTCCCAAGATAGTTTCAGCCACAAACTTAAAAGCTAGAAGACAGTGGAGAACAGAGTTACTATTTCCCCCTTTCCCTATACTTAACGCCAACACATTTGTGTCCTCTTCTGTGTCAAATAACCAGTATTGAGCTCTATAAGTGCAGAAATCCAAGTCAACACCTGACTACGAGGGTAGATGTAACAAAATATGACCAGAATAAAAATCAAACAATTCCTTCATACAATTGATTGTGAAGTAACAAGATTGATGAATTAAGATAAACGATACCCTGTCCCAGAACACAAACAAGCAAATTGAGCAGCATCAAGAACTCTATGATGGGGATCTTAATGCTTATGGTATATGGGTAACATAGATTGCAACGTAGTACTGATGAACGACTGACGAACCTTCACAAAAGCAAAAAAATTCTCTTCAATGCGCACTACAACTGCCATTCTTTTCAAATAGGAAGCAAAGTGATGTCTCTGAACAATCAGCACAGCATGACCACTTCCCCTGTGTTTTAGTGACAAGTACAATAAGAACAATGTAGAAAGAATTACCAATCATAAATATAGACAAAAGCACAGGATTTACTGCCTCATAAAAGAAGAATGAACATTGACCATAATCAAACTTTAGATTAACAAATTATTGATCACCTATTTATAAGACCACTAATATGTCGGCCCATTTTTCATATTTGAAATAGCAAATATATATCTTAGCAACATCAGACTGCATATTCACTAGACCAACCTTGTAAATCTAATTTATCCACAACATCTCATACTGTAACTGGCTTAAGGATAAACATAGCTTAACGTTTTTTTTGTCCAAAAAATTCGACTAAAACATCAGTGCAAAAGAAGAAAGCTAGCCTTCCATAAGAAACTAACTGGCTTAAGGATAACTGATTGGATTGGACATTCTAACAAAAATTAGATATCATACCAATGGAAAATTCATACCAAGATGGATCCCAGATTGTACTTTAATCTATGTCCTGCTGAAGGTTTCTTTGGTTAAACAATTTTCTGAAGGATTACCTCACTTTTCAATCTACTTAAAATGTTAACATTGCATTAAATTCAACTTTCCAAAATAATCTATCATCAACAGAGTCAGGATAACTGTTTAACAACTAACCTATGAGGAAAATATGAGAAAAAAAAGGTTAAAAAGTAAATATGAAAATAAATGATTAAAGGATATTATGGATTAGTCCAGAAGTGCAAATATAACTGCTGACATATAGATATAGACAAAAACAAGAGATTGCAGCTTACTTTTTTGGCATTGCCTTCTCATCAGACTTGAAGGTCCAATCTATTCCTTTAAGGGCAGCCTTTTCAAGAGGATCACCAACCTACATGGAGTTGTGCAGTATCAGTTAATTTCCAAACAAAATTTAAAAAATAATACCACCTGTCACCAGACATTGATAGTACATATAACAGGATACTGAGCCGTTTCATTACTACGGATAAATTTATCTTCACCGAAGTATCTCTTGTTCCATCTTTCAGTCAATGCAGCCATTAATTTTCTATTCAGGATAAATTGATATTGAGTTCCAACTGACTTGAAAGTTATAAGTCCAGTTAAATAAATAAGGCGTTTTCAAGAAATTTAAATTCATGCATGGGGTAGGAAAACCAACTTAAAGGGAGACTGGATGACCCGGTTGGCAAAACAAAGACAAAATTTGAAAAGGGAATATATATTGAGATATAATATGTTTGAATAACTCCAGAAACACAAACCCAAAACAAAAAAGGGAAGGGCCTAGATCCCTTTTTATCATTCCTTTTTGTTCATATCAAAAACTAACTGATGCAGTAGAGAAAATCTAGGAAAGGCATTATAGCCAAAAAAAAATTATAAGAAACAGAAAAAATTATAAGAAACAGACTTCAATTAAAATATATAAAAATAAATTAGGAAAAAGGGTGCAGGAGATCCATAACAGACCAAGAACCCTGAAACAAGGAAGAAAAACACAAGACATACTTTTCTAACTGACCATTCATTAAAAAACTACAAAAAGACTTGATTTCTGAAGCTCCTTTATTTTTGCAAGTTCTAAGCAGCAAACATTTCATTATGATTGCAAAGAAGCAGACATCTAATGGTTGTAGATAGGTAGAATTTTGTGTGATTTTACCTTTCTGATTCGCATACCTTTTGACAATATAAGCAATCTAAAACTAAAGAGCTTGCATCGTCAACAATGATACTGCAACCGACATAACTAAATAAAATAGAATACAACCTAAAACAGACTGCCTGTTTAGAAGATAACACTAGCATACCAGCTTATTATCCACAAACACCAAGGCATGGCAAGATGCCAAAATCTCTGCTGTGCGCACAGGCACGTTACTCATGTCAGCTTCTAAATCTGTACTGCTAGTTGACCCAACAACTCCACAGAACTCCTGGAGAAGAGCAAGAGAAAAGCATTAAATTTTATATGAATCCGAGTCAATTTAATGAGCACCATATACTAGATTAATATGAAATACCATATCGTCTGATGTAAGTGTTCCAGTTTTGTCAAAACAGCAGATATCAACCTGCACGGAAAACAGTAAACAAATGTATCAAAATATACTTTGTACAGCACAATAAGACTGCAGTATGTCATATTGGGAAACAGCTTGGTCAGTACAAGGCTACAAGCAAACAGCGAAAATAAGGTATCGAAGAAGTATGGTTGATGCGTAACCAAACAGAAAGTATGGGGATGACTGCTAATTCTAAAGATACAATCACATTATGCAATTCTCTAGGACACATTTTCTGCTTGAAAAGAAGGAAGACAGACGTCAGAACGCTGCATGCCTAAGTAGCCAAATCTTGTATTTGGTTTGCACACTAGAGAAATGAAGTAATCATGAATAAAGCAACTCTATCCAGTTTTATGGTATGAGATGGGTAAAAACTCCTGCTTCATTGTCCCATTGCTTTTGTCCTTGGGGCAGACTGTTTAAGGAGAACATTTGAGCTGGAAAATTCCAGTTTCATGCAATGCCTTATTGTGTGAGTTACAAACTCATTGGAGGGATAAAGAGGGTCCCCCGTGCTGAGTGGCAATTTTCAGGGTGGTGTAGTCGGAAATGAATGGGATGAGGAGGTTGATCACTTTGGATGTCAGTATTCTCTGCAGAGTCAATAGATAGTTTGGGCTGCTTTCAATGACTGGAGTGCTTCTGTGTTATAAACTATTACTTTATGAAGCATCATTGTAAAATAAGACCATCTTTATTAGTTGTAGATCAGACAGCTAGATAGCTCCGTGGATGGTACTTTTGAAAAAAGCAGCATTATCCAAAGAGCATCCTTTAAACAAGTGTAAGAAAGAAATATAAAAAATATATAATAAAAAAAAAAGACATAATTAAAGCTGTCACAACATACCTTTCCAGCAAAAGGAATTCGGAAAGGTTCGGTACAAAATATTCCGCGACGTGCAAGAGCAATCAGAGATGTATTAACAGCTATAGATAATTCCATTGGCAGCTCAGGAGGAATCACAGAAGTAATAATGAGTGAACAACTAAGGAAAAGTTTGTACTTGCTCCTAGTGGGATCCTCAAGCCCCTACATCAAAGACGTCTTGATTGTCAGAAAATAACACTACACAAGCATCAAGCATCGCATCTACCTATCAAGGAACCATTTTTACCTTCTTTAGTACATAACCAGCAGCTATCACTGCAAATATGACCAAGAACAAAATGAACAACCCACTTTCCCAGCTGTTAGCTGTAACCTACAGTAAAATGTATGTACACACATTATATAAAATAAAAGTGGAGTAAAAGTAAAACCATAATGTATATAGGTTGAGTAGTCATAGTAAAAATACCCTCTCTGTAGAAAACAAAATTGTACGCATAAGTTTCCCCTGACTTGTTTCAAACCCAGTCCTCAGAACAACAGCCACACAGCCACCATCGGGGGTTTTTAAAGGAAAGCCCTGACTCCATTGAGATAATGAAAACATAAATACACAACCCATGAGATTATGAAACATTAATGATATTCGCTAAAAACCATCAATGATAACGTTTGTTGACTTAAACATATATTTTTGGATAAGCTACCTTATCCGGAGTATGCTGCAATATCTTAGTCCCACCAAATAAGACATGGCTTTTATCTCGCTTAGCTGATAATTTCTCCTCAGTTCCTCGGGCCATGATCGATACCTGAAAAATAATCCTACTATTATTTTCCTCCAGCAAAGACACAACGTTTATCATCAAACAACAGTACACAATAAGCCATAAGTGCCAATCGCAAACTTGCTTTGAAGAATAGCCCCATTGTCCAAGTGCAATAGGAAAATGGATATAAATTATTAGTATTTTGCGCTACCTTTTCTGGATAAAATACACCAAGAAGATAGCAGACATGTATTAGGTTTCCTTGGTTTGGATAGCACTCATCCCTCCCTATAAGCAATTATCCAAGAAAGACCCTGTACCTTACAAGGTACTGTGGGGAAAAATGACATAGATAAATAAATAAATAAAGAGAGAGCTCAACCAATTAAGGGTAGAGTATAATGAATCTTTTACATAATGTTTTCAGTTTTTTTGCTTTGTTTAGATAGTGGACTTTTTGTCCACGGCCAAACTAATTTTCTCATTTTTACATAAAAAAAATTTAAAAAAAAAAAAATCCATTAGTTAAAATAAGCAAATACAGAAATAGTAGACAAGAAGTTCATAGCATAAAAAAAAAGTACAGCCAAATATACGTCAAAAAAAATAAAAAATAAAAAAAAGAACATGGCACTATGAAACAGCCTAAAATCAACCCACTTCTTCTCCCCATCAAAAGACCCGAATCGTCCCATAAACTCTAGCCCCAAATAACTGCAGGAAGTTGAGGTTCCAAACCAAAACCAATTGGTAATTGGGTGAGTGACCCAACTCCTTATAAGCCCTTGCAAGGTTATTTCTTTACTTTCTGCTGTGAAACAATTCCTCACACCCTCATGTGTGGCAAAATTTAGCCTAACATATTGACAATTCAACTAAGTGACATGGAGCACGTGTGGCCATTAAGCTTCACACATGGGTGAACCTGCTCTAACACCATAAAGAAAAGTTGAGGTTCCACCCCGAAACCAATTGCCAATGGGGAAATGCCCCAACTCCTTATAAACATTTACAAAGTTTCTTAACTTTCCTATGCGGGACGATTCAACACAACCTCACAATGACCACCATAAAAATCAGAAAGTATTCTGGTACCCATAAATCCTGCAACCAGATAAAAGACAGAAAGTCCTGATTACTATTATCTTTTTCCTCCAAAACTGTATCCTGGTCCATCCCACAGAATCTCCTAACTTTCTAACACCAAATTTCCTCCAATATAGGGTTTAAGATCACAGTGAATTTAAAACCCATATTTTCGACAGTGAATGAAGTTTCATCCAGTTCAGGATCAGTTTACTATTGAATCACAGCTTCCTCGTATTGTCCCTCTTTTTTTTTTTCTTCCTCTACTCTTTCACCTACTTTTACTTCTATTTGCAGTCTTAGCTCTAAGTTCCTTGTCCAACTGAGTCCAAGAATGATTCATCAACCCACACCCTAATTATCCTCACAAACTTTGAATCAACCCTACATCTTCAAACTTAGATGAGAATATTATGGTTTTGTAACTGCATCAAGCCTCAAGGAAAAAGGATAAAGTGAAGACAAACATAAGGGTAAAATTAGTTTTAAATAAAATGAGAAAATTATTATTACTGGACTAAGCAATTTAGCCAAGCAATCACCGCCAGAAAGAATATACACACATTGAGATGCATAAATCTATGTGTGTGAACGAACATGCATAAATTAAAAAACCAAAATGCTGCAATGACATAGACAAGAGGTGACCACCTTCCATTGGGGAGTAGACTCGCCTGTGAGAATGGCTTCATTGACAATAGCACTTCCAGCTAATAGAAGCATATCCGCTGGCACAGCCCTATCTTCTCCATTTGGACCAGAAGCTCGCCCAATAGAAACAACATCACCGGGCAAAAGATCAGTTCCAGCAAGCTTTATCCACCTAAAATTTACAGCAGTCAATGCATAAAGAATAAACAGCTTAAATATTACGACAAATAAATAATTGCGTGTAGATAACGTACTTCCCACAGCGATGTACCATGAGGGTCTGGTTATCCACTCTGACACGTCTTAGCTCACTAAGAGTCTTCAACTGACTTTTAGCCATTGTTGACTCGAACATAAACAGCATAAAAAGTGTGAACAAACTGTAATACCAATATTCATCCAAACACCAGAGACCCACACAGAAGACCTACATGCAGGGAGCACAAGTAAATGTAGGTAAGGAAAGGGGGCATGCATGGAAAGGAAATCTCACATTAGAGAGAGAGAGAGAGAGAGAGAGAGAGAGCTAAAACCTGGAAGACAAAGAAGGGCTGCATGCAATTTTCTTTCATCAATTTCTGGAATGTAGGTTGTGGATACTCAAATCTGCACAACAAAGAAACGTGTACAACAAGGACCAGTTAAGAAAATGATAACTTAACTGGATCGTGCCTAATGTACCACATGCTCCACTAAAATAAAAATTCAAAAAAAATGAAAATTACAGAATCTTTCTTAAACAATAGCAGCCATCCTATCTAAAAGTACTGCAAAGAATGCAAACACATTAAGATACCCAGGAACGGAGCCTTTCCCCCAGCATCACCACCTCATCAACTGTAAAGCTTCAAAGACCCTTACCCTTAAGTCAAACTTTATTGTTCTAGACTCAGAATTCAAATACTGAACATTTCCAGTTTTTCCAAAATTGCTTAGACCACTCAATCTAACTTATCAAGGGAAATAAATATCATCTCAATGGGCTAAGCTTTATCATCCACTCATCTCTTAATTTTTTTTCAAACATTTTAGAAGTAATTGAAGCAGCCACAGAAATTGAATTCTATTAAATTTATTAACTTAGTCTATTAAATTTATGTTTGCTTATGCACATTGACAGCTTAGTGTAAAAGAGACACCAATATTTCCCAGCACTGAAGCGGCAATTTTGTTAATGTTAAAGCTTGACTTGGATAAAAATTGGATAAGGGATGATCAAGACTAACATTACTGCATTCCAAATGATGAGCAAGAAAAATCAAAACAATTGACGATAATTCAACAAATACGTTTTTTTTTTTTTTTTTTTTGTGAGAAGAAACTATAACAATTTATTAAAAAAGAAAAGTGAAATACACAGAAGTGGATAAGAAATCCACCAAGAACAGAACAAGAAAATCTCTCAAGAGGATCTGATTACAAGTAGGAAAACCTCAACCAAAATCACTTTACAACTGCTAACATATCCCACGGTTTGTGAGAAAGAGAGTAATTCTTAAAATACGTTTTCAAGAAGGAAAAAGGGAAATAAGAAAGGTAACTCACGCATTCCGTCCCCATTTTTCAGTAGCAGCAACAACTTTAGCCTCAGATCCATGGCCAGTACATTTTAAATAGTAACCAAATGATTCCTTGGTAGGGTAAGGAAGCTTGCAAAAGTTATCGTTCTCTTTGGAAAAGATATAACGTTGCTTTCTAAAGTCAAAGTAAATCTCTTCAATATCCACTGAAGATGAGGAATCTCCCTGCTGAAAAATTCACCAGACAAATCAAGGACTACTTCCCATATTGGGAAAGGATAGTAACCAGGAACTTTAGCACAATACTATCCATTGAATCTTTATGATAAAATTCAAAGAAAGTGTAGTCGAAGTATTCAAACTGTAAATTGACTTACAAGCTTACGGAAATGGAGTGATACAATTTCTTTAGAACCAGAAAATTTTGCTGGCGTTATTTTGCATGCATCTGCCTGGTGAATATCATTTACCTGAAGACCAAAAGAATCACCAATTACAACAAATCATCAAAAAGAAATTTCATCAAGTTACGTTCCAATTCATGTCTTCCCATACTAGTTAGGATATACATATATATTAACATTAAGAGTAATGCTATTGTGCTAGACTCTCAATTCTAATTATTGAGGCCAAGAAAAATGCTTCCTATCCAGACTCTCCTATTGCCGTCAAAATTGTTGATGAGTATAATCATGTACCAATATACGGTCCTCATTAACATGTCAAATCCTCACTCAGAATAGAGCATTGCTATATACTTATATAAGTACATATGTATTTATTATAAATGTATGACATCAAACACATGCTAAAAGGGGATAAGACTCCCATTATTAGGGGTTGTTTTCATGCGGAACCCCACATTTTTCTCCTATGCAATGGAACAACTTTATTGTTGTACCGTAAAGCACACACGCATATATAATTATACATACATAAATTGAGATCATATACAAAATTTATATACAGACCTTGCTATAATGTACAAAGCATTTGAAATCGACGGACCAAACGGTGAAAAGCCAAACGAGAATGTGAAGAGCTACAAGGGCACCGAAAACAATCCCGGAATCCACAATGTCAATGGTGGGCACAATTGTGGTAAGCCAGAGAGCGTAAAGGATAGCGAAAGGCCACACATCAAATCGCCACAGCAAGCTCTTAGTCTTCAACAAATCAACTTTATCCACCACCTTCCCTCCCACATGGAACCTCGACATCCCTCCCTATCACAACTACATTAACCAATCAAGTCAAATCAAACCCTCTTCACCAAAATTCAAAAATAATCAAATAAAATAAACAAGTTACAAAATTTAATCTCCGAAATAAGTTTCTTTTACTGGTTGTATCGAATTGGATGCCGGAAGATCAAATCCTTAGGGGACGAAATCGAAATTATGATTACCTGATGAGTCTGAATTTCAATGGCGATCGCAAGCCACGAGTTGCTCTATGGAAACCCTAAATTTGATGGTATCGATGGAGGAGGAGGGTGATACGGATGAAAGCAGGTGAGGTGGTGTACGATTTGAAAGCGGACTCTGCTAACTGCTTTAGCCCTAATTCATTTCAGTTTTGCGACTTAAACCCCCTTCACTTGTTAATTTTGATCCAAAATAAAAAGAACCCCTTTAGTCACTTTAACAGCACCGCCGACTAATATTATGCTCCCTCATATCTACTTTTTTCTTTATTTTTTTTTTCAGCTTTTTCTTTTTCTATTTTCCCATCAACCGGATCTCTCCACCAAGATTATAGAATCAAGTGATTCAGACCTTTCAAATTTCATCTAACGCCCAAGAATTATTACAGCTTTTAAGGGGTTAAAACAGGTGGGTCTTTGGATGAAATTTAAAAGATTCGGATCACTCGAAAGTCTCAATTCTGTTTGTCGTATTCGTGCTAACTCGTTATCTCAACATGTTTATTTATGGGTAAAAAATATAAACTTGAACCGAACTTGTTAAAATAACAGGTTGCACGACCCAACTTGTATCACATGTTAAGTTTTTTCTTTCCTTTTTTTTACAAATAGAATTCAAAACTTGATGTAAGTGGTGGAAAACTATTGCAGCTATGGTCTTTTTCTTTAACTCATTTCATTTTGGGTTCAAACCATTTTTTCCCTTGAGCTTAGTTTCTTTAGAAGAAATTAATAAAAATGCCCTCCTTGTTTGGGAAAAAAAAAATTGGATAATATATTCATACAAAGTTTAACAATCAATATATCAAACTTAATTGAAATCAGTATCGCACTATTACTAATTAATATAATCTCCAAATGTCATGAAATCACTGATTTAGGGTTCCTCTATGGAAAAATGAAGTACATTTGTGTTTGGGCCCAAAATAATATTGTTGGGCCGAGTGTAGGTTTGTACTCGGCCCAAAGCCGTGTCAGAAATACTATAGACTGCCTAATGATTCTGGACCATTTAGCAGGGATGGTCGAGCCCTATCACAAGAAGGAGTAGTTCAGATAGGCAAAGAGGGTCGAGGAAGTCTTGGTGAAATTAGGATTCTCAACCAACAATGAATAAAGCCCCGAAAGGGGGTGAGTTCAAAGTCCTAATGGGAGCAAGGTTGTTCGAAGCAAAGTTGGAGCGAAACAAGAACTCCCAATCCAGATAGGAGTCTAATTCGATCTCAAGAATGAGTTGATGCTATAAATACAAGAAATCATGCAATAATTGAAGACGGCCAATTCAACACACAATTGCCCTGCGCAAAACCTATCAAAAAGCTTGAGATTTTTATTTTTTTTCTCACCGACACACCTTCAGTTTGGATAAACAACACTGTGAAGGCAACCGACGAACACCTTCAGTTTGGATAAACAGCACTGTTGCCGTAGAATCAGCTGACCGAGGAGTACCTTCAGTTTGGATAAACAGCACTGCGTCGAGGCTGACTAGCTACCTATCCAAGTCTCGGCCGAGAAGGGTTTTCGAACATTTGTTGGCAAAGGTCACCTTATTAGCCTTTTCGGCGAAGTAAGGTGTTACGAGCTACGACATTCAGCGTACTGGACGCCGAGTGATTTTATGATTGGATACTCACAAATGAATTTCAGAGTTCGGCATTCTGATGGCCGAACCACATTCACCATCAAGACATACATAACCTTTGAATATTTGTGTCCATATAGTCTGGTGTCGATTCGACGTACTTATACTTTTACGAACATAATCACAATGATCGAATCGGGCACCGACGATTTGTGAACTTCGCAGAACTAGTAGCCTTGTCTTCAAGCTCTAGAACCCGAAGACCGAGAGTGTTCCTTCCTCGGTCACAGTCGCAAGGTAAAGAAGTCAGCAACGCACTCAACGCCACATCAACAAATTTTACTCCTTGGCCAAGCTTGGCCGACGAGTTGGCACGCCCTGCATTCAACCGAAGGATTTAGTTAGCTTATTAGTTGCTCGGCCTGCACGCTGCATAGGTTTTGCAATTTTTAGGGTCAACAATATGAAATAGAGAGATTAAAATACGCTTGTGTTTGTAGACGAAAGTAATATACAAATCAAAATTTTTTTGCTAGAGAAAAGTAGGAATTAATATATTCATAAGTTCCACTTAATCAATTGTAATATAGAGAAAATCATATGATGATGATTTTTCTTTTCAGTTAAAAACTTTTTATTAAAAATTTATACTCATATGTAATATATGAGAAGATAAATTTTTTTGGGGCTCCTCAGAAATACCGAGCCATGTTCCACTGTACCTTTTGTACATCCACTAATCATCCTCTATATTTACACTAAATAAAAATATTGCGAATTTTGTCACTAGTACTAGAGTCTAGAGGTATTCCTCTGCACTTAAAAGTGAGAGGTCTTATATTCGATTCTTGCCAAGGGCGAATTTGAACCGCATTATTATAGCTAGCCCAGTGTGAGCACGGGTCGAGTCGAGCCCAAATTTAGAGGAACCAAACCTTACCTGTTGTAAATAGTAACAGGACGGGGCGAGCCGGGTAATGGATTTCAAAATGGGAAATCGGACCTAACCAGACTCGTTTCAAAGGGACGGGGTCCACGGGTCCAATATCATTTTCTTTTTTGTCAACCACATAAGGAATGACCTTCATCACAAAAGAGAATAAGCAAGCAATATTCAATCGCACAACAGCAAGCAACAAATCAAAGCAAACTTAGATGCAAAAACAACAAATCAAACCCCTTTGATCATGCATATAGACAAAACCAACCAAACAATGATCAAAACATCAAAATTGAAAAGAAACAGCAATCAGCACAGAAACAACAAAAAAAAAAAGAAAAAAAGAACATTACCCATAACTCACAAAGACTAATCTTCAATATCTGTATCTAGAACCTAGAACATAATCTACGAGAAACTCACGGTAATCCTAATTCAAAAACTCTAAATCCCTATATTACAAATTCACATAACACAATAAAAAATCCTAATTAACAAATTACATAAATTTTAGCACGATGATGGCAGTGTCCTCGATGGCGGTGATAGGTGGTGGTGGTCTTGACGACAGTGATAGTGACTATGGTGAATCGGTGATGGTCTAGGACATGGGTTCTTTGATGTCGTCGAGTAGGTGATTCAGGAGTGGGGGAGACTGAGAGAACTGTGGCGCGGAGCTGGTCGCCATATTGGTAATGGGTGATGAAGGTGAATCGATGATGGTCTCGGTGATGACGTTAACTCAGTAAGCTTCAAACTTATTTTCCTAGTAGGTGAAGACGCTGATCTCCTTCTTCGTGACCCCATCGAGTAGGTGATTTAGGAGTCGAGAGAGAAACCTGCTCGATTTGGGAATTTGAGAGAGTGGAGAGTATCTAGGAATTCGACAGCGGAGAGACCGAGAAAGTAGATATGTTTATAAATGGAACGGTGGAGATACATATGATGAAGAAGAGTATAAACGGTCTTGGTGGGGGGGGGTGGCTTTTTCAGAGGTAGAAGACCCGTCCCGCTCAGCCAATTATGTGGTCCCAGCCTGCCCTGCCCCGTCCCGTTTTAAGTTTACGAAATTTTGTACCTGCCCCAAACCTGCAGGACCCACCTCGCCCCATAAGTCCTAGACCCGTTTGCCCACCTCTAGGCAAATTTAGGCCAGGATTCCCCTTTTGGGTTAGTGGGGGGCCAGGATTCCCCTATATATATGTATTTTTTTAGTTTTATATTTATAAATTCATTGAATACAATGATTAAGATCTAATATGATAAAATGCAATGATAAAAAAAAAGATTTGAAGGTCCAAATTTAAATACAACGGCTTAAGTAATTAAAAAAAAATCTTTCATATGTTTCATATTATTTCATAGTGTTCCACAAGTTTCATGATGTCAGTTTATTGATTTTTAATATTTATCGAAATTTAATTATTTTTAGGTTAAAATGTTAATAAAATTAAATTAGGATAGTCTATATAGTTTTTTTTTTTTTTTTTTTTTTTTAAATATAGTTACTTTAAGAAAAAAATTATTCTAAATTCATTTTTTACTATTCTCGGGCTAAAAATTTAACTCAGAAGGGTTGGAACAGAAAAACTGTTTCTAGTTAAAGTCTAAATTTTCTAGGTTAAAAATTTTAAGTTTTAACCTAAGGATTGGAGATGGTCTTAGTGTAGATTGTTAAAAAAAATTTAATATTTTTAATAAATAAGAAAATATGCCTTCAATGATAATAAAGTTGTTTACGAGTTTCATAATAAAATAAAAAATAAAAAAAAACTAATGAAAATGACTTGAAAACATTGAGTTTTAATGATAAGGACAAAATAAAGGGTAAAGTGAATAGTACCACGATTGACTTTTTAGTATGAAAATGTGATTTTTCGTTAAAGTGAACAGTACCAAAATTTTTTTGTTAAAATTCCCCAAAAAAAATTGAGCGAGTTTTTTTTATTATTAATTTTCTACCTTTTTTATGCATCCAAGTTTTTGATGTATGTACCATGAATGAATGGAATGGATTTACAGAGAAAAACATATTAACAGGTTGACCAAGAAAACATCAGACCCAATTATGCCTAAACCCATAATTTTATTTTTTTTCATGTCGAGTTTTCGTGTCGCTCGTAAAATTGCTAGATCTAGTTCACACCCATTTTCCATTGTAATTAGATACTTCTAAAATCTAGTACTACAATCTAATTGTATTCTTATGAACTACTAAATAGATTATTTCAAAGTTCAACTCCTATAAATGACGACTTCGATATCAAACACGTACCTACATATTTTCATAAATTGTTTTGTATTCGATCCGAACCTTCCATTCTGTGAGAAACGTTGTATGATGTTTTTAATTTGTGTACGCTTGACTCCAAGGGGTTTTACGTTCCGCCCAGCAAATACACAAGGCAAATAGATGACCAAAAATAAGCATACAGGCCAACAAAGAGTAAAACGCTCCAAATCACATAAAAAACAAGGAAACGTGCATATAAGCAATCGACACACTAGCTGGATATCCCCAATGCGTATTAGCTCGTGTTTACAAGACTATCAAGAAATTACCGTGTGCACCGGGCACACCAAAGAGCGTAACTTTACTTTTTATTGATCACAAATTCAGTGCCTCTATGTTCATAAAATGTCACACATCCATCCCTAGTTCGGGGAACAAAACATGCTGTTCTGAAGCATTTAAGGACAAAACTGAAAAACCGAACGCCGTCTTTAGGGCAAAACTAATCACCACATCACTTCAGTTTCTGGAAAAGCTTTGGAGCAACCTGCATCGTGCAATTGTAGTTTTACCCTTCTAGGGGAACAAACAAGACGGTAAAACTAAATGAGTTTCAAGACAATTGAACAGTACTACTTACACATTTGTCGATACAAGACCAGAAATCAAAATATTGTCCAGTACAATGCTTGTGCCCGGTTTCATCATCTTGGATCCTCTTAACACATGCCTGTACCAAAGTATGAAATTACCCTTTTTACACACGCTTTGCAAACTAATTCAAATTCTAGGGCCACAAACTTTGATTCCGTGTAGGTAGGAAAGGCTTGCATTTTCTGGTTCATCCCACGTATGTACTGAACAAATGCTTAAACAACGAAATCAAACTACTAACACATGTATGACTCAATAACTTTCTGTTTTTGTTTGTAAATTACATTACACGTTTGACATTTTCATCTCCTGTCATTTTGAGTTTATGCTGAACTCTTGAATCTTGAACTAAAAGTTGCTTTCTATTTTCAGAATTTTGTCAAACTGTTTTTGGCGTTCGCGATATGTGCCTTAATAGCAACCAAGACATTAGATGTCAAGCCCGTCTTCTAGGGTGACCTTTATCCTGGTCGAAGTAATGAAACAAGGGAGAAAGACACTTCATTGTAGAAGAGCATTAGGATGTTGCACATACCTGATACTCGAGTAGAGGTTTCACACACTTTGGCTTGCATAACTCTTCAAGGTACTTCTTTTGATCAACAGGTTCCTCGTCCGCCCTAAATATATTTTACCAAAAATATTACACAAAAAAATAGGACGAGACATACATGCACAGACAAAAGAAAACGGACATGGCCAATCAATAATAGAGGCGTTGCAAACAAAGCCAGATAGAGCATTGGCAAATACATAATAGTAGAATGAAATTGAGCAACCAATACCAACTTTTCAGGGAAGGATCCAGCAGTATGAACATTCAGAAATGACCATTTTCATTTTGTTATGGAAAGAACAAGGTTTTCTGCTAATTCTGCAATGATCATGCATTTTTTTTTTTTTTTTATAAATTTACGTAGCCACTTTTGCGAGATACTAATCCTAAAAGTCTAGGATCTACCTATTATATTATCACCTACATTTTAACTTCAGAATATGTGTTCGTCAATTAGAGATTATTTCTATTCCCTTTCTATTCTTATATCCCTTACAAATTATCCTGTGTCATTCCTGTAGTAATGCACAATGGTAAAAATAGTATCCTATTTCTTATTTTCTACAGCACACTTTTTATCTTCTTAACGATGTACCCTATGGATCTATTCATTTTCCCTCTTTGAATAACTAATTATATTTATAGGAAGCTTCAAATGAGGGACAACTCTGTAGGGCCGACTTAGCATTGTATTTAAATGATTCAAACCACCTATGTTTTCATGGCTTCCCTCCAAGATCACTTGCAACAAATCACTCAAATCCGAAACCTTGATTGCATGGTTATCATTTAGTGTTTTCTTGAAATACTGTGTTCATCTAGTTTTTGTACTGCACCTATATGTCTTACATTTTTCGGATTTGTCTCTTTTTTTTTTTGTGAGGACAATCTTTGAGCGAAGAACTAAAACATAGATAGTTCAGATCATTGAAACAAAATTCGGAGCGAACTCAACGAGTTGTCCTTATTTGAGGGATTTCTCAACAGACGGGGACTCAATTTACACACACACACACACACACGCATACATATACATACTATATTGAACACGATCTTTCAGTTGGTTGAAATCAGTGAGCTATGGCAAATATCATCATCTATTACATTAAAACTTAGTTAATGAAATCTAAACCAGCATCATCTGAGAAGTTAGAAGAATGATATCATGAGATGAGCATATATGATTTCTTTACTTCCATGATCATGAGACAAAGTAAGATCTCCAACCCTAACTTTAATGATATAACAGAAAATATGAAACCATTTGAGCATCCCCCTGCTTTTATAAAGGAAAAATATTTGTAGTTAGAAAAGCAGGAGTTAGAACTTAGCTAGCCACAAAGCCTAGTTCTATGTATTGTACTGTTGCTAAAGCTGAATGTCATTGTCAGTAGTAACTCCTGTTCACTAATCATCACCGTCTAATACGAATTTTCAATTGAGAACTAATTGGAAGATTCTTTAGAACGAGGTCCTCAATAGAGGATCCACTTCAAAGCTAACTGGAAGGATGAACTTGATGGAGTAACAAATCAAAAGCTCTATGGAATATATATATATATATATATATATATATAACTGGTAATCTATCCCTCTATCTAATGGATATTATGCAACATATTCAGCTCTCAAGCGGGTTATCTGCTTCACTAAAATCACTGTTTTTTGCACATCTAACATTTTTAAATCCATAAAGCACCTTTTGTTAATGGTTTTAAAAGAAAATGAATAAATAAATAAATAAATAAAGAGTTCACAAACCGTAGTGAAACCACAATTTTAGACTCTTGTTCAGATTGGAAAACAAAGTGCAAGCCATATATATAATATATCCCAAATACAAAACTTAGAACAGATTCAAACAATACAACAAAAGTATAATACTTACATAGCAAATGATCAAAGAGAAGCCGAGAAGTCACACGACTCGGTACAAAGGAGCCTCCAAGTGACCTGACTGCATCACGTAACCCAGACGAAAAACATCTCAAATACCCGGGTCGAAAAATGCATAATGAGATGCAAATCACTAAACAAAAGAGCAGCAAATGCAAATCTATCACTTGGCAGGTGTTTCTGAATTAAAAACAGAACAATGGCGGCGAAGGCGAACACTGCTAATAATTACTAGTATTAGATCCATCAAAGAAACAAATTAGTTCAATCCATTCAAGAACTTAGCTTTTTACTTCACTAAATTACATACATGCCAGTTTAAAGCGAAGGATACTAAGAAATATCTGAAACCAAAAAACCCAATACTCAAAACCCTTTGAATTCTTATTACCCCATAACAATTCCACTTATCCATCCACATCTCGCATGAACAAATACAGGTTTAATTCAATTAATTTTAAAACAAAATTTGATTAAAAAAGAAAAAGAAAAAAGGGATTAAAGAGTAAAACAGATCTGATTAAAAATTGTAATAAAAATTGCAAAAATATGATAAATATGATGGTTCCCAAGATATACGAAAACAAGTAGAGAAGAAAATGGGGGTTTGGTTTTTACCTGTGAGACTGAGTCCACCGCAAGACTGCGCTGCTACGGAAGTTGCGAGAGAGATGACAAATCGCGAACCAGAGCTTAATTCAGCTGCTATACTCTTGCCCTTTTCACTTTAGCATATAACGCTGCGTTTAATTACCTGGGCTGATGTAGGATCCCAGCCCAACTACATAAGCCCATGCCATAGACAGTCTTTATGTCTATGATCTTTCCATCTTATCTTCTAGTAGTTTCCTTGTTGCATTGCATGATTCTCCTTTTCATATCATTTTTCTCGAATGAACGGTTGAGATTTAACTAATTTTTAGTTTTTGACCATCTTCTAGTAGTTTCCTTTCTTGCATGATTCTCCCTAGTATATTATTTTCACAAATGAGCGGTTGCGATTTAATGTATGGATACCGTTTATCATGGTTATTTCGATAATATTGGTGAAATATGGTATGGAAACATTGTGATGTTTTTTTTCTTTCTTTTTTCTTCTTAAGTGGTCAGTTCGTCAAAGAACAAAGTGATCAGCGGTGGATATTATCACTTCTATCGATATTAAATATCAAAACCAAAGTAAGGAGTTATGATAATTTTAAGAACCATTTTGGCTAAAAAGTCTAAATGTGTCAATAAAACTCCATGGGTGAAACTCTAAGGGTGAAACTCTAAGAGATCTAAGCAGATTATAGAGATAGAGAGATAGAGAGAGAGAGAGAGAGAGAGAGAGAGAGGGGGGGGGGGTGAGATTTCTATTTATCTCATATGAAATAATGTTCTCGATGCATGACATGCATTTCCAGATATATATGTACAATTGATTAATCAAGAAACTAATCGACTCCAATTAACATAGATACAAAGATCAACACAAATACAAGGATTTTGTTGTGCACTTGTACTAGCAATCATCTAGCTGGGCTATGGTCTGGTGTGGATGAGTCTAGTCTATCAACTCATGTCCAAAATTAATGCGACCCACCTACAAACCGATTCAATCAAGCTTCATGGTTAGCTTGGCTCGACTTTGATGCTTTGATATGTGAAAAGTTGCATCTATTTCGCTCATACAGAAATGATATCGGAAGAACAAGCTTAGATGAAGATGGAGTTAGGAGTTAGTTGTGAACTTTAATATTGTTTCATGCTAATCAAAACACATAACTTTACTTACCTGGAGAAGACGACATGATGAATTGTTGAATGATCAAACACGAGGGCGGGATAGCTTGCATCACATCTATGTACTGCTACTCCTTGTACAATGAACTGATGGGGAGTTCTAAAGTTGTGATGTATTAGCAGCGTGAGACCTCAAACTTATTATCTCAAATGAAATAATATAGTTGCGCTACGTGTTCATATTTTATTTTCAATGGACAAAAATGGGAATTTTTTACTTCAAAATTTAATATATAATTTATTTATGAAAAAAAATCGAGATTGTTAGATTGAAGTTATTGTTTGAATCAGAAGGTCAAAAAGTGTCACGTGGTAAAGACCGTTGCATTTCCAACTTTTGACTGGACCCCATTCAACTTGTTCACGTAGATGACGTCATCCCACCATGGCTGGGCTTCGGACTATAATTGCCATGGCCCCAGCTATGGTTCCACGCTCACAACAATGGGTGGAGGGTGTTTGTGGCACCTTGCCATTGCAAAATATGATGAGTGGAAGTGCTCTTGAGTTTTTTCGTGTGAAAAAAAAAAAAAAAAAAAAAAAATCATGTGTTGCTTCTAGGGCTGGAAAAAATTCCCGAAAATCCCAAACCAAACCGAAAAAATCCCAAACCCAAACCGAAACTATCCCAAACTTTGGTAATCCCATACCGAAAAATACCGAAATATTCGGTATGGAATTGGTTTCAGATTTCTTTTCTTCGGTATTCCCGAAGTCCCGAAATCTTTTCTTGTTTTTGGTTCCTACTTTCCAGCGCTACATCTGCAAAGAACAATGAAAAAATAAAACAAAAAGCAGAGTCTTTCGGTTCCACTAGCAAAGGAACAAAAATAAAATAATATGGAAAAGGCATGTGATGGTGATGCCTTGTCGGTTTGGGATAAAAGCACAAAGCTTTTTGGGAAACTAAAAGCGCAAAGCTTTTGTTTTGGTTTTGAATCTTGATTCTTGAGGCAGATGAGAGAAGCAGTCTTCGTGTTGGGAAGCAGAGATAGGAAGAAGCTCTCTCGTCTCTGTCCTCGACCCATTTCTCTCTCTATCCTTTCTGAAGCTCTCTCGTCTCTGGGTTATGAATCCTCAGCGCTGCGCATGCACGATTCATAACCCACAACAAATAATTCCATTTGATGATCACTGAAGCTCGAGAGAAAAAGATTGGATTTTTGCATGTGGGTTCTGAAGGATTTGTGCAGAAATGGCATAAGAACATGTGATTGTGAAGAGGAGTGGGTGTGGCCGTGTGGGGTTGGGAGCGAGGTGGACTCAGAGTCGCCGCCGTGCTCGAAGAAAAAGATTGGATTTTTGCTTGTGGGTTCTAAAGGATTCGTGCAGAAATGGCATGAGAAGATGTGATTGTGGAGAGGAGTGGGTGTGGGGTTGGGAGCTAGGTGGATTCGGAGTCGTCGCCGTGGTCGTTGCTTTCTGAGAATGGTGGAGGTGGCGGAGGAGAATGGTATTAAGATCTCTCTCAAGAGGAGGCTTGTGAAGAAGCCACTGGAGATTGCTGGTGTTGGCTGCGTCCCGAACCGTACCGAAAAACCGAAAAACATTCGGGAATACCGAAATTCGGGAAAGGCAAAATTTCGGATCGGTTTCGGTTGCTAAAATCTCATCCCGAACTTTTTCAGTTCGGTATTTGGTATATAGTTTTCGGTTCGGTATCCCATACCGAACCACCCCTAGTTGCTTCTCTCTCAACTCTCTTCTTTACAGCACTCTAACTGTTTAATTATTTGCTTGTCTATGAAGTTGAGTGTGGATGCATTGATAAAGTGGATTGACTGGTTGGTTCAAATTGTTTTTCAATGTACTCAATTTGATTGATGTATTATTGAAAGGACGGCTTCGTACGGTTATAATTAATCAAATTGATTTGGTCTCTGAATAATTAGTTGGAAGCTAGTTAGAACTGAAGAGACGTGCGTGCTTCATCTATTTTTCTTTTTGTGCTATGCCTCATGGTAGCTTTCAGGCAACGCATCTTTTATAATTAAAGATTGGACTTTTATTGTTTATTTTAACATTTGGATTTCAGATGGATCATATTGAACAACCATCTATACTGTGTTATAGTGCTTTGAATCTAATCCAACAAAAAGAATAATCCAAAAAAAAAAAAGAAGTAAAACTAAAAATCCAATGACAAAGAATAGCCATGAGGCTCTGTCACAACTACTACAAGTACTGTACACAAATCATGGAGTGCCCACAAGAAGTTATTCTTATCATCTCTGTTAAGATCCCACGTTATACGAACGGAAATTACCTAAATGTGACGGTATCTCAAGCCAACAAGTATTGATTCTTATTGGTGTCCCGGTTTCGTAGGGGTAGCTCATCAGTCTGACATATCTCATATGACTTTGCAGTATTTAGTTGGTTGGTTGGTTTTATCCTATAGCAACGTCAGTGGTTTAATCAGTCCAAGTTCTCATCCTGAAAATGTGGAATATAATATCTACTAATGCCTCTCCAATTCCATTTGTCGAACCCTAGTTCTTGCATATTTTATAGTTCTCGATCATTCCATCATTCCATCATTTCAGTTTCTTCTTCTACGTACTCTTCTTTAACAATCTCCGAAATCTGAATCCTCATTATTCACTAATAATGGATCATGCGGCTGATGCTCAGAGAACTGATCTGATGACCATCACTCGTTTTGTTCTTAACGAGCAGTCCAAGCATCCGGAGGCGCGTGGCGATTTTACCATCTTACTCAACCACATTGTTCTCGGTTGCAAATTTGTCTGCTCCTCCGTTAGCAAGGTTTTTATCTTCATGCCCTCCATGCCTTTATTTCAGTTTTTAATCTTGGTCTATCGATCTTATCTATTTTTACTTTCCTCCGCACTTTCAGTTTTAAAGTGCATGCTTAAAACTCTATCTCCATTGGCAATCTTTGAGATGGATCCATCTCATTCACTGATAGACAAGATGATGTCGTTTGTTGGATTAAATGAAAAAAAAAATAAAAATTCTGGTTTTCTTTTCTTACCTTATAATGTCTATAGTTAGACCATTTCCAACCGAAAGGTCCAGAGGGCCGAAAATAACTCAAAAATCGTCTCCAATCGAGGACTAAACCAAAGAGCTCGTGGGTCCCGTTGAACAAAAAAGGGTCAAATGGCCAACCGGCTGACCATCTTCAACCAGTCAACCAGCCCGTTGGCTAGCCCAATTTCTTTTTTTTATTTTTTTGTTCTTTTCCATTTGCCCAGCCCTTTTACTTTTTTTTTTTCATTTGCTCAGCCCATTTTAGGGTTTAGGGCTTAAGTATTTATTTGGTCAATTTTTTGTTTTTTATGCTAAGCCCACTTTTCTTTTTTATTTTTTGGACTTTTTATTTTTAATTTCTAATTTTTTTCCTACACCATTTCTCACATATTTTCACCATTCTATACTATCTTATCTCATTTTATTTCAATTCTTTACATTCCATACTATAACCCTTTGGCCCTTAGTTGGAGACGGTTTTTTGTGACAGAGCTAAAACTAGCCATATGACCCATTGACCCTCGGTTAGAGATGGTAATAAATATGACCATGCACTGTTCATTAAAATATTAATTTCTTGGAGTGCCAAAGAGCTAAAACGAGGTCTTTGGCTAGCCTTGGCTTGGAGATGGCCTTAGGTCCTGTGTAGGAGTAAGATATCATGAACCCTGATAAAGGATCTAGAAAAGGTATATATCATGTAAGAGAGAAATACCCTGACACTAATGGGAAGAATCAGTCATACTTGAGACCTCTTACAACAATAAGATACTTTTGAATGTTAAACTCTCCTAATGTCTTAATATATTACTCCATATGTGATACGTATAGGGCCATTTTAGGATAGTATCGGACTCCTAACTTACACGTATCTAGTCTGTAGGTATTAGTATCAGTATTATATTAATTTAAACTAAGCAAATATTAATCTATCTAGTTGTCACGAAAACCGCTATATATCTATTTTTTCCTGATCAAAGAGCTTCCCAATGAAATTATGTATTCAAATGTAGATAAATTGAGTATGTATTCACTATTTATTTATTTATTCATGTCATATTTATATTTTTCATCTGCAGGCAGGTCTTGCAAAAATAATTGGACTTGCTGGAGTGACCAATGTTCAGGTGAGCAGCCTATATGACTATATGTATATTAATTTGTTCTTTTTGTGAATCGTAGTCTGGCTAAAGTGCACACTGTATTTGGCTGCTGTTTCATTTTTAGGGTGAAGACCAGAAGAAATTGGATGTGCTTTCGAATCAAGTTTTTGTGAAAGCGCTAACTAGCAGTGGCCGTACTGTAAGTCTGTTGAAGGCTCGAAGCATATCATTAATTTGTCACTGGCACTACTGAATTAGTTGTATTACTTTCAGTGTTAATTAGACTCAAAAGGTCAGGTTATTACTCACGTGCCTACGCCCACGTCTTCCAGTTGAACCTGGTTTAGATCACTTCTGAGTGTTTTAAGTGCAAAGTAAATACAAGGAAAGTGCGACTTCCATTAGGGTCAGCGTCATAATTTGTTTGTTTGTTTCGAAATTTGCCTTGTTCCAGTGCATTCTTGTTTCGGAAGAGGATGAAGAGGCCATATTCGTAGAGCCATCAAAGCGTGGAAGGTTTCTAGTTTCTACCGTTTGCGTTTCTATATCCTTTCGGGTATACAGCTACAGTTGTATATAGTTAGATACTTAGGTGTGTTCAAGTAAATTCCTGTTGGTTTTGCAGATACATTGTTGTTTTTGACCCGTTGGATGGATCCTCCAACATCGATTGTGGTGTTTCTATAGGAACTGTAAGTATTGGCTAGCCCCTTTCTCTTGTGACTGGCCTTGTTAATTAATCTTGTAGATTAGTTAGTACATATTTAAGCTAGCATTCACCTGCACTCAGATCTTTGGGATTTACGTAGCGAAAGATAAGCAAAACCCAAGTCTTGAGGATGTACTGCGACCTGGGAACAAGATGGTAGCCGCTGGTTATTGCATGTATGGAAGCTCTTGCACGGTAAATTACATACAATTTTTCAACTTGAATTATAGCTCTGCAACAATTCTGTTGTGAAATGTTTGCTAATAAAGTCGGCGTGGAACTGCAGCTGGTGCTTAGTACTGGAAATGGAGTGAATGGCTTCACGCTTGATCCATCGCTAGGGGAATTTATATTAACTCATTCCAACATTAAGGTGCGCATATATAAACGGCATATGTCTACTTGATTGCTCTCGTTTAACTTGACAAAATTGGATTGGACACAAACAGATTTCAATCTAGTGTCAATTTTTTATTATCCTTTGCTGTTGATCAATTTGTTAGGAGCTGAAGAATGCATATAATATGACAGTTAACGACAATATAACACCAGGAGACTAGCTAGATGTACTCTTACTCTTCAAGTTTGTGCAGATTCCGCAGAAGGGAAAGATCTACTCAGTAAATGAAGGAAATGCACAGAACTGGGATGAACAAACTACCGAGTATATGCGTCCTGAATATTAATTACATAATTTGCATTGTGAACAACTTTAAAATTGTAAGTGATTCATAAAAAATAGAATCAATCACTAGTATAATCAATGCTTTTATCTCGCAGATATGTGGAAAAATGCAAGTTCCCCCAAGATGGTTCATCTCCCAAGTCTCTTAGATACATTGGAAGGTGATTCATTCTTCGTATTATCTCTGTTCCTAGATTTTGCTACTCTTTTTATCGAATTGTAAGCTTACGCGTCCTTCATATGAAAATTATGCAGCATGGTTGCTGATGTGCACCGAACATTGCTATACGGAGGCATGTTTATGTACCCTGCCGATAATAAAAGCCCAAATGGAAAACTACGGTACAAGCGCGCTCTCTCTTTATCAACTTTTATCCCACTAATTATATGCTATGCCAAGTGCTTTAAGGCTTACGTGCCTTTGACGTGCATTTTGATTCTATGGAATGAACACGAATCATTTTACATGTACACTATTTACCATGTCATTTTATTGCATTCTGATGCAGACAGTTGCACACAAATTCTCTTGGACTTAGTTCTTGTAACAATTTTTTTCGTAGATTAGTTCTTGTAACAAGAGATTTGGAATTTAATAAGAACTCAATTTCCTCATTGAAACAGAGTTCTTTACGAAGTTTTCCCGATGTCATACCTGGTTGAGCAAGCAGGAGGTCAAGCTTTTACTGGAAAGCAAAGGGTATATTAGTTGGCCATACTTTTACCTTACACTACAAGATTAACTTATTTCTAAATATACGTTATTTGATCAAGCAGGACGTCAAGATTTTGCTAAATTTTTAACTTTCTGAATCACTTGGATATATAATAACTTACCAAATGGTTAATATTGCAGGCCCTAGACTTGGTTCCAAACAAGATACATGAGAGGTCCCCAGTATTCCTTGGTAGCTATGACGACGTCGAGGAAATTAAACAACTGTATGGGGTTAAGAATAGCATCTCCAATGGCTTTTCTAGATGAGGTCCTAGCTAAAATCTGGGGAGGATTTGGAAAAATCCATCTCCAATCACACTTCTTATCCACCTCCTAAGATAGGGATTCTCCTCGGAGCTGCTAAACCTCGGGAGTAAGAAAGGAGCTTTTATAATTAATTATTAATATTTTAGCTAAAATTTAATTAGATAATGAGCATGATAGGAGATGCTCTAATTGATACATGTACGTGTTTTGCTTTATTCTTTATTCTTTTTTTTTTTTTTTTTTTTTGTCAAGCGTGATTTGCTTGATTGGATTTCAATGTCCATGCATCGTGCATCTGCTTGCAATCTGACAAGTTGGTCCTCGTGTTTTAATTTGTTTACTGTTTGAACATTTTCATCAAGTGGCGTTAGCCCAAATTCCCTACTCATCAGTGAAAAGTATCACTAGTGTATCAAAGAAAAAAGAAACGCTAGAAGAGTGTTTACATTAAGAAAAAGGGAGAGTAAACCTCTAAAATTGATTAATATTTGGATGAAAATTTGTCTTCATTAATCTATCTCGGAGACACACGATGACATGATCGTAATATTCAAAACATTTTTTGACCTTAAACAAAATGGTGTATTTTTAAGAACAAAACTACTGAAAAAAGGCAGTCCTAATAAGTCTCTTTGTCTTGACAGATGTATAAATATTTATTCTTCGTTTTTTTGTGTCTGTTTGCAGCTTTAGAAACTTTACCCTGAACCTTGGCTTAGCAACGATCCTTTTTCCTTATTCTTTGGTTTTTCTTGTTTTGACTCACTTAAAACTCCAGATGGCCTTTCACGATGGTTTTCTTTCATTTCTTCGATCTGCAAATACCGAATCAGTGTGTTAAATTATAGGTTTCAAGCTAAATGTCTATATTAGATATAGCCTAATTTTATATAGGTTACAATCATTGTGTTAAACATAATAACCAAAAAATATGTATGACTTTAGAATCTGAAAAACAAGATGTAGCATACACAAATAATACTCACAATTAGCATTGATATAGCTCACATTGGAGAGGTAATATTGTGATCAAATGATAAGCCACAAATGGGTGAATACAAGAAAATAAAGAAACTATTTATATATAGTGTAGTAGTACGATAGTGGTTTGATACAAGCTATACTGTAAAAGGTGGATCTGAAATTTTGAACCCAGAGCGTTGGGTCACAAGGTTTTAGCTTAATCACCAAAACTGGAGATTATGTATGTACTAGCTCAAAAGTCAAACAAAGAACTATAAGTGCTATTAAAATGGGTCATTTTGGTTTTGGTTCCGGTCCCTAGTCAACTTAATTGTTAGACTGAAATCTTATTTGTTTAAATATTTTGATCGAGGTCCTTAACCTTTTTTAATTAAGAGATTTAACTCACACATTTATGCATTTAATGTCCAACCAATTATGAAATTTAAACAAATTCAAATAATATTTTTAAAATCTAATAAATACTTAAAAATCAATTTTAGAGTAATATTGTTCTTCACAAAAATTATAGCAACAAAATAATGTACCAACATAATTATTAACATATTAAAAAAAATAGATATATTTTAAAACATAAAATAAATACATATAATTAGCATGGATACATTTAGCAAAATTAAAAAATGGGTACAAATACATTAAAAAATATGGGTACAAATACAAATAAAAGTTTAAAAAAATATGAGCACAAAAAGGAACTAATATATGAGTAAAAATTAAAACTGAAGGGAAAGTTGGTACAAATTAAAAAAATGGTTGCAAATTAAAAATGGGTACAAACTAAAAATAAAAATATGTGATTAAAAATTTAACCATAAATATAAATATCCAAAATAGATATGATTGTGAATTTAAAACCATTAAGATATAAGCAAACTTAGACCAAAAACTAAGAACGTATTTACGAGCCTAATAATACCATTAGTACCCAAACAATTTAGGTCTTTAATTTATGTAAATTTGTGGTCCATTCTAAACAAATGAGTTTTTTTTTCTTCTTATCAAAGAATAAAAATTATAAGTTGACTACTATTTTGTTAACAAAATTAGTAAATTTAGTAAATTTAATCTATATTTTCTATACTTAAAAAAATAAATAATCTTCTATAGAAGAATAATCTGATTTATACAAATGATATTTCAACGTCAGAAATCATATGGCTACCTTACTTGAATATATTATTTGAAATGGGAAACTAGGAAACAAAAAATTTGAACTCTTACCGTGCAATGCAGCAATGGGGAGATAAATTCCCTAAATTCAGAAATCCTCACCACCTCAGTAGGTACAAAATTGTTTTGTATTTATTGAATGGACATTTTGTTCGAAGTACTTAAAAGAATTATACACTAAAACAGAAAGGCCACCAATAAGCTATTTGTCTAGTAATACTTCGTCTCTTCTTGATGTTACAAAGTTTCAAATTTGAATTCCCCTTCATATAGATATAACAATTTAAAAAGGACTCATTCGTATTCCAAACATGAAAGTTCCGAAACATAAGCACATGCTGATATCTATGAGAATACATATATTGCTTTGCCTCACTACGAGACACAATGGCATTAGTTACGACAAATGAAGTGAGAGTGAGTGCAAAGTTTATCAGGGGCTAATTACTCAAATCACAATCAGATGGTTTTTTTTTTTATTGCCAAATAGAAATGTTGCCAAAGTTAACATTTCATTTAATCGGAACAAATGAATATAAAAAAAGGGACAAAAGATTAAAAAGTATTAGAATTAAGAAGAAAATACGCAAAATAAGATTACAAAATTGTTGACAGGAGCACTTGCAAAGAGGCTATTACAAATAATTCGAATTCAAACCACCAATTAGAAAGAGAACCCTTCCCCTAATTTTTCAAATCCAAACACAAAGCAAAGAAGAGAATGTACTCAGTAAGTAACTAAGAACCTATTTAAACGGGGGGTCTTCACTCTAACGATAGAGATGTTGTTCCCAACGTTATCACCTGCCAAATCTGTCGGGTGTGGGGTTTTACCACAAAAGACCTCGGTATTAGTTAGAGTAGGATAATCATATTTAAAGCCATCCTTATTGACTTCTCCCACCGATGTGGGACTGCCAACAGGAAGGTAAGTAGGGGTGTGCAGAAGAAAAAGAGTTTGGAGATCATTTGTCAATTTTTTTTTTGTGGGAAATCATTTCTCATTAAAATTTGATCAGAATTTGCAGATATACAAATTAAAAACCTATATATTGTCAAAAAATAATAAGATATAGCAAGACTGCTTAATATACTCAAGGAAGAGAGATTGAAGTGTCGAAAAAAAAAAATTTAAAGGGTTTTTAAGCTGAAACATGTATAAACCCAATAATAAACCCTTAATAGAATGAGTATTAAGTAAAAGAAGAACTCAGCATGAAATAAAATTATAAAATCATTGAAAAAATCAGTACTAGATTGCTAGAAATGCAAAATGTTTATGCGTACCTCCTTGAGCAATACCGCAATAGACTTATCAGGGCCTCCGAGCGCCACAGCATCACCCTCCACTTTGGTCGTCGAAGGTGCATCGATGTGATCTTGTTGCTTTGGCAATGGCGCAGGACCAGGTTTCACTGCATCTTTCGCATCGGTGCAGCCACAGTCTCCCATAGTGTTCCCCATTTTTACAACACCAGCAACAAGAGGAAGAGGGAAAAGATCTAGAGGAAGAATTAATGAGATGAAATATAGGATATGATTATGATAAGATTACGGCCTAGCTAGGGCTTGGGTCATCTTTGGTTTGTATATGTAGGGCTCCAATTTAGGGCCACGTTCACTCTTCTTTCTAAGACCTTATCATTTTGCTAATTCCAAATGTTTTCCCGAAACTTTAATGGCAGAAAACAGATGTTTACTTAATTCGATATGTCTTTCCATTTTTTTTTGTTTTAAATTTTTAAATCTCTTTCTGGTTTTATTGGCAGAAAACAGATGTTTACTTAATTCGATACGTCTTTCCTTTTTTTTTTTTTTTCTTTTTTTTTTCTTTTAATCTCTTTCTGGTTTAAATATCATTCCCTAGCTGTGTTGACATGTCAAATATCATTCCTTTTTCTTTTTGATAATCAAAATATCACTAGTTGACTCGGATTTTGCTCTTGCGGTTTAATTGATTTCAATTGCAAAAGTGGATAATTACTCTCTGGGAAGTTTAATACTGAATTGTTGTGCCCTTATGCACCAAAGTTGGTCTTGTGAAATTCGTTATATCTATCGTAAAAAGAATTTTGTTACTGATGATTTGACTTGTTTGAATTTGTAATGCAGTTTGAGTCCAATGTTTTTTGAGCAAGCTACTTCTTGTTATCGGTTGCTAGTTGCAGATATAACTAGGAACTCGTGATATTCTATTGTACACTTCATTTTCTTTCAAGTTTATGCCCTCTAACCAAAAAAAAAAAAAAAAAAAAAAAATCACTCGTTGAACGATACCGTGGAATAAAATGCAGAAAACAGATGAAGGTTTCTTATTCGTATTATTCTTTAAAAAATTATTCGCCGGAGTAGACCTTTATGCCTTTGTGTGTGCGCGTTTGCATTTGCTGTGGTGTTTTGTTAATTTTTTTTTGTGATTTTGGTTCAAATTAGTAATCCCATCGCTTTAGTGCTTTCTGCAAAAACGAAAATAGAATTAATAAATAATAATTTATATTCACAAATAATTAACTAAAAGTATAATAAACATGTTGTGATATACTTCTAATACATATTGTGATTGTATAAATCCTAAGTACATATAGGTTAGGAATCCTTCGGGATTTAGAAGATCTTTTCTTGTTAGACTTTGTATTAGTTGGAGAGCAAGTTTATATCCTCCTTATTACTATAAATAAAGGCACAAGATTAGAAAATATAATACACATAATTCCTTAAGCCTATTTTCCATCTCTTTTCTCTTCATGTTGTGCCTTGTCTCTCCCTCAATTAAATATAGGCCACAACAAAACACAAATTATTTGCATAATCCTCAGCAACGGCGCCCATTTCTTGATAGGATTTTTAACAACCTACAAAAAAGAGTTAAAAACACCTAAAACATATTTGTGAGAGAGCAAAGTAGTATAGTATAAACAGCTCAAGTAAAGTCGTTCTTCATAGGGATTGATATGAATAATTTGTATTTAAAAATTGTTAATTTATATAGATAAAGCAGAAAAAGCAAATAGTTTTGGGACAATCAAATGTAAAAGATTTTAAAGTTTATAGTAATCACCATTAACAATCTTATGTAATTTCACCAATTACATATGAGTTGCACACAACTTCGAAGGTCAAATCCTAATGCATATTCTACTTGTGGCATTCAAGTTAGAACATATATCTAGCATGCAATATGTATGTGGCATTCATATCAAATATAAACATGTAAGACTCATTAAGCTTTGTGAAATTTTGAAAAACCATGCAACCCTTAAGATGTGGCATTCACCTAAAGTGAAATTACAATTATCAATCACCCAAAACCTACTCAATTTTAGGTGGTGGCATTCCAACAGAAATTGCATCAAATTATTTGTCCAAACATTCTAATGGTGGCCAATCATCAAGACATGTAGATAGTTGAAACACAGTGATTAATAATTCAAAGTATACATGCAAAACATCTTAAGCAAATTGATAAATCTACATATTCATGTTAAAACTCATGGTCTTACCGTAGCAAAAGGAGTTAGTTATGCATAATCATAATCAAAAAGCAAAATATCATTAGAATAAAGGATAGAAAACACCTTGTAATTGAAGTACAAAATCCAAAAGCTATGCCGAGTTCTTCAAAGAGCAAAGAAACCCTAAGAACGCACTATATATAATGCTTTATTCCTTATCCTACCTAAACAAAGTCCTCTTTAATAAATCTGGAATGACAATTAAAATAATAAATAAAGACTTCATATTCAAAGTTAAATTCAAACTGCAGAGAAAATCACACTTTTGACCAACCAAAAACTCTAATTTGGTCAAAATGCCTATTTTTAAAGCTTGACACGCCCTCTTGAAATCCTTAGTAGGAACCTTCTTCAAAAAAGGTCATCTTGACCCTCAAAATGTCCAAAACGTCTAAAAACGTCAATTTGGGAAAGCTGCGTAATCAGTTTTCTTTTCTTCGCCATAGTCAGACGGTGTGGAATAAAAATATGAAATTTTGAAACAATTATCTTGAAGACTCACGAATCCACTCTAATTTGAATTACTCCAAAGTTCCTTTGTTTTGAGCACTTTTTGCTCAAAGTAGATTTACATGTCCTGCAATATAAATATAGAACAAAGTATCAAAATAACAAATAAGTTATAACTAAGAATAAGGTAAAAATATAGAATAATATTGACACATTAGTCGGGGTTATTAGTCTACCACATGAACAATTCTTATATGGGAACATGGTTGGGGTTATTAGTCTGCCACATGAGTAACTTAGACTCTGATATCCTATTAGAACGTAAGGATCCAATCCAAAATTAATTGGTATTTGGTTGAGAAGCCTAAAATATTTCAAGCATTTAAGCTAGACCTTTTTTTTATCCTTTGATGGAAAGTTGAATATCAGAGTGTGCGATATATAGCCAAGACTACAAAATAATAGAAATATTATTAAACAAACAAGAATGCTGAAACGGCTACAAAATCCCAAGAGGTTACATCGCGACGAATTTGTTCTCGACTGAATAACAAGCATGCTATTTATAATAAACTAACCCTAATCCTACAAGGTAAGAAATCAAAACCCTAATGCTAACGGGCTAAGCCTAGAAAATCAAACATTCAAATAAACCAAAATTCTAATATTTTCCAACACCCCACGTCAAACTCATGGCGGTACACGACATGAGTTTGCAAACAAACAAATGCGGATTGGCAGGCATGCAAACTTGACTTGACTTGACTTAACTTGACTTGATTGGCAAATTGATTCTTGTTGGCAAACTAATTCTAGCTGACAAATTGATTTTGATTCAAACTGACTAGTATTGAGTGTATGAAAAGAATTCATCACTAAACGGAAGAGATTTACATATCAACTGTAACAACGAATGAACAAACACAAACACAATTACTCAAGTGGTCACAATTCCAAGCACTTGAATGATGATCACAAAACAATCTCAAACAAGCCAACAGCTCATGTGGGCCTCAAAGACATCAATCCAAAAACAGAAGCTTTTTCTTTTCTTGCCCGTGTGGGCCTTCAAATAAAAAGCCTACGTTTTTTTCTTTTTTCTTTTCTACTCTTTTTTTTTATTCTCTTATTCTTTTTTTCTTCAAACAGCACGTCTTCTTTCTTCTTCTTTCTTCCTGTATCCTTCTTCCATTCTCTTCTATGCAACTGCAAACTAGTGCAGCAATCATCAAACTGCATTGAAACTCCAGTGCATCGTCGGACCAACAAAAAACAGCAAGAATAAGGTTTTCAAACTAGCAGCGGCAGGGTTGCAGTGGTTTGACAGATCCGACTCATGGGAGTCGATTGCGGGTACGAGACTAGTCGGTGCGGGTACGAGACTACGGAAAAGTGCAGCAGCGGAGTCAGCGGGTCGTGGTGCGGACCGCAGTGGACAGCGGCAGAATCGATTCAAGTAGTGGAGTCGTGATTGCGGGGCGGCCGGGTGGTGCAACGGCTGTGCGGTGGTGATCTGATGCGGGATAGGAACTGGGTGCGGCGAAGCAAGACAAAGCTTCAGCAATCTTTTTATTTTATTTTTAAATATCAAACTAAACGAACAGACGAAACTGATAACAACCAAAGCAGATTAAATTCCAAAGGATTGAACCTGCTATGATACAAGGTTAAATATCAAAGTTCGTCATAATCAAGATTACAAAATAATAAGAATATTATTAAACAAATTGAAATAGCTACAAAATTCTAAGAGGCTAGATTGCGATTAATTTGTTCTCAACTAAATAATAAGCATGTTATTTATAATAAATTAACTCTAATCCTAAAAGGTAAGAAATCAAAACCCTAATACTAAAGAGCTAAGCCCAAAAAACCAAACATTCAAATAAACCAAAATACTAATATTTTCCAACAAGATATTCGTTCTGTTTGTTTTCAGAGTAAAATGGCAACGGGTGGGAAGTGAATCTGTGCTGGAAGAGGACTTAACGGTTTACATTCTAGAAATCTTAAAAATCTTGTAATCGTGATTGTACATTGTATATTGTGTGAAAATGAGAATTCTTACTTCGTTCTATGTAGCAGTCTCCAATGCCACAATCGTCACCGTTTACAAGTTGGTGGTAAAAATTATTTAATAGTCAGCTCCTAATTAATTTAATCTTGATGTGACTGTCAGAATAGATGCTCTTTGCCATTGGTGTCCAAATTCCAAATTACTTTTTTTTTTAAAAAATGGGCGCCATCCTGAGCACCCAAATTCTGAGTTCAAATTTATAATTTATGTTTTTGGAGATTACAAATCTTGGATAATAATTTGAAGCCTTGGTTAGTTTTAATTGTTTCCATCCAAGAAAATGAGGAGTACTGCCACATAAATCATAATCAACACCTGCACCACATAACAAAAACACAAAAAAAATAAAAAATAAAAAATAAAAACAATTTGATTTTAGGACAAATTAAAATGGAAGATTAATATAATAAGTTCAGTAAGAGTAGAAATGGTAATTTATCCCAATAATTTCATGTGATTTGAGAGATAAAAAAAATCTTTACAGAGAGTGTTTTATTTCAACACTTTCTAGGCTTCTACCAGTTTTTGTGAAACAGTATCTTCTGGGACTTTGGACCTTTGGTTACTTCGCTAACTCTGTATACAAACAACAAAGAGAACAAGATTTAGTTGTTAAAAAAATTAGAGAGGGAGAGAAGTAACTTAATGAATTAATTACCTGAACTGAGTTTGATTCATCATCATGCACATCTCATATAGAAATTGTGTCCGTTATAACTGACATAGAATATATTAATAATGAATAAATAAGAGCATTTTCTATCGGATAAAACCGACAGAACTTGTGTTGGATATAACCGACAGAAAATTTATTAATAATGGATAAGAACATTCTTTATCGGTTATATCAGATAGAAATATATTAATAATAAAAAATAAAAAAATTTAAACCACTTTGTTTGGCTTTTACGCCTCTAAATGAAGTGCATTTTGCATGCTTAAAAGGAAATGAAAGCCTTTTCATTTTTGGCCTAAACAAATAGAAAAAGTTTTCCAAACTCAAAGCACTCGTGTTTTACTTGAAGTGGGTAGCAAACATCCGTTTTTATTATTTCTTGGAGCAATAGAATAAAAAAATAACGATTTGATCACATTTCAAATGAGCATACAACCACACAACTTTATCCCGACATGACCAACAGGGATATCAGGTTTCAACAACATTTCAAATGAGCATAAACAAAATAAATCTTTTGAATCAAACAAGACAGTAGACCAACATGACTGCGATGAAAAACAAACTGTAATAATTTTCTAAAGACAACTTCAAATGAGCTAAATCCCTTTTGATTTAATCACAGGTTCCAAATTGGAATTTATTCTAAAACTTGGACTGAAGGCTATAGATCGCGTTCGTACCCAATTGGAAAGCCTTTGCAAGAATATCAGCAGGGATATCAGGATTTGATCCAAATACTGCATTTGCAATAACAACTTTTCTAAATGGCGCGTGGAACCATGGAAGCATGAGCACTGCCAACTCCAATACCCAAATTCATTAACTCCACCATCAAAAAGGAGTACCTTCACAGTTACAAGTATACCATTCCAAGTTCCAACTCTGATAAATTGAACAAACAATATTTGGTATTCAGCTAAAGATATTTAGTGGTAAAATGTGGAAGCCAATCTGTCGATGATAATTATACTTTGGAAGAGGATGCACACATCTTTACGATGTTGAAGCTTTTATAAACTGCATGTGCATGTTAACTCTGAAATAATAAATTAATAATGTACAAGCATGCATCATGTTATGGAGAAAATTTTCGATATAACTGGAACATGGGATGATATATCACGTGTCATTATACAAATGGTAGGATATGTATGTTAAAAAGTTAATAGTTAAAAAAATACAATTTTTCACCACTTACATAAAAATACGTGATGTACCACTTGTGTTCCCGTCACAATGAAAAATTTCTCCATGTTATTGGTTATGGGTACTTGAAAGGTGATAAAGTAGCCAACCTTTCAGAAATTTGAAATCATTTTCTAATTAAAATAAGGGGTTTAAAGGAGTTATCTTCCCTGATCGTTTCTGCTCGATCTGTTGTGGATCTACCAATCTCGACCCCTATATTTCGTTTAAATGGACCTCTAATTCTTTGGTTTTTCCAATGTTTAAAAAACACTCAAGGAGGGATTGGACTAAGCAATTTAGCGATACTTGTGGAAAAAAAACTTGTAAGGCCATGTAGGTTTCGGACGCGATTCAGCAAAAGAATATTGCATCTTCTGGATCCATTTTTTGTGTTAACGGTGAATTTCATAATGTTATGTAATTAGTTGTCGTTTTTAAAAGGGTGGTGCTACATATCAGTCATATTCGTTTCCTTAATTTTGTTTTATGCACAACTCTCAATTTGTATTCGTAGCTGGTAATAAGAAAATAGATTCTAGTTGTAGATGACATTTGGGTACATTTCAATCTAGCATTGGTACGTTTCTAGTTAATATGCGGGTACATTCAAGCTGGCTTGCATAAGTAGCAATCAAATTATCACAATGCAGTAAAATAGGAGAAGTTAAGTAAACTCCAAGTTCACTAAGGAGAAAGCAAACCCAAGGGGTCTCAGATATGCATAAGTAGGAAATGATACTTAGACTTAGCACTCGAGCGAGAAACAGTAGGCTACCTTTTGTAGCACTGTGAGATGAGATTAGAACCCAAATATATGAGATAGCCAACAATGGAGTGCCTAGTATCTGCACAACCCACCCAGTTAGCATCCGAATAAGCAAATAAAGCAGCAAAAGTAGTTTGAGGACGTAGATGAATATCGAGTCTAAAGTACCTTAAACATAAAATAGAATTCTTTTAGCATCAATAAAGTGAGTAGTGCGAGGAGAATTCATATACTGAGCAACAATGTTGACAGCAAAGGAAATGCTAGGACGAGTAAGGGTAAGATACTGTGGAGAACCAACCAAATCACGAAAAGCAGTGGGAGAGGTCAAAGAGCCATTTGTAGTAGTGAGAGTAACCTTAGCAGCAAAAGAAGTCAAGGCTCAAACACTCTACACACTCAAAAGGCTCAGAAAGCTCAACACTCTACACACTCAAAAGACTCAGAAAGCTTTCTACATTCTTTATCATACTCGTGAAGAGGCATAAAGCATCATTACATGTGCCGCTTCCTCATCTCCACAAGCCAAACTTTTGCATTGTTCATTAGTTCAATAACAAGTCACTACGAGTCTCGGATCAATAACTCTACACATACACTTTGTGTTACAACTCGTACCTTGAAATATTTTATTTTATTCCTAAAAGTATGAAATGATTATTTTACCCTTGAATGAGTGTCTTAAATAACGTATCGAGTCTCGACTCAAAAGTTCAATCCTTGTACTTTCTTAAGTTTCATAATTTTATTTTTGGTACGTTAATTTAAGTCGAAATCATTCTATGAATCTAGGCCACGAGGACCAAATTGTTACTTTTACAACTTTGGAGGGCAATTAGGTAATTTCACTTAAATAATTTTAAGTGGGACTTAACCGAAATCTGGCCCGCTCCCTCTCTCCCTCTTCATTTTCTGAAATCCACCTATCTCTAACTCTCGACACTCTCCTCTCTCTACGCTCCGAGAGCTTCACCTAGCCCTCACCTTAGCTCCCTCACAAATCGAACAAAAAATTCACATATTTGGAACATCTGAGACTTGAGGAACCCTGCAATGAACTTGCATGTGCCATCAGAGCACCGTGGAATGCTCTGCCATTAAAGCCGAGAGCTAAAGCTCTAAAACTCGAACCCAGGTGAGATTTGTGTTCCTTCTTCAAATTTCTGGGTTATGCATGTTGTTGATATGTGATGTTGGTTTTATGGCAAAACTCGAGGGTTTTGACCTCTACTCTTCTCTGTGGTAGGAACCCAACTCCGACGATGAACTCCGGCGAAATGTCGTCGAGTTCGAAGTTGGTGGTTGTCATAGTGCACCTAATCTCTTCCTTTTTGTCTCTTTGATAACTGAGATGAGGTTTTGAACCACTTATTCGAGCCCTAACGCCTGCATGCACCTCAATCTCTCTTTTCCAATTCCCAGCGAGTGTGAACAACGAACTCCGACGAGTTTGTGGCTGTGGGTGCATGGACCCCTTTAAAATCGAACTCGGGTAATTAATTACCTAGTTGCATGTGGATTTTGGTTGAGGATCATCGAGTTTGACCTGCATGGATCCTGTTCTTCATATTTCCAGAATCTGGCGATCTCCTCCGAGCTCAACTCGTTGAATCCGAGGTGGATTCGACCTCTCCTCCTCCTAAATCGAGTTTGGGTAAGCTTGTAACCCTTTTTAAGACATTAATTGGTGTTTTTCATGTTGAAATGCTTGAAAATCGAGCTCGAAAGCCCTAAATTTGTTTTATGGGTTTTTCTCCAGATTTCGACGATGGTGCCGGCGACGGTCAACAGCAGCTGCCGTTAGTTTTGACGGCGGCAACACCCATTTCGTTAACTTTGATCGAATCATGTGACGGAGAAGTTATATTCCGTTAACCTTATATAAAACCCTCACCGCACCGGCATGTGCTTTGGCAACGGCACGTTCGTCGACGACAGTGGCCCATGATGGCGCATGTTTCCCAGCGCGCGACGGTGCATGACACCACTGCCGTGGTGCATGGTGGTGCATGGCCGGAGCATGGTGGCGCGTGCGGCAGTGTGTGACAAACCCGAGACCTAATCCTAGGTTTTTCAATGTTCTAAATCACGTGGTGCCTCTGTTTGTGCAAATTCATTACCTAAATGGTGGTTTTGGGCAATGTTCCATGAATTGATGATTTAAGCTCATTTTAGCCTATGTTGACTATCACAGAATTATTAGAGGATCGGAAGGATACATGTGTGGAGCCTAATTGTGAGGGACGCTCTGCTTCCCTGTTCTAGGTTATATTTATATATGCCTTATATGCGGATGCATATTAATATGTTAATCTATGACGAGATGATATTGCTAATATCTTTAGATCATCAATGATCTATTTTCACCACATGGTCATCATGTGATATTTTCATATAGCTATCTTCCGCCGTAGATTATTTGCAAGTGATATTTGTCCAAGTAGATGCTAGGGTTGATGATTATTATCAGTATTAAGATTAACTAGTTGATGCAAGTATTTTCCTGCTTGCTATACTTATGTTAGTGGATGCTAGCATGTTTGATTGATGTTTACGGAAGAAATTAGGTATTTTTGTATTTTCACTAAGTTTGGGAGATACTTTCCTTTTTAAAATTGTTTTTGAGCCTTAATTGGTGAGGCCAAGGGGCCCACCCCCTGTTTTGTCCCCGGTTCCCTCTCCCTCTCCCTTTCTTTTATTTCTTCTAAAAAGTCTCTCTTCTCCCTCACTCTCTCTTCTCTACCCGTACTCTCTCCCTCACCCATTCTCTTTGTCTTCCTCTCCCTCCCTCCGAGCAGAACACACACACCCATGCCCACACCTATAGCTCTTTTCTAACCCCGAGGTTGGGTTTTGGACTTCAAACCATGAAGAAACCACCTCGGAGACATTTCCCAGTTTTCCGGCGAGCACCTCCCCTTTAGAGGCAATTTCCGGCCAAATCACGGCGAGTTGGCCGGCGTGCAAGGTATCAATCTCTTTGTCTCGCTGAGTACTACAACTTTCCTTTTTGTTTCACCCAATTTCATTGAGTATTGAAGAAGTTATGCTCATTTGAAACTTACCCAGTTTCCGGCGGACACCTGTGGCTTCCAGGCTGTTTTCCGGCCAACTCCGGCCACTATGACGGGAACCAAGGGTATATTTCAATTCCTTACCTTCGGGGCTTCAATTTGGTATATTGAATGACATGTTTTGGTTAAGTTTTGAGCTCCATCGGAGCTTGGGAATTCTCCGGCCGAAATCCGGCCTTCTCCCTCTTTGGAATCCGGCGACCACCAAACCCAAAGGCCTTAGGGCCCTGGTTGCAAGCCCAAACCCATTACCCTTTTAATTGGGCCATTGGGCCGTGAGGTTTCAAACCCAAACCCACTTTCCTTCTAACCCAAACCCAACCCACCTAAAACCTAAACCCAATTACCCTAACCCAAAACCCTAAAGCCCAAACCCGTGACCCGGTCAATGGTCAGCATTGATTTTGACTTTGACCGTTGACTTTTTGGGTTTTCGTGCGGGACCCCTCCTAGGCTAATTTTGACGTCCTGAACCCGTTTCCGATGTCCGTTTTTCCAAATTCATTCATTTGAGTAGAGTTTGACTAAATGTACCATTTATGTGCTTAGGGGCGATTATTTATGGCTTTTCCTTCTTCGCTAGATGGCGTGGCTTTTCGACGACGAAGTACTGTGAGTGGACCCCTTCTAAAAATGCATGTTTTGATAGTATAAATGCATACATGAAAAACATGATTTGATGATTATGTTTTATGAACGTTTTATGAGATAACATGCTTACTGAGGCTAGTTTGAATTATTACTATTTTTCCTATAACCCATGTTCTTATAGAATATCTGATGGATGACGATATGATATTTAGAACATGTTTAGAACACTTTTTTATAGTATAGATGATGAATGACTTTATACTATGAAGTTGATTTTCAATATATGTATGTTCACTGGTTTTGTACTTACCTAGTGGTCCTTTTCGCTACAGGACGTAGGGATAGATCCAGTCCATCCCGGGCGACTGTTTGGTGTTGGCATAGATCCCGGGCGACTGTTTAGTGTTGGCATAGGGCTGGGAATGTGTTTTCCTCTGACTGTCTGCTCAGAGACGGGGAGCCGGCATGGGGCCTGAAGTGTTATATCGGACATTCACTAGTGTTTATTAGTTATGCGAATTATGATTTGAGATATTGCACGACATGCTAGGTTTCGGAAAACCTATGTTTATCATTATATATGTGTTTTCATAAAACCTGGGGGTTAGTATGTTGATAACTGTTTATTTATATATATATCAACTTGGTCCACTCATGTTTATTTTGCGACCCCTTCAGGACTTAGAATCGAGGCATACAATCCCGACGTCTAGGCACTTCCGCATCGGCATCTTCGAGTCCTCTCGGTGTAGGACCCACTCCTTTATTTCATTCAATTTTATATTATTTTCTTTTAGTGTTCTAGATTAGAGGTGTGCTCTGAACACGGTCCTTATTTGCATATTAATTATTCTTTTATATTTATAAACCTTATTTATCCCTTGTTTTCAGCATTTGCACTCAATAAATGGCTTTCGTCACCCTCGGGTGTCGGCCAGCACGTGTCTATCCTGGTATTCGGGGAATATCGGGGTCGGGGCGTGTCATAAGGTATGATTTCTGAACTTGACTTGATTTGTTTTGGATTGTATTTGGATGAGATTTTACTATAATGGTAGTAAATATTATTATATGTATAGTTTTTGCCATATATGTTTTCAAAATAGGGATTTTGTAACTGTGGTAAAGCTGGTCCACTCACGTTTTGTTTTATCGACCCCTTAGGATGTAACGAGAGTAAGGAGAACATTAATGGAGACAAGTGAGCTTGGCAGTGAAGCTTTCATCATTTGGACTTTGGGTGATGGTTCATTTTCTGCAGTTTTATCTTTGTTGTAATAATAATGGCATGATCATACTTTTGATTATGCACGGTATTGCACTTTGTTGTATTTACCACAGTGCGAAATTTCTAGCTGCTTTGATGTAATACGATAATAACGGGGTTAAACTCGAGATAATTTGTGTCCCCAAGTGGGAAAGATGTTAAGTGATTTCTTGTAGTAGCTTTGGAATTTATAAATGGACTTTTTGGTTCAAACTCTTACACATCGTAAGTATCTTGCTATGGCTTTGTCATTAAGTTGGCTTGTGATGTCATCTCCGAATGGGGTCATATGGTCAATTTAGTGTAGGCCAACACATCACGGCCTCGTAACTTGTGTTATTGGGGTCAAGGTGTGTCACTTTGCAACCCTGAAGATCGAATAAGAGGATTAACACTTTGTACCAGAGTTGTAACCCTAATCTTTTGTCAATACAAATTCATTATTTTGTATGTATGTTCTTATTTCACTAGTTGCAAAAATTTCGTGTTTACAAGTTTGGCACGCCAGTAGGACAATCTCTGCCTTACATCTCTATCTTTGTTAAAAATCCAAACACATCGTCGTAATCAATGGCTTCGAAGAAGAGACAAGCTACGCAGGCGATTAAAGGAAAAAGCGTCAGCACTTCCACTGTAAGCGGAGACTCTGTCGGGATCACAACTCTGAGTAAGGCAAAGGTGGTGACCACGATTCAACACGCACTCTAAGTTGGTTGTGTTACGGGAGCAAGGAGAGTGTCAAAGACTTGAGCCTGTCAGCAGCTTAGCGTCGCTAGGGGCACCGAAGCATACTTCTGTGGCATGCAAGAGGACTTCCCGAAGCAATTAAAAAGGTTCTTCGGCTACAAAGAATTCAAGGGAGAGTTCCTTGTCACCGTTTTCGAATGCGGGCTGAAGCATACTCTGAAGTTTGCGATCCTTGCAACAATTAGGAGTGATAGCCTAGGTAATGGGTAATTCTGTGTACTCTGAAGTTGGCGATACCTGCAGAGTACCATAAGGAAAAGATGCATCATGAAAAAATAATAAGATGAGTTACATAGACACGATCAATTGAGGGATCAAGACAATGGTAACCTTTATGATGAGGACTATAGCCTAAAAGGACACATAGTTTAGAACGACTTTCTAATTTATGGGACGGAATATGACAACTATAGGTAAAGCGATGAGGTGAGGTAGTTACCTAGGGTTTTACTTTTGGGCTTTGGGTTTTTAGGTTGAGATTTTTTTATATAGACTTTTAGTTTGGGGTTAGTATTTACATAAAACAAGGTCTAAAGAATAGATTAATATATATATATATATATATATATATATATATCAATATGGACGGTCCGTTTTGCTTCTGACCGGTTATTGAGAATTAAAAACCAAAACTGGAACGGGTTCAGAATGGCAAGAATGACATTAGTGTATTGAAGAAACAAAGCGAAATCAAAACATTTCTTAGGAATTGAAGTTCCAAGGTCATGCAAGGGCATTACATTATCCCGATATGAATATGCGCTTGAAATATTGAAGGATGCTGGGTTTCTTGGAGCCAAGCATGCATGATATCCCATGGATCAGAATCCGAATCTAAGTTTGACACAAAGTGGTCGTGCTCTCCTAAAAGATCCTTCCACGTATAGAAGGCTCGTTGGCCGTTTGACATACTTGACAATCACAACCCCAGTTTTGGTTTATTCATTGCATGTCCTGAGTGAGTTCATGGACAAACCCAGGGTACATCACATGGATGCAACCCACCGTGTGCTGAATACATGAACACACTGGGACAAGACATTTTCTTTTCCACTACAATCTCGTTACAGCTGAGAGCTTACTATAATGCATATTGGAGTCGTGCAAAGACAGTAGAAGGTCAATCTCAAACTATTGTGTAATGATTGGTCAGTTTTTTTAAAAGTTTAAGAAACAAACAATTCAGAAGCACAAGGTAAGACTAGTTGCTAAGGGGTATACACAGAAGCCTGGGGTTGATTTCAAAAACCTTTGCTCCTATTGCAAGATTGGATACCATCAGAACACTTACAACTTTAGTAGCTCAAAAGAAGTGGAAGTTGTATCAATTAGATGTGAAATCAGCTTTTATGAACGGTGTGTTGCAAGAGGAAGTCTTCATTGATCAGCTACGGTTATGTTATGCAAGGTGTAGAAGATAAGGTCTACAAGCTTAAGAAAACTTTGTGTGGATCAAAGCAAGCACCAAGGGCTTGGTATGAAGAAATTGATGCTCATTTGCATAACTGTGGATTCACCAGAAGTGCTAGTGAAGCAACATTGTATATGAAGTCAAGGGTCTATATCTATGTAGATGACATTATCGACACAAGTAGTAGCACTAAGTTGTTGGAAAAGTTTAAGTGTGACATGATGAAAATATATGAAATGACAAACTTGGGACTACTATATCATTTCATTGGAATGGGAATTCTTCAATCTGAATCTGGAATTTTCATTAACTAGAGGAAATATGCAATGAGTCTACTGCAGAAATTTGGGTTGAAAGACTGCAAACCTGTTAGCACTCTATTGGTCTTGAGTGACAAACTCAATAAAGATGATGAAAGTGAGAAAACAGATGAGAATGTCTATAGACAATTGGTTGAAAATCTTCTGTATCTTATTGCAACTAGACCAGATATCATGTTTGCAGCTAGCCTACTTGCTAGGTTTATGCATGGGCCAACCAAGAAGCATTTGGAGAAGCAAAGAGAGTGCTCAGATATATACAAGGCACATTAGACTATGGGATTGAATATCAGAAAGGCAAAGAATCAATTCTCATAGGTTGTTGTGACAGTGATTGGAGTGGTGATGAAACTAATATGAAAATCACTTCTACATATGCATTCTCATTTGGAAGTGGGGTCTTCTCTTGGGCCTTGATTAAACAACATAGTGTTGCTTTGTCAACAGCTGAAGCTGAGTACATGAGTGCAACTGAAGCAACCACTCCAATTGTGTGGTTAAGGTTTGTACTCCAAGATTTTGGTGAAGAACAAGTTGAAGCTACCCCCATCTACTGTGACAATACATCTGCCATTGCTATGACAAGAAATCCAGTGTTCCATCAACGAACATAGCACATTGGAAGAAGGTATCATTACATTCGAGAAGCTTTACAATCAAACATCTTCAAATTGATCTATTGCAAATCAGAAGATCAACTTGCTGATATTTTCACCAAGGCACTTCCCAAAGATCGATTTTGCACACACAAAGAGAAAGTTAGAGTCAAACTAGCTACTAGCTTAGAAGGAAATATTGGTGGATAAGCATGGCAGCTGGATCATGGATGCTGTGTAGCAGAAGAAAGGAAGAAGAAGTTAAGATCGAAATCATTCTAAGTGTTAGAGTAGGTGTTAATCAAACTGTGTATTAAACGGACAATATTAAAACATCTTAATGGTATGTATCTTGCCACGTGTCTAGTTAGTTAGAAATTAAGTGAAAGCATGTGTGTTGCACATGATCATAGTCACGGTGCTTTGATGTAATTGCAACGGCTATAAAGCCGAGTTTGCAGGCGAGTTTGTAGGATTGAATCCAACGTGAATACGAAGAGAGCAACGTATTCTCCTTCTTGAAAGTTCATCCCTGTTATTTCATCTGCAAATTCATTTTCAATTTCTTGTTGAATTGATTACTATTACATAGTAAAATCTAGCTCAAAAGTAGCTCAGACACTAACATGATCCACACTGCACATGTGAAAACAATTCAACAATTAGCAGACATGTTCACTAAAGCCTTAAGTACTTCACAATTTGATCATCTTCTAAGCAAGTTGGGTGTCATAAACATACATCCCATTTGTAAAATTTCTAGCAGAGATACATACAATAGTTATCCTATACATATGTGTTGTAAAATTTATAACACATGCGTTTGTAAAATTTACAGCATGGATACGAGTGCTTTCATAATCAAGGAAATAAAATTCTCCCAACTTAAATCTTTTTACAAACGAATCCAAGTTATTGTACTGTCCTGGTTCATAGACGCATAGGACATAGACGTCATCCAGCGACGAATCCGCTTCATATAAATGCATCTCTTATTTTAGCCATTAATAAATAAATTCAAATGAAAATTGACTGCCTGTTTAATGCTTGTATAAATAAATGAACAAATATTAAATGACTTATTATATTAACATTCAACAAATTGTTGAATAAACTTTACATACTTAATGTACTTCATATTTACCTTTTTAATGAAAAATTATCTTAATAAACCGCACGTACTTCCCTATAATACCCTCACACCTCACATTTTCAATATACACCTTACATTTTCTACATGCACCCCATATTTTCTATACATCCCACATTTCTCAAATCTTATAAAGCTTTTGATTTGGGCAAAAAATGCCGACTGGATTTTTGACAAAATATGCCGCCTAGGATTTAAAGCATATGCGGGTTGTTTTCAATTCCACCATTAAAACCCATGTCGTTTGTTTTTAATATTTGGTGGTCATTTTAGATGTTTAATTCTTCATGTAATCTCTGTTATCCCTAAAAGATGAATAGGAACATAGAAGCTTGAATAAAGTAGCAAAAGTAAGATTAAATAATTATCGATGTTGTCAAAATCACTAAAAAAATAAAAAAAATATGAAGTCTTACCTCATGTGAAACTTCTGAAACATCGATTTCGTATTTCATTCGTCAAAAATAATTTTTCTCAATCAACATATTTGTAGTTTCATTGGTTAGAGTTTTGTTCAACAATGAAGGGTCAGAAAGATTTTGATAGTTAAAAAAGATAAATGATACGTTAAAAGTCATTAGGAGTGTATTTAGAATTTTTTTTTTAACTTGACAAGGTCAAAATTATCATTGCATAATAGGATAAATAAGTCATTTAATATTAAATTTTAATATGGAGTGCATTCATTTTGTAGGATGATAATATAAAAAGCCATATTAAATATCCAACCTATGATTAAAAATATGAGTAAATTTCCTGCTTCTTTAGGTCTGAACAAATATAAGTAAATAAAAAGAATCCTAAGTTAAAATAGCCTGCTTGCGTTCCTGTTCGTGGAGAGTGATGATGTAACGTGGTGGTTAGCCGAACATGGAAGGCGGCAACCTTTTCATTTTTTTTTCCCTGTGAGTCTGAGAATGGAAAGTCCTTGCTGGCCAAGTTTCCAAACCCAATTCATGTTCTCATATCTTCTTCTTCTTCTCCAACCCTAAACCTAATCCATAACCCCACTCCCACCCACCAGAGAGAGAGAGAGAGACAGAATTTCAATTTGAGAATTAGAGATGAATCTGGCGAGGGTTCTGAAGGCGGCAGCAGCCAACATTGTTCCTTCTCCTTCAGCTTGTTCACCGACAAGGGTGGTTGGTGTCGGTCCTCCTCCGCAATTCCACCTCCCAAGAAGATTAATGGCGTCCAAGGCTGCCAACGCTGCTGCTGAGCCTCATATCATGGCTTCCTCCTCCTCCTACAGTGATCCATGCCTTGATCTCTTTTTTAACGTGCGACCACCACCAGCATCCGCCGGGTATAATTCCCACACTGACACTGCCCTCATCAACTCTCTCAAGCAGCAGCTCCCGGTCGCCTGGTCCCACAACCCCCTCACCACCCTCAAGCTTATCTTCAACCTCTCTACTGGAAGTCACTTCTATCCGGAAGCCTTGTCCGCGGCCACAACTTGGCTCCAGCAAAACCACCCCAAAACTCTCGCAGGCAACCTCGACTCTTTTGAGGGATTATACACCCTTGTCCGGATTCTCTACAGCCTTCTCCTTCCGGAGGGTCAGCAGAAGACGGAGGTGGAGGAGATGAAGGAGAAACACCGCGAGAGATACAACTGCGATGCGCATTACAGGTTGTTGCACGACCGAGCTATCGATGTTTTCGTGGAGCGGCTCAAGTCCGATATCCAAAAGATGAAGAACAAGAAGCTGGAACTCAAGCTGTCTGATTATTTAACTGATGACGACGATGACGAAGATGATTCTGTTATACGTCCTATTGATGCTGATGCTTTTGCTGACCTCTACGTCTCCGAGGCCGCAGATTGTTTACTTACCACATTCCCCTCCGATGCCCACGCCATCCACGCCATTGCTTTGCTCGAAAGCACTGCCAGGCGGCTTTTCCCTTTCGTGTCACAACCGCAACAGCCAGATCAACCATCAAAGGAGGATGATCACTGGGAGCGGCTGAGAAAGGAGTTCTTGGCGCCCTTGCAAAAGTACTACAAGCGTCAGGGTGGGTTCAACCCGCGAAGTTGCGGTGTGGATATTAAATATTTGGAGGAGGTGAAAGCCGCAGCAGCAACAGCAAGCAACGGAAATTTAAGCTGCATCATAAAGCCCGATGCTTTGCTTCCACATTTAATCATACGATATCTGCAAGATGCGAATGTTGGGGAGGCAGCTGAGCTTCAGTGGGATGCATTGCTGAGCAAGCACAAGGAGGGTGGCAAATTCAGAAACTGCTTTGCTGTATGTGACATGGACAGATTTATGGGCGATGGAATGGAATTGCCGGCCAGTTTGGGACTTTTTGTGAGTGAAATGAATGAAGAGGCGGCCTGGAAAGGAAAGCTGATCAGTTGCGCTCCTCTTTCGGCTGCTGCTGGAGACGATAATGCTATGTTGCCTCGTTTTCCTCATCTGTATTCGGTACCCCTCAACGATGGCCTAAAGTCCAAATTGTCCTTTTTGATGGGAATGGACTGCTGCATGGTAATGCATTTGCAAAAGGTGTTTGATTTGATTCTCCAAGTGACTGTCAATGAGAATTTGAAGCCAGATCAGATGATCCAGAAGCTCTTTGTCTTCAACCACGGCATACACCCCGATTTTTATGATGGCGCCGCCTGGGAGACTCTGCACGAGGCCATAAGGACCATGTTTAAGGACAAAGGGTATGGTGATGATGCGGTGCCTCACATTCTATTTTGGGATATTTGGTACTGGAATTTGCCCTCAATTGCATTGCCTCATCCAGGGGTCACGCTATTGCGTGGCTGGTCTGACAATTTGGCCAAGTCCTTCTTAGAGAATGGTGGGGATATTGGCCCGCACCATGTCATGGAAGCAGCCATATCGGGCAAACGGTTTCAAGATCTCGACGTTGTGGACTGATTCGCTCACTTGCTCATCAATCCGTTGACATTTTCGTTGGGTTGATACTCTAAGATCTGGTCATTCATAGTATCTTGACATAATTTGCTGGTTAGGACGGAGTAGAATAATTTGCAGTTATTCAAATAAGATTTGATGGTCTGTCCGTCTGTCTGTCTGTCCGTCTTAGGGTGATATGATTCAGCCATTTCTGACCCCTCTCTCTCTCTCAGTTTTTTCTTTGCTTGCTAGCTACCAGCATTTTCTGCTCTGAAAATAAAAACTATTTGGTATGTTATGTATTTGGGGATCCCGTAAATTATATTATATGGATGATTTGAGTATTATCGATTCACTCACTGAAATTAAGCGTATTCAGATATTACTTGTAATCTTTAGTTAGCTGATTTCACTACTAGAGTAGCAGCTGCTAGCACATTACTTTCATGTCAGGGCGATTGGCAACAAGTTAGCGTGTTAAGCACGGTAATTTAAACTCAAATTGTAGTGTGTTCTACATAATCAGGCAATAATACAATAATTCAGTCTCGTCTCTTGCGCTCGCAAGCATCATCGTGTGCATGTCTAAACTAAAAGAGGCTTGCAGAGGAAGCCATCTGCATCTGAAATTAAACAGTTTTAACAAACTCTCAACATCGAGAAGGTGACAGATGCCGTTAGAATGTAATTTGGTTTTACTGGTCTATTTGATTTAAGTTTCAAACTTCCAATGGACTACTTAAGCCAATAGGAACGGAGATGGATCCGTCAGGTGGTGAACAAATATTTCTATCTGGCAGAACAGAAACCATCTCCTCCTCTGGAAGCAGCAGCACCAAGCTGATGTTGGATCGTCAACCAATCAGATATTTCATGCTCAAAGGTTGTTAAAGATTCAACTGTATCCCCAAGATTAACACCGTTACAACTAATCAAAACAGTATCATCGACCTGACCAGTTGAGAGCATTGGATTTTCAGCGCCATGTCCACCACCATTTTTATCGCCACTAACCAAACTCTCTGCCGGTGTAGTCAGTATACTATGGTACCCACAGAAAAGGCCTCCTTATCAGGTCCCAAATTGCTCAACTGACCAAATCGTCCACACCCCGGGGGAAAATCATGAACAACAGAGATTTTGCGCCTCTTTAACTTAGGTGACTGGGTACGGATAAAGAAAGTAATTATCTACAAATCTCAAGTAAACCAGAATCATTCGAGTCAGGTAAACCAGAATCATTCACAACGTTCGCATTCAACTAAAAACATGCATGTAGTGCAGCATTTAAATCGTGTAAATTGTTTAAAACGCAATACCCATGATGTTTTACTAGCACATAGCTAGTTTTACGTAGAGATAATTTATGTGTGATCCCAAGAAATACAAGAGTCTGCAGTACCAAAATAAAAGGAGTACTCTGCTTAAACTGCTTAAATTCTCACTTAAAGATTTCAAAACAGAACGAATGTAACAGATTCTATCTTTATACTCGAACAACATGGTTCGTTTTTAAAACACCGAAAGATAGAATGCCATTGAACCAATCTGGCAGAACTAAAAGTTAATCAAATCAATGTAATTAAAGTAAATGTACTTTGTTGTACAAAAACTGACCGAAAAACAAGCTATGTACAATTAACCAAATAAGCTAGTAATCAACGTTATATGGATTCTGACTTGTGCAGATGTACTACCCAAGGTATGAAGTTCGGTCCCTATGATGCAAAGACTAAAAGAATCCACAAATATTGGAGTGGTAGATGAGTTTGACAGATGGAAGGTGTTTAGTAAGAATTCCCATTCGATGACAGATTGAAGATGTTTGGTTGGAAGAAATCTAAACACTCTTGGAGTAACAAGATTAAAGATGAAGAGAAAGAAAAGAAGTTTTCAGGGAAGAACAGATGATGGGTCTAATTGGTGTAGTTTTTAAACCCGCTTGCTGCTCTTGTTTTTCTATACACTCTGGTGTTATGCAAACAGTTAGGATGTTGATAAGTGAATGTACTGAATAATAAACGAACGATAAAGTAAACACGCCCTACACAAACAAAAAAAATTTAGTGAGGTTCGGCTAAATTTGCCTGCGTCCTCCTGTGATCTCTCTTGAGAGAATCACTAGACTATGGTGACAACAGTGGCACAAGACACACCATCAACCTTGTCCACGGTGACTCTGAGAAGTAGAACCTTGAACGTACATTGCAGCCAGTAGACAGTGTATTCTCAATACTCTCAATACTCTCAATGTCCCCTTCAGTATTCAATAACCGAGCTCTAAACTTCTTTAGTGAAATTGAGGACTTCCGGGCTAAAATAACAGTTCGAATGATAGCATATTCACGAGGAAGGCATGCAAGAGCTGATATCATCAAATCATTATCAGACACAACTTCTCCGGCAGCAATCAGCTGATCCCTGATAGATTTAAGCCTGGACAGAAACTTATCAATACTATACCCGCTCAGCACAGCCTTAGATTGAAGGGCCCATTTGGAGTCATTGGTGTCATTGAGGCGAATTGTTAGTATGCCTAGAATGCTCTTAATTTTGAGAGAGGAAGAAGCCGTCATGTAGTTCAAGCAATAAAAGTATAGCAATCAAATCGAATCAAGGAGATACTGGAATACTGGAACCACAGATCAAGAACAAAAAGAGAAACACACTGAGCTGACTTTAGGCCTTTGATCAATTAATTGGCACTGATTCGGTCTTCACCAATCCAACATACACATATTACATCGCTGTTTATCAATTCATCAAGTCAAAATAAAATCAGATCAAACGCAATCTATGGCATCGGCCTTTCCAATTCGACAGAAATACGAAAGGAACTGAAGAAAAGATCTTGCTGAGAATCGAAGGAAAGAACGCACGTCCCCCCACCCCAAAAATCTTGAAATTTCTTGAAGAATCGCAGCGATTCAAGCAGCAGACCGAAGAAAAGTAATCAAGAAATCAGTAATTCCACAGAAGAATCACTGGCTTTTGATACCATAATAACTATATTGAAAGCTAAGGTTTGTTGAAGCAAGAATTGAAAGAACACAGCTAAAGTTCTTGAAGAAGAAGAAAGGGGATTTGCAGAAATCAACCTTTCATTTAACCGCCCAAACTGTAACACCAAAACTATTTATAGCTTGCCAATCTTAGCTTAACAACTAAGCTAACATACAGCTTACATATTAAGGAACCAACATACAAATGGAACAAACAGACACATGACAAGTGGCAATCTATCTGTTACTAGTTACAAGCCCACAGTCAGTCCCTTATAAGCAGGTTTATTCATATTTGGTCTTTCACTTCAGGTTTTGTCTCCTTGGTCTCTTCTGTTTTTGTCATCGTGATCTCTTCTGCTTTTGTCTCCTTGATCTCTTTTGGTTTTACCAGCTTCTCTTCTGGTTTTGTCTCCTTTACCTCTTCGGGTTTCTTCTCCTCAATATCAGATTTCTTGTCTTCTTGGGTAACTGCAGCTGGTGCTGCTACTTCAGGTGATTTCTCGAGCTCAACCGCTATCTCCTCTCTCTTCTCCTCAATATCAAATTTCTTGTCTTCTTGGGTAACTGCAGCTGGTGCTGCTGCTTGAGGTGATTTCTCGAGCTCAACCGCTATCTCCTCATTCTTCTCAGTGGTCTTTGGCTTTTCTTCTGCTTCTTCTAGCTTTGCCGCAACTTCAGCTATCTTCTCTTCTTCTAGCTTTTCCGCAACTTCAGCTACCTTCTCTTCTTCTACCTTTGCCGCCACTTCGGCTCTCTTCTCTTCTTCCTGAGTTCATAGATTAAGGGATGTATCAATATTAAGTACATCCATAAAATTACCAAAAATATGCGCGAGCACGAAATTTTGAATGAATGAAATACCTGCGAGGGAAACTTAAGTTGTAATTGTAAGCATACAAATCTTATAAGCCAACATAGGAAATTATGTAAAAATGTATCTAATATGTCCAAAACGTATGCAAGTTTTGTTATGTTTGATTCAATAATGGACGTCAATAAAATTTAAAGTTAATTAGGACACAAACCTACGCAAGCCGCTAAAATCAAATGGTGATATGTCGAATACACGCATGTACGTATTTGAAGAAAGTTGAGATTCACTATAAAACCAATTGGCAATACGAGGAGTAGCTCAACCTCTTATAAGCTCATGCAAGGTTCCTCCTCCTATTAATGTGAGACTCATTCTCAACATGCCCCCTCACATGTGACGAATTTTCGAGCCTTACACGTGAATAACACAACAGGGTGATGTGGAACACATGTGGCCGTTTGGCTTCACACGTGGGACAACCTGCTCTGATACTATGAAAAAAGTTGAGGTTCCACCATAAAACCAATTGGCAATATGAGGAGTAACCTAACCTCTTATAAGAGCTCATGCAATGTCCCTCCTCCCATCAATGTGAGACTCATTTTTAGCAGTATTTATGTGCCCATATTCCATATCACTATATAGGAAACTGAACTTAATTGGCCTACAATCATATTAAATAATTAAGAGAATTATTATTGTATACCTCCTTGAGCAAGGCCCCGAGAGAGGGTTGTTTGTTATGACCACCATCGGTATTTTGTTCGGCCTTGTTTTCTTCCTGCAGCTGCTCAGCGTTCACCTCCTCGGCCTGAACCGACTCCTTCCTGGGCTCCGGTGCTGGGACTGCAGCAGCATCATCACCCTTGGTCTTTGGTTCACTAGCACAATTACCCATGTTAATTTCTTTGGTCTCGATCGAAAAAGGTCTTCTTTCCCTCTCTACGGTTTAGTGAGAGAAAGGTTGAAGACCGAGAATATATTAGAGTAGTTGCGAGAGATACAACATTGTGTTTGACGCTATATAGCTAGGGTCGATTAGTGTGTGGGATAGCATCAAAATCTCAACGCCAGCCATTCTTTCGATGGTACGGAACATTTTTGAGTTTTTATCCATATTTAGAATGCAATATCAAACTTAGCTCTTAACAGCTGGATGATTATAAATGACATGCTGTAAAATGAATTCATCAATCATGTTTACTAAATTTCATCGGGAAGAAATTATGAAAGAAAAGATTTTTTTTTTCTTTTCTATATGTATTAATTATAGAATTTTACTAAATATGTCTATTTACATATTTGGAGGTATATACTACCAATGATCCCCTCCTACCAAAAAAATGGAAAACGGAGAGAGAATCCACTGCTCAGAGTGCGCATATACCGTTTTAGTTTGATATGAAACTATATATAGGTGGATGGTAAAAGTAGTGATATCCATACACCTGTTTTTACTTCTTACGCCCCTTTATTTTTTATTTTTTATTTTTATAATAGTGATATAGGATTCGGCTATCCGGATCGAATGAATTGAAGAAGATCAATGATTGAACTTGACAAGGGTGTGTGAGAGGTAAAGTGGGTGTATTGGAAGTAAAAATAGGTGTATTAATAGCACTTTCCTAGTGATAAAAGTCAAGTTTTTGATGTGAGACGGATTAAAAATATGTGTGTTAATAGCACTTTCTTGGAGGTCTAGGGTTTGAAACTTGTTGCTGGTGTGGAAGCCAGACTTCTGGCTAGGGGAGGTTGAAATGCCTACGTGAGTCTTCCTGGCCCCCAAAATGTCACATCTTGGCCCGGGCCCCAACACATCTCGGGCCCTCTCCACCACCATAGCACAATATTGTCCGTTTTGGGCTCCGACCACGCCCCTCATAGTTTTGTTTTTGGGAACTCACACGAGAACTTCCCAGTGGATCACCCATCATTGGATTGCTCTCGTGCACTACTCACTTAACTTCAGAGTTCCGATGGAACCCGAAACCAGTGAGCTCCCAAAAGGCCTCGTGCTAGGTAGGGATGATAATATACATATAAGGATCACTCCCCTGGACGATATGGGATCTTACAATCCACCCCCCTTAGGGGCCCGACGTCCTCATCGGCACATACACGACCAGGGTTAGGTTCTGATACCAAATTGTCATATCCCGGCCCGGGCTCCCATCACATCTCGGGCCCGCTCCACCACCGTAGCATGATATTGTTCGCTTTGGGCCCCAACCACGCCCTCACGATTTTGTTTATGGGAACTCACACAAGAACTTCCCAGTGGGTCACCCATCATGGCATTACTCTCGTGCACTACTCGCTTAACTTCGGAGTTCCGATGGAACCCGAAGTCGGTGAGCTCCCAAAATGCCTCGTGCTAGGTAGGGATGAGAATATACATATAAGGATCACTCCCTTGGATAATGTGGGATCTTACACAAAATGAGTGGATTATCGTGACTTGCCACCAGTTGTCCCCCTTTTAAAGAAAAGAAAAAAGTCCCCTTTTAAAGAAAAGAAGAAGTTATTGATGTAAGACAGATTAAAAAAAGGGAGTTTTAACAAAAAGCCTGCAGTACTGTTCACTTTAACGAAAAACCACATTTTTACACTAAAAAGTCAATCATGGTACTATTCACTTTACCCTTTATTTTGTCCTTATCATTAAAACTCAAAATTTTCAAGTCTTTTTCATTTGTTTTCCTTTTAAAAAAAGGAGGTTCTACATTCTAGTTATATGTAGATAATTCATGCATATATTTCACAAAAATGTGAAATCAAAGGGCGTAGTTGATACTATGATTTAAGTAGTATTATTTTACATTTGTAAGTGAGAAGTTTTATATTTGAATCTGCATGACAAGTTCGATATTAATTTATTCATCCACCCCTTAATTGTATAAAAAAAATTGATGTAGTTGATAAAGTGATTAGAAGACGAAGAATGAAACTAATAAGGAAATATATTGTTTCTAAAATTTACCTTGACAATATATATGCCTTATTTGCAAGATGGAAATGGAATGCTACCCCTTTCAACAAACTTTACTGATCACAAGATCAAAGTTATCAGAGCTTTAAGCAACAATGTCAAACAATTCAATAACATCCTTCTTCACAAACCGTATGCAATTTATTATTTATACAAATCCAATAAAAAATCATATTCCCGCAAGAACAAATTTCACTATCATCTTCAGATGACAATCAAATCACATTCATCTTTTCAATGACAATAATAGTGCCACATCTTTAACGAGCCACCTCATATATGCCTTCAATTTATTATCTACAACCCCAAATTTAAACGCCATTTGATCAGGCGTCGAAGCAACCCTAAGGTAATCTTCTTCATAAATTGCATCGGACATTCTATCACTAGTTTTTAACTACGTTATCTTTAGTTCTTTTTTCCTACAACTCACAGAATCAAGCTCCAAATTCTATTAGCTCTAAAAATTACAAGACCTACGTGGCCCACACGCTGTAAATATAGGACCTAACTACGTCCTTCAGGAATCTGATTTTAAATGTGGGCGTGCCAATACACGACCGAACGGCCAGCATATACTTTGTTCTGAGTGTGCGTGAACTGAATGTAATTTTGATAAGATTATTGTTTTTCGTCGTTGAATATGCCCAGTTGAGACAATTGATTAAATTTTTTATTAATCATCATGAATGATTGGCACTATGGATCTCACCAGGTGTGCCAATATGTAAATCCTAAAATTACAAGACCTACTTGGTGTTGAATGTGTGCGTGTCAATACGCGGCCGGATGGCCAAATGCATACTTCTTTATGGGTGTGCACAAACTGAAATTCTAGTACAAACAATCACGGCCAAGGAAGGAACCTCTCGGCCTTGAGTTCTCTAGCCTTGAAAACAAGGTTGTTCTCATAAAAACTAGCAATCAGCACACACGCTCCACGTGTGGAACTAATTTTTTATTATTATTTTACTACAGTTTATCATTAATGAGCACAGATGATAACTCAAAAAAGAAAAAGACAAATAAAAAAAGGGGAATGAAAAGGTAGTAGAACATGGGTAATGTAGGGAGAGGAAGAGGAGGTGAAAAGTGAGGTTTATTTATTTAGTTTTGAATGTTTAAATAGGATATGCTATATTTACATGGCGATAGTATAAAAAACAATAATATTTGTGTTAGGTGTAATTACTAAATTGTCCGCGTTTTTTATTTTTGTTTAGTTCTAATGAGAGGGTTAGAGTGGTAATTTACTAGAATTTTGGTGACAAACAAAATTTTTTTAATACGTAGTTTAGATATATAGAACACCAACTTGCCTTAGAAAGCAAGCAAATGACCCTTTACTATAACGAAGCACCACAGTCTGAACTTCTTTTGTAGGGAATTTCGTCGTCGGTTGTAGACTCCGATGTGTACAATGTACCCTTTAGCTTCACCTTAGTCGGAGATGCCGGTCATCGAGTTAGGTAGTTTGTAAATGCCACAAATGGACCAAAGGATTGACAGATGCGTAGAGTGTGAGAGTGATTTGATTGATTGGTTGGTGTGATACCCTATTCTCGTTGCACAATATCTTGAATTATTAGAAGGAAAGGGATCCTCTGCGGATCCCTTCCTCCTAATCCATCAAATTAGAGAAATCTATGCCATTAAAATTTGATTAAACGACTGAAGTTATTATAACTTTTAAAGTGGGTTCCTGTTTGTAGTTGTTGGACCAAATTTTTGTTAACTACATTGTAAAAGATGAAGAATTGGTACATAGGAAGAGGAAGATGATCGAGAGAAACAAAATAGATTCTAGAGAGAGAGTTAAACACTCTGTTTTTATAAGAGAAATCCTAACTTTTAACCAAATACTTACAAACTTACTAACTATATTACTTATTAATCCCCCTCAATCTCAACTGGAGAAACCTAGTTTGAGATTGGAAGAACATTTGCAATCACTACTATGAAACCCAGAAAAACAGAACAAACTTGAACCAACTGCAATCTTGCAATCCTTCTGTTCAGTAGAAAAAGAACCCATTTACTGGCACTGCTCAATTTTCCATGCCGCCCCTTTCCTCTCTTACTTTTCATCTTCTTGGGCAAATCCAAATAACCAAGTTTTGGTTCTGGAGGAACCCCACTTGTATTTTCATTAGTTTCCAAATAGGCTTGCTTATGTAGCTTATTTTCCTTGATCCCAATCTGAGACGTGAAATGATCCCCACTTGCTTTGCTGATAATTCGGTTTCCATCAGTCACAAACAATGGCCTCATACTTGGACTAGATGCACAAACTCAATATCTAGCCATCAATTGCCTTCAAATTCTTATCAGTGCCCAAAATTTTGTAAGTTCGTTGCTGAAATGGAGAATCCGAACATTAAAAGTAATGGTTATGAAGCAAATGGTAGAAGAATAACAGTAGCTGGAATTAACACCCTTCCTCTGCCTCTAACTTAAGTTTCTCAAATGACAGCCTTCTATAAAATAGTCGTAGCACACCCTCATGCTGGTTTAACAACTTCTTATGGGTTTACCCTTCGTGGGATTTACCGTCAACAATCTCATTCAACTTGGCTTTGGCCCTTAATATTTACAAAAACAGAAAATTGACAAACTATAGTGTGGCATCGGCCTTAACTAGAGCACCACAGGGTCACCCTTTGTGGATTTTACCAAAAAAAAAAAGAAACAACTTCTTTGAACAATGGCATCGGCCTTCACAATTTCAACAACCAAAAGTCAACATCTATGTAGGATTACCCTTCGTGGGATTTACCTACTCAAAACACAAGATTACCCTTCGTGGGATTTACTGTTAACAACTTCTTCTACCCTTCGTGGGATATACCTATTCACATCACGGAATTACCCTTCATGAGATTTACTGTTTACAACTTCTTCAAACTTCATCGTATAACCGGACTTACTATATATTCATGCTAACAACTGAGTTGGTTAGACTCTGAAATTATAGGCTGAGATAAGAAAACATATTGCACAAACTCCTCAATAAACACCTGAACAATCTTCTCAAACATTACACTTCTCATTTTGGCACAAACCATAATCTGAATAACCATTTCGCAGAAAAAATTAAACCCATCAAAGAGAGAGAGATTCATTTCTACAAGTCAATCTTCAGCCCAACAATGCCATGTATGCATTTCAGAATGTGACCAGCGCTTTCTATAAACCTTCAAATGTAGACTGCTTCAAGGCAAAAGAAAGATGGCTCCAAGTCAAAAGAAAGTGTGTTTGCTGCTTTGTGTACAACTCTAAGCCATTCTTGAACTAGAACAACTTTGTGCCCAATACTCTGATCACAAATCTGGTGAGCTGGATGTGCAGTACCTTCATCCTTACGCGGCCTTTGATTCCAGCATAGGCCTGAACCTAACCCCTCTTTTAGAACTATCAGGGACAATTCAAAGTAAGGATCTTAGTTTGCCAAGAGAGAAAATAAGCAGCAAAACATGAAAGATGCAGAACCCAGAGAGAACAAAGAATTATCTTGTCTAGAGCAATTAGTCAAAACCGTTAACAACCACCAAAAAACCCAAAAAAGATTCATTCTAATTATTCAAGAATTTGGAGAAAATGGACTAAAAAACATAACCTTCACATGAAACTTTTGAGTTGGGCATTTCGACAAACACCTGGACTGCACACATGTCTAATCTTTCTTCCATACCAGAGAACAGAGTAGAGATCAAATAACTCACTGACCCATTTCTTCAAATAGTTGGAGAGCACACAAATCAGAACTTGAAGAGATCTCAAGATTTGCAATCTTGAACAAACAAACACCACCAAAGAATTCAAAAAATGAGTTTTGCATGTAAGTGTGATTGATTCAATCACCATGATTAAGGTTCGACTACTATATACAGAAAACCTGGATGACGGTGTACATATGTTGGCCATAATTGCCTGACATATATCATCAACAAAAACTCTTGATGTGAATTGCCTATGTCCTCTCATTCTCTGACTCTCCGATAAAGCTCCCTGCTTGACTATTGTATCGACACCGCTTCAACCAGGACCATAGATGCCTCCGAGCCGAAATACGGAACAGCAGGAATGTAGACAACCATGTGCGTATGGTTCTTGAAAGCATCAAGGATGATCATATCTGGCTCATTTGCATCAAAAAGTAGATCTCAAAGCTCATTTCTTCCTCAAGTTTCTTCTTCTTGTTAATGCTAGTGCATATACCAGAGACATTTCATCCATGGTTCTTGAGCTCGCGCCCCAGGCGGTGGCCGACAAAACCCATTCCGGTGATGAACATCCAGTTCTATGATTTGAACTCCGTGTCGATCATTCGGAAGACGGAACGTTTTGGGAGATGGTGAAGGCGTCGGTGGAGAAATCTCCCAATCAAACAATCAACCCAACAATCACAACAATCGCAGAAAATTCAACCTAAGAACAATTACGGAAGCACAAAAAATCTAATGGAAATTTGAAGATAAACTAACTAGGAAACTACCACGAAGAGAAACCACCAGAATCCATGGCGTGGGCCTGCTGACTCTGATACCATGTTAACTACATTGTAAAATATGAAGAATTGGTACAGAGGAAGAGGAAGATGATCGAGAGAAACAAAAGCAATTCTAGAGAGAGAGAGAGTTTAGAGAGAGAAATATGATTTGTATTAACTAACCAAATGAATATTACACACTCTGTTTTTATAAGAGAAATCTTAACTACCTTAACCAAATACTTACAAACTTACTGACTATATTACTTAATAATCCCCCTCAATCTCAACTGGAGAAACCCAGTTTAAGATTGGAAGAACATTTACAATCATTACTAACAACATAAATTTCCTGATGTGGTAGATTAGGAGGAAGGGATATGGAGATGATCATTTCTCTTATTAGAGCACCATGTTACTTGATGGCGTGATCATTTTGTAGAGTCCAGCAATCCTAACTCGTGAAATATCATCTTAACGGAGTAGGATTCTCTCTCTTCTTTTTTTCCCTTTCTTTTCCTTCTCTCCTATTTGAATGGTTAAGTCACGTCAACATTTTATATTAATTTTTTTATAGAAAGAGAAAAATAAAATAAAAAATGTAAGAGGAGAAGATGAAAAGAGATGGAAAGAGAAGAAGAGATAATCCTAATCCTGACATGATTGAAAATTATCTTCACTTTAGAAACTAATCAACGAAAAGCCTCATAAGACCAGATAAACCACGTGGCAATAATATCTTCCCAAGCTTTATTCGTTGCAACTCTTTTTGGTTTTTCCATGCATATGCAATCCATGCGTTGTTAATTTTATTCACAAAACTCAATCTTATCTTGGTTGTAAAGTATATATATCCAGTAATATCCAAAAAGGCCCCAAGTTATAAAATCGTTAAGATAAAGGAGCAAAAAAAAAAAAAAAAAAAAAAAAAAAAAAAAAACGTTTCAATATGAAGACGGATGAGCGGTAAAGGAAGGTTGTCGAGCTGCGGTGAAGCTAGGGTGGGAGATGGTGTTCCAGGGCTCACCTATGTTTTGTGTAACGGAAAAAATTAAAGCAACTAGGATGCAGTTAACTAATTGGGCGAATGCTACAAAGCGTACTATTCCTGGGTAGATTACAGAAACGGAGGATAAGTTGAACTCTTTATTTGGGCAGCCATTCACTGAGACAATCATCGCACAGCGGCATGAACTGTATACCAAGTTGCATTCCCTATTGGCACAAGAATAAGCTTTTTGGCGTCAGTGGTCCAAGGACAATTGGTTACAACTGGGTGACCAAAATACCAAGTATTTCCACCAAAGGGCAAATCGCAGATGAAGGAGGAATGGGTTACATGGTTTTGTTCGACGAGGCCAGGGCTTGGCATGAGGATAAAAGTGGCATGGAGAATGTTATTGTCAACTACTTTACAAAGCTATTTGACTCTCAGGGGGTAATGGATGCGACAAAGATTTTACAGGTGGTCAATCCTAAGGTGTCATTTGAAATGAATCAAGAACTTCTAAGGTAACAAGAACGTTGTATATGATGCAGACGTTCACCCATCTCTTACCATACCCTCTTTGTTGGTGGACAATGGTGGTTTACGGTGGAATACAAGTCTTATTAGTAGCGGGTTTATGGAGGAGGAAGCAAGCTTGATTTTAAGTATCCCGTTGAGTTTATTTAGTCCGGTGGATTCCATGATACGGACTAAAGAATCGAAAGGTGTATTTACAACGAAGAGTACTTATTTTGTGGCACGAACATGTCATGGTTTGGGTGGGGAGGAACCGGTTGGCTCTACACTAAATGAGGAAACAAAATTATTATGGAAAGCTTTGTGGCGTGCCAAGGTCCCAGGGAAAGTCGAAATTTTTGTTTGGCGTGGGTGTATGGATGCATTGCCTTCGAAGGTGAATTTGAAGAATAGACAAGTTCTTCCGGAGGATATTTGTGGGTTCTGCAATAAAGAGGCAGAGACAGTTGTGCATGCTTTATTACAGTGCCCACATTCTGCTGCTATTTGGTTTGGTAGCCCCTTGGGAATTCGTTCGTTTTCTAAGGTCGAAGACTGTTTTGGTGGGTGGTTGACCAACATGGCCAAAATAGTAACTAAGGATAGTTTTGAGTTGATTCTTGTGTTAGTGTGGAGTGAATGGAAGGTATGCAATGAGTATTTATGGAATGGTGTTGCGGCATCCCCTTTAGATGTCCAACTTAAACCTCAAACGTGGCTGTCGGAATTCAAGAAATGGAATGAGGTTCAATTGCCTGAACCAACAGTTCGTGTTCAGCAATGGAAGCACCTAAACTTTGGTTGGATCAAGTGTAATTTCGATGCTGCTTGGGAGGAGAATAGTTCATGTGGGGGTGTTGGGGTTGTCCTTCAAAATGCCACAGGTGGTTTCATAGCTGCAATGGTGAGTCGGGAGTATAGAATTGGTTCGGCTTTGCATGCTGAAGCTGCTGCTGCACGGGCAGCAGCTGTGTTTGTGCAGCGTTGGTGTGAGGAACAGGTACAAATGGAAGGTGATGCTCCATTGGTTGTGGCGACTATTCAAAATACTGGATCAGCATTGCATGGTCATCTTGGTCATCTATTTGCAGATACACGGCAGATCCTTCAGGGGTTTAAGCAATGGAAGATTTCCTTCGGCCCTAGAGAGACGAATAAAGTGGCACATCGACTTGCACAGTTGAATCTTACGCTGGATCATCCTCTATCTTGGTTTGAAGAACCTCCTATTGTTATTACTGGTTCATTAGTAGAGGATAGTCTTAATTGTTAATTGGTGCGGGATACTTTTTTTCCTTCAATCAGGTTGAAAACCCCGGCAAGGTTTTTTATTGAGGCCTATTGTTAGCACCCTATCCTTGCTTATGTACGTATTTCTCTATTCAATGAATATCGTACTTTATCTCAAAAAAAAAAAAAAAAAATTTGTCACATTCCACCTCATTTTCCATACATCTAACGGCCTAGAATCGGCCAACGAAGGGTGCAAAATTGGGTCCAAACGGTATGCAAGGTGCATTATGAATTTAATTAATAGGGCTGAAAATTAGAGTACGTACATAGAACAATTGAAGAAACATAATACAAAACTATGAATTTTACTAAAAACAAAGGAACGCTACGAATCTTACAAATTCAAGTTCTATAAGTTTCTTCTTCTTCTTCTGTTTATTACATTCTAATTTTTAACTTGGTATCAGAGCAGGTTTAATCTTTAAGGGCTTGAACTGATTAGTTTGTCCATTGTTCTTTGTCTCTTCCACTTGAGGTTCTAAAAGATGCAAGATGCTGGTTGGGCGGTGGGCTGAGACTAAACGGGTTAGGTGGATTTAATTAAATTTATTAAATAACATATAAATAAGAAAAAACTTAAAATTAACTTAAGCCATCGCGGCATTGGATCATCGCATTAACACAGTAAAAATAAGAAAAACTCAAAACCCAAAACCAAAATTGAAAATTCAATATGAAATTGGCATCATCTTTCATCATAGATTAATCAAATAATGATTCAATGAATAAATATATGTAAATGTGATCGTGCATCTAAAATTCAACATCATTCAATTGCACCTCTGTGAGACAACACTGTTGACACAGTCAAAGTTGGCAGACGAGAGGGAGAGAGAGAACGCATATGTGCGAAGAGACAAAGAGGAGAAAAATAATCTGGGTTCTTTTTGGGTAGCTAACCAAAAAAACCCTTTAATTTAATTCAAAAAAAAAAAATTGAAAAACAATGGAATTGCCTATAGCTACTACCTACCACCACCACCTAGCTACCGCCTACAACCACCTGTCCCGCCTAGCCCCTACCCGATTTTCCTCCACGGCCTAAATCGTATTGGTCCCAGCACCTAAGCTGATTTTTAGAATAGAGTTTATGCTTCTCCATTGTTTGTTTTCTTCAATTTTAAATTCATGTAACTTGCTTGTTTTTGGTTTCATTTAACGTTTGTTAGTTTGAGTTAATTAATTCAAAATCTTCTTCATAATTATTACATGTATTACACAAATGCAATTTTCACTAGTAATTAGTATAGGATTCCTACCTAAATAAGGATTGATAAATTTCATACACATCAATATAAGGAGTCATACTTTTACATAGCATCAGAGCAGGTTGTACCATATGTGAAGCTCAAAGGCCACACATGTTTTACATCACTTGATTTGTGTTGTTCACATGTTAGCTAGGCTTAAAAATTCGCCACACATTAAGAAGCATGATTAGAGTATGAATCTCACATCGGCCGGGTAAAGGAGGAACCTTGGGTCCTACGGTCCACTTTCGTTCTGTTCAATCCGTGCTCGTTTTCTATCTTGATTAGGGTTTCGTTCTAGTCGGTCAGTTGGGTTTTGTTTTGCCAAAAAAAAAGGTAGTTTGATCATGTTTGTTCGTTCGTTTTTTGAAGACCTTTTCTCCATTTCTTCACAAACGGGGAGCATTCATGTACCTTCTTTTCATATAATCTTTGCTTCAGCATCTGCATCCACTTGTTCTAAGTTTGACTTCATCCGAAATCTACATGGCTTTGGCATCCAGAATATGCATCTGCATATGAACCTGTCTGTGCATCAAATCTCTATGGAATATCTGGCTTTAGCATCTGCATCTGTGTCAGTTGGCAAACTCATGTTGTCTACCACTGAGTTTGCCAGAGGTTGTAGTAGAATATGTCCTTTATAGTCTTTTAACCATAACAATATTTATTTATTTTTAAAAATTAAATAAAGGGTGTACTTCGATAAATAAAAGGTGTTTTAATAGAAAAATTTAAACAATAAAACATTAAGTTTCGTATCATATTAGAAGATTTGACACTCTGCTTAAAACTGTCCCATGGGTTTTATCCCTGCATGGTAGCTACATAATCACGAAAAGTCTGTTCAAAATCAATACTACTGATCTTCTAATAATAATTGAAAAGAAGATACTCGACCAATCAATGCAAGATTCAATAAAATAAACAAAAATGGCGAGTTGATTTTCATCAAAGTAGCTCTCCAAAAAATCTTAAAAGAAAGTTGGATTCAAATAAAACCCTAAACGTAGCATATTATATAAGGCTCTCTAAAATCATATTCCCAATGCCTAGGAATATTGGTCGTCATTGACTTTGTCCTTGTTGAAAGCAAAGCTTAAGGATTTCCATAAATGGGGGGTTGTATGAGTAGCTCTGTGCCGGCATGGGCAAAGGGAAAAACTAGAAAATCATCGAAGCAGAAATCAACTGGTAAAACGGTGGATATTCCCGAAATTGATGAACACAGCAGGAATGAGATGGGAAAAGGAGATTTTGAAGAAAATGGAGGCCTTAAGGATCAGCATGATGCCATGGATGAAAATGGCTCTCTGCCACAGTCTCAGACAGGTTTGCTTGAGGAGAAGGTATATTATATAACCTTACACATTATTTAGTACTTATTTTATACTATACACAAAGCTATCTCACCCTCTTCGCATCAATCGATCGACTAAATAAAGCTTCTTAAAAAAAAATTTGTTACTCAATTTTAACTTCAATTCGATGTTTCATTTTCTTTTGGTTATTGCTTCAATATTTCCAGAATTAATAGGAAAAACATGTCGAGATGTTTCAACCATGTTTACTGTTTTTCATTAATATTTTTATTGATTCCTTGTGCATCCTAATGCATAAGTAAGGCTTTAACCAGGATTATGTGTCGTTGAAAAAAAAAAAAAAAAACAAATTTGTGTCAAACAGATAAATCAACATATTTAGCTATTTTGTATTCACATGATTTAATATCTTCACTGCGCATGTCTCGAATGAATTGACGTACGTGGATGAAATGATGACATTTTTGTATTAATTTTATGTGTTTATTTCAGATTCAGACAGGTATAATGTACATTAATTAGCACTGACTTGAAAACATTACATATATTCATTTCATAATCTTAGTTCCTATATATTTATGTGCTTTGTACATTTTAAATTAAACTAGGACCTTCCAGAAATTGAAAACTGAGGTGTAATTTGTGAATTGGCAGGATGGGGAATTTGCAACACATAACATAACCCTAGATCGTTGTAAAAGGGTGCTGGATACGATATCAGGAGTATCTGGAAAGTCTGATGCAACTAATGGGCCTCAAAAAGCATTGCTGATAAAGGAGATTGAGCCAGTTGATGGTGGAGATAAGATTTTGCTTGAGGAAGATCAAGTGGTTGTGAAGGACTAAGAAGTAACATTTTTACTTATTGTTGGTTGAACTGAATGACTCTTTTATATTTTGGATGTGATTGGATCTTGCTTGTGAATTTAACTATTAATTGGAACATTATAGAAAGGTAGGAGTTTCGAGACAATTATATTATTATGGGTTGTTATTGATTCAAGTTTAATATAGGGGTAAACAACAAAATTGACATAAATGGTTTAATTATATGACAGTCACCATTGACTTAGAGTACACTGCCATTTTTCCACGTGAATTATGACTTATGTTGAAATTAACCTTCTATACTACAGCTGCCACGTCCCACAATTCTAATAAAAAGTTGTTAACGAGATTCTCTTAAGAGTAGTGCTACACTTACAATCTACTTCTACTATCATTTATATCATCTTTCTAATAAAGATATGGTCATCCAATACATGTAGATCTCATATTTGTTAGAAAGATGGTACAAATGGTAACATAACTAAATGGTAAAAATAAAAAAAAAATTTCTCTCTTAAAGTAAGACTCTTCATAAATTCTTTGTCACTTCGCCTTTTTACATAATATTTTATAATATTAACAAACAAATTGTACCTAAAAAATAAAGTGGCAGAGAGCCAGAGACTATTTTTTAGAGAAATTTAATCAAAAACATCACATCCTACCAAATATCCCACCCAGTCTCACAACGCCTTTTTTTTTTTTTTGGTGGGGGAGGAGGGGGGGTGCGTGGGGGGTGGCGGGGGTGTTCCTCTCAATTTTTGGCGAAGTTTTTTTAAGTTTTTTGTGTGTGTGTGTGTGGGTTTGGAGAGAGAAACGCGGGGGGAGGGGGGGTCCTCTCAATTTTTGGGGCAAAAGAAATTTTTTTTTTCCTTATCTCTTAGGGCTGGTTTGGTATTGCTGTGCTTTGAAAAAAAGCTGCTTCTGCTGTGCTGTGAGAATAAGCAGCTGTGAAATAAAGCAGCAGAGTGTTTGGTAAACTTTTTTGTAAAAGTGCTTTTGAAAAAAAAATGCAGTATTAGAGTGTTTGGTAAACTTTTATGTAAAACAGATGTGAAAAAAAGCCGGTTTTTCAAAGCTAGGTTTTGCAGCTTCTTGTTTTTGGCTTTTTTTCATCCAAAACTGTGAAAAAAAGCTGAAGCTGAGTGTTTACCAAACACAAAAACAGCTCCCAGCTTTTTTTGATAGCAGCTTTTTTCAGAATCACCTCAGTACCAAACCAGGTCTTATTATTATGGAAGGGGAAGAGGGGTTTCTTATCCCTTATTATTATGGAAAGAGGGTGGGGTGGGGAGGTTCCTCTCAATTTTTGGGGCAAAAGAATTTTTTTTACTTATCTCTTATTATTATGGAGGGGGGGAGGGGAGGGTATCCCTTATTATTAGGGAAAAAAAGAGGAGGGGTCCTCTCAATTTTTGGGGCAAAAGAATTTTTTTTCTTATCTCTTATTATTATGGAGGGGGGGGGGGGGGGGGGGGCTCAATTTTTGCGGTAAGGAAAACTTTTTTTTTCTTATCTCTTAGTATTATGGAAGGGGTTACAATCAGTGTTTAAAATTGGTCTAGACAATGGAGGACCAATACCATTTAGGCTGAAACGTGGAGAAAAATTGGGTAGGGGACAAGTTAAGCAGGCTAGGCGGTGGCTAGATGGGGGCTAGGCGGGGGCTAGGCGGTTCCATTGTTTTTAATTTTTTAATTAAGTTAAAGGATTTTCTAAATATCCCACTTAATTAATGAATTTTCAATTTTGGTTTTTCTTATTTTTTTTACTGCATTTTTCAGTAATGAAGGTAATATGACTTAAGTTTTAACTTTTCTAAATTCTCAATACAAGTAATATTTTTTTTTTTTTAGAGTGTAAGTAGACACTTATTTATATGTTATATAAAAAATTTAATTGAATCCGCCTATTCACTGCCTAACCATCTAGGCGCTAGGCCCCAGTCTGCCTAACCATTTAGAACCTTGGTTACAATAATTTAGCTAATCAGTAAGTTTGGATTCAGGCAAGTGGCCCTCTACCACAGTAGCGGAGAGGAGTGTTGCCTTTACACCATAACGTGGGTCCGAACCTCGTCGGTTCCCTAATCTAACATATAATTTAACAAATCTATCGTTTGATCAAAAAAAAAAAAAAAAATTCGAATCCAAAACGCATGGGTGGTAAGCCAACATTCTATTTACTAGGATATTTGTCCACATACCAAAAAAAAAAAAAAAAGTCATTGCACAAAGTTTCATAATAATTTGACAAAACTATCCTCTTCAATCTTTCTTCGTGAAATAAGCGAGTCCAACAAAAGCTAAACAATATCAGCATCTATCCAACGCAACTCTATCACTTAATTCTTGTCCAAGAACGCTGGGAAGCGGATATCATAGTTGGTTATGGAAGCTCAAGAAGTAGTAGAGGGGAAAAGCTTTATCTTTTAGCGTAACCGTCTTCTAGAAGAGTTTAAAATAAGTCATTTTTATTGTAATTATAAAAGGCCTATTAATCCTCTTCTCCCAATCATCTTATAAATTGGAGCTCATGCTTTTATATATATGTATGATTTTACACTAGGGGAAGGAAGAGTTCAGCTAAACCACACAATGGGCAACCTAATTTGGTATTGAATTCGCCAGACCATCCACGAGATTTGAACCTAAGACCTCTTACTTCCAAATGAAGAGGAATACCACCAAACTATATTACTGAGTGGCAATATGATCAGAGCTAGACCCACAACGGGTTATTTTAGTTGTCTTTAAGAACCCATTGTGGGTTTAGTTCTGATCATATTGCCATTTAATACTCCGGTCTGGTGGTATTCCTCTTCACTTGGAAGTGAGAGGTTTTAGGTTCGAATCTCGTGAATGGCGAATTTGATACCAAATTAGGTTGCCCATTGTATGGCTTAGCCGAACTCTCCCTCCCCTAGTGTACAAATATTGATGTACTAAAAAAAACAATATTGACCTTAAGACAACTAAAAGAGCACTAAGATGCAGAGATATATGTTAAACACACAATTGTATGAGGTTAGCCAAGTGCTCGATAAACTGTCCCACCGAAAATTTGAAAAACAATTTTGGCGTTGCACGCGTCATAGTTGGGATACAACGAGAATAGATTCTTGCATCCGCCTAGTGCTGGATTTGAGGGGAGCAGATTGTGCAATAGCACAAGGCCCCAAATTTTGGCTAATATATGATTACATAATCAGTTCTCCGATTTCATTATTTTGTTTTTTGTTCGGGCAGAGAGAATGAAAAGGGATAAGAGGATTTAAGCCTTAATATTATTATTTTGTTGCTAAAAAATTAATGGTTGTCTCATAATTGTTGTTTATGCATTTGGATTAGTGTTTCTAATTTTTGCTTGTAAGTGTAACTTTGTCGATTGGTTTCAGCTTATAAGTGTATCTTTGTTTCTCTCTTGTGCCTTGGTGGGATTTTGATTGTCTGACTTTGATCCAAACAAAAAAAGTACATCAATATTTTCGTAGACATATAAATTACGGTGAAATAAATACTCATCAACACATTAAAATTTTGACATGCGAGGGTTTCATGTGGCATTCGTCATATGTCTCACAAATCGTATACATGATATGTGACTTATCAAAACGGGAAGAGTCATCAAGAATGACACGTCGACATTGGACAGAAATAATTAATAAATTTCTTTATTAATCCTTTAATCAACTTTAATATAACTCAAACAAATTAATTGATTAAATTTAAAACAAATGAATACCAAATCGAGGGAGAATGGCTAAATCAAGGATGGGCAAATTAATGATGAAATGTGATTAATTCATTTGATTAAATAAAAAAGTATTTGATTAAATCAAGATTATTTGATGAAGTCAAATTATGAACCAAGTCCAAATCAAGCTTGAGTTCCTTTGTCAATTAATCAAGTCTAAAATCAAGACCAAATCAAGCCTCAATCAAAGACTTGGAGAGCTAGCCTATAAATACGAGACTCCAAGACAAAGACGGGGTCCTCAGACATATCCTACACTCAAACATCTTCCCATCTCATAGACGCTCAGACACTCTACACACTCAGAAGACTTAGAAAGCTCAATGCATTATTCACCACACTCATGAAGAACATCAAGCACCACTACACATGCTGATTCCTCCATCACCACAAGTCAAACTCTTGCGACGTTCATTGGTTCGAAAACAAGTCACTATGACCCTTGGATCAACATCCCTACACATACACTTTGCAGCCTCGAAGATAGAATTAGAGGATTAACATTTTGTATTAGAGATTGTAGCCCTAAACTTCATTGATACAAAATTTACCTTGTACACGTGAAAACATTGTACCCACGACCAGCACCATGAAGTAAAAACAAAGTGTCAGCTATCAACTATCGAACGTCCTCTTCCCCCTCCTCATTTATCCGGGCTTGAGACCAACAATTGTTTACCTTAACACTACTTGATAAAATTTGCAGAAATATGTGCACTATTTTTATTGTTGTAATTAAAACGAAAAAAAAGAAAAAGAAAAAAGAGAGACAGCACAGCACCTATTTTGTATAAAGTTTTTAGCGTCCATGTGGTATTGTGACGTGGGGAACTACCAAAGTAGCCGGAAGCGCACCTAGCTAGAGCTTTAAAGGGTAATGTTAGAAAGATTAAATTTGGAGATTAAATTTACAAATTAAATGATGTGTCATCAATCAGAATAAACATGTTTATGAACGTGTAAGTAAAAAACTAATCATCAACTTCCATATTCTTTAGTTTTGAAAACTTTGTTTACAAATTTAGTCTCTTTAATATTAAAATATCAATTTCAAACAGGAACTACCAAAGAAGGCAGAGGCGCACCTAGAGCTTTAAAACTGTCAATTCAGTCAATACCCAATTCACTCCTTAATTTCTTTCTTTTACCACTCAGACCCTCTCTCTCTCTCTCTCTCTCTCTCTCTCTCTCTCTGACGATGGGCACTGGTCAGATATGTAATGTTGTTCATGGGTTGAAGCCAGTGTTGTTAATGGTGGTGATTCAATTTGCACTTGCAGGAGTTAATATTCTCTATAAACTGGCCGCTCACGATGGAATGAATTTAAGGATTCTTGTTGCATATCGCTTCATTTTTGGAACCGCTTTCCTTCTTCCTATTGCTCTTTTCATCGAAAGGTGATAATTTGCAATTTTGCACTTCTCTCTTTTCTTCTTATATAGAACTTATTTCTTGTTGTTTTTCCATAGAAGTTAAGATTTCTGAGTCAAGCAGTCGTCCACAGCTAACACTCTGTTGTCTTAACTTAACCATCTACACTAAATTTTCAACGTTAATCGCATTCTTCAAATCTGTGCCATATAAAAGCTAATTGTTGTTATTATTATATTAGTTTTTTTACAGAAAAAAAAAAATCATACTATTGCCTAGCTAGTGCTTTCTAGATTTGCGTTCTCACTCTTTTTGAAAAGTAGCTGCAGGATCTGTTTTTACAGTAATGTATGAGAACATTCAATGAGTTAATCATATACGCACGAGAAGTTTCATTGACTTAAACCCTGTGCAAACTCCAAAACAAAAAGAAGAAAAAGAGAGCTAGCAAGCAAACCCTATCTACTACTGTTTTTAAAACAATTGGTTGGTGTTTTTTGCATGCAGGAAGAGCAGGCCAAAGCTCACCTGGATGGTACTTTTGCAAGGATTTTTGTCTGGCTTGTTCGGGTGAGCAGCGTACCCATATGCACTGTCTTTCTTCAAAATCATGGTCTCCTCCTCCTATAGATTATATTTGGAAATATTATCTGTTTGGGGAGTAAGTAATAGTAATGGTTTATCTTGGTTGTGCATGCTGTAGATATTAGTGCTTAAAGTTGGTTGTCCACTAGTAATGGAAAGCCAACTGTAATATCTCTATGAATATGCATGTCCACAACTTCTGAATCTTGCACCAATATATCTTTCTAGGGTTCACAAAGCAGGATGTACAGTTTTTCCATTTAAAAAAAAAAAACACAAAAAGAGAAAGACTTACAAAATATGTGTACATCATCATAGTGATATCTCATGCCAATAAAATAAAGATATGCGTAAATTTTTGTTCACAGATTGTTGTTTTAATTAGTATGAGACGCCACGTAACGGTATACCAATATCATGTAAATTGGTTTTCTAAAAGATGGGGAAGGAAAGATAAAAAACAGATATGCTAAAATCATGTCTTTAATGTGTGTATATATACATATTCAAGTATTTAAATGACTATTATTAATTAACATACAAAAATATTGCAGTGGATCGTTAGCACAAAATTTGTACATTGAAAGCTTAGCCTTAACATCGGCAATATTTGGTTCTGCCATAGCCCAACTCATCCCAGCCATTACTTTCATCTTGGCCGTCATCTTCAGGTAAATATATACGTGTTTTCTACCCTTATTATTATTTTGAAAATTTTCAACAATATTTAAGAAAAATTAGAGCATAAGTGTTGAGAATAATTGGAGGAACTTTAGTCTTCAATTTAAAAACGTGTGTATTGTTCTTGTACTCGTCTCAATGTGGAGCAGTGATTCATTTGAGTAACACCGTTAAAATTTTCGTAAAAAATTTAAAGGGTAATAAGAGATGAAGTTCTAACGGAGCTACCGAAAATGATCATCGGTCACTATATATAAGCGTGTGCACACATGAGAGTTGATTAACAGATACTTCGGCTTCAATCGATTGAGGAGAATGAACAATTGAACTAAGAAAAGTAAAATATACAATCAATGAGAAATTGAAGGCAAAATTAATGATACTTAACATCTATATTATTAATATTATGATGATTTTCTTTAGGCTGGAGAAGTTGAATTTGAAAAACCTAGCAGGGAAGGCAAAGGTGATGGGAACATTAATGGGAATAGGTGGAGCAATGCTTATGACCTTTTATAAAGGTATGGAAATCAACATATGGTCCACGCATGTTGACCTTATACATACTAATCGGCAACAACACAGCCAATTGGCATCAACACCGCATACAGACACTGGTAATCAACTATTGGGTTGTCTACTGGCCTTCGCAAGCTGTTTGTGCTACGCTATATGGCTCATTATCCAGGTGATTCTCTTAATTACCAAAGTATTTATAAACCCACCATTTTATGTTGGCTTCATTTTTAGGTAATCTAATTTAACTAATGAAGACTGGGAGCTATAAAAAAAATTTCAATCATGTTCTCTAGTTTTAGAAATTAGGATTCTTTAGAGCATCAAAAAGTCTACCTCAATAATAACAAAAAATAAAAGACAGCATTATTGTTTTCTAACTAAAATATCACATAAGATGTAGCATGACGTGGATTGATATATTTTTAGTGATTAATAAATATTTTTTTTCTAAAAATACTTATCACAATTATGAAAAGTAAATAATGCAGTAAATAAGATAGACCTTTGTCACTCTTATTTCTTTGACATAAACCCCACTTATTTTCATTTTTAAAACATCCTAATAAAACTCAAAATTTAAATGAAATTCCATGTAAACAAATAAGTGACCTGTTATTACAAAATACAAATTATGCCATAAAATCCCCTAGTTATGTCAAATAAATGTATTACTCACCTTAATTGTTAAAATAACTGGCATACTATTACTAAAGTATTCACTTATGGTTTTCCTCACGATTTTGTTTTATGCTTGTCTAAAAATCATATATTTCCTCGCTAAAATCATATATTCAATTTGCAGCTCAAAGGCCTATAAATTATTAACAATAAGTTCATAAATTACTATTTTAAAACATTATACTAATTTATCTATATCGAAGTTGTTTCAATATACTAATTCATATATATGTAATTTAGTTTACCTATATATAAATATTTTTTATAAAATAATTAAATACATTTTGTTATAAATATATGGTGCAGATAATTTACCTATATTTATCTGTACAATGTAGGTAAATTATGTTTCAATCAAATAACATTCCCTTATTTTGTAGGTAAATTATTTTGTGCACATTTTATTATAAATATATGTATAAATAAACTATCTATACTAATATGTAAAAAAAAAAAAAAATTATGTTTGAAGCCAAAAACATTTCTTTATTTTGTAGGTCATTTATTTTGATCACATCTTATTATAAATATATGCGTAACTTACCTACATACAAAAAAATTTATGCTAAAATAATATACCTATATACAAAGTTTTCTGACAAACTAATTTACCACAATTTTGTACGTAAATTATTTAGCACGTATGATTACATATTTTAAGAACATTTTTCTTTAAATATATGTGCAATAATTTACCTATATTTATATGTAAATACGGTTGGCATATTGAAAAGGAAAAAAGTGTATAAAAATGCCAAATTTTATGCAAATTAGAAAAACAACTAAGAAATTGAAAAAAGTTTGTAAAATAAATCATGACATTGAATATATATTTTCTCAATCTGCATAACCTATATACTATACATTTGATTGTCTGAAATAAGCTGTAAAATAAATATAATAAGTTACAAACCCAATGGGCGTAGGCACCAAATATACAAAATGAGGATCCTCTCCGGTTTATGAGGATCCCACAGATCCTCCAATTAGGGGAGTAGGCTAAACCTCACAATATGCTAACAATAATGTTGGCCTTTGGTGAGAATTGAACCTAAGACTTCTCACTTACAAGTGAAGAGGAATAGCATTACGGTCTATCTCACTTACAAGTAAAGAGGAATATCACTAGACCGTAGTACTAAGTTGCTATATTATGCAAGTTTTAGGTAAACAAAATTAAGTTTCAAGGGGTAGAATTATATTTTCAGTAGAAAGTATAAGAACTTTTTTGGAAGTGTTTTTAAATGATTGAAAATGCTTTTAGAGAAAATGTTTTGGTTCCTAAAAACACTTGCTTTCTGCAAGAAGCACCAGTTACGTGCTTCTTATAGGAATCATTTCAAGTGATTTTCCATAATTATTTGCATTTTACTATGGATTGGTTCCAAAAGTACTCTCATAAAAAACGCTTTTAGTTATTTAGAAACATTTTAAAATGATGTCTAAAGATATAAAGAATTTGAATTTGAGTGTAATGAGACATCCTAATTGGGATCCAACTAGATTTTGCTTTCTTAATGAACAAGTAGGTTTCTCCCGACGAGACAGATCTCACATACCAATTTGAGGAAATTGGAAGGGGTCCAATCCAAAAGCCTGATCAGCTTTGAGCAACCCACTCCGGAGCTTGTCGGCCACTCTGAACGCCACATAGCAAAGGACAAAATACATATGAGATATCAGTATCGGATTTAATAAAACCATTATTGGCTCTCGATATCAATAAAGAGGAAATTTGATAAAGTCAAAACTAACACTATGTTTGGATGAGGAAAATAAACATGGAATTTTGGTAAAAGTCAGAATTTATAAATTGATAGACACTAATTCTCTTGTTTGGATTCATAAATATAGAAATTTAGAATTTCCTCATGGAAAAAAAACTTGGAATTTGGGACCTCCAAATCCCAAGTTCAAATTCCATGTAAATAGGTGTCATTTCTCAATTTCTATGATTGAGAGTTTAAAAATAACAAATTCCGTATTCAATTCCATTGTTCTTTTAGGTTAACCAAACAAGAAAATTTACAAATTCTAGAAAATAAAATCTCGTCATTTCAATTTCCGTCATTTTTAAATTCCTTAGTAATCTTAAATTTCTTCACCCAAACATAATGTAATGCTCGTAATATAAACTTGCATTTCAAGTAGTTAAAAGTATTCATCATTAACTTAAGGTTTTTGTTTGAATTTTTCTATTTTTAGTATTGATTGTGAAAACAAAAATAACCATAATGTCCGTACATTTTGTTTACGTTGAAAATAATTAATGTGGAAATAGAATAAATCAATGAAGGAGAAAATTATATTTATAAATAAAATGAATTCAAGGCCAGCTGATTCCAGAATAAATTGCCGCCAAATTCCTGTAGATTTTCCACTTCATATTTTCACATAATGGTACATTTATATTTTGGGTATATATTTAGCTAATTATTTGTCTTGTGCAATTCATAGGCTAAAATGGGTGTGACATACCCTTGCTATTATTCAAGCACGGCTCTAATGTCAGCAATGGGGTCAATCCAGACCGTTGGTTATGCCCTCTGCAAGGAGAGGGAGTGGAGCCAATGGAAGTTGGGTTGGAATATCAGGCTTCTAACAGTGGCATACTCGGTACGTTTCACCCTTCTTCTAGTGCTTGTTTTAGATTTTCATCACCTTTGTCTATATTCACTTTGAATTTGATAGTCAATTATTAATAATTGAATCTGGCCATATATAAGTTGGTGACTTTATGCTGTAGGGAATTATGGCCACTGGGCTAAGTGTGACAATTATTGCTTTGTGCATTCGCATGAGAGGTCCCTTGTTTGTATCTGTTTTCAACCCTCTCATGTTGGTACTCGTTGCCATCCTTGCATCTTTGGTATTGGAAGAAAAGCTGCATCTGGGAAGGTATGTATGTACTTTCAGCTGACAAATTTGATTTTCGCACTCTAAAACAGTCATCTTGTATTTTTTTTTTCGAATAATAACGGTTTCATTAATTGATATGGTTTTACATTATCATGATAATTATTTACTCTAAAATGTGTATATGAATTTAATTATTTTCGTGTTGTTTGTTTACTTGGAAAATTACAACAGCGTTTTGGGAGCAGTATTGATAGTGTGCGGTTTATATGGGGTGCTGTGGGGTAAAGGCAAAGAAATAGAGAAGATGAGTAATTCTGTACCATCAACAACCTTTCATCATCAGGATTCTGGCTCAATTGATATTGTGACAATGCCTCCAGATAACAATAAAGGCAACAGCAACAACATTGAGAGCCTAACAAATAACATTGCTCCAAAAGCTACTAGTTCTGCAGTCAGCAGGATTCACTAATTCAAAGAGAGGAATTTAAAAGATTTCTAAATCGACCTAGCCAAAACGAGTGATAGAGTATTAGTAATTATTAGATTATTTTTGAACGATGTTGTATATAGATATCCATATATATATATATATATATATATATATATACACATTGTTGATTCTGCCACCTTCAAGTAAATATTTTAGCCATTTAAAATTTAAATTAAGCATAAATAATTTGTTTTGGGTTCTCTTTATGTTTTTTTAATACATACGATATTATTTACACTAATGGGAGGGCAGTGGATTAAACCTCACAATGAGCTAGTCATAATAATTTATTTCAAATTTGCCCTTAATGAAAATCGAACCCAAGACCTGTCATTTGCAGAAGAAGAAAAATACCACTAGACCGTAGTATTAAGTGACTTCCTTTTACGTTAAACAAGCCTAAACGCTAGGTTTGGATAAGAGGTTTCTAAGTCCTCAGATTGAGACACCATTATTAAGGATTGGAGTATATATTGTTAGGGGGATTCGGAATGTTTGCAATGACCATTAAAAAGGCTAGTGTGAGAGATTTGCAAATGACACCTTCTAGGGATTTGCGAATTTCTCTTACATGCTTTTGTAATGGTCATGGAGGGTATTCATAATTCCCCTTATCTAACTTATTGTAGGTCACTTCTTTACTTCAGACTCGACTGGAAGTATTTTGAAAGTGTTTTTGGTGAAAATATTTTTGGAACCAATTCTTAGTAAAACAGAAATGAATCATAGAAAAACACTTGAACTTCTTCCAAACAAACTCTTAGTCTTTTTTTCTTTTTTTGTCAAACGATAAATTTTGTTAGATTAGATGTTAAATTAGCCACCGACGGGATTCGAACCTACGACATCATATAAGAACTCAACATATTTTCACCACTATGATAAAGGGTCACTTGCAACTCTTAGTCTCATTATCTTGAAACTTGAAAATTCCTTTTCCAAATGTTAATACAGGATCCCTTTTAAGTCCATTATAAATCAATAAGGGCCTCATTAAGAACCATTAGTCCCAGAAAAGGATGATCTAGCAAGGCCCAAGAAAGAAGTAGAGCATGATCCAGCCTAACATAGGCTTGTGAAAGGAAAAGCAGTCGGTTTCGAAAACATAGCTCGATATATCAAGTGTCATATTATAATTGATTGAAATTTTTTTTTCAAGTTCTAACTAGTTGTACTATTACACTTGGTGTAGGATCGTGTTACTGACATACTAAAAAATCTCTCATTCAAAGACGGGACATAACACTTCATTTAAGCACTTGGTTAGAGCATTTCTCCAAGCGCCAATGAAAGATGTATTACGAACAAACAATACCTGATGAAAGATTTTTGGCACTTCATTTAAAATGAAGTATCATAAATCATTTTAAATTCTTTTATTTACCTGATGAAAGATGTATTACGAACAAACATAATTAACGGATTCTCATAATTCTTTTATACCAAAGCACATTGGGCCCCAGCTGTCCAATCTTAGGTACCACTCGTCAATCATCCATATGGAGGAGAGTCGAGAATGGGACCCAGGGCCTTAGACACTTTGACAGAACAAAGACTAGGAAATGGAAAGATATCTCAGAACGATCATGCCGAGGCCTATACAAAGGGAAGGGGGATTGTGTGCGCTCTTATTTCTATACTCTTCCCATGTTTTTATGTGATGTGTGATCACGATTAAGCCACGTTAACATTTTATATTAATTTTTTATAGAAATAATAAAACAAAAGGTAATACGAATATAAAATGTTAACGTGACTTAACTGTGACCACACAAACAAAAGGAATTGTAAAAAGTATGGAAATGGGAGGGCAGACAATCCACCTTCATATAAAGCAGACGGGAAGACATAAGAAACGTAAATACCAAGTAAAAAGAGACATCGGAGTGTATGTCGATATCACACTGGTACCCATTGATCCTTATTTTCTCCTTGTCTTCAGGTGAAGGAGCTACGAAACCCTAGACCCTAGGCACTTATGAAACTAGGGGAAAACCCTAAAACTATCTCGTTTCCTTACCCAAAAATATACCACCCTTAAAATACCACTTTTGGTAACCCTACCAGTTTATTGCGTTAACACAAACAGCAGAACAGTCAACAATTGCTTCTCTTCAAATTAAAAGGCAAAAGTCATTTCTACTTTATATAAGCGAGGAGACACAACGAATTAAAGAGGAAAACTCCATCCATCAAGATATTTCACTAGTTGTTGTATCTTTTACTATTGAATTTCAACAATCACAATCTTAGGCAAGGTCCAAAGTTCAAATATCACCAAGTAAAAATAAATAGATAAATCACCTCTTAATCATGGTTTATTATCCGATCTTTTTTCTCACTTGACATCCGCATTTTCGCGCCAAGCCCCTTGTGTAGCTTGGGCCTTAGAATGTCTTAATGAGTGCCCAATTTTATTTAGGCCCAAACTTGAGGTTTTTTATTTTTATTTTTGGACTCTTAATATAACGGAAGGGGAAGAATAATGGTCCTACACGTGTAATTTGAGAGGAAGATTACGTACATGGATTTTGCCCCAAGTGTACTAGCGGGTCGACAAACACCACCACCACGTGAATTGCTCAACACCTAAACAGGAGCTACATTACAAATTCACATCGTAAATATAATACGAACCTCCCACACAACTGAAAAGAAATCAAACCAAAGCGCCCCACCCCCAACCCCCCACAAAATGCAGATTGCATGCATTTGGAAGAAGATATGTTCCGTTGTAAAATATGATGAATTGGTACAAAGGAAGAGGAAGATGAACAAGAGAGATTTTATTGATTGATTAGAGAAAATGTATATAACCGAACTTAAGGAAATGATAGCTATACAATCTCCTATATAACCTAATTACAATAATATCCTTCTAACTATATTTCTGTTATATCAGTTATTACTCCCCCCTCAAAATAAACTTGGAGTATCCAAGTAAAGTTTGAACTAGTCAGATATTTGAGACTGATCTAGAACTACGAGACGAAGATGTCTGCAATGCTTTAAGAACATTGGACTGTGCAATCATTTTGTAAATACATCTGCAATTACTGTTATGAAGCTGAACACTGTAGAAACCCCCAAACCCCTGTCTCTTGCAGTTTGGAGCAATGTATGATAGTCACTGTTCTAAAAATCCCTGCCTAGAGTCGTTTAGGCGCTAGACGGCTGACCACTGCCCTAATTAATGCCTAGGCATTTGAAAATTAAGAAAGGGCGCCTAGACCTGCTGAGGTGCCTGTCTAGACCGCATAGGCACCCACCTAGGTTGCAACTCACATAGATAGAAAATAGATAAATTTCATTTTGCATATTATTTTTTCAATAAATTGTAAGAGACTTGTTGAATACTTAAATGAACACACATTATATGTTTGTTCCCCATATTTTCATCATGTTCCAAAACTTTATAATATATATATATATTTAAGCATAAACAAATACTCATTTACATTTACATGAAATATAATAAATTTACTTAAATCCGCCTAGGCGAGCCTACCGCCCGACTAGCGCCTAGCCTCTTTTAGAACCTTGATGATAGTCTAGAGTTGTTGACATCAATGAGCAAGAAATAGTGCTTCACTCAGCATGTTTCCCTGGCCGAAGCCTGCAATTTGGCCCTCAGTTCCACCAAATGCTTCATCTGAGGTGATTCTCTACTATTACGTGATGCTAATCGGAGGAAAGCCTTCCTTTCTGCTGGGAATATGATTGAAATGTTTTATGGCCGCCAAAATTTTCGTGACGGTTCAGGTTCTGATGCATCATATAAGATGCCATCATTACAAAAAGTGCAAGCAAGTGTTATGTCACGTACTAACTCTTCACCAGGAATTTCTAAGAGCTCAATTAATTAACCCATAAGGCTTGCTGAAATTTATGTTGCTACTGAATATGCCCTGCATAATACAGTTTCTAATCCTAATCTGTTGAAGTCTTTGTCATCTACATAGGAGTTTGAGCAAAAATATCTTGAACTAACTAAAGGCGCTGCTGACAATTATCATCGATCCTGGTCGAAAAGACATGGATGTTGATGCTACAAACAAGAAAGCATCCACAAAACCTATCACCAACTCTTCCAACTTTCCCAAAACCCTGAATCAAACAAGTGCACCCCATGACACCTTTGTAACTACTGACCAAAAGCTTACTGAGAACTTTTGCAGCTTCTTGAAGAGTTGAGACACAAACCAAAACCTCTACTCACTCCATTATCATCACACATGACAACTTTAGCCGTTGGTGAAACCATGATGAAAGACACAAGTACAATCCAGAAATCAAAACAAATGAATTCTTCTAGGCAGCAAGAGAATGACATTCTTGACACAAATGCTAAGGCAGCAAGAGAATGACACTCTTGACAAATTCTAAAGCAACAAGAGAATGATACCCTTGATAAATTCTAAGGCAACAAGAGAATGATACTCTTGGCGAATTCTATGGAATCAAAGAAAGAATGATACTTTCTTAACCATCAAGAAAGAATGACACTTTCTTGAAATCTCGTAATCTAACCAAATCACTAAATGAAACAGTAGTTTATCTTAGACAATTCATCGAAAAAACAACAAAATAAAAAACCCAATTTTCAATATAAACCCATATCGGCAAGATCACTCCACACTAGAGACTAGAACACGAATCATGTTTCTTCACCAACTTCACAAAACAACTTGAGTTGTGCAGATATACACAGTGCATATGGAAAAGAATAACCCTCAGTAGAGCCAATATGCATTGAAGTAGGAGATGTGTTGATTATATGTTCATTGATAGCACTTATTATTTCCAAGAGAGAATAAAGAAGCAGAATGCAGAGAGAAGGGACTGAAAAGGGACTAAAAACATAACCTTCACATGAAACTTTTAAGTTGGGCATTTCGACAAACACCTGGACTGCACACATGTTTGATCATTCTTTCATACCAGAGAAAAGAGAGAGAATCAAAACCTAAAGAGCTCCTAAGATTTGAAATCTTGAACAAACAAACACCATCAAAGAATTTAGAAAGTGATTTGAGCAAACCACCAAGTTTTCCCGGAAAATGCTTATACTTTGAATGGTTTTTGGCTTTCAGCTCTATATGCGGCGTTCAGGACAAGAACCCATCTTAGGAGCTCATTATTCTTCTTTAAGTCGACCGGGTTCTTATATTTCCCAGAAATCTAAACAACCCACTTCCATTCTTCAAGATTTCATCTTTGTTGTCTCCAATGGCGACTTCTTCATCTTCTTTCTTCAATCAAGATAACCAACAAATGTGAAATACTAAAAAAAAAACAAGCTGATTGCATACCCATTTAGACACCGACTTCTTTCTGTGTCAAGCATCGACTTTAGTTTTGTATTCCTTGTGCTTAGACACCAACACTAACTGCCCATTACCCGTTGGACTCCACCGCGTACAAACCATGGCCAATGCTGGTCCCAAAACCAACAGATCACAGTTCTTTATCTGCACCGCCAAGACCGAATGGCTCGACGACAAGGTTGTTGTCAACAAGGCCACTACACGACTCCCCCAAGAACGATCAACCCAACAAGAACACTCAACCAGAACAATCATGATCCCAACAATTGCAGAAAAATCAACCCAAGAACAATCGCGGAAGCACCGAAAATCTAATGGAAATTGAAGAGAAACTAAATTAGGAAAGAAAAAAAATGTAAACTACTACGATGATAAACCACTAGAATCTATGGCGTGAGCTTGGTGGCTATGATATCATATTAACTACATTGCAAAAGATGGGAACTTAATAAATAATATTTTTATTATTTATGGGAATCAATATATAACATACCAAAAAAAAAATCTCAATAATTATTACAACCAATTTAATATTAAAAAAAATTATAATTAAATGACAAGGATTAGAATTAGTTTTTAATCTTAGACAAGGTTTTATTCAAAAAGTATTCTTAAACAATGATTAGAATAGAATTATAGCACATTTATTATTTATAAACCTACCATTCGAAATTATTTACCCATCCATAATTAATGTTTTTTTTTTGCTCCAATCATATTTATAGATAAAGATTTATTCAAAATTCAAATTCGTATTATTATAAAATTTCAACAACAAAACAAAAACAATTTATACATAACTTTCGGTACAATATTTTATTCATAGGTTAGTACAAATGTATGGGTACATAATTTTAGGTACCTTATTTTACTTATAGATACAGAAGTATCAGTTCGTAAGTTTCGGTACATAAGTTTCGGTACGAATATATCGGTACAAATGTATCCATATGTAACTATAGTATCTAAATATACATATGTACGTAACACGCATATACATATATATAGAGAAATTCACACACAATGAAAAATATATGACTTTTCTTATTATGGGAACTTAATAAATAATATTTTTATTATTTATGGGAATCAATATATAACATACCAAAAAAAAAATCTCAATAATTATTACAACCTATTTAATATTAAAAAAAAATTACAATTAAATGACACGGATTAGAATTGTTTTTGCTCCCAAAATGCCTCGTGCTAGGTAGAGATGGAAATATACATATAAGAATCACTTCCCTGGGCAATGTGGGATCTAACATCTTATGTATTTCGCTTATGCAATGTTGGACGTATATTTGATATTCAAGTAGGATACCATATGGCATTTGTGATAAGGGTGGCGGCACCAGGTCTATGTTGATTTGGCTGCCATGGTACACATGATATAGCAATAATATACAAGCTCAAGATGCCAAGAGGGTTTTCTTAATGCAGAGACTTTGTGCAACAGCAACCTCACTCTCCAATTGTAAGGAATACTACACTAATGTTCTTTGACAATCTAACTGCTTCATCCTCATGATTAGGTGCCCCAATCTTGAGTTTGAGGGGGGATGTTAGAATATAATATTGTAAACCTTAGTTAGTTAGTTAGTTAGTTAGAGACTTTGCTCTCTATATATACATCATTGTAATAACTTCTTGAGTAAGAAATCAATACAACAGATAATGCAATTCATCTCTCTCTCTCTCTCTCTCTCTCTCTCTCTCTCTCTCTCTCTCTCTCTCTCTCTCTCTCTCTCTCTCTCTCTCTCTCTCTCTCTCTCTCTCTCTCTCTCTCTCTCTCTCTCGTTCTTGAAACCTTAATCATTTCTCAATCTCCCTCTACATTAACATCTACCACTAGACCCAAATTTTGAACATCCTTTATATTGAATAGTGATCGATTTCACGTTTTCTTTGAACCATCCAAACATACTAGCACACTAAATATTTGAAAGAATAACATATTACATATTGGATACCAATTGGTTTGCCACTATTTTTTCGAAAAGATAATGAATTTCAGTTCGAATCTTTCTTTTCTTTTTTTTTTTTTCCCAATAATTGCAAGCCAATATATGTGTGTGATTGTATTTTAACTTGAATTTGTGTTTTAGGGAGTTCTCATCTCAGGACCTACGTACAGTGACCCTGATTTCATGGTGTGTAAAGAAGGGAGGACCATTGTTTGTCGCAGTTTTTCAGCCTCTCTTGCTTGTGATAGTTGCACTTGCAGGCTCTTTGCTGCTGGATGAAAAGTTGCACGTCGGAAGGTAATGAGATCCACTTACCCGATATTACTTTTGCTTTTTGATTGAAGACATTTGTCTTGCGTTGTGTTTCTATGGATTGATCAAGCATACCAAAACTTTTTTTGGTCAAAGATCAAGCGCTTAGTAATGGTGACCGAAGAGGCAAAAAGGATGAAGGGGTAAAAAAGAGACGAGTTTTTAACATCGAACTCATCAGCTTCCTATCATCTCATCTCCTGTGGTCACGATAGTGTAATCACCTAAAACTTTACCTCTTATCTGAGTCGACCATTGCATGCATATATAGTTCAAATTCAGAGTTTCGTGATGTAAATATTCTTTTGGCAATGTAAGTATGAGAAGAAGATAGTACCATGTAAAAGTCATATTCAACAACTATTGGTTAAAATCAGACAAAGACTAACACATGCAAAATAATTGAAGGTGTTCAAAGTCTTTACATCCTTTAAAACACATGTAGATTTAGACTTTTGCACACACACACTCTGCATATTCCACTGGTTGCAATCACAATTTCGGCCAGCACAGAAGAGGCACTTAATTTTGGTAGCTGCAGGATGCATGAGAGAAAAAACAGCTAGCAGCACACAAACATTTGAAATCATGTTTTTATTTGAACTTCCAACAACACAAACAGTTGGTTGGAAGCCAAAATATGCCCAAAGTTGAACTAAATATTTATACATGCATGTGCAAATGTCTGCAGCATACTTGGAGGATTGCTGATTGTAATTGGAATATACGCTGTACTGTGGGGCAAAAACAAGGAACAGAAGACTCAGTTAGCATCCTCAATAAGTTTCAAGTGTGAATCCAACCCTGTATCCACCGAAGCTGTTACAGCTAGAGTGACCATTGTGGACATGAACAACTTCAATGATGCCAATGCTTGTAATGGGGAAGATGTGATTTCAGACAAGGAAATACAACATAGCAGAAAGTAATAACAGAGGCTAACAGAATTGCCAAGTGTCAAATGTACAAGCTGCCAAATGTTATTAGTGTAGAGGTTGCTTACAAGATAAGCCGGGTAGTTACTAAATAAGGATGGTGATGTAGCCACTATAAATAGCTAATGAGAATTAGAAACTGTCTTCTACTTCGTTCATACTGCTTCTTCTTTCTACTGCTTCTTCATTTCCTGCAGTTCCTTTGATTTACAAAACCCTAGATTCCTTGATTGTTATCAGAAAGGAGGACTTGAAGGCTTAGTCAAATTTCACTTTTTAAACCAATATTAAGATATGAGCTACCAGTCTTAAGATGATATATAGATTCCTGAACTACCAATATCGGTTTGCCCCCTGAACTTGTATAGAGGTACCAGTTTTCCTTCTGAATTTTAATTTTATCTGATTACCTCCCTAAACTTTTATAATTAGCCAATTTCCTCCCTGAACTTTAACTTTAGCTGATTACCTCTTACAAATAGCCAATTCCCACCCTCCCCCCTCCCCCGCTAGCGTTAGACTTTAAATTTTTCATCCAATTTTCCGTTCTTTTTGCCCTCATACAATTGTCATGCATTGTCCGCATGATCAAAATGGATAAAAAATTGGATGAAATTTTTAAAAGTCTATCATTAGAGGAGAAATTGGCTAATTATAAAAGTTTAGGGGGATAATTGGCTCAGGGAAACATTGACATCTCTATACAAGTTTAAAGGGCAAATCGACAAATATGCTTTTTTTAATAAAATGATATGTATTTGCACTAAGAGGGAGGGTTAAACTGGTTTCAAATTCACCATCTATGAGATTCAAATATAATTTTTTTTTAATTTTTTTTATTACAAGTGAGGAGGAACGTTATCAGACTGTTTAATATTGCCATGGTGAATGGGCTTGAGGTTCACTTGCATCTTATCATCTATAAAGAGAGAATTTGAAATGGGATGAGATTCTGAGGTTCAAACACTCTGTGTGGCCTTAGACTCGATTGTGCAGCCTTAAACTCAAATGCTCCCACGAACAAGCTAAGTAAGCTTTCACACCTAAACTCAAATGCTCCCACGAACAAGCTAAGTAAGCTTTCACACCTAACAAATGGATCAAAAGTCAAAAAACATAAGAACTATACGATAAGAACATGAAGAACACACAAGAGAGACTGGGAGAAAGAATATTATATTGCTCATTAGAGAATTACACCACTCTAAGTTGGTTTGCCACAAATGTGGCCTCCCACCTTATATACAACTTCTATCTCCATCCCTCCCTAGATAGATGGCTAACTCGGAGCAAGCTAACGGTCCAGCATATTACAAAGGAAGAACCTAAAACACACAACGCATCTAAGATATGCACATGCAATATGGCCATCACAATGGAAGAATTTATAAAAATAAAAATAAAATAAAAATAAAAAAAAAACAAAAAGTGAACTCTCTAAAAGCTCCATGTCCGGCCATCAATGAGTGGGCTTTGTTGACATCGGCCTTTCGCACTAGAGTAATTAGGTCTCAAATAGGCGGCACGTGACATTCTCCCTCATCGGTCTCGCGACGATCTCGGCCCTAATATCGACGTCCTACCTTTTGATTTCGACTAGGTCATTACCCAACAGCCCATTCTTCCAGGAACCCGGAGCATGAACAACACAACACTCTATTTACGAAAATATTTTTAACTACATTATTTACGAAGATATTAGATCACATAATTATGTTACAAACCCTTAAACATACCGATCACAAATAAAGTCAGTTACATCTTAGAGTATTTTCTTTTTAAATAAATCCTCACTTTTTTTTCTTGTAGTTTCTTTTTCCTGCTTTATGAGGGTAAGATTTATAATATTTTTTTTCCGAACAAACGATATTATCTACAATAATGAGATAGGGGAGTTGGCTAAACCTCACAATGAGTTAGCAATAATGTGATTCAAATTCGCCTTTGGTGAAAATCGAATCTAAGACATTTCATTTACAAGTAAAGAAAAATACCACTAAACCGTAGTATTAAGTGACTAAGATTTATAATATTTTGAGACTGGAGAAATAGCTTTCATTGATTAACTTTACAAAGAATAATACAATAATATATACTAGTCTAGGAGTGACTTTAAATGGGAAGTAATTAATGAAACGTGTAATTAGCAGCAGTTATAGATACAAGGCAGCAACGAGAGATTATAATGCACAAGTCAACGATTGATTTGCCTAGATGGTAGAGATGATTGGAGGCTTGATAACTGGAGGAGATGGTGGAGTTATGGTTGGTGTAGGAGTGATAGACGGAGAGGATGAGACTTCCCTTGTACACCCCCGCAAGACAGTGGATCCGTCGACTACGCCGATATTGGACCGAAGAAGTTGAAATCAAGGACGAGAAAACGACTTGGTCAAGGTGTCTGCAAGTTGATCAGTGGTAGAAACGTGGGATACTTGAAGGCGGTCACGAATTGCACGATCAGGAACAAACTGAAAATCAAAATCGATGTGTTTCATGCGAGAGTGGAGGACTGGATTGGCACATTAGAATGTTGCGCCAATGTTGTCACAGGTGATTTGTCACAGGTGATTGTAGGCTTGGTTGAAGAAACACCAAGCCCGCAGAGTAAGGATTGAATCCATGCGAGTTCTATTAAGAAAAGATCGTGTAATATGCTGTATAATATGTTTATCTAAAGTAGTTGACATGAAATCCCATTAAAAGAGGGATGCGATTTCCTAAGCATTATTGTAGAGATAATTAGTTGACTTTAGTTGTGTATATATATTGTACTTTTACTTTGGCAATGCAATATAGGAAAAGTATTCAGTCCATCACTTTCCATAGCCTTGCAATATACCATTTTAAAATTCATTCCTTTTAATATGGTATACAGAGCATAAGGTCCTATTGCCTGCGTTTTCAACCCTGATCATATTTCCAAAACATAATGTCGGAAACACCATCGCAAAACAGTGAAACCAAACCCATAAATTCAAACAATTTAGGTATGGATTCATCAAACCCATACTACGTTCATCATTCAAACAATCCTGGTCATATGCTAGTTTTGAAAAAATTGAATGGATTCAACTATCCATCTTGGAGTAAATCCATGATTCACGCTCTCATAGCCAAAAACAAAATTGGTTTTGTTGATGGCTCCATTTAGCCTCCCTCAACAACAGATCAACCAAAAGAATATGTTCTTTGGAATCAATGCAACAGTATGATTTTATCATGGCTCACTCAATCTGTGGAGGCTGATTTTTCCAAAGGAGTTGTTCATGCCAAAAATGCCCAACAAGTATGGGAAGATTTCAAAGATTAGTTCTCACAAAAGAACACACCAACAATTTATCAAATCCAAAAATCCATCACATCTCTTACACAGGGCTCCATGACAGTCTCGACTTATTTTACAAAGCTTAAAGGCCTTTGGGACGAATTAGAGACATATCGACCTCTTCTTATCTACAACCAGACAAAGGCACATAATGAACAAATAGAAGAAGATAGGATGATGCAATTTCTTATGGGTCTCAACGACGTCTACAGTGGAATTCGCAGTAATTTTCTCATGATAACACCATTGCCCAAAGTTTGTCAAGCCTACTCACTCATTATTCAGGATGAAACACAACGACAATTGTCATCGGGGTCGACCGAAAATTTCTCAATTGCTACTGCTGTTCAAAATCGATCAAACCATTCTTCCAACCATTCCAAAAATCTTTGTTGTGAATACTGTGATAAAGACGGCCATACAATTGACAATTGTAGGACTCGAAAGTACCATTGCAAGTTCTACGATAAAAGAGGCCACACTAAAGATAGATGTAGATTTAAAAATGGAACAAGCAGAGGAAATCAAGGCAACAACAATCCAATACAGCATAGGTCCCAAGGCAACAGCAACCCAAGTACTACATTTCAAAATTTTCTTGCTGCCCACGTAACAACCGGTGGTTCCCACTCTGCTGCAAATGCAGCAGCTATAACCATTGTCCCGTCCAATATCTGGCACACGAGCAAGGTTCCCAGCAACCTCCACTGAACCTATTGCAAGGCCTCTCAACGGAACAACTTGAACAATTGGCCCATGTTGTCCCTGATGAATTTAAATCCTCATTTTGGTAATAACAATGCTTATATGAATGCTGCAGGTTTGTCATCTTTTAATGTTGCCTCTGTTAATTCTGTATTTACTCAACCTTGGATTTTGGATAGCGGGGCTACCAATCACATCACATCAGATTCTTCACTTTTCACCAAAACTAAATCTTCACCAATATCCACTGTTAAATTACCCACCGGTTCTTCAACCATAATTACTTCCACTGGCACCATAGCATTCAATTCAGATATTACATTAGACATTGTTTTATGTGTTCCTTCTTTTCAGTTAAATCTCATGTCTGCCAGTCAAGTCACTAACTCCCTAAATTATTGCATCATGTTGTTTCCCACTTTCTGTGTCTTGCAAGACCTGGCTACGGGGAAGATGATTGGATCGGGTAAGCAACGTGGTGGTATTTATTACATGTCACCATGGCAGCAGATGCCTGTCTCTTGTCAAGTTTCTCATTCCTCTAATTAATGGCATATGCAACTTGGACATCCTTCTTCAAACCGCCTCAAATTAGTATTTCTCTCATTGTATATGAATAATATTTGTACCGTTTGTCCCATGGCCAAACAAACCAGACTTCCATTTCCTTTAAGCTCTATATCAACTCATACTCCATTTGATTTATTACATTGTGATATTTGGGGTCCTCACAAAGTTCCCACGCATTCAGGAGATCGATTCTATCTCACTATTGTTGATGATTTTACCATGTGCACATAGGTTTTCTTGATGCAACATAAATCTGAAACTCAACACCTTTTAAAATCTTTTGTTACTTTTGCCCATACACAATTTCATGCACAAATCAAAACAATAAGGGTTGATAATGGGTCTGAGTTTTTGTCCATGAAAGATTTTTTCCAAACCAATGGCATTGAATACCAACGCACATGTGTCTACACTCCATAACAAAATGGCGTTGTTGAACGTAAACATTGTCACATTCTCACCGTTGCACGTAGCTTACGTTTCCAATCTCAGGTACCTCTTTCATTTTGGGGGCGAATGTGTCTCAACTGCTGTCTATCTAATTAATCGTTTACCATCTCCTTTGTTATCCAACAAATCCCTTTTTAAGTTATTATACGAACATTCACCATCATTTGATCACTTAAAAATTTTTGGTTGTTTGTGTTTTGCCGTTGTTGTTCATCCTATACACAAATTCGACCCTCGTGCTAAACGTTGTGTATTTGTTGAGTACCCCACTAGTCAAAAAGGCTACAAACTATATGATTATTAAAAACAAATAAATTTTTTGTTAGTTAGGATGTTAAATTTAGCGAAACCATTTTTCCATTCCATTCACCAACCAACCCTCATCTAACTGACCATCACAACAGACCATTGCCACTACCACTGCCAGCAGCTTATTTCCCACTCCTCCGTGACATCCCATCTATCAGCCAACTTGACCCCATTTCTCAACCCCAACCCACTAGTCCACAGTCCCCACCTCCTCACCCTAATCATATTGCCATGCAACCCCCAATATTAATTCCCCTTCCCCAAGTCAGACCCCATCTCCACCACACATCAATTCTCCTACTTTACCATACACCGACATGCCGACCTTCTCACCCGACATCTCCTATCAACTAGACCCCATGTCAGCTTAGCCTTCCCCAACCCCACCCCCCACCACTCTCACGTCAATCTATTCGTCCAAAGCAACCTCCAATATGGCATAAAGACTACCACGTGACCAACCAAGTTAATCAATCTCCCTCAGCACCTCATCTTTCCTCAGGTACTCGGTGTCTTCTTTCTGACTTTCTTTCCTATTCACACATTTCTTCTGCCCATTGTGTTTTTCTAGCTAACTTACAGGTCTCACCTAACCCACCTTCTATGCTCAAGCTATCCTTGATTCCAAATGGTGAACTGCCATACATGCAAAATTAACGGCTTTGCAGCAAAACAATACATGGGCCATGGTTCCCTTGCCTGCTGGTCACAAACCCATTGGTTGCAAATGGGTCTATAAAATTAAGTACAACTTTGATGGCACAATTAAGCGATACAAGGCTCGTCTCGTTGCTAAAGGCTACACTCAAATTGAGGGCATCGATTATCAGGAAACTTTTTCTCCTACTGCTAAACTCACCACTCTTTGTTGCCTCTTTGCCGTTGCTAGTGCCCATCACTATTTCATTCATCAATTGGATGTCCAGAACGTTTTTCTTCATGGTGATTTGCATAAGGTTGTTTTCATGGAACCTCATCCTAGTCTTCACCAACAGGGGGAGAACATTGTATGTTAGCTTAACAAATCTCTATATGGACTTAAACAAGCCTCCAGAAACTGGTTTTCCACTTTTTTAGTCACCATTCAGAAACCTGGTTATCAACAGTCAAAAGTTGATTATTCCCTTTTAACAAAGGTAAGGTACCTCATTCCCTGCAGTCCTTATCTATATAGATGACATACTTCTTACATGAAATGATCTTAAAGAGATGGAACGACTCAAAACATTTCTTTTCACACGATTCCACATCAAAGATCTTGGTGATTTAAAATATTTTTTGGGCATTGAATTTTCTCATTCTAAGAAATGTATTTTCATGTCTCAGAGGAAATATGCATTAGATGTTTTGCAAGATTCTAGTCATACAGGGACACACCCAGACAAGTTTCCAATGGAACAAAATTTGAAACTCACTTGCACTGACAGAGCATTGTTAGATAATCCCACCAAGTACAAAAGACTAGTCGGACGATTGATTCATCTTACTGTCACCAGGCTTGACAGTCTTTTCAGTTCGCACATTGAGTCAATTCATGCACAAGCCTCGCAAACCTCATTGGGATGTAGCTTTACGAATTCTCAAATACATCAAAGGTATTTCTGGTCAAGGTTTGTTATTTCCTATCTTTGACAATCTTGAGTTGAAGGCTTTTTGTGATTCCAATTGGGGAGGTTGTTGTGCCACAAGAAGATCAGTTACTGGGTATTGTGTCTTTCTTGGAAATTCCCTCCTCTCATGGAAATCCAAGAAACAAGACAATGTTTCTCGATCATCTATAGAAGCCGAATATCGAGCTATGACCAACACATGTTTAGAGTTAACATGGTTACGCTATATATTGTAAGATTTAAAGGTTCCGCAAAAGGGTCCCACAACATTATTTTGTGAGAATCAAGATGCTCTATATATTGCAGCTAATCCCGTTTTTCATGAGCGAACGAAGCATATTGAAATTGATAGTCACATCGTTCAAGAAAAACTGCAAGCTGAAATGATTAGTCCTTCACAAGTACCTACACATTTCCAGTTAGCATATTTATTCACAAAGGCTTTAGGGAAAGATCAATTCGTGAAATTGCGCGACAAGTTGGGACTTCATGATATTCACTCTCCAACTTGAGAAGGAGTATTAAGAAAAGATCATGTAATATAATGTATAATATGTTTACCTAAAGTAGTTGATATGAAATCCCATTAAAAGAGGGATGCGATTTCCTAGGCATTATTGTAGAGATAATTAGTTGACTTTAGTTGTGTGTCTATATATATATATATATTGTACTCTTACTTTGGCAATGCAATATACGAAAAGTATTCGGTCCATCACTTTCCATAGCATTGCAATATACCGTTTTAATATTCATTCCTTTTAATAAGTTCAGTGGCGGTCCAAGTAATGGCATGGTTCTCAGCTTCAAGCAACAGAACGTAATATGTAAACCTATACAATTACCATTTATATTTTCAACAGGACGGTCTTAGCACGAATGAGAAGATAGGTTATCAACGTCTGAAGTAACATGATGTGAGGCCCCTGAGTCAAGAGTCCAATTAAGGGTACAAGTATAATCGACAACCAGTTTTTCCTGTGTATTCAATTGAGGACGGAATTTGGCGCTATGACCTTGCTGGCCACACCATTAGCAAGTCCCATAATACCTTGTGGCAGGAGGATTGGGGCGGCGAGAGTTATTACGGCTTGAAGAACCTCGACTTGAGGAGCTAGGACCAAAAAAAATCTTGGAAGAAGTTGTTGCGTGGAACTGAGGACGAACTGGGCTGATAGTTGTTGCCATAACAAAAGCCAGGATAGGAAGAACGAGGAATGGCAGAGTATTGAGCAGTGTTGGCGGTGAGGGGGAGCCATTATGGTCTTCGCGTTTAAGGGCAAGTTCACACTCAATAAGTTTTTCATGTAGGTCCTCATAGGAAATATGGTTGTCACGGGCACAAACAACATGTGCAAGTTCTTTGAACTCAAGTCCAACACTGTTTAAGATGTGTAAGACGAGGTAATCATCATTGATGAGAGTATCAATAAGAGCGAGTTCACCTGCAATAGCTTTAACGGCTTAAAGATATTCAGAGACAGGCTTGGAGTCACGATGCATAAGATTATGGCGTTCTTTGAGATCCATGACACGAGAGCGAGCGCGATTAGCATAGAGTTGTTTGAGTTTGTCTCATGCAACCTTGATGGTTGGGGCATAAACAACAAGGGAGACGACTTGTTCTGAAACGGGCGTAAGTATGGCATGGAGCAGCAGTTGATCTTGGCGTTGCCAAAGATTATAGGACAGTATGGACGGTGGGGTGTCCAATTTCTTTGGGCAGGGATATGTTCCATCGACATACCTCATGAGTTCATACCCTATAAGGAGGGCAATAAACTGAGCACGTCAAGAGGGATAATTACTGGGTGTGACTTTGACAGGCAATTAGACATCAGCACTGATTGTAATCAACGATTCGGAGTTGTCAGCGGAAAGCAAAGTGTTGGATGAGTGGACAACAGAACCGGAGTTGGTTGATTGTTCGTCTGACATTGTGAGCGCACAGGAAAAAAAAAATTGAAAAATGCTCGTTAGAGCTTAGGGCTTGAACACCATATAATATTTTGAGACAAAGAATAGCTTTCATTGATTGATTTTACCAAGAATAATACATAATATACTAGTCTAGGAGTGACTTTACATGGTGGGAAGTAATTTTTTTTTATTTTTTATCGAAATGTAGGAAATTTATTTAATTTGAAATGCGAACGGATACATTAGCATCTGCTAAAAGATTAAAAAGAAACTCCGATCCTAATTCATCCCAGCCAAAACTCCCGCCATACTTAATCACGTGCGCCGCCATTGCATGAGCTGCACGATTGCATTGCTGAGGTGTAAAGCAAAACCTCACCAGCTGGAACAAACTCGCCATCCTCCAAATATCTTGGAGATAAATATCAAGTGTCACATTAGTCGTGATCACCTTGTTAAGCATCTGGATCAAACCTTTTGAATCCCATTCCACCACCAAACGAACCTCATGCTCCATAATGTCACTATTGAGCATCATCTCCATACCTCGCCTTATTGCTTCCGCCTCCGCCATTATTGCAGCCGCAAACCGTTGTCCACCCACTCCTCCCGCAAGTTTGGGTATCCCGGCAAAATCTCGAAGATCCCAGCCAACACCCCCTACCTTCAAATCCTTCCGCCATGCCGCATCACAATTTAGCTTCAAAAATCCAAAGCTAGGTTTCAATGCTTCATCCATTTAGAACCATTGCCCCCGTACCCCACCAAAGCCGAGGCACCCTCCTCGAGATCCCCTCTGTTCTGCCGCTTCCCCTCTTCCACTGCCATAGCCCCATTAAACTCACATACTTGCTGCTTCCACAAATCAATTGCCGCAGGAGGTACGATTCGAATCCCCAAGATATTTGAAATATGTAATTAGCAGCAACTATGTATAGAAAACAATTAGAGATTATGATGCACAAATGAACGATTGATTTGCCTAGTTGTTAGCCTGATAGAGATGATTGGAGGCTTGATATCTGGAAGAGATAGTGACGTCATCGCTGGTGTAGGAGTGATATAGACGGAAAGGAGGAGACTTCCCTTATAAGATTTATATCCCTACCTAAATATGACCTTTTCTTTTCAATTCGATAAAATATCCCTCATATCGTGGAAGTTCCCTTAAAAACATCTTCTATAATGATGTCCAGACTATAAACAATCTGAATGATTAAAACCCTTCAGATTGCTTATAATCTTTCGTGTATACACCTGTGAATATAAAGAGACCATGATCTCTTTTTTTTGGGAACATGTTATTCATAATGATAAAAAGAGAGATTTTCTTCAAAAAATATACATGGGGAAAAATCTGAATAGGCTCAAATTAAGAATAAAAATCCCATTAAGATTTAGGAAGATCCATCACACCTGATTTTACAGTAAGATTTATGATATATGCAGCAGAGTTGGATGCATGCCTCAGAAAATTTCATACAAATTTGTAGTGTGTTAGAAGTCATCTCTCTCTCTCTCTCTCTCTCTCTCTCTCCCCCCCACCACCACCACCAACAACGATATTATATTTTTGAATCATACACAAGAAGGATGGGGTGCATGCGCATTTGTAATATGTTACATGGGTTGAAACCAATGTTGGTAATGGTGTTGGTTCAAATTTTAAGTGCAGTACTGAATATAATTTTCAAACTGGTAGCAAACGATGGGATGAGTTTAAAGGTCTTCACTGCCTATCGTGTCCTTTTTGCCTCTGTCTTTATGATACCTCTTGCTCTTGTACTTGAAAGGTTAAGTGTTGCCTCTACCATATATACCTTTTTAATCTTTCCATTTCTCCAAGATGCATGGTTAAATGTCAATGAGTGAATTCGTTTTTCATTGCTAATGCAGGTTATAACCCCTAAATAAACTAATAAAAAGTCTTATTAATCTTCTACTGCTACTACAATATTTTTCGTTGATTTTAATTGTCTATTTAAGCGCAGGAACGGAAGATCGAAAATAACATGGACAATACTAGGGCAAGCCTTTCTCTGCGGATTGTTTGGGTAATATATTAAGGGGGCTTTTAGATTTTAGGACCTAAATAAGATTACTTTTAGATAAATTTGCATGGTTTTCTCTATCCAATTTAAGTCTCTATTTTAAAATCTTAACGCCATGTCATATTTAATTGCCTCTATCACATATGCTATTTACGAACTTGCCATCCACATTTTCCTATTCAATTCATAATTAAGACTAAAAATTGGAAATTTACTTTCACGCTCAAATCACCCATTAAACACTTAAAACAAAATTCTAAAATTTTAAATTTTTTGAAAAGTACTAATTAATAGGTACAAGAAAATAAATGAAATTTTTTATATTGATTAATTGTGAAACGTGAAAGAAATGACAAAAATAAATTACAAAAGAAAAGCAAAACATCATCACTAACACAATTCCCATCTCCATAAGAAAAAAAGAAGAACCCTCATAAAAATTATAAGTACATTAACAAAGTGATATACATGGGTATGGAAGTATAAGTGCATAAGTATAGGTACAGAAGTATAAATGCATAAGCATAGGTATGGAAGTATAAGTGCATAAGTATAGGTACAGAAGTATAAATGCATAAGCATAGGTATGGAAGTATAAGTGCATAACCGTAGGTACGCAAGTATAAGTGCATAGGCATAGGTACAGAAGTATAAGGCTATAAACATAGGTACGGAAGTATAAATGCATAGGCATAGGTACAGAAGTATAAGGGCATAAACATAGGTACATAATTTCGGTATGCAAACTTTACTCCATGTATCTTCATATAAGTACACAAATCATAGATTTAAAAATACATACTTGTCAATCTCCATAGACAAAAAATTATCATACACGAATAAACACAATCCATAGGTATACACAAATAAAAACAATTCATAAGTAAAAAATAGATTTGCAAACCTTAGTTGTTCCAAAATGCAAGAAACATACGAATCATGAGAATATACAATTAAGAGAGATAAGAGATAATATAAAGGAGAAGTGTGTATGTGAGTTGGACATGTTGCTCTTCATAAATAAGACCTGATTGTGCAGCTCGTATTGACATTTCGTAAAAATATTTTTTTTATTGATTTCAAAATAAACATGAAAGCTCAAAGGCCTAATAGTCAATATTTATTAGCTAAATCATAGGAAAAGGGCGATTTAGGAACAAGGGATCAAAATTAAATATTAGATCTTACACTCGGTTTTTTTGAAAATTGAATCTTGTGAAAGGATGTTAATCTAGTTTTCTGTATATTGAATGTTACTATGAAGCTCACACACTATGTCAATATGAAGGTGTAAATATAAAAATTTTAAAAAGAAAATAATATGTGCGAGAGAAAAGTTAGAGAGAAAGGTAAGAGAGAGAATGTGAGTTTTTTTTTTTTAAATTAGAGAGATAATTGCATAATTTTATTTTGTGACAGAATTGTCTTTTCTTTTTTTCTTTTTTTTTTTTTTTTTTGACAAATATGATTTTTTTAATACGTAATTTAGATTGATAAGATAAAGAAAAAGTAAGCCTCCAATTGCATTTTAATTTTTATACACATTGTTTTCAGATTCTCTCTTGATTCCTAATTCATATATAAGTTGAAGTTTTTCTAGTTTGATTGTCGTTTTATGATTACAAATATGGCAGCCTATCACTAGCTCAAAATTTGTTCATGGAGAGCATTGCGTTTGCATCAGCAACATATTGTGTGGCGATAACTAATCTGATTCCGGCAATAACGTTCCTACTGGCGGTATGCTTTCGGCAGGAGAAGCTTTCGTTAACAAGTATTCCAGGAATGGCAAAACTTGCCGGAACAGCGGTTGGGTTGGGAGGGGCAATGGTCTTCGTATTCTACAAAGGCATCACTATCAAAATTTGGTCAGTTCATGTTAACCTCATAGACACGAAGAACAAAACCACTTCATCGTCGTCGCCCCACCCTACCAATTATGCCTTGGGTGCAGTGTTAGCTTTCCTGGGCTGTACGTGCAATTCACTGTGGCTCATAATTCAGGTTAATTTGAGTGTTGATGATTCCGTTGCTTTTCTTCATTTTCTTTTCCAGTTTTTGACGCGTGTGTTCATGAAAATAAAACGCAGGGAAAAATGACTAAAACATTCCCATGCCCCATGTCGGCCACAGCTTTGACATCGCTAATGGCAACAATTCAATCTGTTATTTATGCCCTTTGCGCGGAGAGGGATTGGAAGCAATGGCATTTGGGCTGGAATATTAGACTACTTGGGGTTGTTTATTCGGTAAGGGGCCTGTCTCTCAAGTAGTTAAGATTACGTTTACTGAATCATTGTTTTAATTATATTAGCAGCTGATTGGTACTGGTTGGGTGTGTTTTTGCGGTGTAGGGAATATTGATTTCAGGAATTGCGGTGACCTTGATGGCATGGTGTATAAACATGCGAGGGCCATTGTATGCAGCGAGTTTCTTTCCTGTCCTACTTGTACTCGTTGCCATACTTGCCTCATTGTTGCTGGAAGAGAACTTGCACCTGGGAAGGTACGTACGTATATATATGCACGTAATTCTTGTTCTTTTTGTATTTAGGTAATTCATTTATTGTCGTACATGAAATTTGAATTTAGACTCATCCAACAAATGAAAATTTAACTACTAGACCCAATGGTCACCAGTGCACTTTATATCCTTACATAAATTTGTTAAATTAAATTTATGGGTTTTGTGGAAATGAATGACAGCATACTAGGAGCAGTGTTCATCATAGGTGGGTTATACCTATATTTGTGGGGTAAGAGCATCGAAATAAAGAGGATGAATCGGGTAGAACCACTCGAAACCCCGCGACCTTCAGAATTTCAGTCTATCGAAATCGTTACAACATCAACATCTGCTCCGGCCATTACCACCGGGAGTAATGACAACAACATCACAAGGAATAGCAGCAGAGGTTAAAAGTACCTACTTCAACACTCCTCAACTACTTATGGATTCATATATTCTGTTTGGTAAATTTGGAAACTAAACCTAAGGTATGTTTTATCTGTTTTACCCTCTCATTGACTACAAGAAAAACATTGATCTTGAATCTTGATATACTGTTCTTTCTTCCTCACCGTTTTATTTAATTATGAGCATACGCAGGATGTAGAGACTATAAACCGAAAGTGCAGTGGATGAACGTTCGAGGAAGGCCACAGCTATTTTTATTACATATCATGTACTCTTTCCCAAAACAAAAAACAAAAAACAAAACTTTTGATAATACATGTGATCCTTTGTTATATTATTTTCTTTCTGATTTGTGATTTCCTTATCATGATGTTATATGTATATATTCCTATTATATGATGTTATGTGATAATTAAAATAACTATATAACACACTCTTAATTTCCTGCAAACCAAAAGCTAACAATTTGATCTTCTCACATGGAGCTTCCATTAGTGACATTTGGTAGAGCTTATTAACCACTCGAGCCAATTATACAATCAATAAGAAGAAGCATATTAGTATGCTATCAGTACTCCGCCCATGAAAATTAACCTTGTCCATGTACAAGGTTGGAATTTTGAAAGCTTAGTTTGAATTCTGCATCACTCTCCCAGCTTGCATCCTCATTAGGGTGATGTTTCCATTGAACTAAGAATTCAGTAACAGAAGTATGACCATGTTAAATCAACTGGCGTTGCAGAATTGCAATGGGAGTGTCATGTATCAGTCCAACATCCATATTACTGGAAGAGGAGAGGAAGAAGAGATACCAGAACCCAAATGCTTTCTTATATGCAACGTACTGAACTAATCAAAACTACATTCCCACCTGAGCAGCCTCCAAATTTGATCTAAGTTGAGATAAAACTCAAGCCCTGGCCCGCAAACTTCTGCCAACCAAATCTAACTTTGCAGTTCCAGATTCATAAGAAGAGACAAGAGGTGATTGACCAAAGACAACCTCAAAATGATTGTGCTTAGAAGAAGTGTAAGTTGATGTAATATAGTTCCAAACCATGGCTAACCATTGAACCCAACGTTTTGGTTGATGAATGCAAAAAAACCTCAAATAAGTTTCCATACCCCTATTGACTACCTCAGTTTAACCATCAGTCTAAGGATGGTAACGAGAACTCGTACAAATTTTTTACCCTTCGCAAAGCAAATAAGTCTTTCCCAAGTATGTCTGGGGAGGACTTCCAAATTTCAAAGCATTTAGGCAAAACGGAGAAGAAATGAATCACAAAAAGTTAAATGAGAGGAATTAGAAAATGGACCACATGAACATTATAAAGGTATCTAAGAAGGATTTAAGGTTGGTTTGGTATTGCTTTGCTTTGAAAAAAAAACTGTTTCTGCTATGCTGTGAAAATAAGCTCATTTTTGCTACCTCACATTTTCAGTTTTTTTTCACCCAAAACTGTGAAAATAAGCTGTTTTTAAGTGTTTATCAAACACTTTTTTGAACTCAGCTTTTTTTTATACCCACTTTTTATAAAAGCACTTCAGTACCAAATCAGTACTTAGAATAACTCTTTACAAGTCAACAATTTGCCTGTATCCTCTCACATTCTTTTGTAATGCTCATGTGGTGCATTTCTAATTTCTTCTATCTAACATTTTGTAATCGATTTCTTCATCACTATCCTAAATTCCTTGGAAGTTCAAAGTTTGTCACAAACATACCCATTTTTGGGCTTTTGCATAGTGATGTTGACATATGGCTCGATAGAAACCTTGGTCAATTACTTTGTATTGACTATCCTTGTTTTTCTCTTCATCATAAATTAAATTGATAGCTCTAAAGGGAAATCATTTGTTTTGTAATAAAATAAGCTCACATAGAAAAAAAATTTGTGAACCAAGTGAGAAACTCATTTTCTCTTTGTACGTTTGTTACTTCAAGCAGTTTATAAATTGTGAATTTTCTTTATTTATTTGTTCCCTTTCAACCATCTATAAAACAACGATGATACTTTTGAAAGTATCAAATACTATTCCTAAGTGTTGTTCTTTTTTAGTGAACATTCAGTCATCCATCAATCCATCAATTTTTACAACAATGTGGACTTTCCATCCTAGTGATTGCATACGATTTTCCTTCTGTAGTAATTGTAGACCATATCCGTAAGTAACGTGTGTCGGCGTCTAGCGCACGTGTAGAGGTGTCGTTTTCCTAGCTACAATTCATGACAGTCAAAAATGGGCGACTGCCGCAGGGAAGAAGAATATGGGTCCAATGGCTTTTTCGTAGTTCGATTGCCATTCCTGGGCAGTTTGAAACCGTTTGTGTCTTCTATTAAATTTGGAAACCAACCAAACGAACAGTAGAAGTCCAGAACTAGATCACCGTTCAGTCGCAGCAAGCAAAGAAGGGGGAAGATGATGAAGATGAAGAACGTCGTCGTAGTGTTGGTTTTGTGCGTCATCTTCTCTGGTATGGAGAACGCCGTCGTAGACTCTGCTGCAGTTGACTGCTATGACGCTTGCAGCACTGGCTGCGTCCAAAGCGACAGTATGTTTTCTACCTACTTGATTACTTACTAATTTATTAAATTATATGATTAATTAGTGTGGATTTAGACTTTCTGATTGAAATTTTATGTGTTTTTAACGAGTTTGGATTCTGATTTTCTGACTGAAATTTTGGGTTTTATTTGAACTGTTGTAAATTCGAGTGTCGAAAGAAATTTAATTCAGAGTTGCTAGAAAATATTATCAAGTACACTACTGATAAATACAATTCATGACAAATATACTTCTGATAAATACAATTTTAATTGGAATTTTGAGAAATTTTATTGAATTTATAAATACATAGGTTTTTATTGAGTTTAATTGACTTCTAGAGATTTTATGTAAAATTTTGAGCGAATCTCCTTAAATTCTCAAGATGAGAGGTGAAATTTAATAATGCTTAAAATATACTATGGATTCTCTCAAATTTTCTAATTTTAAAAAATTATTTAAATTAATTTCTAATTGAATACACTTGAGATGTATAAATTGCTCTAATATTATGATAGAATACACTTAGATTTTTCGAGAATCACTTAAATATTGTTATCATTTGATTAAAATAATATGAAGCATATTTTTTAATCCTTGACAATCGAATTTCAAACTGTTTTAGCTTGGATTTGGTGATTAAATTAAAATAAAAAATAAAAAAATAAAAAGCCATTTATATTGTTCCCTCCCAATCAAAACAAACAAATAAATAAAGGCTACTGGTTTTTTGCTTTTTAATGAAAGGTCCTTGTGCTGAAATCTCAGTCTTTGCTTGCATATTAGCAAATTATGGCATCATATGGTTATTAAGTTTGAGATTAGATAGGGAGACGGCGATGAATTTCATGCAAACACTTTAACTGACATAACTTATATTTACGCTATTGATGATACGGTCAATTGCTCGTTATTATTTTGATAAATTTGTAGTTTGTATGTAGTAATTCATTTGCTAATTTGGTGATTTATTTGTGTGCGTGCAGCGAGACTTATGGCACGCTGTGACCGCAAGTGCCAGATTAGGTGCGGTCCAGGTAAAACCCACCGCCCTACACGATCACACATCCATCACTCCTCGTTATATAATTGAACAACAAAACTAATCTATTTTTTTAGAGTCACTTATACTACGTCATATATCTCTTTCTTTCGAATATATTAGAAGAGAAATGGCAAGTGGCTTTCTCAAAGTCCGACTTTTGTCATTGTACGGTTTAACGTTAGTTTCTGTGATAATATTATAAAGTCAAAGTCAACATATCTCTACTTTCTTATTTTATTCTTTAGTTTCAGTGCAAATGTGATTAGATGTAGATTATTAGGCCCATCATTAACTGGGCCTAGTCATTTCAATCTCAATGGGCCCGTTCTTGACTCTAGTCCAGTATAGGCATATGCTAAATTTGCTTTTCATGCATTGTGCAGATTCTCAAGTTGAGCAGAATTTCAATTAACAAATGGTGAAGAAAATTGACGACCGCAAGAAGAAATAATATGTAACTTATGGCAATGGAGATACTCTAAGCCAGTAATAAATGAAAACATTTGTGTTTTGGAAAGTATGCGAGTTATTGTTTGAAGAACCAAATTACTTGATCCTTTATATTTAAAGTTACTTTTACCAAAAAACTGTTTCTGGGTTAATTTCATTCATCAACCTCATAGTCTTAGGTTTGATTACTAGTTGCAACTGATATGATACATGTCATGCAAATGAGAGAGAGATATGGGTGGAATTTTTTACATAATAGTTGTTAATAACTACTTTGTCCTTCTGCTTGAAGATATATATAGTTATCTAACGATTGTGCCTTTCGAAGTAGATCGCAAATTAAATGAGAGATTCCGGATTTAGGCATGTGGCCTCGAAAGTTGTGCCATGAAGACAACAATGATAAAAGAACTTTGTTTCAAGCTCACGAGAGACACGGGGCTGCTTCTCGCCATCTCTAAGTAACTGCGGCCGTAAGATACACGGATCCTGAGGCAAAAATGCTTTGGACTCAACGGTAAGATGATTTCAAAAATCTTCTATAAATAGTTGAAGCTCTCCTTTGCATCTTCAGCTTTTCTTTTCCATATCTCCAACCAAAACATGGTTGTTCTCAGTGTTTTTCATTCTGTTCCTCAGCTAAAAGCACCATCCTCTTCGCAATCTTCGCATATGGGTACAACTTGATTTGAGTATCAAGATTTTTGAGCAAGTTCTTCTTCATTGCAGCCCTTTTGGCTTCCACTTAAGGCGGATTATGAGTGCTAAAACACCGAGCATTTCATTGAAAAAGAATTTGACTGCTTGTTTTAAGCACTTAAAGAAATTTTGGGTCAAGCGTGAGGGCTTGTCTCCTCCGAAATTTTACTCATTTTGCCCTATCCATGGGGACTTTGTGTAATGAACTTGTGCCCACACATTTTGCTAAGTGTTATCTACCCAAACCATTAATCATGTTAGAGTAAAATAATTTTAGGACTTTTCATCTCTCGATTCCTTATCACGAAATAAAATTTAATTCAACAATCTTTCCAAAGCAAACAAACTCAGAGTTAAGTAACAAAGTCAAACACAAATAAGCTTGTAGGCCCAGGCTTCTGTCTTCGCTTAATAACATTGAAACAAACAATGTCATCTCTCAAGCTCTATGTTTATAAAGATTTCGACCGAGATAGTAGAAATACCACCCTATTCAAACTCTAGGCCTAAGACCTATGGAAATTATTTTACTCCGAGATTTGTTGTAATGCATTGATCGGATTAAGAATGAGAAAGTTAATAACTTTCTCTATAATGACCTCTAGATTGTAATGTATGTCTGGCATGTTTCCTTGTTGGCTAGTAGTAATTGCTAACACTTGCAGAAGATTGATCTAAGTGTTTGCGAGAAGTATTTTCTTTAAGCATGACTTTGTATCCATTTATTCATTTGCCTTGTCCAATTTTGGGTATGAAGATTTTAATAATGGCAATGTGTCATCAAGAAGAAGATGCTTAATCCCTAGTCCAAATTTGCGTGTTCATCCTAGTGAACCTCAAACAAAAGTTAGGAATTTGATCGCTTGAACGTGGGTCGAAAACACATTTGGAATCCTTTTGTTATACCCTATATGCATTGGACCTGAATGTTTCTGATTAGACTATAATGAGTTGACTTAATTAATGTATGTATCAGAGCTCATTTAACTCTCTTAGTATGTGAGATAATTTTACCTTTTTAGTTCACATTTGAGACTCATGTACTAACAATTAACTAAAAGTTGACAGAACTTTCAATTTGCACGTAAATCCTAGTAGACTTCATTACGAGTGTTTAAATCTTCATTTTTTTCATTAAAGAGTTCTCTTCCAATTTCCCTACTACTCCGAGAACTATCATCCAATTAAGCCAAAAGGTGAAAAGTCAAACACCACATTTGGTCTTCATCGTCTGCGAGTGGGAATATAAAATTCCGCTGCAAAACGTCTACAGGTTGGTACAAATTAGTGAATTACAGGAAAGTTCCATTTAACATAAAAATAAAATATCCAATAAAAAAGGAAAAAAAAATAAAAGAAAAAGAAAACTGGGTCCTCCTTTTCATACTTCTGGTTCGTGAACTCAATTTAATGTGGGCTTTGGATTCCGCGTTTCAGGGTGAGAGAGAAAAAGAGAGAGAAAGCCCAAAAGTCAGAGAGAGAGAGAGTGATGTTGATAATGGTTTTTCAGCTTTTCTGACTCAACCTCCTTTTTCTTCTTCTTCTTCTTCTTCTTCTTCTGCGCTGCTTCCTTTCTTTGTATTTTGTAAACCAACCCAGAAATATAAAACAGAGAAAAAGATTGTCTGGTTGTTGCTTGATGTTGTCTTTGGTCAGCTGATGTTTGAGGTACAGATCTGTTCTTTGTTTGGTTTTTCTGTTAACATTTGTAAGGATTTTCCGTACAATTTATGTTTATTTTTTCACCTGGGTCAAATGCCCAGGAAAATCATAGGGTTTAACTTTAAGGGTAAGCTGTTCAAGTTTTGTGCTTTTGTAATTTTGATGTGTTCTTGTTGCTCGCAGATCTTTGACTTTTTGTGATTAAGCCATGGAGCAGCTTTGACCAGCTTAAGCACTGGGATAATTTGGGGTTTTTGTTCAACTGGTAAGTCCCATGATTATGTTTTTGTTGTAACAAAGTTGTATTGAACAAATTATGATAAAAATCTAGTAAATGTAATTGTTGTCAAGGGTCAAGTCCAAATTTTGATCCTGCACTTGTTTACTCTCGATGTCGGTATGTAGAAATGATTTATTAGTTTACTAATTCAGGGTTTGTTTGTGATCAATTGCTGTAAGAATTTGTTTTTCGGTTGTACTGTTTTCTCGGTATGGTCATTTGCAACTTTGTGTTTCGTTCTCCACTGTTAACTTGTGATTGAATTTCGATTGTATGATGTCAACCCGTTCTTCTAACGCCAGTATCGTTTTTAAACTTACATGATTGCAGTCAAATATGTCATTTTTTATAGTCTTGATTGATGGTTGCTATGCACATTCTTAGCTTATATGGCGTATGGATCGTTACGAGCTTTTTTGGGTCCAAATTAGGGTTGCAGTTCCAAAAACTTTTGTTGCTAAAGTAAAGTCTGGCTCTTTATGCTACTTTGTAGCCCATATGAATCTGCCTTTCCTACTTTTCTTTGTCTTGTCGATTCTAGTTACCTTTTCTGTATTATGTTATGTTTTATTCTCTGTTAAGAAGATTGTAGGTGGCAATTGATTCACTTTTCGTTTGTGGGCAGCCATATGCACAAGCTAAGTGGAAGTCAGAAGATTTTGAAGAAGATAAACAATTGTTTTTGGTACTCTTTACCACCACAAGAATGTCATTCCGTAGCATAGTTCGTGATGTTAGGGATGGCTTTGGGAGCTTATCTAGACGGGGTTTTGAAGTCCGGCTGACAGGCCATAATAGAGGAAAATCTCATGGATCGTTAAATGATTTACACGACCAGCCTGTCATTGTTCAGAACAGTCGTTGGGCTAGCCTCCCCCCAGAACTATTATATGATGTCATTAGGAGGCTGGAGGAGAGTGAGAGCACATGGCCTTCTCGAAAGCACGTTGTTGCATGTGCCTCAGTTTGCCGTTCTTGGAGGATTATGTGCAAAGAAATCGTTAAGAAGCCTGAGATCTGTGGGAAGCTTACTTTTCCTGTGTCGCTGAAGCAGGTTTTTCCTTTTAATTCATTTAATGTGATGCGCAACATGAGTTTGTGTGGAATCAATTTTTTCTTGTCCAAGTATATAATGAAATCAAAGTTACTAAGATTCTGTATATGGTGCGTGAAGCTTGTGATAATAATTTATTGAACCAGCTGGACATCATATGATCTTGAGAGCAGCACTTAACAGATAATTATTTTGTTCGGTTTTACAGCCAGGTCCACGGGATGGACTCGTTCAATGCTTCATTAAAAGGGATAAATCTAATTTAACATACCACCTATTTCTCTGTCTTAGCCCTGGTGAGCATCTTTTCTAACTGTTTGATTGTATTTGATTCATTGCTGGCTCTAGTAGCCTGTCAACCCATTAATTTATCGATCGAATATTTCTAAATATGAGTCACCATTTATTTATTGCTATCACTGAATCCGTGTTTATTTATCAATGAATATCACATTAATCAGATTAAAAAAAAATGTATCTCATTTAATGTTTGTCAATTATTGAATTTCCGTGGGTCTGCTAGTCTGTTTTGGTTAAACTGTCACGTCTTTCATGTACGTGAATGTTTACGGAATTTTAGCTTCAAGTAGTCTTGTTATGAAAAGCAGGACCTCTTGATTAATTCTGGTTGACCTGCGAAAAATGCTGAACATCTATTTTTGGTAGATCTTTATGATTTTGTTATCATTTTCTAAAGATAATTTGATCAATTGCCAACTGTATAGAGACTGTATTCATGTCATTTATGTATTTGGATGCTGAGAATGAAGTTGAGCATATTCCATCCGTATTTACCCATAAGGCCGCTACATCATCTTTGAAGTCGTTATATGTATTCCTTGCGGTTGTAAAAGAACTATTCCAAGTCTATTCACTTGGTTAGTTTTCCAGCTTTCTATTGATTGAGATAGCCTTTCCCTCCTTCAGTGATTGGATAGGCATTTGGTGTAGATGAATACGGAATATTCATGAAGAGTTTTCGCATTTTTTATGAACCTATATTCAATAAAGAATTATCATAGTCAGAATGAATGTTCATTACTTCATTATGATCCAATCCTCTTCTCAAAGCCTATATAAACCCCATTTACTTCCTCATTTAACAATTAAATCCTTCACCAGTTAGTTTGAAAGAGGAAAGAAGTTAATAGTGGTGATAGCATTAATACATGAATGTAAAGTTGATTGTAAGGTGGCTTGAGTAAGGGTGCAGTGTGGCGTGAAAAATTTTTAGGTTGTCAAGGTTTTATTTACATGGTTAGAAACTTATAGTTTGTAGAAAGTTACTTTAGGTATTACATTTTTCGTAATCTTTTCTTTTATTTCATTATGACATAGTATTATCAATCCCTAATGGTACGTTTGTGTGAGGGACTTCCAAGTCCCAAGGGATTTAGGCCAAGTGAGGAAGAAATATACTACAAACATTATGGAGGAGGGATTAAAAATGCACTACATGAGCATTGCAAAGGTATGTAGGAGGAATTTGTAAATGACTCCTTCCATGTAGTCATCTGCAATATCACATGCCTTTCCGATGCTCGTGTGGTGCATTTGTACTCTGCGTATCTAACATTTTGTAATCAATTCTTTACTAGCTTGGCCTCAATCTTTTTGGGATTTGTATGTCCCTCACCCGAGCAAAGCATAGTGTCAATAATACTTGCAAACTTCTAGACCAGGAATAGAGTTGGACGTGTACAAAGCATCTTGATGCATGTTTTGGTCTTTTTAGCATGAAAAATTACAATAGGTACTGCACCGGTAGGAAAAATGCAACAACTGAAAGTCTGCAAAATTAATAGATAAGTTAAATAGAGGCATACACATGCACCCTCTTTATGTCTGACATTGATTTTCCATTAGAAGTGTCCTAGAAATCATGGATCATATGATAATTCACCATATATAGTTTTCCATGCTTCTGTAAAGTTTACTTTTGGCTTCCGAATTTAATTCTTTTTTGTATAATGTCTCCCCAATTCTGCAGCTTTGCTAGTTGAGAATGGGAAATTCCTTCTTTCTGCAAAGAGGACTCGAAGAACTACTTATACAGAATATGTTATCTCTATGGATGCTGACAACATTTCTAGATCAAGCAGCAGTTACATTGGAAAGTTAAGGTAAGAACATGACGCAAAGACACCGAAAGCCTATTTTCAGTTCACAAGCATACACGATTAATATAATATATAGTTTTTCCCATTTCTCAAATGAACAGTTGGATGATATCTATTAGTTGTATTCCTCTTATTAGTTAGTTTTTCCTTTCTTTCAAAGACCTCTGAGTCGTTTTGCTTACCATGGAACCCCATCGATATTCTTCCTTCAGAGGAAGCTTTGCCAGATAAAATGAATAGATTTGGTATAACCTCTCTTAGCAATGCAAACAAAATTTTCTATTTGGAAGACAAATATCACGCTTCGTTGTGTAGGGGAGTGGATGCACTGTATATAAAAGTGAGGCCTTAACGTTGCAAATTTTTTGTTGTTATGGAATTCCACGTGCCAAAAAGAATTAGTATAAAGCATGGTTAGAACGTAGACGTGCCTTCAATTATGTAGTACTATTAGGGATGGCTATGACACAATGGACTTACAAGAATAGTTCATCTTTTAATTGTTAATCATTTATTTATTTTACTTGCTTATAGGACCTTTCAGAAATTTTATTTTGGAAGTGTTAAACTTTGTTTCTTTCTCCAGGTCAAACTTTCTAGGCACAAAATTCATTGTATATGATACGCAGCCTGCATACACTTCTGAACATGTTCCCCCACCAGGGCGGTCGAGCCGTAGATTTAATTCCAAAAAAGTCTCCCCAAAAGTCCCGACTGGCAGCTATAACATTGCTCAGATAACGTATGAGCTAAATGTGTTGGGCACACGCGGTCCTAGAAGGATGCATTGCATCATGCATTCTATCCCGGTCTCATCTCTTGACGCAGGAAGTACTGTCCCTGGCCAACCAGAACTCCTTACCCGCGCCCTGGAAGACTCGTTCCGAAGTATCTCATTCTCAAAGTCTCTTGACCACTCAGTCGAATTCAGCAGTTCACGATTTTCTGAAATCGCTGGACCCCGAGACGATGAGGATAGCAAGACAAGACCCTTGGTTTTGAAAAACAAGCCGCCCCGATGGCATGAACAGTTACAGTGCTGGTGCCTGAACTTCCGAGGCCGGGTAACTGTTGCTTCTGTTAAGAACTTTCAGTTGATTGCTGCTACTCAGCCTGCTGCCGGTGCACCTACTCCATCACAGCCAGCGCCACCAGAGCTCGACAAGATAATCTTGCAATTTGGCAAGGTTGGTAAAGATATGTTCACGATGGATTATCGTTATCCTTTATCTGCATTTCAGGCTTTTGCCATCTGCTTGAGCAGCTTTGACACTAAATTGGCTTGTGAATAGAAAAGAGCAAATGGACGGTGGTAAGCGGAAAACACCGTTGACAATCGCTCTGTCTCGCCTTTATCTTCTCTTTAATCCTGCTCTTGTTTGCATTTACTTAGGGTAGGAAATTGTTTGTTGTATTGTTCAAGAACTCAATTGCCACCCTAGTAACAAAAGGTGTAACAACATTTTAATCTCAGATATTTACTGTCACCATGACTTTCTGCCATTCATTCGTAAACTGTAACCCGCCTTCTGGCCTGTTGTTGCGTGTTGCTTGGCTGTCGAATGCTTAGTTATACTTTGATTTCGCCAACCCGATTTCCTTGTTTTTCCGGTTGTGGCTGAGCTCGTGATATTGTGTGGGGGCGAATGGCGACGGGTGGTCGCTTGAAGATGGTGGATGTCACAATCATGTTGTAGGGAGGGATGGCATTATGGTAGTGATGATGTTAAGGCGGTGGTGGTTTTGGTAGGCTGTCAACTACAGTGCGTTTGTTGGCATGTTATTTTACACAATTAAATGCCAATTTCCTTTTAAATTTTGTCAATCAATCAATTTTTCACAGCTCCGCATGCAAGATTTGGCACTAGGCATGGCTAATGGGTCGTGTTTATTTTAACGGATTGCGTTGAGTTAAATTCGTTATCTTATCGGATCGTGTGGTGTTAAACTTATTATCTTAACGAATTTTCAACAAGTGATCCGATAACGATCCAACTCGTTAACGAGTCATGTCGTTTCGTGTTGGCTTAACGGTTCATGCAAGAAATTGTTATGCCTATTGTCTAGACATGGCAAACAGGTTGTGTTCGTGTCGTACATGTTATCTTATAAGTTTTCTAATAGATAACCCGATAATGATCCAACTTGTTAACCAGTTGTCCAAAACTTATTATTTTTGTGTGATTTGGTATCAAATTAACGGATTGTGCAAGAAATGATATCTTCTAAAAATAATAACTATCCTTGCCAAGTTGCCATGTTATCGGGAACCCTAAAGTTTTTATTTTTTAATTTTATTACTACTATTTTATTTCAATGGAAAATCATATTCCATCCAATTCGACCTATTTTTTATGTTGCTTCCAGTTCCAATACCATCTAATAGGAAAACTTATAAAAATGTTTTGAAAATTTCAAGTTTTAACGATAAGGATAAAATAAAGAGTAAAATGAATAGTACCAGGTTTGACCTTTTAGTGTAAAATTATGGTTTTTCGTTAAAATAAACAGTATTATGAGCTTTTCGTTAAAACTCTCATATCTAATTGTAGCTAGAGCGTCTACCACGAAATTAACTTCTCTGAATGTATGGGTCCACTTGGATTCTTTCCTACCGTTCTTTTTTATCCTTTGATGCATAGGAGAGCAAAGCTCTATTCACACACAAAATTATCATACGGTATTGGAGGAGGCTACTGTTGACCATTTTACTTCTCGACTCTTCACGAGATAGATACGCTAAATGAGGTCTGTGACACCTCAGATTACGAGCCATCATAAGAAAATTCTTTCAAGCATTTTTAAATTTTTTTCGATAGGGTATATATTTTGGTGGATATATTTGTAACATTCCACATCGATCAACACCGAATGGATGATATGCCTTATATGTACATGCTCATCTCCTATAGCTTGAGGCCTTTTGGGAACTCACTGACTTCGGATTCCATCAGAACTCCGAAGTTAAGCAAGTTCGGACGAGAGCATTCCTAGGATGAATGACCCATTGAGAAGTTCTCGCGTGAGTTCTCAGAAACAAAACAGTAAGGACGTGGCCTAAAGTGGACAAATATCATGTTACGACGGAGCCGGTTTGGGATGTGACAATTTTAAACAAATCAGAGAAAGATAGAAAATGGAGGTGAAGTCTAAACTTCACAATATATCGGAGAAATTCTTGAATTTCGACCAAAATCGACAGATTCGTCGATATTTTCGACATATCAGTTAATCATCGACAAACAATTACATGACATTCTATAAAGTTATATTTTAAATATCCACTATTTTTTAACAAACTTTCTTCATTTCTATCGAAGACATCCGATATCAATATATTCGTCAATATTCTCACAAATTTGTGTATTAATATTACCACTATTACTGATATTTTGACCACTGTTTTTAAGTCAAAGACAAGCAACCCATCATGGTCACCTGATGAGGAGCAATCACTCCACAAATATTGGCCGGGTCACAGGGCCAACCCGCAATTGGGTTAAAGCCATCCTGAGATCATAGACTCTTAATTGCGACATCTATGAAATTAGATCCCTTTGTTAGGATCTAGGGATCTCAACATCTTAATCATTTATTGTATATTGTACGATTAGAAATCATTCAATTTTTTTATTTAAAATTAAACTAAAATAGTATTTGACAAAAACTAATCCTACGATGTATGATCAACAGCGTGAGATTTAGGGTTTAGGGAAATTGAATCTCTTCCTTCATCTATCACGCCCTTCCACTCAAATGGCTAATTACATCTATCACGCCCTTCCACTCAAATGGCTAATTACATCTATCACGCCCTTCCACTCAAATGGTTAATTAAATGGATCGACCATCGACGTGATAACGGTTTATGGACACATGCCGCGTGTACTTCTACGAACTAGGATCGCTCTTTCTTTTTTTTTTTTTTTTTTTTTTTTAATACACTAATCTTTATCATTGTAAATAGTGTTTAAAATATCGATATGAGTGGAAATATTAATATAAAAATTTGTAGAAATATTTATGAATATTTTGATATCAATTGTCTTTGATAAAAATGATGCAAACTCTACTTTAGACTCTAAGACCAATTAAAATTTGCAATAATGCTAAGAAGACTCTTAAAGTAAGGCTCCTTAAGTACTTTCTGCTCTCTCATATTTTTCGCATAATGTTTGGCACCGGAATTGTGTCAAAAAGAAGAGATGACGGAGAGTCTATAAAGAGTCTTATATTTGAGATAGTCTCCTTAGCATTTCTCTACATGAGGTGATAGAAAGTTTATGAAGAGTCTCACTTTTTCGGAGAAAGTTTCCTTCGCATTCCTCAACGGAAGAGGATCCTCTCCGGATCCACATTGTGGGGACCCTAGAGATCCCTACATCCTAACCGTTCATCGTACATCGTACGGTCAATTTTCGTCAGATGCTATTTGCATTTAATTTTAAATAAAAAAAAATCAAATGATTCTGATCGTACAATACACGATAAATAATTAAGATATAAAGATCTTTAAAATCCACACAAAATAGATCCGGATAGTATCCAATTCCTTCCTCTACACACTCGTGATTAATAAATTTGCATATAATAATACATTTGTTACACACACATACCTAGTTTTAAAAAATACTTTCGTTTTTCAATACGCGTCATCTCTTCGTTAAATTAACGAAACGTATCCCATAATTTACCTAATAAATAAATCCAACGGAGACACGGCGACACCTATTTCAAATTTTTTTATGCTTTTCTAGTCAAAATATATTTCTGCATCTTTCGCTCCTGGATTTTAGGTTTCGATGGAAGCATAGCGAGAGGGCTGACTCGGTACGCAAGCACGTCTGTCTGTCTGCGTTCTTTTGGGTCAAGTGTCTGTCTTCAATATTCTTAACAAAAACAGAGTTGAGAGCTGAGCTTCTGAGCCTCCTTTCCAAGCAAAACCAAAGGTACTTTTCTTTTCTTTCACTTCTTCTCAGAATTTATAATTTCGATCCTTTGCCTCCTGATAATTTCTGAATCTGGGTATTTCGTATTGTTGCATATTAGGGGTGTATTCAATTGGGATTTTGAAGGGTTTTAATTCTTTTAATGAATTTAGGGGTATTCAATTAGGATTTTAAGTGATTAAATTCAATGTGTATTTGATTAGGATTTCAAGATAGTTTATTAAAATCCTTAGAAACCGGTGCATTTAATTAGAATTTTAAAGAAGTTTATAATATTCCATATGTATTCAATTAGAATTTGAATTTAAAGAATTTGGAAAAGTTGAGGAATTAGAGGGAATTAGAGAGATTTTGTAGTGTATTTTAAACATCTACAAATCTCACCTCTTCCCATGAGATTTATAAATCCATTAAAATCTCTCAAATTCCCAACTGAATACACCCCTTTAGAAGTGGGTTTGTGTTTGTGTTAGGGTTTTCATATCTTTGCATTTGGTTGTTTGAGTAAAGGTAGAAGAATAAAGGCTAAAATTTGTGAGTTTTCAAGCTGATAAACCTGAATGAATTGTAGGTGGGTTTTGAATTGTTGTCGATTTTTTGTGGTTTGGTGCATCGAATTTAGCTGAATCAGAGATGGGTTTCTGTTGATTTTGCGAATTCTGTGGGTTTTTTGAGTGTTCTGAGGGGTTTGGTGTTGGAATCTTTGGCTTTGTCGGCATGCCTTCTACGAACAATTTGGGTTCTTCTTCGCCATTGACTTCGTTTGGTCGCTCGATTTGGAGCCGGCGAGAGCCATTTCAATCAACAGAAGCTAATCAGGAGTCCAGTGAGCAGGAATTAGAGGTTCAATCTTTTCAAAAACTTGTGACAGACCTGTTTCATGACTTGTCAGCTGTTGGTGCTGATGAATTGCTCTCCATTGTGTGGATTCGGAAACTTTTGGATGTTTTCGTTAGCTGCCAAGACGAATTCAGGGTTTTATTGTTGAAAAACAAGGTGCAGTTTTCTAAACCGCCGTTGGAGCATTGGGCGGATGAATACTTAGATAGGAGCTTGAAGGCTCTTGACATTTGCAATGCTGCTCGTGATGGGATTGACAAGATTCGTGTGTGGCATAAGCATTTAGAGATTGTTCTGTGTGCCTTGGAGTCTCGCCAGAGGGCATTCAGTGAGGGTCAGTTCCGTCGAGCAAGAAAGTCTTTGGTGGATTTGGCAATTGAAATGCTTGATGAGAGAGACTCTGGGTCTGTTTTTTCTCACCGCAACTGGTCTTTTGGGCTTAACAATAACACAAGAAAGGATGCTCGCCGTCGCCAACACTCATCTGGGAGTTCAACTGGGCATTCCCGCTCTAACTCGTGGAGCGTATCGCACTCGTGGTCTGCAGCTAAGCAGCTTCAGTCAATTGCAAGCAACTTGGTAGCACCTCGTGGAAACGAGGTTATTGCAACAAATGGGCTTGCAGGCTTTGTTTTCACAATGAGTTCTGTGCTCACATTTGTTTTGTCGTCTCTCGTGGCTGCGATCCCATGTCAGGATCGAGGCATTAGCACTCATTTTTCAATCCCACCGCAGTACTCCTGGGGCATCCCATTATCGTCACTTCACGAACGGATAATAGAGGAATCTAAGAAGCGAGAGCGCCAGAACTCAAATGGGTTGCTGAGGGAGATTTGTCATGTCGAGAGATGTACACGCCACATGACAGACTTGATGGATCTGGTTCAGTTTCCATTAACGGAGGAACAGAAGGTGGAAGTCGAACAAGAACTGCAGGAGTTAGCATCGATTTGCGAAAACCTTAAGAATGGACTGGATCCTCTGGAACGCCAAATTAGGGAAGTATTCCGTAGGATTATGAATTGCAGAACGGAGGGTCTCGAACTTTTGAGCAGCGCAAACAATCTGGAGTAACTTAAAAGAGGTCAGTTTCGACTGAGCATGAAATGTACAAATCCGCGAATACATTCGTTGTTTTGCATATTTCCAAGTTGCAAGGAGATAAGTAAAGTGATCAGCAACAATACAAAGGTTAAACAAGCGTCGTGAACGAATCTCTTCGTGTAAGAATCTCTTCGGTTTCTCGAGCAACTAGCATTTTTTGTTTCTGGGACGTAGGAAAATGAGGTCTGTATGTCACAGTTTGGTTGGTATATGTTATGTTCGAATTAGCAACATTCTTACAGTTTGGTTGTAACTCTGGATCTTTTGATACATATAACTCAAGTACTATTTAGTTACGTATTTACAAATCGTGAACGGATCAACATCGGTATACCACATTCTAAAACCGATCAACATCGGTATACCACATTCGAAAATCTCCCACGAGTAAACAAGTAACATTAGTATGAATTAGTCCATCGTCTAGCCCCATCGGTTTGCCCTTCAATCGGGATGAAGGGCAACCGATGTTGCTGTAAATGAGAAGGTTATTTCTACAAATGATAATTACAATGGACCTGGCAGATGTTTGTAAGGGATCTCCCACAAGCCGTCGATTGAGAGCATCCACCATTACTTGCATCGAAATTAATTCAAAGCTTCAGCTGTACCTGCTTCTCTTTACGAAATCCGCTTCGACTACTAAAAGATTTAACCAACAGCTTATCAACCCTTAGACCGTTTTTCTCTTTTACGTATTTATATACCAAATTTCTTGTATGTATAACTGCAGACAACATGGGTGGTACCGCATCTACCAGTGCATCGAATGTACTCTGCGAAGAACACGTGGTGGTCTCCGCTTCTCTACGATCGGAATGAGGTTCTCCATGAGCTGCAAGTGCAGACAGTGAGAGAGAGTTAGATCATTTACTCACACTTACAAAATGCAGCTTGATCTATATAAAGAAAACAATGAAATCAGCAAGTTTGCAATGCGCGAACCGGTTTGTTGAGTTATAAGCTATAGAACTCAATACTAAGCAACCAGATGGCGTCTACATTGATCGCTAAAAATGAATTTCTGCTGGTGCGACGATCCCCTAGCCAAGCTTTACCTGTGTTTAACAGACCTCTACAATCATGTTTTCAACATTAGTGTGACGGAGTTACCTTATTTCTCTTGCATCAGAAAGGTTCAAGAAGCAAACGAAACCTTTTTATTCTCGTGGAGCCATTCGGATTCTTTCTACCCATCCCATAATCTGTTACTGGCAATGTTTTTCTACCCATCCCGGGAACCTGCTACGTAAGTGATGGCAATGTTTCTTAAACAAAAATCTTATTAGGTACTGTTCTACAGAGCAATCTTCACAATGCAAGGTCAAAAATCAGTAAAAGCTAGAAAGTAACTCGTATCAATTTCATTACGTGCTTTAGAACTTAAAGCTGAATGGAAGGAGAGTTCGATTGTCTGCTATATGAACTAGAATCTGCTATGTATAACATGATCGTCCCTACAGGTTGTTTATGATATTGAAAGAGATAAACACACAAAGACGGTTCACAGTTCATAGATGTATCTAGATTCTACATAGCCACACATCTGCATATATAATGCGATGATCTCTCTATTTCTCTCGTCGAATGTATAGAAAACGTTATTTCACAAAGTCTGAGAAAGTATACACGAAAACAGACACATAGACATACCCGCTTAAACCTCTCCTTCTTCTGCTCGGCCTGCATCCGAAGTAGCTGATCACTTAGGCATAAACTCGGAATGCAAAATTCATACGGGATTAGAGCGAAAAACCGTGTTTCAAACAGAATGGTAGAAGTATATGACCAAATTGTAAGAAAGGATTGAAGAATTAATAGACCTGTTGTCTGAGGAGCCGCGCATTTTCCTCCTCCAGCTGCGTTACCAGAGATTCGAGCTCTACGGTGTAAGCCTAAAATCGCAATTAAAACACAGCAATTTCAGTAACTGCTTTCAGATTTCTGTTTGTTTACAATCAAATTAAATTAAACTAAATCAACATTTTCTCAGTAACCAAACAAACATGATCCAGCAAAGAATGAACCGAACCTGCTTCCGTTCCCTGGACCGGGCAGCGGACTCTCTGTTCTTGATCATCCTCCTCTGCTTCTGCTGCGTCGCCTTATCCAGCGGAGCCTCCTGCACCACTCTCCTCTTTCCAGCTCTCCCTCCTCCGCCTCCACCTCCACTCGTCGTCCCGTTCGCGTACACCAGCTGACCCTGAGCAGCTGGAGGCGGGGGAGGAGGAGGAGGAGGAGGCTGCACCTGGAACTGCCCGTACCCAATCGGAACTCCGCTGGCAGTCACGTTGACGTCCTCTTCCCTCACGGCCCGAGCCCTGGTGAGAAAGTCCTCCAAGGTCATCTCCTCCATCCCACCACCACCGCCTCCTTCTCCTGCCCGCACCTGATCCTCGCCGTCTCTCTCGGCCGCTCCCTCCTCCTCCTCTCCCATTCCCACTCCCACTCCTCCAGCGACGATCTCCTTCCAGACGTCGTCGACGGACCTCGCCTCGGCGTGATGCTGATGTTGCTGATGATGATCGTTGTCGTCCACGTCGTTTGTGGTGGCAGTGGAGCTGTAGATGTTCTTCAGGATGTCGTCCATGGTGATGGACGGATGCTTGTGATGGTCGTCGTCGTTGTCAGCCATGAGAGTGGAGAGGGAACATATAGACTCTCTCCGCGGCAGATCCGAATTCGTGGTTGAAAGCACCACCATCTTCGAAGACGCCGCCATCATCCTCGCAACCCTCTCCCGGATTTCTAGCCCTCTGATTTGATTTTTCCCTTAATTTCTTCTTCTTCGACGAAGAATTCTGATGATTCTCTTTTTTATAAATAAATTAAAATTCCAAACCAACAAACAAAACGAACCAAAAGTCAGTGATGCTGAAGGTGAAGGCTTAACTGTGTGTCCGGCTGCACTGCTTACTGGTTTACCATAATTATTATTAGATTTTAATTAATCCTCATCCAATCATTAATCCTGCATGATATGCTTTGCCGCTTTCCACTTAAGAGCCTCGAGATATTTTTTAGTGCGTCGACAAGGCAAACTAATACATCAAGTATCAATATATAAATGACTGTAGATTTGAAAAAAAAAATTTCAATTACTTCTATAATGACACTTGATGTAATCGGTCCGTATTTTCAACACATTAAAAATAAAACTTTGAAGTTATGTCTATTCAACTCATTGCGTAATGAGTTCAAACTCTTTTTCTTTTACCTACTGTATATTTGCATCGAATATTGAACATTTCCAACCACAAATGCAAAATGCCTTATAATGTGCATTTTACATTTGTTTAATTGGACGGAAAAGATGAAAAATATTCATTTTGACACTCAATGTAGGGAGATTAAGTGAGAAACCAAAAGCTAACACTTAAGGATAAAACTGGCACACTCTAGCCCTTTGCAGTAACTTATGTGAGTTTGATATCTACGTATAAGAAACAAGCAACATGGGCTTGTTTGATATTACTATTGACACAGTGGTATGAGTTTAATAGCAATCAGTTTTATAAATTAAAGGGTAAAGTATAAAAAATTATCTTAACTATTGATGTCACGACATTTCATACCTCATCTTTTAAAATTGACAATGTCATACCTCATCTTACGAATTTGTGCTAATGTCAGACATCCGTCAGTTTTTCTGTTACTTTTTCTGTTAAATGCTAACATGGTCAGAGACGAGACCCATTTTTTATTAAAAAAATTAATTAAATATTTAAAATTTTAAAAAAAAACAAAAAAACAAAAAACCAAAAAAAACCCATCAACTCGTGTCCCCCTCCCCAAAAATCCAAATCCCTTTATCTAAGTTCTCTCCCACCCAACCCTTTATCTCCTCTCTCTCTCTCTCTCTCTCGTCTCACTCTCTTCTCTCTCCCTGCAACCTGCATCCCTAAAATCCCAAAAACCCAAAAATTCTTCCCACCCGTCCCTCCCCAACCTTTCTCTCCGATCCCACCGACAACAACCCTACCTCTATCGTTGACTCCAGCGATGATAGCCACGACCCCCAATCGCCCCCAAACCCTAACTTTAGCCACAACCTCGACAACAACAATCCCAATAGAAAAACTCTCCGTTTTTCCCAGAAAATTCCAAGATTTTCCGAGAAAATCAGAGGAGGCGCGAGAAACAAAAAGAGAGTTGTGATCTGAGAGTGGCTCTCTTTGGTCTGAGTTTCCGATAAATGGTGTATATAGACGGGTCGGATGATGAGGAGATAGTGGAGGTGAAGTCCATGGCGATGGGTTCTGAGAGGGTGAAGCCTCTACACAATTTCAACTTAAGGGGAGCTCCAACGCAAGCGGGAGTGGCGGGGAAGGGTCTGGGGTTAATCGGCGATCGTCGGCTCAGAGGATTGAGAGCTCGCCAGCGGTGATGACTCGGGTGGGAATGGTTTCTGGGTTTTGGGATTTTAGGGATGCAAGTTGCAGAGAGAGAGAAGAGAGAGAGGCGAGAGAAAGAGAGAGAGAAAGGGTTGGGTGGGGGAGAACTCAGAGAAGGGGATCTAGGTTTTTGGGGAGGGGGGACACGGGTTGATGGGTTTTTTTTGGTTTATTGCTTATTCCCTTTTTTTTTAATATTTAATTATTTTTTTTAATAAAAATGGGTCTTGTTTCTGGCCACGTCAGCATTTAACAAAAAAAGTAACAGAAAAACTGACGAAGGTTTGACATTGGCACAAATTCGTAAGATGATGTATGACATTGTCAATTTTAAAAGATAAGGTATGAAAGTGTCGTGACACCAATGGTTGAGATAATTTTTTGTACTTTACCCTAAATTAAATGTGAGACACATCTTCTTTTTCTTTTTGTATTTTATGGTTGGTCACTGTTTTTCTTTCTCTCATTTATTGGACAGGCATCAAACTTATGATTTCAATACATATAGAACTCTGTCACTCAGTACTACGGTTTAGTGATATTTATATTCATCTTGAAGTGAGAGGTTTTAGATTCGAATCTCGTGGATGGCGACTTTGATACAAAATTAGGTTGCCCATTGTATGGTTTAGTCGAACTCTTCCTTCCTCTAGTGTAACACTATCAATGTACTAAAAAAAGAAATTAAAACAAAAAAAAAAAACTTAAAAATAAGAATCACTCTCATTGCACTCATATTTTCCAACTCACTGTAAGAATTTGATTCTTATAGTAGTGTTATCAAACTCATTTTTTCCAACCCACTATGAAAGACCTAAGAAATCTAAAGGCGGAAGTCGGATTAGTCGAAGAACTCCTTCCAAGGCCAAATGCAATACTTCTTAAATCCCTCCATGAATTTCTAGGGTCAAGAGTGTAGTACTATTTGTAGTAGAGGTCATTATATATTGTATTAACAATCAGAAGATGGTCAATCGCTGTGCTCTCATCTAGGCGGAACACTTCCCTACCGATGCATTTTTACCTCCAGTAGCTTCTACCCACATTTATTATGATACTTTATGCACCAAGGTAGAAAAACCATGCGTTAACCCTTTCAATGTTAAGGAGATTATTTTAAAAGTGAAACTCTCCATGGATTCTCTAGTTGAAAATAAAGGGTTTAGGAAAAATTTAGAATTCTCTACAATCTCACAATTCTCAAATACAACTTCAATACTATTCTTATAAAACTCCACCCCCAACGTATTGTGAATTTTACATTCCCCCTAAAGGTTTACTCATTTTTACAATTTGGTTCCCTTATCCTTAACCAATCTGAACCCTCGCTTTTAGATTCTCCTTCTCTCTCCGTTTGCCACAGGGCACCACCCTAACTCATCCCCGCTCTCTCTCTCTCTCTCTCCCCAAGTCTCTCAACTCACCTTTTTTTTCTCAACTCTCTCTGTCACTCATTCTCTTCCCTTCTTCGAAAACCCATAGAGACACACACATGGCAACACCACCCACATCACTACTGTGGGTTACTCTTCGATGACCATACCATCCTCGGATCTTCCTCGTTCCCCTCTAACTCCTCTGTAAGTGCAGACATCGGGACTTTCATCACCACCACCGTAGGTCGACAAAACCGGTGAGTTCCACCTCTTTCCAACTAGAGAAATGGCTCGGGAAGGAAACCCAGATTCTAGCGAGGAAACCGTAGCTTTCCCAGCCACGACAAGAGCCCCACAAGTGCATATATTGTGGCGTTCATGTCTTTGCTAGTTTGTGTGGCTCTTCGGTAGCGAAGTATCTGATTTAGATTCAAGGCGTACGATCCCAACGTCAAGACACTTCCGTATCAGCGTCTTCGGGTCCTCTTGGTGTAGGACCCATTCTTTTATTCATTCAATTTTATATTATTTCTTTTTAGTATTCTAATTAGTTGTATGCTCTGAACACGTTTCCCTTTCATATATTAATTACATTTAAATGTTTAAGTCATATTTATTCTTGTTCTCATGCGTTCTAAATGGCTTGCGTCACCTTCGGGTGTCGACCATCACGTATCTATCATGGTGTTCGGGGAATATCGGGATCGAGACGTGTCAATTCTTCTCCACAAGGAGGTATTTATAAGATAACAAAGGAGCAATACTAGAAAATAAACCAAAACAATCCTAGACCAAATCAAATCATATAAAACATTTATTAAATCATATAAAATCACTAATTAAATCAAACCTGAAAATACTTTCCCTTTTATATTCCAACATCTCTACCTTCTCATGTTTTGTCACAATGTTTTATAATGTTAGCACAAAAATTGACGTTAAATTGTGAGGTTCCAGAGAGCCTACAAAAATCCTACTTTAAAGAGTCCCTTTAGCATTTCTCATAACCTAATTATGCATTACGATCATAATGCATTTCTCATTATTTACTTTCTTTTTTTTTGGGGGGGGGGGGGTGTGGAAGAAGAAGTAAATAATGGGAAATGAAATGCATTATGATCGTGATCTAAATTAACCATCTTTAAGTGGCTGGTCTAGATCCAGTGTCACCTTTTGATTTTCTTAGTCAAAATGTATTTAAAGTTTTACCATTTTTATGAAAATGCATATCTTTATTATTTATTAAAAATAAGTCTATTTCTATCTCTCTTAGGAAATAAAAAAACTATATTCTAAATACAAATTTGAATAAAAGAAAAACATATCTTTATAAAAATGGTAAAACATTAAAAACCCCAGATTGAGTTCGTATAAAACGTGACCAACCACCACATAGGTTCCATATAGTTTTACTCTCGCCCTTGTTCGACCAGGAAAAACCAGAAAATGGCCACCCAGGTTAGAGGCAGTGCAATTGTTACCGCAGTGATAGCGATAGGGTTGTGCATGGTGCTTCACGGTGAGACTGCTCATGCCGAAACCTTCACCGTTGGAGAGGGTGATGGCTGGAACTTAAAGGTTCATGACTGGCCTAATGGCAAGAACTTTACTGCCAATGATACGTTGGGTAAGTTTTATGATTTAAGTTGCAGCCAATTTATAAATCATGTGTATGTGTTCGTTTGATACCATTTTAGTTTTGAGTTTTAGTTTTTTACTTTTTGGTTAACATACGAGAAATGTATATTAAAAAAATGGGACATTAAAAAGAGCAATGGAGATATGAGAAAAACGTACTAATGGAAACAAAGTTTTGGAAGTGAAACCAACTGAAAATGATTTTTTGTTTCATTTTATGTGTTTTTTCTTATATATTTCTTCTACATCTCTCTTATTTTTTATCCGTCTCATTCCCTGTGATTTATATATTTCCATGTCAAAATAAATATTTGAAACAAAAAATGAAATAAGTTATCAAATGAGCCCTAAATTTTTTTTACTTGTTGGAAATTCGGTACTTTGGATAAAAAGTATTGAGATATATTGATCAACAATCACGATGAACAAAAGATTATTGATGAAAAAAAATGAGGCTACATCATTGATTTTAATAGAAGTTAACAAATGTTTTCCAAAGAAACATTTTAGTGAAAAAATAAAATTTGAAGGATCAAAGCTAAGTGGATTCTCTCAAAAATAGGATTTTTCATAGATTTTTTGTCACTCCACAGTTTAACGTCAATTCTCGTGCCAACAATACAAAATATTGTGCAAAAAAAAATGAGGTGACAGAAAGTCTATATAGAGTCTCATTTTTTAAAGAGTCTATCGAGAGCCGAAGAAAAACTTGTGGAGGTATATATGGCATGTTAGTGCCCAAAATATAAAAATCTCGTATTCCTAACATTACTCTTTTTGTTAGTTCTTACATTAATTTAATTAATTGGTATCTAATTTGATTGCAATGAAATCTTATTTGCAGTGTTCAAATACAACAATGCATTCCACAATGTGGCAGTCGTAGATGAAATTGGTTTCAGGACATGCACAGTCGGCGACAAACTCTTCTCGTCGGGAAACGATGAAATCAAAATTCAGCAAGGACAAAACTACTTCATCTGCGGTTTTCCTGGCCACTGTGCTGCTGGGATGAAGATAGCAGTCACTGCTAAATAATAATATAATTCCTCACATTATTAAGATTTTTTATGAGGCAAAAGCCTTGACTGAATGTCTTAAGTTTAAATAAAATCAGTGAACTATGTTTGTTCTTTGAATCATATGCATTGTTGGTTTGAATAATTAATTGACGAGGGTGTGTTTTTTCTCTTGAGACGAGGGTGTCTATTCGGTATGTACCATTGAGTAGTCCGAAAAATTAACGATTAGGTCTTGCATGCAGAGAATCTAATGGACATGTACAAAGGTTAAATCTTGTATAAGAACCCATATAACTGAGTGGTATGTAGCATTGGTGTAAAAATGTGCCACTAAAACTTAGGAGCATTGTAGTGGAAACTCGCTAGTTATAAGCAGATCCAACCCCACCACGTATTCGAGTTAATTAATTTTTAATTACAATTGTGGAATTACTAACTTAATTTACACTGAAAAAAATACCAAGATACTCACTTTGGAGAAGGAAAAATCTTATCTATACGGACACTTTGTTTGGTCTACAAATTTAATTTTTCTAGCATTACTCAATTAATGATGAAGGCATGGCAATCCTAATCATTTTATTTTGTGCTTCTTTTTCTTTTCCTTTTCTTCCTCTTAAAAATAAAAAAAAAAGGTCAAATCCCCATAACAATTCAATAAAGAAGGTATGGCAATTTCTTCTCCCATTTTTATTTTATTTTCTTTTTTCTTTAATTATGACTCTTTATGAACCGAGCAGAAGCATGAAGTGTCTTTTTTTTTTCTTTTTTTTTTTCAAACAAAGTGAAATTCATTAGATAAAAGCTAATACAAGGCTAGAAAAGTCCACCAAACAAAAACAACCAAGCAAGCAAGAATACAACCAAATAAAATACAAAGGGAAAAGCCCAACAGTAAAACCCATAACACCCTAAAACATAAAACCCTCGATCTGAAAAGAGGGACCAGCTACCACCACCCAAGTAGCCACTCCACCATCGTGAAGCCGCCGCCATCTAGAAGAAGACCCAACAAACCAACTGGATGAAATGGAGAATAGGGGTGGAAAACCACCCGCGCTATGAGTGCTCCCATAATCTTACCAAGTAGTGCTAAATACACTTTGAGAGCCACCCAAACCCAAAGCATGTCTCCAAATGAGATCCATGGAGAAAACACAAGATGAGTCGAGTGGTCGAGGCTGGTGGACAACTCACGGCTAGGAACAACTATTGGAGTGGAAGAAAGCATGAATTTCGGATTTGAGATGAGAATCGCCATAAAGTGAGACAAAGCCTAAGGAAATTGAGACAAAGCCCACAAAAATTGAGACAGCTCAAAGCAAAGTGAAGCTGCGCTCAAATATAAAATGACCAGATACAGCCCTGGTTTGGCATTGAGATGATTTTAAAAAAAAAAAAAAAAAAAAAGTGGGTATGAAAAAAAGTTGGAGGGTTTTTGCAATTTGGTAAACTCTCAAAATCAGCTTTATTTCAAAGTTTTGGATGAAAATAAGCCCAAAACCTGAAGCTACAGATAGCAGTTTCCAAAAACCAGTTTATTTTCAAATAGCAAATAAGCCCTAACTCATCCCCTCTCTCTCTCTCTCCCCGAGTCTCTCAGCTCACCTCTCTTCTCTCAACTCTCTTTGTCACTCCCTCCGTTCCCTTCTTCGAAAACCCATAGAGACACACATAAGGCAACACCACCCACACCACCACCGTGGGTTACTCTCCGGTGACCATACCATCCTCGGATCTCCCTCATTCCCCTCTAACTCCTCTATAAGTGCAGACATCGGGACTTCCATCACCACCACCGTAGGTCGACGAAATCGGCGAGTTCCACCTCTTTCCGACTAGAGAAATGGCTCGAGAAGGAAGCCCAGATTCCGGCGAGGAAACCGTAGCTTTCCCGGCCACGACAAGAGCCCCACAAGTGCATATATTGTGGTGTTCCTGTCTTTGCTAGTTTGCATGGCTCTTCGGCAGCAAAGTATCTGATTTAGATTCGAGGCGTATGATCCCAACGTCAAGGCACTTCCGTATCGGCATCTTCGAGTCCTCTCGGTGTAGGACCCAATCTTTTATTTATTCAATTTTATATTATTTCTTTTTAGTATTCTAATTAGTTGTATGCTCTGAACACGTTCCCCTTTCGTATATTAATTACATTTAAATGTTTAAGTCATATTTATTCTTGTTCCCATGCGTTCTAAATGGCTTGCATCACCTTCGGGTGTCGGCCATCACGTACCTATCCTAGTGTTCGGGGAATATCAGGATCAGGACGTGTCAATTCTTCTCCACAAGGAGGTATTTATAAGATAACAAAGGAGCAATACTAGAAAATAAACCAAAACAATCATAGACTAAATCAAATCATATAAAACATTTATTAAATCACATAAAATCACTAATTAAATCAAACCTGAAAATACTTTCCCTTTTATATTCCAACATCTCTACCTTCTCATGTTTTGTCATAATGTTTTATAATGTTGGCACGAAAATTGACGTTAAATTGTGAGGTTGCAGAGAGCCTACAAAAATCCTACTTTAAAGAGTCCCGTTAGGATTTCTCATAAACTAATTATGCATTACGATCATAATGCATTTCTCATTATTTACTTTCCTTCTTTTTTTTTTTGGGGAAAAAAGAAGAAGTAAATAATGGGAAATGAAATGCATTATGATCGTAATCTAAATTAACCATCTTTAAGTGGCTGGTCTAGATCCAGTGTCACCTTTTGATTTTCTTAGTCAAAATGTATTTAAAGTTTTACCATTTTTATGAAAATGCATATCTTTATTATTTATTAAAAATAAGTCTATTTCTATCTCTCTTAGGAAATAAAAAAACTATATTCTAAATACAAAATTGAATAAAAGAAAAACATATCTTTATAAAAATGGTAAAACATTAAAAACCCCAGATTGAGTTCCTATAAAACGTGAACAACCACCACATAGGTTCCATATAGTTTTACTCTCGCCCTTGTTCGACCAGGAAAAACCAGAAAATGGCCACCCAGGTTAGAGGCAGTGCAATTGTTACCGCAGTGATAGCGATAGGGTTGTGCATGGTGCTTCACGGTGAGACTGCTCATGCCGAAACCTTCACCGTTGGAGAGGGTGATGGCTGGAACTTAAAGGTTCATGACTGGCCTAATGGCAAGAACTTTACTGCCAATGATACGTTGGGTAAGTTTTATGATTTAAGTTGCAGCCAATTTATAAATCATGTGTATGTGTTCGTTTGATGACCATTTTAGTTTTGAGTTTTAGTTTTTTACTTTTGGGTTAACATACGAGAAATGTATATTAAAAAAATAGGACATTAAAAAGAGCGATGGAGATATGCAAAAAACGTACAAATGGAAACAAAGTTTTGAAAGTGAAACCAACTGAAAATGATTTTTTGTTTCATTTTATGTGTTTTTTCTTATATATTTCTTCTACATCTCTCTTATTCTTGATCCGTTCTCTCATTTCCTGTCATGTATATATTTCCATGTCAAAATAAATATTTGAAACAAAAAATGAAATAAGTTATCAAATGAGCCCTAAATTTTTTTTACTTGTTGAAAATTCGGTACTTTGGATAAAAAGTATTGAGATATATTGATCAAGAATCACGACGAACAAAAGATTGTTGATGAAAAAAAATGAGGCTACATCATTGATTTTAATAGAAGTTAACAAATGTTTTCCAAAGAAACATTTTAGTGAAAAAATAAAATTTGAAGGATCAAGGCTAAGTGGATTCTCTCAAAAATACGATTCTTCATAGATTTTTTGTCACTCCACAGTTTAACGTCAATTCTCGTGCCAACAATACAAAATATTGTGCAAAAAAAAATGAGGTGACAGAAAGTCTATATAAAATCTCATTTTTTAAAGAGTCTATCGAGAGCCGAAGAAAAACTTGTGGAGGTATATATGGCATGTTAGTGCCCAAAATATAAAAATCTCGTATTCCTAACATTACTCTTTTTGTTAGTTCATACATTAATTTAATTAATTGGTATCTAATTTGATTGCAATGAAATCTTATTTGCAGTGTTCAAATACAACAATGCATTCCACAATGTGGCAGTCGTAGATGAAATTGGTTTCAGGACATGCACAGTCGGCGACAAACTCTTCTCGTCGGGAAACGATGAAATCAAAATTCAGCAAGGACAAAACTACTTCATCTGCGGTTTTCCTGGCCACTGTGCTGCTGGGATGAAGATAGCAGTCACTGCTAAATAATAATATAATTCCTCACATTATTAAGATTTTTTATGAGGCAAAAGCCTTGACTGAATGTCTTAAGTTTAAATAAAATCAGTGAACTATGTTTGTTCTTTGAATCATATGCATTGTTGGTTTGAATAATTAATTGACGAGGGTGTGTTTTTTCTCTTGAGACGAGGGTGTCTATTCGGTATGTACCATTGAGTAGTCCGAAAAATTAACGATTAGGTCTTGCATGCAGAGAATCTAATGGACATGTACAAAGGTTAAATCTTGTATAAGAACCCATATAACTGAGTGGTATGTAGCATTGGTGTAAAAATGTGCCACTAAAACTTAGGAGCATTGTAGTGGAAACTCGCTAGTTATAAGCAAATCCAACCCCACCACGTATTCGAGTTAATTAATTTTTAATAACAATTGTGGAATTACTACCTTAATTTACACTGAAAAAAATACTTATACTTGATACTCACTTTGGAGAAGGAAAAATCTTATCTATACGGACACTTTGTTTGGTCTACAAATTTAATTTTTCTAGCATTACTCAATTAATGATGAAGGCATGGCAATCCTAATCATTTTATTTTGTGCTTCTTTTTCTTTTCCTTTTCTTCCTCTTAAAAAAAAAAAAAAAGGTCAAATCCCCATAACAATTCAATAAAGAAGGCATGTCAATTTCTTCTCCCATTTTTATTTTATTTTATTTTCTTTTTTCTTTAATTATGACACTTTATGAACTGAGTATGAAGAGTCTTTTTTTTTGTCAAACAAAGTGAAATTCATTAGATAAAAGGTAATACAAGGCTAGAAAAGTCCACCAAACAAAAACAACCAAGCAAGCAAGAATACAACCAAATAAAATACAAGGGGAAAAGCCCAACAGTAAAACCCATAACACCCTAAAACATAAAACCCTCGATCTGAAAAGAGGGACCAGCTACCACCACCCAAGTAGCCACACCACCATCGTGAAGCCGCCGCCATCTAGAAGAAGACCCAACAAACCAACTGGATGAAATGGAGAATAGGGGTGGAAAACCACCCGCGCTATGAGTGCTCCCATAATCTTACCAAGTAATGCTAAATACACTTTGAGAGCCACCCAAACCCAAAGCATGTCTCCAAATGAGATCCACGGAGGAAACACAAGATGAGTCGAGTGGCCAAGGCTGGTGGACAATTTGCGGCTAGGAACAACTATTGGAGTGGAAGAAAGCATGAATTTCGGATTTGAGATGAGAATTGCCATAAAGTGAGACAAAGCCAAAGGAAATTGAGACAAAGCCCACTGAAATTGAGACAGCTCAAAGCAAAGTGAAGCTGCGCTCAAATACAAAATGACCAGATACAGCCCTGGTTTGGCATTGAGATGATTTAAAAAAAAAAAAAAAAAAAAAAAGTGGGTATGAAAAAAAGTTGGGAGGGTTTTTGCTATTTGGTAAACTCTCAAAATCAGCTTTATTTCAAAGTTTTGGATGAAAATAAGCCCAAAACCTGAAGATGCAAATAGCAGTTTCCAAAAACCAGCTTATTTTCAAAAACATGGTTGAACAATAATCTTTAATGAATTTTTCAATAACCCAAAATTTCCCTCATTTCCTCGCATTCACGCTCTTGCAAAACTCGAACCAGAAAACTTCAATCCCAGATCTCTCTCGTTCTCCTAGCGATCTCTCTCGTTCTCCAGATTTCTCCAGCTTGGTATAGATTTAGAGTTACCCAAAGTTGAGATTAGGCGATTGGTGTAGATTCAGTCTCAAGTTCGCCGGAAAAATGACCAAGAAGGTCACCGTATTTCTAGGCATGAACACATAAAGGGCATTTGGGTTAAATCCCAAGAATTGCATGCCAAAATTCGATATGCAGGATACATAAGTTGTACCTGAGATTAAATGAAGGTTGAATTGAGTTTGAAGCACCCCAATTTCGTCGAGCCTCAGGTCAACTTGTCGAAGAGTTTTTCACCGAGAGGGAAGGGTTGGCTTTCTTCATTTTTGAGTACTTGAACTTCACATGCAACGCCACCATTCGAATCCATAGGTCAAACTACACATAAAACACGGAATATTGGTATGAATTTCACTCGAAAAATGCTGTTGGTGTGGGTGATTCTCTATGTAATTAGATAGAGTGAGAGTATCATAAAGAGAGAGTTAAAGAGAAAGGAGTCTCACGGGAAAAAAAGGGAAGAAAGAAAGAAGAAGAGAGAGACCAAATAAAAGGAGTGGGCCCCTTAAGGCACACTAAATAAACCAAATCCTTTTTGGTCATTTCACACAGTCACATCTGTTTTACATAAAAGTTTATCAAACACTATAATACTGCTTTTTTTTCCAAAATCACTTTTAAAAAAAAGTTTACCAAACACTCTGCTGTTTTATTTCACAGCTGTTTATTTTCATAGCACAGTAGAAGTAATTTTTTTTCAAAGCACAATAATACCAAACCAGCCCATAAGGATCAAAAGCAAAGCAAGAAAAATAAGGAAAGAAGAGAGCCACATGAAAAGTAAATTTAAGGCTTGCCACCGACCCAATCAAGGAAAGGGGCCGATGGCTGGGAACCAGAGTTTGCGAGTAAAGGTCTTGGCGGGGGAGAGGAGGGATAGAGCAGAGAGAGAGGCCACCTTATCGTGGCTTACACAAAGTGATCTTTCCCAATGGCGACCATTGAATGGTCCAATGTGGCCCTAAAGCTAGCACCAAGACTCTCAAACTATTATTTCTTCACCCACAAAGTAGTAGTGAAAAAGTTACAAACAGCGTATCCAACAACATATATTTTGCTAGCATATATAGTGCTCTCATAGTGGATCATGAGGGTTATGAAAAGTAGTTTGCTCGCTCGACCAAAAAAGAAAGAATAAATATAGAGGAGGTAATATGGATAGTGTTCCACATTTAGTATAGATCGTACATAAACAGTAATTGGAGTTGGCACTCCTCATAAACACATGATTTGGACCAACTCGATAAGTTATTACGTGCGCTTCCAGGGCTAGGGAGAAGGCCCTTTTTTATTTACTTGCGGCATAGGCATGGCGGGATAGGGCTTTGCTTTAGAAAATGACTTCATACACAATTTTTTTTTATTTTAGCTATTAAATAAGTAAACACAAAAGACAGACAAGATTAAATAAGAGTGTCCATAAAAAGAGGTGTGATATGTAGATATATATAAGCAAGTCAACCTCTAGTTAGGCAGACGTTATTATTAGGAACGTAGGAAGGTAGGAACACTGCACTAGGCAGCAGTAATGGCAATTTTCATTGCAGATTGGCAGTGACCGGGGAAATTGCAGATGAAGAAGTTCTGTCCTTTAGCAAGTCTGATCTGGTCTCTTCCAGTTTGATAGACCTTTGCACCTCTTGGAGTGCTGCATGTCTGGTACCCGGCCTTGTTCACAGCCACCACGTTGTGCGCAGCTGCCCCGTAGTTGAAAACTATATATACATACTTGTTAATTAATCATATGTTAATCCATGCAACACAATATTAGTTAACTTTTCTTATCAGCATATATATATATATATATATATATATATATCACTAACTATTATTATTGAAGAATGCAAGCTCCTTTGAAAATGCTTTCAAAATGACTAAAAATGCTTTTAGTGAAAATATTTTTGGTTTCAAGAGTAGTTTGCAAGAACTGACGTGCTTTTTGCAGAAAGCACTTCAAGTGTTTTTTCAAGATTCATTTACATTTTTATTAAGAGTAAACTGCCGATTTGCCCCCTGAACTATCACCCAACTTTCGATTTCTTCGCTGAACTTTTTAATTGGAAAATTAAGGACTTAAACCTTTTTTTTTTGTCGATTTCCCCCCTACCATTAGTTTTTCATAGATTTCATCCAAATTAACGTTAACTTTTATCATGTGCAAACTACGTAACTCTCATTTGTGTACAAAAACGTCACTTCACTAGACCTTCAGACACAAAAGCTATAGAATCACACATATTTGCATAAGTTTATATTTTATAAATCTAAAGTTTTCAATTATTTTAAAGAATGAAGCGACCGAACTACCCACACATGTTGTGCACATGCTTCCATTTAACAGAAATTTGGATGGAATGAATGAAAAATTAACAATAGGGGCAAATCGGTAAAAAAAATTAGTTTAAGTCCTTAATTTTTCAATTAAAAATTTCAGGAGGAAATTCAAAAGTTAGGTGAGAGTTCAGTTGGCAAATCGGCAGTTTACTCTTTTCATTAATGATTAGTTTTTAAAACTTTTTCATTATACTGCTTTCAACCATTTTAAAAACATTTCAATTGAGCCTGCAAATTACAACAAGATGTCTATTCTTCTCCCATACAAGCACAACCAAATCCAGTCAAACTCATCATGCATGTTTTTTCAAGATCTACTATCTATATCTTCCTAGTACGTAGTACGTACGAACCAATTTGAAAATGATACATTTTAAGACTCCAAAAATTACAAATTCTTCATGATTTCATATCGAAGTCGAATATGTAATGACATTTTAGAATACTGATGACAGCTTACATCGTAGTAAAATGATAAAGAAATGATCATCGCATGCATGCTCTGAGCTAGGCCAAGGATATATCAAAATTTACTAACCGAGTATGTCACCGGCTCTAAAAGTCTTTCCACTAGGCCACCCAGCAACATTAAAGGTCCAACCACCTCCATCCCCAACGGTGTAGGTTTTTGCATCCGCCCACTCACAGTGGAGCAGCAAAGCGAGGAGGAGCACCGCCGTAGCAACCACTGCACTGCCTCTTCCCTTAGCCATGATTTCTCTTCTCTCCCAACAACACACGGACACAGTAGAGAGAAAGACAGACAAAGGTCTAACTAGACAGAGATGGGTGATGGGTGATGGGTGATGGGTGATGGGTGAGGAGTTGGGTCTCATCTCCTCCCATTTAATGAAGTGGTAGTGGAGAAGTAGGACCCCTTTTGGTAGTGGAGACGTAGGACCCCTTTTTTGTCCCAACACAACAACCGAAAGAGGTAGATTGTCTGCCCTCTTATTTGGATGTCATTTTCATTTCTTTCTATTTTATACAATCATGGTTAAATTATGTCAACATTTTATATTGATTTTTTTGTATAGAGATAATAAGATAAAAAACAACAAAAATATAAAATGTTAACTTAACTTAATCGTAATCGCACAAATAAAAGAAAATAAGAAAGACATTCAAACAGGAGGCAGACAATCTTCCTCCACAACGAAAGGGATGGAGTTGATGGGTGTCAGGGAGTGGGTACAAAAGCCATGATATGCGCATGAAAATTTGTGGATGCAGCCAAGCTATTCCCCTTGACTCCCAACACTTTTCCTGACTATTGAGCGAGGCATTGAAGTCATCCAAAATTAATAAGGGTTTTTTTATGTATATAAATCCTTGAAATTCTTATTTTTCAAATAAAAATTTAAAGAGTTTTAACGAAAAGTTTACGGTTCTGTTCATTTAAATAAAAAATTATATTTTTATACTAAAAGGTAAAACATGTTACTATTCATTTTATCCTTTATTTTGTCATTATCGTTAGAACTCAAAGTTTTCAAGTCCTTTTAATTAGTTTTTCTAAAAATCTATCTAGTTTTAAACATTCAAATAAAACTTAAATTTCAAATAGACTGTATATAACTAACTATTACAACACACTTACAACTTATGCCACAAAATTCTAATTTGTTTAATAAAAAATGTTATTACTCATCCTAATTATGATGAGCAATTAAATCCATATGAATATTTTACCTTTCTTGTATCATAAATATTAGTAACATATATAAATTAATTTACTATATTAAAAAAATAGACATATCTCGTACAAAAAAAATTGTTTGAATCATGTATTTACCTACATATAAATTAATTTACCTACTTATAAAATATTTATACTAATTTACCTACATATAAATTAATTTAACTACTTATAAAATATTTATACTAATTTACCTGCATTTAAATTAATTTACCTATTCCAATAAAAATTAGTGATATTAGATAATGTTTGAATGTTGTGGGTTTGTTGTAGGCAATTAAATAAACTTGTAATCTAATGCCCATAAATCATGCAGGTAATGACACACCCCGACCGAGATCAGGGCGTGCTGGCCGTCACGCGGAGGTGACGTAACCATGTACACAGTGCGGAAGCTAATAAAATAGTAATATAAATAGTACGAATAAATAAGAACTAGCAACATAAAGTAATAAAACAAGTGCTAGCGTAAGTGAGACACAAGTTCAGAGCATAAGCCTACAGCAGTCCAAAAGAAAATGATACGACAACAGTACACCCGAAGGTGACCCTACTCTGGTGATCGTCTGTCAGAAATGCCGGGGAAGCCCTCTGGGAAACCACCGAACCTGCTAGACAACTAGAACATGGAGGGGCGCAAAACAAAAGCGTGAGTGGGCAAAAACAAAGTTTTTCGAAAACCATTTAGTAAAATACATTCTAACCCCTCGCCGTAAAACCTGTATAATAGTACGAATAAATAAGAACTAGCAACATAAAGTAATAAAACAAGTGCTAGCGTAAGTGAGACACAAGTTCAGAGCATAAGCCTACAGCAGTCCAAAAGAAAATGATACGACAACAGTACACCCGAAGGTGACCCTACTCTGGTGATCGTCTGTCAGAAATGCCGGGGAAGCCCTCTGGGAAACCACCGAACCTGCTAGACAACTAGAACATGGAGGGGCGCAAAACAAAAGCGTGAGTGGGCAAAAACAAAGTTTTTCGAAAACCATTTAGTAAAATACATTCTAACCCCTCGCCGTAAAACCTGTATACTTCCCAGAAAATAACATATGTACGTATGTATATAGATATGTCAATCATGCTCAAGAATATGCCATGTCGAAACCTCATAATGAAATGCAAGTGCTCAGGTATAAATCATATCAATAACAAATAATCTGGCAGTCGGAGTCACCTAACATGACCTGTACGGCTGAATCTAGAGCTCAAATCTCAATCTCAATAACTAAACCTGCCCACGAGTCGGAACCACCTAAAGTGGTCTGTACGACAGGCCTGGGTGTAAAACATATAAACGCTCTAGTGCTACGATCACGTGAAGGCTGTGCAAATAATCGCGGGTCACCTATGAGTCGGAACCACCTAATGTGGTCTGTACGACAGGACTGTGCACCTAACTTGGATCCAAGCTGAGCGTGTGGTGCGGGATGTGAACATCACGTGAAGGACTGTGCCCTACTCTGGGCGGGAGCACTAACACCGGGGGTGCAGGTTATGAGCTCTCTAAGCATCTCGAATCGCTACTGAATGTAAACATGAATAACACTTACCTGGCACTTACCTGTGCGTCCACAGCACCCAATATGCATATGTATATATAACCATTTGATAAAGCAACTAACGATGCATAACCAATGATAATGTAATGCATGGCATATAACTAATAAACATTTAAATCAATTTCTGGGAAAAATATAGTATATAGGTATATACGGAAAACCGAAAGCTCACTCACTGGTATGTGGAAGGGTCGTAGCCCCCCTGCCTCGAGTGACCACGCTCGTCCTCAGGATACGTATCACCTATATGCGAAACAACTACAAAAACGTTAATTTTAAAGCACATAACCTACCTTTCGTAATAACTTCTCATACATTGCTCAAATTGGACAAATGAATATACCAACGTGCTCTACACAACCTCAGGAACACACCCAAATTTTTAGATAAATTTTCCACCGCCGCACGCGCCCCCACGCGCCGGCCACGCGTAGGCAAGTGCCTGGCACGCTGACGGCGTCAACTGACGCCGTAGGGAATATTCCGTTAGTTCTAACGGATTCCGTCAACGGCGTCAGGAATATTCCGTCAGATTTGACGGAATATTACGTCTCCTTCTCCGACGAGCCTCCGGCACCGTCGCCGGCGCCGGAAAATCGCGAAAACTTTAAACTTTGATATCTCGTTCGTTTTTCATCCAAATTTCATAATTTTTGCACCAAAATGAAGCCTAGGACTAGGGGAACACAACCATACAACTTTTAAGGGTCAAAAACCATGGAATCTCACCTGCAAAATCGATCCAACTCCGGCCAACTTCGAACCCAACGATCCCGACGTCCAAATCCTTCAAACGAACTACTCCGAGTCTCCTTGGGACCTCACCAAGCTACCTACAAGCTTCATTTTTCCCTAAAACGTGAGAAATCACGTGTGCATGAATAGTACCCAAATCGGACATCGTCGAATCGACGTGAAAACGATGGAGTTCTCACCTGAAAATGGTACGGCTGGACTCCCACGAGCCTTACGAGCTCGAATGTGTACTCAGTTCCTTCGATCTGTGGAGATTTAGTGTGCTTGTGTGTGTCCGTACGTTTTCGAAGAAAAAGGGAAGGAATGGGGCTCGGGACAGTGCAGAGAAACAGGGAGAAAAGGGCTGTGGTGTGTGGGAAGGTGTGAGTGGTTCCAAACATGCCAACACAACACAAAAACCACCAATAAACGTAACGAAAACGAACTAGGGGCAAAGTAGTCTTTTCACACGTACGTTTTTGATATTTTCGGGACGGGCTGTCACAGGTAAATTATACCATTTTGGAAGTAAATTAGACCATTTAAATTTTGGTTTGATGGAATAGGTACATTAGACTATTTTGTAGGTAAAAATTGCGCGGAACATATAGCTTTTATTTTGTGCATTAGGGATTGGAGTATATGTGCAATAGTTGAAGCTGTTTTAGGTTTATTGTTGTGTCGGTAGGTAAATTAACTTGTATATTTAATGCACAAAATCATGAAATTAGTATTATTTATTTTCAATTGGCACCTTATAACAATTTGAAAGTTAATACATCGAATGAATGGCATGAAATATTTTGTAAAATAAATATAATTAATTAAATGGATATAACAAGTACTGATCCAAAAACCCAATCCAAGTATTAATAGTCGTAGTTTAGGCATTCGAAAAATACACAATTTGAAAAGCCAAACTTAATTAAAGAATTTGCTTAGTTTGAGCCTAGTCAATGGACTTTAGTTAAGAAAACAAAAGGAGATGGGTTTTAGTTAAAGAAAATATAGTTTCAAGGGGTAATGTCAAATTTTCAGAATTAATAATTTGTGTTCGGATTTGCCTACAGGTGTCTAGTTAGAAGATGCAATTATAAGACGGAGGATCGGGTCAAAATAATTAGAGAAAGACCTAAGAAGAATTTGAAAGAAACGTTAAGAAAAAAAATATGGAGTACTTGGAGCTAATGTAAGACTTGGCGCAAAACCGAGAGCAATGACGTTCTAGATTTATATAACTGACTCCACTTTAATAGGATAAGACTTGATTATTGTTATTGTTTGTTGGAATCTGCCTATATATTCTCGTTTTCTTCTTTTATCTCAATTGTTCTAGAGCATGTATTTCCAATGGGGTCCTGATTTTGGCACTCCTGCTAAAACGATTATTTGATTTATTGGAGCTGTTAGTCTTTTGTGAGTGGTTTGATATGTCATATCTCATTGTTTGTGCAATATGAGCTTTATCTTGTATATTAGAGTATGGTTTGATATGTATGTAGAACTTCATGCAAGTACTCTTGAATGATTATGTCCAGTGATCTAATTTTATATTAAGCGCCTACACATTTTTTTTAGTTTTTATATACGAATAGCTTGAGACTAGTCATCCTCGTAGTGAATCATACATAGTGTGTATTGGCCTATCCGTATTATTAGTGTCCATTTGATAACTCTACGATTAGGAACAATTTAAGATATTTGACGGTTGATTGGTAGAAGTCTCTGCAATCTAACTTCTTTAGACTTCTTCTTCTAGTATGCCATTATTCATGGACTCCCCATTTAGGCGTATAATGATTAATGTGACAGTCTTAAGGATTAATTTTGTCCTCTGATTATTAGATTCATTAATCTCTTGTGCATTATCCTAAGAAACTTCATCCTATAATTGGTTTTCGGGGCATACATGTAACAAAATTGTCATGAACTAACCTCCATGAACCAAGGTAAAAACAATGTATGAATTCAATTACTTACACATGAATGTAAGCCAAAAATTATGATATATGACCAAGGTAAAAAACAATGTATGAACCTCATTACTACAACACATGAACGGATGCCAAAACATTGAATTAAACTAGGATTTTTTTTTTTTAATAAACGATATTATTAATTTATACTAAGAGGGAGGGGGTGGGTTTAGCTACACAATGGGCTAGCAATAATATGGTTTAAATTTGCATTTGGGGACAATCGAATCTAAGATCTCTTACTTACAAGTAAAGAAAAATATCACTAGACCATAAAACTAAGTGGCCTAAACTAGAATTAAACAAGGTAAAATGCACCATGTTCTTATTCTAAATCCTCTTGAGTGGTTGGTCCAAATTCGATGTCACCTTTTATTTTTGTTGGTAAAAAGTATTTAAAGTTTTACCTTTTTTTAATTTTTTATGAAAATATATTTTCTTTTATTATTTATCAACAAAAGTTTATTCCTAATTCTCTTAGAAAATAAAATATATATTTTAAAATATGATTTAGAGTAAACGTTAACCATATCTTTATAGAACTCATGAGTTCTATAAGTGAACCACGACATAGGTTCCATATAATTGCATGCAAACTTGTCCAATTTACTGTAAAAATTCTTCTTTTTGTCTTCTCTTCTTTGTTCGATCAGAAATAATTTAAAATGGCCACCCACCAAGTTAGAGGCAGGGCAATTGTTACCACAGTGACAGAGATAGTCTGACTTAGTTGCATTATTAAATTCAATCTCTGCTTGCACTGAATACGAACTATTAATTCTAGGTGACTAAACAAACACGCGTTATATTATAGTTTGGATCCGATTTTACACTGTTGGTTTGAGTAATCGGGTTCGTTGAGTGAGCATGATTCTTGACCATCGGATAGGAAAGTGATAATATTATAGTTTTTAATCATAATAATTATCTTTTAATAAATTATCTCAATTTTCTTGTACAAAATAGATGAGATACAAATCATAGCCCCAACTTAGAAGCAAGCACAACAGTCCAATTTAATTTGGATTTGTTAGCAGTGTACCGTGTGGATTAGATCAGCTTGGCCTAAGACTCTTATCACGTGGCATAGCCTAGGATTTGAGGGTCTTGGATAATGATGAAATAAGAAATCTAGGTAGGCTAGGCCTTTTTACATGGTGATGGATGTTGTCAGATGAGTTTAAAGGCTATTGATGAAGTTTTGATGATGAGATAAGAAGCCTAGGTGGGCTAGGCTTCTGATATGATGTGATAATCCTAGATAGGTTTTTATTTTGTTTGAAAAGTCACGAATAGGAAGGATAGATACATATCAGTCTTTCTTCTTAGAGTTTGAGTTGCAGTTGAACACCATTAGGTCGTGCCAAGCAGATATCCAACCTTATAAATACAAGACTTTGTGCATCGAAAAAAGTCCCTCCAATTCAACACACAAATTGCCCTGCGCAAAGCTTCTTAACACCCTTTGAGATTTTATCCTTCTCCTTTTTCTCTCGCCAACACATCTTCAGTTTGGATAAACAGCACTGTGAAGGCAACAAGCGACATCTTTAGTTTGGATAAACAGCACTCAAGCCGTAGAATCAGCTGATCAAGGAGCACCTTCAATTTGAATAAACAATACTGCTTCAAGACCGACTGGTTATTTATCCAAGTCTCGGTTGACAAGGATTTTCGAGTTCTTGTTGGTAGAGGTCATCTCATCAACCTTCTCGGCGAAGTGAGGTGTTACCAGGTTACTACATTCGGCACATTGAAAGTCGAATTTGATATTGAACTTCGCAAAACTAGCAACCTTGTCTTTAGGCTCTAGAACCCGAAGGCTAAGATGTGTTCCTTCCTCAGCCGCAGTCACGAGATCAAGAAGTCAGCAGCACGCTTGACGCGACATCAACATATTTTACTCCTCGACTAAGCTCAGCCAACGACTTGGCACGCCCTGCACACAACCGAATGACATAGTCAGCTTATTAATTACTCAGCATGCGCGCCACGTAGGTTAGATAGTTTTTAGGGTCAACAGTTATAAAGTATAAATTTTGTTGCCCATCATGTATTACAATACGTGTATTAAGTAGATCAATATAGTATTGTACAATATGTTTTTAGGATCAACAATTACAAAGTATAAATTTTGTTGTCCATCATGTGTTCCAATACGTGTATTGAGTATATCAATATAGTATTGTACAATATTATACATATATGTGCGTAGGCGAGTTTTCCATTACAACTTAAAGAGCGATGAGAGTCTCGTTGTTGAACAATGCAATCTCACATTAGAATATTCATAGAATAAAGTACAATTTATATTGAATGGTTCTTACAATATTGAAAAAGGAGGAGGATTCTCTACCCTCCTAATCTCTACCCTTCCATGCCCTCCTATTTGAACGGTCACGGTTAAGTCACGTCAATATCTTATATTGATTTTTTTATAGAGATAATAAGACAAAAAACAATGTATGAGAGGAGGGGATGGAAGGGGATGGAAATAGGAGAGTAGAGAATCCTCCTCCATTGAAATATACAATCTTACATCATAAACTCAACTCTATAAATTTAGACACTAACATCATTACCAAAAGTTTCTGCTTAACTTTCACGCCTTTTTTCATGAAATTTTGGCAGCAACTTTACTTTTTATTACAACAATATAATTACATTATATTCATCTAAACTACGTAAATAAGTTCAAACTAGACTAGAGTAACTCTTTCACACCATGAAATTTTTGCAAAGTCAATGTTACTCTTTCCCACAACAAGTGAAACCAAATTACCAAAAAAGGAAATTAATAATTCCATATCGTGACACCATTAATAGTTATTGACCAAGTCATAATTGTTAATCAGGTACTTGCTCTACCATAATTTCTAAGTTTCTTTCTATTTGAACAATTACAATTAAATCATATCAACATTTTGTGTTAACTTTATTTTTATTAAATAGAATTACAAAATGAAAGTGAGAGGCCACTTAATACTACAATGTCACATCGCGGCCCGGGGGGGGACCACTTCCCGAGCCCGCTCCACCACCGTAGCACAATATTATCTGCTTTGGACCATGACCACGCCCTCACGGTTTTGTTTCTGGGAACTCACACCAATGGGTCACCCATCCTGGGAGTGCTCTCATGCGCTACTCGCTTAACTTCAGAGTTCCCATGGAACCCGAAGCCAGTGAGCTCCCAAAAGGCCTCGTGCTAGATAGAGATGAGAATATATATATAAGGATCACTTCCTTGAGCGATGTGGGATGTCACAATCCACCTCCTTTAGGGGCCCGACGTCCTCGTCGGCACACACTCGACCAGGAGAGTGATCCTTATATGTATATTCTCATCTCTACCTAGCATGAGATACCAAATTGTTACATCCCGACTCGGGCAGGACCACTTCCCGGGCCTGACTCCACCATAGCACGATATTGTCCGCTTTGGGTCCCGACCATGCCCTCACGGTTTTGTTTCTGGGAACTCACACGAGAACTTCCCAATGGGTCACCCATCCTGGGAATGCTCTCGCGCGCTACTCGCTTAACTTCGGAGTTCCCATGGAACTCGAAGCCAATGAGCTCCCAAAAGGCCTCCGAAGTTAAGCGAGTAGCGCGCGAGAGCACTCCCAGGATGGGTGACCCATCGGGAAGTTCTTGTGTGAGTTCCCAGAAACAAAACCATGAGGGCGTAGTCGGGGCCCAAAGCGGACAATATCGTGTTATGGTGGAGTCAGGCCCGGGAAGTGGTCCCGCCCGAGTCGGGATGTGACAATTTGGTATCTCATGCTAGGTAGAAATGGGAATATACATATAAGGATCACTTCCCTGGGCGATGTGGGATGTCACAACAGTTTAGTGGTATTCCTCTTTACTGGTAAGTGAGAGGTTTTAGGTTCGATTATCGCAAAATGCGAATTTGAACCACATTATTGTTAGCCTATTGTGAGGATAAGCCCATCTCCTCCCTCTTCGAGCACTTTCACCCCTAAAAAGCCTCATGGGCAAGAGGTAATACAATCTCCCCAAGTGAACAGTAATTGCCCAAGTAGATCTCCACCCTTAAACTGAATAGCCTAGGCAATTCATATTAAAATATTATTATTTTTATCAAATTTTAAAAAATAATTTTATTTTTAATCTCAAATAATAATAAAAGATTAGTTAAAATATTTGAAAATATTGAAATGTGGTGTAAGGTAGAAGAACATGATTAGGTATTTATAGAAAAAAAAAAATTTAACTTTTATATTTTTTGTATTTTGAATTAATTTTTTTTTTATAATTTTTTGTATTTTTAAATACTTTTTTATATTTTTATTAGTTTTTTAATAACGTGACGTCAGCCTTGCATCACTACCCTTGGGGCTGGCCAATCAATTATGGATTGGCTGAGCAACTGGGCTCCTCAAAGCCCAATGGATTGAAATGGCTGGAGTAGCTTTTTTTAAAAAAAAGAGGGGGGGTGGGGGTGGGGGTGGGAGGGGGGATAAATCAACTATCCCCTAGAGTGTTCTTCTCATGTTGAAACTACTCTTAGTATATATAATATCGTTTGTTATAAAAAAAAAATATTGAAAGTGAGAGATGCAGAAAGGGAGAGGAGTGGAGGGGATCTACCAAAGAGGTAAGTATTGTCTAAATTTTAATTTTATTTAATGGATAATGCTAGAGAGACTAAATTTTTAAACTAAATTCGTAGAACAATAATGTGTCACTAATAGATAATGCTAAGAAGATAAAAAAATTTAAACAAAATTTGCAAAACAAATTATGTGGTTGTTGATAATTGGATTATTACTTAATTATTGATTAACGTGCTTATTTCTAACTAGTGACGTAATTTAGTTTGTAAATTTAGTTTAAAATTTTGATTTCTCTAACATTATCAATCATGAAAAAGAAACAAGCATGTTAATTGACACTTAACTAATAATTCAATCATCTACAACTGTCACATCCCAACCCTCAGCTCCAACTATATTGTCCGCTTTGGCATTCCCTGCCCGAAGACAGAGCTACCGCACGGTTTTGTTTCTGTGGACCGGTACTCAGCCGTAGCCAGCGCCTGCCCTCCCCTCAGGGAGTCCACAAAAGGCCTAGTTGAAACTTAAGGTTGGCAATGGATATATAAGGCCCAAGGACAGCCCTCACTTCGTCGATGTGGGATACTACAATCCACCCCCCTTAGGGAGCCCGACGTCCTCGTCGGCACACCGAACGGAAGTGAGTCTGGCTCTGATACCAAATTGTCACATCCCAACCCTCAGCTCCAACTATATTGTCCGCTTTGGCATTCCCTGCCCGAAGACAGAGCTACCGCACGGTTTTGTTTCTGTGGACCGGTACTCAGCCGTAGCCAGCGCCTGCCCTCCCCTCAGGGAGTCCACAAAATGCCTAGTTGAAACTTAAGGTTGGCAATGGATATATAAGGCCCAAGGACAGCCCTCACTTCGTCGATGTGGGATACTACAATCCACCCCCCTTAGGGAGCCCGACGTCCTCGTCGGCACACCGAACGGAAGTGAGTCTGGCTCTGATACCAAATTGTCACATCCCAACCCTCAGCTCCAACTATATTGTCCGCTTTGGCATTCCCTGCCCGAAGACAGAGCTACCGCACGGTTTTGTTTCTGTGGACCGGTACTCAGCCGTAGCCAGCGCCTGCCCTCCCCTCAGGGAGTCCACAAAAGGCCTAGTTGAAACTTAAGGTTGGCAATGGATATATAAGGCCCAAGGACAGCCCTCACTTCGTCGATGTGGGATACTACAATAATTGTCACATCCCAACCCTCAGCTCCAACTATATTGTCCGCTTTGGCATTCCCTGCCCGAAGACAGAGCTACCGCACGGTTTTGTTTCTGTGGACCAGTACTCAGCCGTAGCCAGCGCCTGCCCTCCCCTCAGGGAGTCCACAAAAGGCCTAGTTGAAACTTAAGGTTGGCAATGGATATATAAGGCCCAAGGACAGCCCTCACTTCGTCGATGTGGGATACTACAATCCACCCCCCTTAGGGAGCCCGACGTCCTCGTCGGCACACCGAACGGAAGTGAGTCTGGCTCTGATACCAAATTGTCACATCCCAACCCTCAGCTCCAACTATATTGTCCGCTTTGGCATTCCCTGCCCGAAGACAGAGCTACCGCACGGTTTTGTTTCTGTGGACCGGTACTCAGCCGTAGCCAGCGCCTGCCCTCCCCTCAGGGAGTCCACAAAAGGCCTAGTTGAAACTTAAAGTTGGCAATGGATATATAAGGCCCAAGGACAGCCCTCACTTCGTCGATGTGGGATACTACAACAACTATTTAAGACATTAAAATAGTTGAAAAAATAAAATTCAACTAGTAGAACCAACTCATTTTAATCTTCTTTAAGTTTATTTAAGTTATTGATGTGGTAATCTGAAATTTTATGTTAAATTTTATATTTCTCCAACTAAACTGTTAAATATTATTTTATTATTTAAATAAAACTTTAAATGGTTGTAATTATTAAAAAAAATGTTGAAATAAAATTTTTATTGGTTAAGATGTTAGTGAAATAAGAGATCATTAAGCTTTCAAACCCAGTCAGCAAATAACTCTTCTATTTAAAAAAAAATTGATATCAAATATGCACAGTCATATTTCATTATATTTTCTTTAAAGATGCTTTAAATTTTAAGTTTATTTAAGACATTAAAGTAGTTCAGAAAAATAAAATTCAGGTAAGCCGTCGATTCCGGGGCTATTTGCCAATATGGCGCGTTAATCCACCTCCAGCCTCACCGACATCATCATCGACGCATTGCTTCGGTCTCACTCACCCTTCACACTTCACACTTCACCAACTCTCCTTTCTCTCTCCCCTCTCTCTCTGTCTCTCTCTCTCTAACCTCAAGCACCAGAGCTCCACAAGTCCAATCTCCGAAGAGTATGGATTTCACAACCCAGATTCGAGCGGCGAGAAGAAGAAGAAGAAGCAACGGCATTCTCCATGGCATTTTCATGAAGCTCTCTCTGCTTCTCCTACTGTCATTCCTTCCAAATCCCACAAACGCCTCGATCCACATCTACGACAACCAAACCTTCAGAGAAGTCGGCAATGCTTACCTTCTACCCGGCGGCAGCGAAGGCATCGCCGCCACTCTCTCTGCCCCTTCTTACATTCGGTAATGCTTTCGCGTTTGCATCTCTTTCAGCTTATTGCTAGATCTGCCATCTGTGTACAATTGCTTCATTCAATTTTTGGGTTTTTTGAATATTGAACATTTGGGTTTTTGCAAGATTTTAGATTTTTGAATTTTGAAGTGGGTGATCGATTTGGGGATTTCTTTTTTTAATTGGGTAGCCAAGAAAATGTGTTGTATGTTGAAAAGGTAAAAGATTTATTGAATTTATCTGAATGTGGGATGGACCAGAAGTGGGGAAATTAAGTACAAACATAGTAATATCTCAATGATGAAGGGTTTAGTATAAAATTGAGTTTTAGTTAGAAGCGTCCAACTACATTTTCGATGCAAATTAATAGATGATGAGTCGAAATACGGTGGAACTATGATCCTGTAGAATCCATGAACAGGAAGGAGAAAAAAAGGATTTCTCGAAATTGTTTCGTGAATAGTACAGTGTGCAAACTAAATTCACAAAAGTTTCTTGAAGAAGCTCAAGTAGATCTTCTAGTTTTATTTATTGTAAGTATCATTTCTAAGTCTCAGAGGGTCCTCACATCTCCATTCACCAAGTTCATAATCATTCTTGTATCTGATTAAGTCTTAGGGACACCGCTTTCATAATATTGTGCAGACAGTGTGACTGAACTCATAGTCCGTTACATTTGCATGGTACGATTTACTTGATACTTGATAGCAACATACTCATGTTGTATGTGCACGTTGCTCCTTCATTCCTGCCTCTCCTCACTAAATAAATATTTTATCACATTTGTTTCTGACATTTCCGAATGGAACAGATTTGAGAAAATCACCTTCTGGAGGAGCAAGGATGCTGCTAAGAAGCTTTCAGACATGGAGCATAGTACTGGGTTGATACAAGTTATAATATTTGAGGCAGCTGATCGTAATAATATTGGTGGTTCTGCTTATGGTGGACAAAGGGATATATGTTGCTCTCCTGATCTCGCTAAGATGGAAGGTTGTAAGCAAGGTGAAGTCATTAGGAGACCTTCTGCAACAGATAATAAATGGCCTATTGTTTTAAATGTACAGTTCAGTGGGAACTTCCTGCACACAAACATGGATTATCAAGAGATTTTAATCCCAAAAACTGGGATGTATAACTTGTTTTTTGTAGCATGTGATCCAAAACTGAAGGGAGTAACTATGAGCGGGAAGACTTTGTGGAAAAATCCTGATGGTTACCTACCGGGTCGAATGGCTCCACTAATGAAGTTTTATGTGTTTATGTCACTTGCTTATGTGTTGCTTGGAATAATTTGGTTCACTCAGTATGTGAGGTTTTGGAAGGATATTCTGCAACTTCAGCACTGCATCACAGCTGTTATTGCTCTTGGGTTGTTTGAGATGATTCTTTGGTATTGTGATTATGATAATTTTAATAGTACAGGGATGAGGCCAATTGTTGTTACAACATTGGTTGTGACGGTTGGAGCTGTGAGAAAAACAGTTTCCCGTCTTCTTATCCTCATTGTTTCCATGGGTTATGGTGTGGTGCGGCCCACTCTTGGGGGTCTTACCTCAAAGGTGATTCTCCTTGGAATAACATTTTTTCTGGCCACAGAGTTGCTTAATATTACAGAGTATGTGGGGACAATCAATGATGTATCTGGGAGAGCAAGATTATTTCTAGTTCTTCCTGATGCTTTCTTGGACGCATTTTTGATATTATGGATTTTTACCTCTCTCTCTAAAACACTAGAGCAGCTACAGGTATAATAATTTAAATTCCTCTATTTAAGTTACAACGGCAGTGTTGTTTCTTGATCTCATTATTTTATTCTCTCCATAACATGGCATTTTTAAATGTTAAACTATATGTTCTTCTCAGGCAAAGAGAAGCTCTGTCAAACTGGATATGTATAGGAAGTTCTCAAATGCATTAGCAGTCGCAGTCATTGCCTCAGTTGCATGGATAGTGTATGAGGTATGGTTTTATTGGACAGTATACAAATGTTTCATATCTTCAACCTGCACAGCAAACACTGAGGATTCTGAGTGTGTTTTGTCTAATAATATACTCTTATCAAGGTTTCAATTGAAGCCAAATTGGAATCCTAGCAATTCACCTTATGAAATTAAATAGGATTGCATATGATTATGTACTCAGCACTATTCCTTCGTGGCTTCTGATTATGCGCTGAGATCCCCCCTGGTCATAGAGTAAGAGCCATTGGTGTTAAAACTTAAAAAGATTTAATTCCTTTGGGAAGATCACAACCCTACCTGTGCCGTTTTCAGTTTGATGATCGTACTGTGCAGTTGTAGAATTTCAGCCTTTAATGGTGTAGAATTTGCTATATTGTGTTACAGCCACACTCAGGCTTGATTTTACTATTGGTTTTGAATCCCAGGCCCGAAGAGTTTTCATATGTTGTCCTGTATTATTTTGGACTGGTGGTGCTTTACATTGCTGCTTATGTGTAGTAACAACACATGTATCCTGCACTGTACTTGTGATAAACAGAACCACAGTTTATTGAACAAATAGCATAAAGAGATTATGAGGTTACTGAGTTACACTAGAAATCTTGCAGTAGAAAAAGTATCATTGCCTTTTGTCTGCTTAATGTAAGGAAGGCATTATGATTAGCAGACTAGTATATTTTGCTGGCAGACAGACTAAATGATACTCTTTTTGTGTAACTTCTAGATACTGAGTAACTGAACTGATATTATGCATACGGTTTGCTCTACTAAGTTGTGTTTCTTTATAGTTAATTACCTTAAAGTGATCGAAAATTAGGTTGGTTGTGCACTATTAAGTCGTGTTGGGATTGTTGCACCAAGAATCAGTATATTTAAGGGTTCAGTTACAAGAGAATAAATACAACTAAAGCTACTTTATTAGAATTTATCGCCTTTTTTTGTTTTGTTTTGAACTTCGGTTCTTTGTATGCTTGTGTCCTTTCAATTTTTTATATTTTTCTTGGGTTTGAAGATCTACTATACATTTGATAAGCTTGTACTTGCAGGTGTACTTTAAAGCAACAGATCCATTCAATGAGAAGTGGCAAAGTGCTTGGGTCATCACTGCTTTCTGGGATATTCTTGCATTTGCATTGCTGTGTGTTATCTGCTATCTTTGGGCTCCATCCCAGAGTTCTCAACGGTGCGTTATATCTTTCTAATCTTATGTAGTTGATATAATGATGTTTTATTCTTTTCTTGGTTATTGAAATTTTCAAAATGGAAAAGTCTCCGATGGTGGTTGACTAAAGTGGGCTCAATATTCGGTACTTCCATATTCAATCAGAATCACCATATTCTGAACGATCAGTACTTTTGGTAGGGCTCTATATGGGAAATGTCTTTGGAGGTGTGCAGTTGAGAGATCTAGTCTCTCGAGAAAGTGGTGGAGAGGAAGTATGGTGATGATGTAAAAGAGTAAAGGATGCCACATTACTTGGGTTTTATGGAGCAATATCCCACATTATTCTTTAATTTTTAATGCCATTGATGGAATGTTTCCCTCATTTTTGACTTAAGGGACTCATCTGTAACTAACATTATCGCTTGTTATAATTCTTAGGATTCCCTTTTTCCTGACTGAGCTGACTTGTACTGCCAAATGTCCATAGGTATGCTTACTCAGATGAAGTGGGAGAAGAATCTGACGATGAAGAATCTCAAGCTCTTACGAGGGGCAAGCCAGAGGGTGATATCAGCTTAACCAAGCAAGAGAGGATTGAAAGTGCTGAAGATTTTGATGAAGATGATACAGAAGAAGACAAAAGGGAATGATCATTCAACAGGAACCCCATTTTTAACCTTTCGCTTCGTTCAAGGTCATGGAGGCCGACTTGCCCCTCAACTAACTTAAGTAATGTCCCGTTGGCCCCTTCAACTTGGCATGCAAACAGGTGGTGTACAATTTTTGCTACTTTCAACTCGGTCGAGTCAAAAGGATCCAGGTTTCTTTCCCTTGTTCTGAAAGCTAATTTCATTTGGTTGTGTATGTAAAAACCTTAGGTTGTCAACAAAGTTTTACAAGAGTAGATGGAATCGTGAAAAGAAAGAAAAAGTTGTGTATTGTGAAAAGCACGTTAAGCAATTGTAATCTTGATTGGTTGTGACATGTATCATGTTTTGTATTTTTGCTCTAAAGGATGTATTTCCATATTGTTGAGGTTGCTTCTGATATGATTTCTACATGGGTCGTTGAATTCTGGGTTTTGATTCATGTCGAACCCGACGGTGAACGAGGCGACGAACGAGACAACGGTGTTTGCGAGGAGGCCGAGTATTGCTTGGCGAGGGCATTGGCGGCAAGGTGGAGTTGGGGAGGACGACAGGCCAAAGCCCAGGCCTGAGGCAGTTTCCGGGAGGATGGGGAGGGCGAAGGAGGTGGTGTTTCAACTAATGTCCTCTTTTGTCTTTTCACACAATTTAAAATTAGAGAAAATTAGAGAAATGGTCACCGGACCTTGTCCCACCTAGAGCTTTGGTCCCTCAACTAAAATCCCAGTATTGGTCGTGAATTTGTTATAATATGGAGCAACAGTCCTTTTTGCTAACTGCGTTAGAAAATCTATCCAAAATAAGTGTTTAAACGGGCAAAAACAGATGGAAGTTTTAACCAACTTGGTCAAAAGAACCATTGGCTCGGTAATACAAGTTGAGGAACCAATGCTCACGAATTTTTAGTTCGGTGGATGAACTTACATGGGGTGTTTTAAATTTGAAAACTCAATTTTTAATTGGGCAAGGCACGGACATTAGACCAGTAATTGCATATTTGAAGCTGTTTGTTTCGGCCGGAATCCAAATGAACCAATTTGTAAAGATTACACGTCTACAAACAAAAATGCAAGTTGAATTTGGCCGGAATACAAATTTCATGTCATAGCATTCTTCAAGACGAAGGATCGAAGCTGTTTGTTCCGGCCGGAATCCAAATGAATCAATCTGTAAAAATCCAACAGTCAAATTAAGTTGAATTTTGCTCGTCGTAAGCTTTAGAGAATGCGGGTTACGAAAAGTACAAACAGTCGCATTCAATCTCGGGGGGCCTCTGATGCTACGAATCAAGTGCTTTCACAAAACTTGCTGCCTGAATACAGAGGTTTCAAAGGAGCTTCTTTTCTTTATCCACCAAGTCGGAGTGTTTAAGCAACATCCATTGTTTTGCATTGGTGTAAACAGTAAGAAAGACGAACTGCGAGAAGCAAACGAGCATTATCAAAGCTTCAAAAAGGAAAGGATACCGGGCGGGGGGATGCATGCTTAAATAAACAACATGAAGAACGACTGAGCACAAGACAGAGACTGCGATCACAAATGATCTCAAGGCGCTTGTGTCCCTTGTGGTCCGTCTTCCATTCGGCACATGGTTTAAAAGGACAAAGAGAGCAGATAGTGCAAGATAGGGTAGAACCAGTTTGTCACGGTGTAGAAGAGGGAACATTGAGAACAAGGCGTAAAGTGTCATCCAGGTAAAAAGAAATGGTTCTTCCATTGCCAAAAGACTTGCTGGCAGGAGAGGTAGTAAAATAGACTTCTCGTGCACTGGAAGTTAAGAACAAGAAGTATTATGCACCATAGTATCGTGAAATCATGAACAGAAGTTGAGATGATGGGAAAACTTCACTAACCTTGGAATGAGAAGAGATAAAACGAGAAAGCACTATTCAGCAACCCATAAAGGAAACCCGGCTTGCTCGGAGCCCATATCTGCTGAATCATTGAAGGCAGGAAAGTAGAAACAGTTGCACCCAAGCTGATGAGCTTCAGGGACTGTGTTGGAAATAATCTCTTCCATTTTACAAGAACCGAAGTGGTGCACCAGAAGTTAGCCACATAATCCTCAAATATCCCTCTCTCAAAAGGAGCAAGACGAGAGAGAACCTGCGCAATTGACCAAAACGAATAAGGAAACGAACACCTGTTGTGTGTTGTAAACAAGAGAAACCAAGCATATCTTGATTCTTTTTACAATATATATATATATATATATATATATATATCTTCTTTACTTTCTAAATACCCGTATCCTATTAAATTTTCTTTCTTCATAAGAATAAGAAATAAACACATAAATCAAGTGTCATTAACTGTTAACTAATATTTGTTATGTCTAACATCTTCAATGATTCTCTAAGTTGACCTTGTTGTCGGTTTTAAATTAAACCCACATGACAGTGCCATCAATAATTTGACATCTACATTGGGGAAACTTAAAAATGAGTAAAGTGTTTCAATGCCTGTGACTTATGATCCACGTAACTGTGTAAAATCCAGCACCATATACAAGTGAGTCATGAGTTTCAATGCTTGAGACATGATCCACATAACTGCATTCTTTTAGTTGGCTAAAAACATTCTGAAGCAAAATCTGAACCAGTGTATATATTTGTAGTTTGGGCATGAGCTAAAGCACACAGCATAACTTTGCCATGGTTTTGTAGATCTCGGAAGTAGAACCACAGAGAAGATTGAGTTTAAGTTAAAGATTTTTATTAAAAGAAACAACCTGAGGCTGAAAATTCACAAACTGACAAAATTAACTAGTGCTTACCCCAAAAAAGGCTTCCGTTGAATGAACATATGGCCACCATACAACAACAAACGTTCCCAGGACCACAAGGCCAAGTTTTAACACTTCTAGAACAGGATACCGGCGCTTTAGGCATTTACCCAGGAGATGACTGAAAAATGCAGGAGCAAAATACGCACTCATCTGCAGAAAACATATTACGTTCAGCAAATGGGTATTATTCTCTCCTGTAGAATCAATTTTGGTAAAAAAGTGGGTTCCACTCATATTTATTGTAATGAGACTGAGTGAGTTTCCAAAATGGACAATTCATTTGTTATTCCAACATATTCTGAACTTGAATCATGAAATCATTTCAATATTTTTATGGTATACAAGGTTGTGGTGGGGGGTCCTAGGGGAGCTCTACTGATAGCGTGCCTCTATGATGAGAATTGGGCTCTCACCATCCACCCTCCTCAGGCCTTAGGTTTCCATTTAAAACAAAGAATGAGAAATCAATGTTGTGATTTGTGACAACTGCAGGCAAAGTTCCAAATCATCTAATAAGAACAAGATGATTATGACAAAAAGTAACTACCAGTGGTCCAGTAGATCACGTCATCGTGTGATTCATGGTAACCACCATAGTCGCTCTTTCATCAGATCAAGTTACCTACCACCCGTATTTTGATTAGCGAAAAAAGACAGTGCATTAATTCTCACATTAATATGCAAGAGCCAGCCACTTATGTGTTCATTTTCAGAAATCCATTTGCCAATATTATACGCTAACTTTCTCCAATTACTTTTGAGGTAAAATTAAAAATGTCTCTTGACAATTTCGATACAACAGTTTAGTTTTCATGCCACAGTTAAGGGAGGAAATATAAATGTCACCAAGAATAAAGAATGAAACTTAAACAACCATGAGGCACGTTTAAAACCGAATCACAAGATACCTGTTTGTGGTTGAGAGCAAGACTGTATAGGACACAGGCTACAAGATCTTTATCCGAAAGAACAGAGGCAATAGCTCCCACAGTCAGACCCAAGCTGATGCAATTATACTGAACAAAAACCAAAAAGAAAAAGATTGTAAATCTAAACAGTTCCGAGTAAGAACTACAAATATTGCATGGACGCCAACAAAAATGTTCAGAATGCAATAGAAAAATCAAATGTAACCTGGAAGTGACCATGATCAATTAGGATGAGACAAGGATTAAGTAAAATAATTGCGATATGCCACGCTATGTCACTCCTTTGGCGACTTGGATTTTGACCAGCATAGTAAACAAGAACAAAGTATAAAACAGCAGGAAAGAACACCAAGGCATCAGATGACAACACCGTCCACCTCATGAGTAGTTTTCCCAAATAGGACTCATGGCCACGGGAAGCGAAAAGCGCAACTGACTCAGGACTGAAATGTCTGAGGAAAAGGCCATGAACATAACTCTGATAGGCAGTGAGAGGAGGGTAGTCAAGACCCCAGTATCCGAGATCATTGACAGTACTGTTTCGATACCATTGGTTGATTGGCAGATTGATAGTGATCTCCATCCAATGCCTCTGTGCTTCAAAGTCCCCAAACTTGGGAGGATTTCCAGCACCAGAGTAAGGATGCAGCGAGACCGCGGCTCGAACCAACAAGGAGAACAATGCAATGGACAAGAAGGAAGCTGTGATTCCCCTGTGGATCAACCACCACCAACCATCAGATTCAACAATCAGCTTTTCATCCTTGCCCTTTCTAAAATTACCCTTCTTTTTGGAGGTCTTGTCCATTTTCTCTATTTCTTTCTTTCTTTTGGGACAAAAAGCAAACACTTGGCCTGCAACCCAATAGAGATCAAGGAACGCCAATCAATTCAATCAACTGACAGTCAAAGAACACCCACACCCACTGCCCGGAGAGATCACCATGGCCATAGACCCCAGCCACACCACCACCTGATCCGCCAGGGCCGCCACCCAAACTACAACAACGACGAGGATGAGACCCGCTGTATCACCTGCTCTTCCTCCTAAACTGTACGCAGCCCTATCCCTCCGAATTGGGACCCAATCAGCTGCTAATCACCAGTAGCACTACCAGCTGCTAATCACCTGAAGCGCCATCATCACCTCCATTTGGCTCCGATCTGATGGGCGGGGAATTTGCGGGACTCTGTTTGGCTCCAATTGGTAAACGCACCCTTTGATTCTTAAACTAATTTGATCTAATTTAATGATAATTAATATTTAAAAGTTTAACAGTAACTGCCACTTAAACTAGTGATTCCTCTTAACTTAAAAAATTATAAGTGAGATATCTTATGTTCGATTCTTATTAAAAATAAATTTGAACCATATTATTACTAACCTATTGTGAGACTAAACTCATCATCTTCCCTTAATGTAAATAATATCATTTGTTCAACAAAAAAAAAAGTTGGTGCCGTTTTAGACTATCTCCAGAGGAGATGTAAAAATGTCACTATATAATCTCTATTAATTAATAAAACACTCATTATCAACCAAAATCTATGAAATTACCAATTTAATCTTCTAATTAAAACAGAACATGAATAAGAAATATGAGGCAGAAATGTAACTTCACATAACCAAATTTTGCTGTTTTTTTTTTCAAAACCTCACATACATGTAATCCTAACATATTTCTAATTAAAAAAAAAATTCACTCCCACATTATCTATCACTCTCTTCCTCTCTCATTATATTTCAAAAACAAAAATAAAAAAATTTCTCACACCCTATGTGTGTGCCCATATGCTAGTATATATAACGGAAACAAATGACGTACTATTGCCTTCAAATTTGGTTTTTGTTATTTCCAAAGCCATTCCACTTACTTTACTTTAAATGATATCATATTTAACTATTATTTTATTATTTTTAAACCAACAACCCATCTTTTATAGCGATGGTATTGGTACGATTACCGTACTAAAACCCATGTACCAATTACATACCAAAATTTTGGTATGACAACATCTATTACCATTACCGTGTCATACTTTCCGTATTCCGAATTTCGGCATGCCAAATAGTTCGGTTGGCATGGTATGGTAATGGTAATTACTCATTTGTTTTGGGCCAAAATTTGATTTTTTTTTCCAACCCAATTCAAGGCCCAAACGTGTTTTGGTCACTTCCCTTGGGTATCTAAAACTTTTTTATTTAATTATGAGAATTTTATAGAGATTCATTTAAGAAATAAGAAGTAAATAGATGGAAAAATTACTGAAAGAACCCAATATCCCTAAAAAAAGTAGTCCAAAGATTCATAAATTCCATCTCTACATTCTTTAAAATTGTAAAAAAAATTAACTTGATAGACAAACCCAGGGGAAAGACATCCCAATTTGATGAAGGAGAATATGATATGGACTCCGGAGAGAGAGTTGCCGGAACTGGAGCAACAAAGATGAAGTTGGTGGCTAGATGAGTGAAAAGATGAAAAGTCGCAGCGCAATAAGGCTTAGGTTTTTTTATTGGGAAAGTAGAGGTTAAAGGGTAAGATGATTGAATAAATGACTAGGAAAAAAAATATAAAGTGCATATATAATATTAATAATACCTAATTATATATAAATGAATAAATAAATGATATAATATTAATAGTAGTGGTATGATATGGTATACCACTGGTAATGGTTTTGAATACCATTACCGTACAAAAAAATGTATGGTATGGTACAAATACCGCATCATTACTAATGGTACGAAAATTTTGGCACAACTTTGTAATGATACTGTTGGTAATTCGGTTGGTATGGTAATTTGACAAAAAATTTCACCTCTAATCTTTTATTATTTTTGTTTAAAAAAAACATAAATGGAGCAATAAATTTTGGCATATTGAATGAAAGGAAAATATTGATAATATGTTAAATTACCAAGCAGGGCTGGCACTGATGGGTGCAAGTGGTGCTACCGCACAGGGCCCCCATCTCAGAAGGGCACTGATTTTTCAATTTTGCATGCATATATGTATATATAGTAGTAAGTGTAGAATATTACAAACTTAAGTCTTAGCACAAGTGGAATTATTGCTTCTTTACATCATCCTAAGGGAATGGTTCAAAACTCATCTCCATCATTTTTTCAGTTTATATTTTTATTAAATGCATAAGTTTCCACAAAATAATATAAAAATTTCACACAATAACATGAAAATTTGAACCCTGATCCTCTAAATAGTTAAGGGAAAACAATACGCCACCTTTCCACTTGTTGATTTGTTAAATTTGTTTGTAGTATTAGAATTTATAGAAGCTCAATTGAAAACTAAAATTATTATTTTGAACAAAAAAATTAAAAATTTTTTTTTTTAATTCTTAGTACTTTTTTGGGCCTCCAATTCACTTTCGCACATGGTCTCTGAAATCTCAGGGCCGACTCTGTTACCAAGTTAGCTATCAAAATGAAATTTGATGTTTTGAATTTGACGTTCTCTTTGGAGATGCTGAGTAAAACTACACTCTTTTTGTGAAAATATTTTTAAGAGAATTGTCAAGTGGACTCTTTGAAAAATGAGATTCTTCATGTCCTCTCTACAAACTAACAATTTAACGTCAATTTCTGTGCTGATATTATAAAATATTATCTTAAAAATAGGAGTGGCAAAAAATTCATAAAAAAACTCTCACCTTTAACCGTCATTTTTCTATTTTTAATCACCACCCTGTCAATTACACGCCGAAACCCTAAGGATTAAATGGAAAATGCTTTTACCCAACGGGAAAGGGGCCGGATGTTCCTATTGATTCGCCCTGGTGGACATCTCTACTTTTGCTTCGTTGGATGTTGGAACTAAAGAAACCAGCGAAGTAGCCAACTAAGCGAAAGTACCAGCTATTTCTCTCTCTCTCTCTGTCTCTCTAGGAGTACAAAGTTGATTTGGTGATCAATCAGCCATGGCGAGCAGTAACAATGGAAGCGGAGGAGAAGGAGGAGATCCGCCGCTTAAGCAATTGGCGGAGCTTGGCAAAACCCTAAAAGAAGGGGAGAGGCTTCTGGGGCCAACCCGACGACCCGACGGTACGCTCCGTAAACCAATCCGCATTCGGGCTGGATATGTCCCCCAAGAGGAAGTCGCCATTTACCAATCCAAAGGTGCTTTGGTATGTTATCATTTTCTCTCTTTGTACCCTTTTGCCTTTTGCCGACAAAACTGTCAGTTGGAATGTTTGGTGATTAGAAATCAAAAGAAAAGTGAAAAAGTTTGAATCTTTTGATAAACCCGTGTTTTTTTTCGTCTCGGTTTGATTGTTTGTGGAAATTGGGAAGGTTACAAGTTAGTTGTTTGAATTTAGTGAATGGAAGCTCAGACTGGGATTTTTACTTTTGTAATGCAGTGGAAAAAGGAGATGGCCTCAGCGGCTGGACCTCCGGGTTATGATGATACTTCCGTTGATACAACGAAACCCAAGACTAAGTCTGTAAAGAGGAACGAAAGAAAAAAAGAGAAGCGGATACAGGTTTGTCTTCATTTCTTTTTTCCTTTGTTGATCATTGTTTGTTGCCATATGGAATTTGTAGAGTAGATTTTAGCGAAATTCCTATGCGCTTTGGTTTTCAAGTGCAAAGTTCGGGAACCTACTCATGAGGGGCGATTTGATGGTGTAGTTTAGCCGTCATGTTTGCCCAAAAGCCAGAAATTTGAGTCACTTGGGAGCTAGAATCACAAACAAAACGGCTTTATCTGATCGTGGACCACATGGTTCATCAAGATAACAAATGATATTTGCACCAGCGTGAGCTGAAAACATCAACACAAGATGGTAATAAGGAAAAAATATAAGACTCTCCCTTCGATGCATCCCTAGCTGACTAAAAGCCTTTTAATATTTGATTATTCTTTCTCCCCTAAATAGGTGTCAAATGAAAGCAAAGGCACAACATTTTGTTCTCTTGACATTTCTTAGCGATATACAGTATACTCAATGTCTGGCTATGACAAAAACCAAGGCTAAGCATCTGAAGTGTAATGCTGTATGGATGAATGGATGCTCTCTTAGGTTAGTCTTATAAGTAGCACGTCATCAGAAACAGGACACTTCGTAAGATGACGTTGTCCACTGTTCAAACTCTATAAAAGAAGACTTTAGAGGGTTTAAATCTTTTTATACGGCGTTGTCGAGGTGTATCTGTGCTCTTCCCCTTGGAATGCAAATCAGGGCACCTATGCACCTCCCCGTGTGTCATTTTCTATAATTTGAGAATGATCTTAAAGTTAGATCTGGTTCTTAGTTGGTGTTTGTATAGCTGTGTAAAGGAGACTCGCACATGCTGCAGTTTCTTTCATTCGGCACTTGTGGGGCAAATTTTTGTTTCTTCACTCTTGTGAAATCAACATGTATAGGTAAACAATTTTGAATTGCATACTTCTTTCTTCTGCCAAGCTATCTTAATAGCTCTGCGAAGGATGAACAAAGAAGGCCATGTATGTTAATATCCTAATAGAAGCTTTGAAATAATGGAGCTTTTTCTATTTCACCAGCTGAACATCTTGGGGGATTTTCTGGTATTTTTACTCCAACGATTAGGTAAGTCTTTTACTTATGTTTTTAATAGATTTCCCTCTCTTTTTTTTTCTTTTTTTTTTTTCTGTTTTTTTTTTTTGTTCATAAGCTTTATGGTTGTAAGTTATACTTTTGGTGCTTATAAAAGGTTAATTAAACAAGAAATATAATAGAAAATGTAATTGATGTGATTTCTTAGGAGTAGGGATGGGCAACGGTTACGGCGGGCGGGTAACCGCGGTTATTTACCCATAACCGTTTATGCTCATACCCGCATAACCGTTTAACCGTTGGATAATTGCCTAAACGGTTATACCCATACCCATAACCGTTTATAAACGGTTAACCATACCCATAACCGCATACCCATTTAACCATAACCGTTTACCCATTTACCCTATTTAACCCGTTTATCTTTTTTTTTTTTTTTTTTTTTTAACCATTACTCATTTTTCACCTGTCTACATGTTTTTTAACAACTTGAAAATTAAAAAAAAATTGTCATAATTTTCTTTTTTTTGACAATTAAACACCGTTATAGGTACATTCATCATACATTTTGGTATTTTAATTTTTTAAGTCCTTATACCATTCCAATAATTAAAATAATAGTTTATGGACGATATTTTTAACTGTAACCAATGAAGGTAAATATAATATTTGCTAAGTATTATTGGGTTACAAAAATTGTTTAGAAGACATTTCTGTCAATTTTACGGTTACCAGCAAGGAATTTAAATTAATTTGGCGAATTCCTTGATGATGAGAATCATCATTCCTGTAGCAGTGTTATTGAGAGGAGGACCGATGAATTCCTTGCTAATTTATTGGGTGCTAAGTATTCTTGGATCGAGAACATGGTTTGTGTTAATTTTACATATATAAAATAAATGGGTAAACGGTTACCCGTTTATAACCGCGGTTAATACCCATAACCGCCCATTTAAATTTCGCGGGTAAACGGTTATACCCATAACCGTTTATTTATCTAAACGGTTACCCATAACTGTAACCGTTTAATTTAAATGGGCGGATAACCGTGGTTACCCATAACCAATGGGTATTTGCCCATCCCTACAAGTTAGGAGTGCTACTATTTGTTTCACTAATGATTGGTGATGAAGGGTCTCCGTTGCATTAGCATATAAACATTAACTACCTAGGTTATTGATGCAAGCTTTAGGGACGTAAGGGTTACAGTGGTGCCGACCACGAGAGAGAGAGAGGAGTGTAGACTTTGTAGCATATGTGGGGTCACTGGGGTGTGAATAAAACAGAATTTGAGGAAAATAGGGTGCTGATCTTGTTTAAACTGGTTTTACAATTTCTTAAGTGGCAGTGAAGTTGGGTTTTAGAGCTAACAATGAGAAAGATAGATCCCTTTGGTTTGTTCTTGTGAATATTGGATTTGACTGCAAGGTTTCTCTCCCACTTTTACTACTGCCTTCAGGCTAACAGCTCAGCACAAACCAGTCCACGGAACAGACAAGATTGTATGTGAAGCCGCATTCTAATACATAGGTATAAACGGATTCAGTGCCTCATGAGGACATCCAGTTTAAGACAACAACAGCAGCCCACATAAAGCATGATATGATCTAGAGACCATCCGATCCACTTCAAGACCAGCTTTACCATACCCATATTCAAATCTATGTTCATAGGAGCTGTTTCAGCGCTTACATCAGTGTTCAATTGAATGCTAAAACTGGTCAAAGTTAAAGTGGTTCCTTTTTTAAATTGATTTCTTTTACTATTTTATTTCGTCATTCTAAAGAATTCAGAACTTTCAAAAACTTTAAATATTTGAGGTGTAAAAGTTTTGAAAATTTGATGGGGGTGGCTCCGTGATCTATTGCTCCCATTCTAGATCCACTTTGTGCTGCTCAAAGTCATATGTTATACATTGCCATCTCACATACTCAATGTATTGCCCTAACGATATTGCCTTCCAAGGTAGAAATTATGATGTAATGCTGTTATAAGGGAGTGAAAACAATAGGCAATAATCCCTTTTTCATCTTTACGTTTATGTTCAGGTTTGTCCATGTATTGGAATAACTTAGTTACGAAGTAAGAGGAATTGTCTTTGTTCTTGTTTGCTAAGAACACAAAAGATATACAAAGCACAGATATGGGAATTTGTGATTTTGAACTTTTAGCTTTGCTTTTAAGTTTAGCAAGAGACGGTTTTCAATATAGAAATGCTTTTAATCTTCTGAACTCATGTAATTACTGTTGTGTAAAATTACAGGTTTCTGGAATCAGTGTTAATCTGTAATTTGATATTGCGGTTTTCAAGCTGCTTGATTTCTTCTGTTAATGTGTGATCTGCAGGCTGCTCTTGAGAAGGAGAAAACCTCGGAAAGTGGGGAAACAAAGGAAGAAGAAGTTGAAAATTTGGGTCATGTATCAGAAGCTGTCAAGTCATTGGCATCTCAGATGAACGAGCTAGGTGTTTCTTCTAGTCCTTCTTTAGTTACCCCTCCCTCTGACTCAACTGAGGATTCGAGTCCAGCAGGTCCAGCTCAAGATATAGATAAAAAAATTCGAGCTCTTAAAAAGAAGGTATAGTTTATTAACCCTTTTAGCCTTGCCTTTAAATGATATAAGACCATCTGTTTTCCTTGCTCCAGTATGACTATGGAAATTGTTCGGAAGTTTAGGAATACGTAGCCCTATCCTTTTTGCGTGTCATGGATTTGTCAAGATAATTTTCTCCTTTTGATGTCAAATTCAGTTAAAACTTATACATATCGGTTTTGATTGAGAACTTTGGGGTACGCGTTACATCAAAAGGTTTTTTTCTAAAACAAAAATGGATTTATTTACTAAATACTTGAAAGAAAAGAAGCAGATGCTATAGTCAGTTATATGTAAGGTGATTACTCCTTGTACTGCAAAGTGAATTATTAAGTTTTCTCTCCGGTTTAAGCCTACAATTTGGTGCAGAAACGTCCAGGATCCGCAAAAATTTTGACATGATTTGAAAAACTATGCAGTGCGTTTTCTCATACGTTATGGTTCGCCTTTGCAGATTCGACTTGCAGAAGCTCAACAGCAGAAAGCTAATCAGCAAGATGTTAAGTCAGAACAGTTGGACAAGTTGACGAAACTGGAAGGTTGGCGTAAGGAGCTAAAGCTTTTGGAGGATAAAAAGGAGGCGGAATCGGTTGCACTGTAAACAAGGGTTTGTGTCAGAATCAAGAAACCATTTTTCTTTTTTTCATTTATGTTTTTTCTCATGAAGACATGAATGCTGATTTAGAAAGAGGTTCATCTCTTCATACTTTGTTCTCATTAGCTTAATTTATATGTGCTTTATATGATCGTACGGGTACAATGTAGTACCTGATCCACCCCTAACGGGGACCGTACATACCATGTCTGTCCATCTCCGTCGTGCTCATTTTGTTGGTCTCTTCATTCATAGTTCCACATTCGCATCTCCCGGAGATGCAAATGTGTTTTTACATCTCAGATTTGCATCTCTCCATCGGAGATGCTCAATCAGTTGTCTCACAGCAACTTGAGCAGGCCACCAGGAGCAGGAGTAATGTGAATTTGAATTTTGTGGCTTGTTTGTGGACTCCGTCGAGTAAGATGTGCGAGTTGTGACAACTCCAATTTGGCAAGTTATTTCTTGGATACTTTTTGTATATAGTACGTAGGATCATCCAAAAATGCTTAATTAGTCACAAACAATTGGGCTGGCTCAATAGAAGGCAGGATTCTTCCATGCTACATGCTATGTAGCATTGAATGCTACGAGTATCAGATGACCTGAATTATTGCTTTTATATGGTCATGTGTATGCAAGCTATCCAATGCTCGTAGCATTTAATGATATGTAGCACCGAAGTGGAACCCTATTTTACGACAGTTTTTATTCTCATTTTTTAACATACAACCGTCAGATTAATGATCCTAAGGACGGTCGGACAAAAAATGTGGCAAGGCGAACTAGTTTGGCCGCAGAAAATGGAAAGAGAAGAGGCGAAAGGGGACTCGTCTTCATCGCAACCCTAATAACATGATGAAGAAAATAAAGTCTTCCCCGGGAAAACAACATCGCGTTGCGTACGCAGTTGAGCCGCGTGGTCAGCTGCGCACGGCGGCAACCATCAAACTCGGCCCTGGATACAATCGATTTAGTCTCTATGGTTTCCTTTCTGCCTGAATTTGGTTTGCTTGTGTCAAATTGTAGGCATAGATGGCTTGACTCGGAAGTTTGACAATTGTAGGCCAAGACACCCCGCAAGGCCCATGGGTTCCTCCAAAAGACCTAACCCTAAAAGCAGAGGGCTCCCCTACAAGCAACATTTCTGTTTCTGATAGGTAATAACTAGGAAATCTGTGCCCAATAAGACTCTAATCAGCACTGGTAATTTGGGATTTTGCAGAAATGGCAATGTTACTGCAAAACCAGAGCATACAGCAGCAGGTCAAAACATATGGATTAAAATTTTGAAAGTGCAGAGGTTACAGACTACGACCAAAAACCAGAACGAACTCAAAAATTGCCCGAGGGTCTGCAAGAGCCATTGTATTTCATAATACAACAAACACATCATACTTCCCCACACCCAGTCCCACTAGTGTTGTATTCAAAAATGCCTATGGATCCCGTATTTAGCATTTACGAGGATTCGACACCTGAATCATCTGGTCCTGGAGCATATTGTTCAAAATCACCAGGGCTCCATCTGCAAATCAAGTGAAGTCGGAAACTAGCCATCTTGGTTCCCAACAAACGCTGCGTACAAAAAAGGTAAATTAGGTCACACGTATTATTATCATTACTCATTTGTTTCAACAGATTTCATAATACGAGAAATTGAGGGTAACCGTCATGCATAAAAACTCAGTTGGGATGTACTTGAAATACAAACCAAGTAAAAATATGATCATGAAACAAACCAGTATCCGAGCTGACTCAGGTGACAAAGGCTTTCCTTCATCACAGACAAGGAAGTCTGAAACAAGCTCGATAACACCTGCAAGTATGAATAGACCCAAACCGTTTACATTGTCTTCTCTTACAAGTGCAGAGACTGGCAAACCAAGAAAGCAAATAGGTACCTTTGTTTAATCGGACAGGCATCCCTTGTTTTCTAAGAAAGGGCTCCATCTCATGACTGAATTGCTCCAAAGGACCCTCCTTAAGCTCCACCTAATACATTTGAAAGAAGATTCACGAGTTAATGGTTGGAATAGTTGAAAGCTAACAGCTAAACCAAATAATATAACCCCAGAAGATAAGTCTAGTGTTTCAACTATAACCTCACAATATAACACTAACTACACACAAAAAAAATAAAAATATCAAGAACCTTTTCCGTTGAAACGCTTCCTGTCCTTGCGAAGTCATGCTCCTCATATTCATTGAATAACCTGCAAAGAAAGAGAGGATTTGAAAACATAGTAAAATAAAACAAGTACAAGGTACTTGGAAGAAAGGATATTTTCAAAATTTGAAACTTAAAAAGAAAATGAGCACATATTCAGATAAAACTCTCGAGGTACCCTACAACCACAAGATCAGAACAATTATAAGTGGAAAAATAATGTACGCACCAAAGCTCTTCACCAGAAACATTCGATTAACCAGGGATAAGATGCGTTAATAGAGTATTTATATTGTTGAACATCTCACTATTAGCAAACTTTAGTTTCTTCCTTCAAACTGTACTATATTCTTTTTATTTCAACTATTTTTCCACAGGTAAGGTGCGTTAATAGAGTATTCATAATGTAGATAAAGACATATGTGTTTTGTAATCCACATTCAGTAAAATCACTGCAGGCATGGATCTCATATAATTGACCATCATAGACTCCCTTATATGTCAATAAGGTACAATATTGTGAAGTTCTATGAACTGAGTTATAAAGCTTCATATCGCCCATCACCTATATAAGTAGATAATCCAAAACTCCATACATTTCCCAAGCGTGTAAACATGAGTAAATGTGTTCTTTTACCTTTCAACCTCTACCTTAGGCAAATTGGTAAAACATAGACCAGCATCTCCATGCAGAACCTAAGAAAAATAAACAAAAGGTATAAGACAATAATTTCAACTTAAAAAAAGACAGTAGAAATCTTGGGTGCAATAAAGGAGTACCTTAGAAACTTTGTGGAGGCCTGGTCTAATCTCATCAGATTCCAACCGACCTAAGGCAATTTGCATGACTTTGTTTGAGCCAAGGAAAAACCTGAGAACAACAATGAAATCCCTCATGATACACTTGCTCATATTGTAGAATCCATGACTAAGAAACTTATCTTTCCACAAAACAATTACATACTTACATGTACAAGTTGAAATAACCATATTATCAGCACAGTTAGTTTACTCCAATACAGGATTTATTCTCTCAAAGCCAACTTTTTCTAGTTCAAAGATCAATTCTCGGCCAACAACTCACTTTCAATTGTGGTTGGTTGTCCACAGGAAAGTGATCTTAAATCGTTTTAAGGCTTTAAAGTTTGATTTTGAAAAGGCTGCCTGGGTTTTGTAAAGATGCTTTCTCACGCCTTGAAAAAGTTTCCATCCTCAAAGCCATAAGAAGCATCAAATTTTTCTTGGCCACATTTTAATTTTCTTTGAAAGTTGAGAGATGGGAAAAAGAATTTGAAGTCTTACATTGTTTAAGATTACAGAGCACCCCACCGATGAAAAAATACAATTAATTTCTTCCTAGGAAAACCAATCAAAGCACAAAAAAAGTTGAATTTATTTTCTCCATTTTTATCTGCAAAGTCTCTCCTCTCTTAGCTTATATTGCAAAACAACTTATAGATGACCGATACTCTCCATGTTTAGGATGCAATCAAATTAAGAAGAGTTGAAACATTGATTGAAAGTATTCTGCGTATTCAACGAATTATCAGCCTAAAACTGCAATGTCAACTTGAGTTTTTGTTTTTTTTTTTTTTTTTTTTGGGTACCAAACATCAGCGTGCGAGTTTGTTTCTCTAAATTTCACGGCATACATACTGAGTTACCAGTTACCACTAAAACCAATGGAGCATTTTAAAAATGAACTTGCCTGCTGTTTGATTTGAGCTGATCTCTGAACTCCTTGAATTTGTGATTCCGCATGTTCTCAAAAGAGAACACATAAGCAGAACTGTAATCTTCCGCTGCCTGCCGAATTGTATTTACTATTGTTTCTTTATGTTCCCTTCCCTTCTTCTTTGTCTTGGATAATGTAACTGCAACCATTAATTCAATCAATCACAAAACGGACCATAACATTATTCATATTTCATACCACTCTCCAATTCATAAGACCAATCGCTCAATGCTCGCAAGATGTACGAGATAACAAATTAAAACTTTCATCATATGCATCAAATTTCAATAATTATCAAAATTTTCATTTTTTACAAGTTAAATTTCTGTTACCATCAAACTAAAAACTCTTAACAAATGAAAATAATATGAAACAAAATTCAAACCAATTTAATTTTAGCTTCCAATTTAAACCACACAAACATAATATTAAAAAAATAGAAAAAGAATTCAACAATTCAAACCCAAAACCAATTATATGTAAAACAAAAGAAAACAATCTCTTAATTCATGATAAACAACCTAATTTACAGAGATTTCAGCTGACAGTTCGAAACATAAATATACTTATATATGTATTAATATTAAAAACGAATAAAAGGATTGGAATTTCTTGGTTTTCTGCAAGTTTTCTCGGCAACCAAACAGAAAGGAGTGAGACTGCGGACCTTGTCGATCGCGCTTAGACTTAGGCATGGCGAAGGATTGGAAGTGGGCGGCTTCTGGTTGGCTCTCTGCTTTTTGCCCCCTGCGACTGCAGAAACCCCAACGAGCGGCAAAAGGGTTTTATCGTTCTTTGTTTCTAGGGTTTTGAGTTGCCAGTTGATGGCGGGTCGGTTAGGCCCGGTTTGGATGGGTCATAAACTTATTTTCATTTTTAAAAATGGGACAACCGGTGGCATACCACGATTATCCACTTATTCTGGCGTTAGAAATACTCATATAATCATTTTAGTCTTTCCTGACCACAAATCTCGCGTCATAAACTTTGATTCTATTCTTTGGGTGTTGAGAAATTATGCGTCCCATGCTTAAATTTCTCAAAACTCTAATACAGCCCATGCTTTGAAAAGTAGTTTGTAAACTACATTTTACTACCTCAACCTCAATTTTAGGTCACATAACAAATTTATAGATTTATGTTATGATGACTAAACGATGATTGTGCAAAAACGTGATATTATGACTCACAAAATTAAAATGTTTTTTTTTTTTTGCAAAGTAACAAAAAAAAAATTAAAATTAAAAAAGTCAAAAACTTTTTGCGAAAATTAGGTTTCTGTGTGCAGGTGGCAGGCTGACAGAATATGCTATTTTTAAGTTTTTGAAAAATTTTATTTTGGCGGGAACTTATTTCAAAATCTCCTTTAACCACCTTCTACACCTTGCGGGACCCACAATCCTACGTTTATGCATCATCTTGTCAAATTCCACGTCAAGTTTTAACGGAGTTCATGATGCTAGGCTAATAGAAATATGAATTTGAGATCAAAACGTAATTTTAGATAATGAAAGTGAGATAAAAAAAATTAAAGGTAAAAAAGTGCAAATTTCATGATACTTGAGAATTAGCAAGTAAAGATCTTGCCATGTCATCAGTTAACAAAAAAAGTTAACGACTAGGCTAAGGGCTGGTTTGGTATTGCTGTGTTTTGAAAAAAAATTGCTTCTACTGTGTTGTTAGAATAAGTAGCTGTGAAATAAAGCAGCAGAGTATTTGGTAAACTTTTTTTATAAAAGTGCTTTTGGAAAAAAAAAAAATAATAATAATATTATAGTGTTTGGTAAACTTTTATGTAAAACAGTTGTGACTGTGTGAAATAACCAAAAATTGTATAATATTAGATGTGCCATTAATTTAATTTTCTTTAAGTCTTCCCCCTTTATTTTCTCCATTTGCATTGAGAAGTCTCTCCCACTACCCCACTACTGAACCAGACTTTCCAAAAACCAAAAACATCTCTCTAGAAGTCTCCCTCACAACCCCAATTTTCTCAGTTTTTATTTTTTTTTGCTCCGTCTTCTTCTTTTTTATTTTATGCTCCGTTCCTCAATCTCTCCCACCTATCATCTAATTTGCAGTACATACATGGTCTAGTTGCTCGAGGAGTTCATTATATACATTGGGCAAGGCCAACGCTCCAGGATGTTGATTTCTTTCTTCTTCCGAGACTAATCATTTTTTCTTTTTGAACTTGTGTAGTGTGAATTTGATCATATGAAGTAGTTTCTTGTATTTAATTTTGGGTATTTGGAATAATTGAGTTTTGGTGTCCGTCTAAGCAATATGGGCTCTCATAATTTGCAGAAATATGAAGATCAGTCACCTATAAGTGGTGCAACCTGGGAAATTTGGCAAATTTGCAATGCCAAAACCGAATCTGGTCCTCGCTGGAAAAGATGGTGGTATTTCTCAGTACGATTTTGTCGGCATGGGAGTGAGAGAAGACAGACAAGAGATGGGAGGAAGGATAGAGGCAAAAACAACGTCCTAGGGTATGGAATCCAAGGTCAATAACGGTGATTGTTGAAGCTGGGAGTGAATGGCGTTGTGGCAGGATCGGCGAGGACGACCTTCCAATTGAAGTCGGCGACGTTTTCCAATTGGTCTTATGTGTAATTATTTAATTGTTTAAGGTCATTTTGGTTGAAAGTTTCGTTAAAGGGCTCATCGCTTCTTGCAAATTAGGTTTGAGCATAAGCAGTGGAAGCAAAAAAAGTCAATTTTTTAAAGGTAGCTTTTGCTGCTTTGAAATTTCAATTTTTTTTCGCCCAAAACTGTGAAAAAAACTGAAGTTGAATGTTTACCAAACACAAAAAAACTGACTTTTTTGGATACCCGTTTTAAAAAAAAAAACTCATCATATCAAACCAGTACTAATACAAGTATCAAAATGGCAAAAGAATCAAATTTTAAGTATAAAAGTTATAAGAAGAAAACTAAAAGTAGTAAGTGCACCAAACTTGGAAAAGCAAAAGGTGTAGGATTATCTTTCCTCCTAGTCCCATCCCCTTTCCATCATTCTTCACATATTATTTTTTGTCTTATTATTTTTATAAAAAAATTAATACAAAATGTTGATATGACTTAACCGTAATCGTTAAAAAAGAAGACGAATGAGAGATAGATTAGGAGGGGAGAATTCTCCTTGAAAGTAAAATGGGAAATACAGCTCCATTTTCCTTTCTTTTTTAAATAAGCTCGAAAGGGAATGTCTTGGCGCGCCCTAGGCCCAGAAAAAGCCAGACATTTCTTAGACATTTCTTACTCTCTCTCCACAGGCCATGGAGGAGACCGCCATCGTTTCAAAACTTGAAGCCTCCAACTCCGCCGGCCTTCATCCCCTCGTCGCCGCCTACCTTCAGCCCTTCACTGAACTCCAGAACCCCAAAAAAACAAAAAAACCAACCAAATCCCAAGACCACCAAACCCTCCTCCGCACGCTCGCCAAGAAATTCCTCCCCTTCCTCAACCGCTCGCTATCCCTTCTCCCCAAACGCCTCGCCGACCCCTCAAAGTTAGATGACAAATTTGCCCTAGAACTCTTCGATATTTACCGGCTCTGCCTCGACTGCCTGGCCGCCGTGTCCTCTGTGTTGTCCGCTTCACCGTACTCGTTTCACTACCCGAGGGTGAGGATGGTGAGTTGCCTTGTGTCATGTGGGCGGTACAAGGATGCGGAAAGTGAGGGGTTTAGGGTTTTGGAGAGCCTTAAGGCGATTGAATGTGGATCGAAGAAATCGGTGAAATCGGATCGGAGATTTGTGCCGGATGTGGAGAAGGGGGGTGGAGATAAAGATTTTGGGTCTTTGGTGGGTGAAATTGTGGTGACGCTTGTGAAATGTGCGGCCATGAGTCAGAGTAAGGACAGTGAGGTGTTTGAGCGGGTGCTTTGTTTGGCTGAGGAGGTCATGCCGTGGTTCCGGTGAGTGAGTCATCCGATTTTCGCTTTCCGTACAATATTGCTGTTAGTATTTTGAATTAAATGTTTCAAGTTGAAAAGCAGAACCCTGAACTTATCTGAAGCAGGCACAGTTTCACTGGCATTTCGAGCACTTAAACATTATTTGTGATTTTACAGCAATGATAAGTAGTTTACTGATTGGTGTACCTGATATGAAATGTCTTAGGGTATTAGATGCAAGCACATGTGAGAAGTTGCACAGGAATCTGGTTGCCTATCTGAGTAGGTGTACTCAATTTTTAGTTGGGGAGCTATCGGTGTTCAATGGGGATCTTGTGCAAAAGTTCTGCATTGTAACCATGACCGAGTATGCTAAGTCGCCAATGAAAGACACAATGTTCAAGGTAGCCTATGTTTGATTCTATAGTACGGATTTTATAAAAATTTGATGCACGTATCTAATCAGTCTTTTTCTTTTGTTCATACAGTTTGCCCGTACAATATGTTCATCTTTATTCTTGTTTCAAGAGGATACATTCACACTCACTCGCATCTTATTTTGCTTGTTGGACTCCCTTGTCCACGAATGTAAGGTAATGCAGATGGTTTTAAATGTGTATTTTAGGATTGAGGAATGTGATTTGACCAAGATGTCTATGCTCATAAATCGTCAGTGCCCATGTCAATGTTTAGTTTCCAGATATTCGTTTGAAGGCTGAGCCAGTTTGTATTAGACATTTTGACCTCTATTTCAACTAAATGGCAGAAATATGATCACATGCTTTTATTTGTATTCTTGAACTTTGGGATACCATATAATAACTAAGCTAAAGAAAGGTTTCCATATCTTCTGGGTTCAAAGTACTTTGGCCTTTTTGAAAATGTATGATGGCTTGGGAATTAGACATCAGATCATGCAGATTTTTTAGTTGTTACATTTTTTTTTCGTTGTATGTACTTGGTATGATTTAGACCTCCGATTTGATTGCCTTTGTTTTCTTTTTTAAGACATATCATAATTGTTTTCTTAATTGTATTATTCTTTTGGCTCAACAATCGCATTACAATGGTATAGTTAGATAATTAATTTAGGGTAGGTTTTCCGCTTCACTTTTATCTGAGGAAAATGAAAAGGGAAAAATATCACAGTGATTATTGAAGACCACAAATATTATTTGACTCTTTGACAAAAAAATAGAGAAAAGAATATTATGTCTAATTGAATTGACTTTTATATTAATTGTTGTTTCTGCAAATAATGTAACAGTTTAGTTAATATTTATTAAAAAATTGTTATTTGATCATAAAATAAACAAGTATCAAATTTTCGGTAGAAGTGAATGTACATGAGAATATCCTAATTAAAAAATCATTCTAATTAGTAGCATATAGGTCCTTTGTAAAAGGGTGGTGCCATCCACACACCCTCTGTTAATTTTTGCCCTTTGATCCTCTTCAATTCATTCAATTTGACGGCCGGGAATTTAGAGGAGTGTGGGAAAGGTAAAAAGGAGTGTTGGATAGCACCACCCTTGTAAAACCTTGGACTAGTCTGCGTGGTATTTAATCTGAATTACTTCATATTTTTAGTATACTAAAATTCTCATGCAATGTATGTTTTAATTTGTTACTATCCCTTAATAAATGAACACAACGTGCTATCTTTGGACCTTAATTTTGGTGAAGAAATTATATGACAGGGTCTCTAACTAAAGTTCTTGTGTGGAGGAGAACTTAAGCTAGATTTTCCACTTGTTTATTGTTCATTTTCATCAATTTTCTTTGGACTAAGTACTTTTTATTGTCTTTCTTATGAGAATTATACTGCAACATACAGTTGATTACCAATTCATATGCGTGGACTTTTAGTACTTTCCCTTGTTACCGAGTTACATCTTGATGGCAACTTTTTATTTATTTGAATTGTACCTCATAAACAAATGTTGCCTTGAACCTTATATACAATTTCTTTACTTTTGGAGGTGGTGCTATCTTCATATGAACTGTTTGGAGATAATTACTTATGGATTTATAACTTGAATTAGTCAGAATGATTGCATTTCTGTAAACTTTGGCAGGCTGAAGTGGAAAATACAGGAAAAGAGTTAGTTGAACTTATTGCTTATTGTGCCAAGAAATGTCAAAATACAAACACAAACCTTTGCGGTATTATTGGATCTCATTTAAATAAGTTAGCAGGTGATTTCCATCAGGTATCTTATTTATGTAGTTTGCTCATATAAATTTCACTAAACTGGCACTCATTGGCAGTGTTTGTATTTGTATGTTGTAATGAAAATACTACCTTTTTGTGCAGGCTGGAACACCTTTTCAGTTAATTCTGAGGGTTTATGCCACTGGATTGCACTTTGTTGATCGTAGTATGAAGTCAAAAGTTGGTCATTTTCAATCCTTTGAAGGTGCAATTAGAGTTTTGCTTGATGATGGGGACACAGTGAATCGCTTGTCCGGTTTGCTTGGTTCATTGAGAAGTTATTTCCAAATTGGCTGCAATGACGACTCTTTGTTATCCAATTCGCAATTGAGTTCGGACAGTGGGGACTCATTGATTCAAATGCAGAAGGATAGAAAGAACTATCTTCTGTCTTATTTTAATGCATTGAAATTCTTATGCCAGCCGCTCACAGAGTTTGTAAATTCAGGAAGGAAACAGATTATTACTAATAATGAAGCTGCTTCTGTTTCTACTGAAGTGTGCCATATCCAGGGTGCATTCCATCAGTTTTGTGACATTTTTCTTTCTCTTAAAATGTGAGTCAATGATAAGGTTCAGTGTTTCGTTTCTTTGAGTACTATGAACACGTGAATGAAGTTGCTTGGTCTTTTAATCCACAATTTCTTCAGTCTTTTCCCTAACTACTGTCCTACAAGATTATAGTCAGTTGATGTTGCAAGATTTATCTGAAATATGCTTGTGCCTAGGTACAGATGTACATATGAGGTGGATAGAGATGGATTTGATGGAAACAGCACCCTTGATGTTGCTGTGGCTGCTTTTACCCTCTCCATCATAACAAAGCTGAACATTCAGGTTGTCATTCTTGTGATATAATGCTGAAATGGTCCCAGTTATTTGTTTTCTCATTAGTGAAATGTTTATTTCTTATGACTCTTGTACAGCACAATCTTTATCTGCGCAAACTAGGTAATTGGCTTGCCTTTTTCTTATTTCAGAAGAGTGTGCAAATACTTGAAAATGTCATCACCAGTGTTTGGATTCAACCTCATGGTCTAAAGCATCTGTATGTCTCTCTGTACAATATCGGGGTACATTTGTACCGGAACAAGGAGCTAAAAGAGGTATTCTTTTACAGAATGAATATTTATGACTGGATGGCATATGGTGTAGTATGAGAAGCATCATTTTCAGTCTAAAGTAATGTTGGTTTCTATTATATTCTACTTGTTATCTTTATTGTACTTGGCTCTGTAAGTGCTTTTATGGCTTGAATAAATTCTTGCCATGCATCCATTCTAAACATTGAACTATATCTTGTTTGAAGTTTCTTTTTCTCTTAACAACCATTTTATACAATTAGCTTTAGTAATTTAGTTTGATCTACATTTCATCAGAACTATTTTGTTTTAAGTTCCAAAGATGATTCCCGAGGCTTGGTTTGAGGTCCATATTAGATAGATTTGGTATTTTTTTTGTATATATTGCGTTTAGTTATTAAAATTTCTAGGTAGTAGATTCGAGAGGGAAGAGGGGGTATTTACTTTCTCTTATTCTTGTTTGGATAGGTAGAAGAAAGACAGAAAGAAATGTTTAATTCAGGATATTTTTTCAAAAATCAAGCACAACACAAATTTCATTTTCTTTGCAAACCTCTCATCTTTTGTCTCCATTCCGCTCCAAATTTTATTGTTCAAATGAAAAAAATTCTCTGTATTTTTTTTCTCTCAATTTCTTTATCCAAAAACACCATGTATCAAGATAAAGAATATATCTGGAAATTGACACATTTATTTATGTTGTCTATATGCAGAAATGCTGGAACTATGGGCTTAATATTTAAATACTATCGAATATTTGAGGGGCACCTCTGTAGTTGTTTATGTGTAAAGAGCCATGATAATCCTTTAGAGTTAGATACATATATTACACTACTCGATTTGGGTATCACCATAGCAGTATTGTCATGCAAATGTTTTACCTCAAGTATCTAAAGATGTTTGCTCTGTTGTCAATGTATTAATCTGCTCCCTGTCCAATGTGTTTCACATATGTATATCCCTCAAATATGACCATTTGAGGGACGCTCTGTTGTCCCCACTCCTCATTGTAGTTTGATAGATCCAAAACATTTATCTTTAGTTCTCCAACCAAAGTTCATTTTTTGCAAGGATGAAAAGCCCCTCAAATAAAACAATGTCATGTATATATTTGTGTGTGTGGGTACATAACACACATTGTGGCTGAAAAAGGGAAAACGATATCTTGTCAGACAGTTTGGCATGTTATACAGTCAGACTGAATAACTTAAAAAATGAGAGCTTCTTAAAGGAGATGATATAGTGTAGCCACTTTGGTATAACTCAAAAGCAGTTGATAAGGTAATAACGAAAAGTGAGCAATTTTTCTCCATACCCTTTTTGAAAGTTCGATGCTAGATGGATTTAATACCCATACAAGATGCGGTAGATCTTAAGAATAGGATCGCTTTGTGCTATAGTTTAAGCTTCTAGATGAATATGTGCATCTGCACTTTCATTTGAACTGGATAGAGTTCCAGACAAGGCACTGCTTTATTTCTTATTAACTGAACCTTTTATCCTTAGAAGTTAGCCATGACCCTTATAGACAATCCAGGCTCCTGCTATGTTTAAATATGTTTCACTCCTGACCTAATTTAACCAAATTCAAGGAAATTTTCTGTTGTTTTCTGATGTTTCTTTTTGTTCATGTAGTCACTTTGTACAGGATAGATACTCTTTTTCAATCTTATTGGATGGGGATGTAGCTGTTTGATTGTTCTGTGAATTGCTGTTGGATTTTGTAGTTGTATGTGGATCGTTTATTGGTGGAGGCTGGTTTTTAATTATTTAAGCTTAGTGTATATGTCGTCTACTATAATTTCTCTTTTCTTTTAATGAAATGTAGTTTCCTATGAAAAGATAAAACCACCTTATACCAAAAGCATTTTTGTACTTTACAATTCCTTGTTGAGGCCTTTCTTTTGCTTGACTTTGTAAAGTACCTCTGCAGGCATCACAGGCATTGAACTTATGTTGCAAGGCATCATGGACTCGTGTTATACGTCTTTGTGAGATGTTTGTACACAAACAAGAGGCGTCCGAGGTTGATCTGTCAGAAGATGCCATTTTAGATTTCTATAATGAGTGCTGTACGAGAAGTGCTTTTCTTTTGGACGTTCTTAATGAATTGCAGAGTTATGATGCGAAAAGAACTTTATTAGAGAGCCTTGAAAATTGGTCCATTGCTGCAAACTTGTTTGGGAGGCTGCCAGGTCCTATGGCTGTGGTGAAGCAGTGGGTTAAGGTATCATCTGGAATTTCCTTTACTTTTCGTATTGTGTTTACTTAACATCATCTAATCATCAAATGTCGACACAAAATCTCATTCTAATCATCTTATAATTATCTATTGTGTTCACTTAATATGCTGTATCTGGTATCTTACTTTTATTATGCCATATCTAGATGGAATGTAGACGTTACAAGGATGTGAATGTTGAAGATGATGCTCCAACCTTATACAGTTTGTTATTGTCTTATAAGAAAGTCCCAAAGAAGATAAACGAAACCGTTTTGGAACAGGTTGGAACATTTTGTATTTCTTTGCAGTTGGAGTTCATTATATATATATATCCCTAAGACTTTAGGTCGCACTTGTACTAACTTTTCTCACGTCTACATTTCTATCTTGAAATATCAGGAACTTCTTGCTTATGAGGGAATGACTGCTGTGAACCCTAAGTTTTGTCAGAAAATGCAAATGAAAATTATAGATTTCCTGCTGAAAGATGTGTATGTCACACCAAATAGTTGGTTACAAAAATCAAGAATTTTGTTGAAAAAGGGAAGGGCATTAAGGCTTTCTGGAAGCAATGGTCTGAAGGACTGTATTCAGTGTTTATCGGATGCAATATGTTTACTTGTAAGTCAATTTAGATATTAGTTTATTTTTTGTTGTATTTCCGAATCTTAATGACTCGCCTTTAGCGGGTAACCCTTTGATTTTTGCGTTTCTGGCTGACATGAATAAGCTACTGTATCAGAGTGAGATGTATGATGAAACCTGTACCCATGAAATTTCTCCTTGCCATCAATTAGCTGTGGCATATTGCTTACGTGCACTTTCTACCCAGGAAGCTGAACCCAACTCAAAGGTGCTAAATCATGAAAGTTATTTACTAAGATTGAGTAATTACTGCTAAAAAGCTTTATATGCTGTTTCTATATGCTTAAGTGTCATTGAATTTACAATATTTCCAACTATTTGATTTGTGTTTGTTATGACTCATGAGCAGCGAGTGCTTGAAGATATCAGTGCTGCCATTAATCTATGGTTGGGCATTTCTACTCCTGATAATTGCTCTCCGGCTGACAAGTGCTCCATGTTGTCTGAAAATACTATGTTGCTACTTTACAATGTCATTGATTTGTTATCCATCAAGGTTTGTCCTCTGATGTTGTTGGTGCTGTAGGATCCACCTGAAAATATTATTTCTTTAGGACATGATTTTATTCTTAACAATGACAATGCTTTTGTTTCTTCATTATCTTCAGGGTTGCATGGACTTTCATAATGATATACATAAGCTTATGATTAGATTATTTAAATGGAGGAATGTCCCATTAGAGAAGTGCGTGGCCAGATTTTGGGAATGTAGGAGGATTAGCCATGCCCTTTGTGCCTCACCTGTAAATGAGACATTCATTATGAACTTATCGGATCATTGTGGTGAACTTTCAAAGTCTAATGCTTTTTGGATAGATTCTCTAAAGGATTCCAGACCATTACTATTAGTGTTCCAACATAGTTTCTCATTTCTGTTTCCAAACTTTTCTCGGGGCCCATGGAATCATCAAAGCTTGTTTCGATCAGATATCACAATTGATGAAGTTAAGGAAGCTGCTTTTGGACTTATATCACAGGTAAGTTTCTCTCAAGTTGCCATCATGAACTCTTATGCCTTAATGACACAATAAATACATTTTGGTACTCTTCTTCTAGGCTCCTGTATCGACTTGGTCTGCTTACATAGCTGGATATCTCTACTATGATTTATCGGAAAGACTTGTTTCAAATGGACGGTTAATTGAGGTAGTCTGCATTGGTTTATTTTACTTGATTTATTTTGGTTTGTTAAATGCTAACAAAGTATTTTGCACTGTTAATTACTAGATGTTGAGATGCTTTCATGGTTTAATCAAGGGGATTCCTGCATGATGATTTTGTATTCATATTTCTTAATATTCTGTAGGCTCTCTCATATGCAAAAGAAGCTCACAACTTACGTGCTAAACTATTTGGAGGGAAATTTATGTTCTCTTCTGAGCGACAGCCCAAAAAGTACAATGAAGGGGGTATTTGTCAGGAGTTAACATATAGCATTCATGATATGCATATGCAAAGATCAGTTGCTAGTGAAGTTTGGCTTTTTGATACTAGTTCATGTGACCTGGAAAGCTATTATCTGAGTCCATGGAATGCACTTCAATGTTATCTTGAGAGCACTCTTCAGGTTTTTCTTCCTCTTTCTGTCAATCTTGTCAAAGTTCAAGTCTGGACCTATCTTTTACTAACATTGGATTTGAATTTGGATCTCCCATATAACCTGCAGGTAGGGGTTATCCTTGAAATAATTGGTAAAGGAGCTGAGGCCGAAGGTTTTTTACAATTTGGAAAAGCTTTTTCCTGCTCACAGAGCTTGCCACTATTTACAATTGTTTTTTCTACTGTCTTGGGTATAACAACTCTTTTATTTCTTGTCCGTTGTCTCACAATTATTTCTTCCTTCGCCCCTGGTTTCAAAAGAAGCGGATTGTAATAACTTGCTAATTCACTGTTCAAATTTGAGTGACTTTAGGAAAGCTTTACCACAAGCAGCAACTTTGGGATTTGGCGGAAAAGGAACTGCAAAGTGCCAAGCAATATTTTGGGGCTTGCAGCACAGATCTTTCTTGCATGAAATGCAGATTGTTGCTGGAAGCAACTGTTAATCAGAATCTTGGTGATTTATATCAAAGCATTTCTGAAAATACAAGAAGTACATCGTCAGATAAGTTGTCGCATGCTGAAAACCTGTACAAATCAGCCATTGCCATACTAAATCTTTCTGAGTGGAAAAATTCTGTTAGTTGTCCAGAAGAAGAGTGTGTTGAATGGACAATGCCTGGAAAAGCTAGTTTTAAAGACGTTGGATATTGTGTTAGCAGTATATATGCTGTTTCTGAAGAAAAACAGCGGGATAATAGAAAACCCACTAAGGAGGGCCTGAAAAGCAAGATGGATGCTAAAAAATGTAAAAAGACCAAAAATGCACCAAAACCGGTCGTGAAGAATCAGGTTTCAGTACCTGAGCACAATTTGAGGGTAACTCGGTCTAGATATCAATCTTCTCAGAACCAAAGCATAAGTGGAAATGGCATTGTCCAACTTGGTCCTTCAAAACATCTGCAAGGAAAAAGTGAGCATGATAGCCCTGATACTTTTAGCAAGAGGGAATTTCTTTTGGATTTAAAAAGCTGTGAGGTTGCTTTTGGGAGCAATGTAACTTGCATTTGCAACCAAATGAGGTGTTGGCAATGTCTTCCTATGGAAGTTATGGAATCTGGGTTAGTGACAGACTTAGTACATTTAAAATGGGAGTTTGTCCGCAGGCGTTTATCACTCAGGCTTCTCACAGGATTAGGTAGGGGGCAGCTCTACGTTATAATCTCTTACTTTCTATATCTGCATGCATGTTTGTCTATTGAATGAACTTCTGTTTGCACTGTAATAATTTCTCATTACACCCATCTTTTAATGAAAATTTTGTTACTATTTTAGCCTAAAGGAAAATTATTTAAAAAATTGATAGAGATTCAAGTCATGGCTCTTGCCTCATTTCCCAACACCAATGCCAGCTCATGTGTGTTGCCCTTTGGTAAGGCCAGCGCTGATGAGGCTGAGCATGGTGTCAGCACCAGTAGTGTGGGCCGAGGTGGTGATGGTGGTGGTCATGCTTATTGGAAAAAGGATGGACAATGCTTATTGTGTGCGTTTTTTGGAACTATGAAAGATGCTTTGAGTTTTGTCTCTAACCTCTTCCTTGTTTTAGGACTCTTTTTTATCATGTGGTTGTGGTGGTTTATGTAGCTGATCTTTGTGAAATGAGAAATGATCAGTACCATTTTACTTTATGTGTGATTAATTTTGATTTTGAGAGGTCAGACATAGCGCCATGGAAGAAACTGAAGTTCAGAGACTTTTAAGAGTGGATTCATCTGCATAAAATTGTCCTATCATTTTTAATGCTATCATTAGTATTATTAACAATTTTCTTAGCACTATAGTTTCTTGCTTTTGAATTGCCAAACGTGTCATGATTTCCATACATAGTTGTGTTCTTGCATTTTGTTTTGCAAGTTATGGCTAAAGTATGAGATCCAATGGACATGGAACTTTGTTTTGTGTTTTGCTTTAAAACTTTTTTGTTGCCGTAAAATATTTATTGATTAAATTTAGCAATTTTCAGGAAAATGCTTGGAGAGTCGTGGTCAAATTCACGAGACACATGAAATTATAGTGCAAACTGTATCAGTCTTGGTCAGCCGAAACCCATTTTGTCCTATTACCTCAACTGTTCCATTGACTTCCTTGCTTGATTTAATGGGAAAGGAGATCCCCGGGGATGTGTTCTGTGTTGAACGGGCAGAAGTACTGTTGAACATAAGTTGGTTGTCTTTGAAGAGTTACTGTTCTAAGGAAACCAGGTAATCTTAATAGTAAGTTCTTATGTATGTCTATGCATGCTTATTGCGTAAAAATGCCTTAATTTAGAATCAGGAGTATCACTGGCCACTTCCTTCTTAGTATAAAAGAGATGAGTAATGCCTTCAATTTTTTTTTCTTTTTGGGATAAGCTGCAATGGATTTATACAGTTTACCCATGCTCTTATGGGTACATGCAATTGCAGCAAACAATGTCGAAAAAGTTTAAAAATTGAAATTGTGTCACTTTCAGAGAAAATAAATCTGCTGGAAGTGCCCTTGACCTGCAAGAAAACCTTTTCAGAGACAGTGAGAGAATTTCATGCAAGTTTTTTTCTCTCCCTCTCTCTAAAATTTAGAAGGAGTTAATAATTTGGAATGATAATCAGTTGCTTTATGTTTGGAGCCAAACAGTCACATTTTAGTTTTACTAGGAGAAGAAAGGCATCTTTGGAACACAAAAGCCCTTTTTCTAAAAAAGTAATAGAAAATCCCGAGTTGCCAGCTGAAAATTTGTCCCAGTAGCTTGAAAAGGGTATAAAATTTTATTTAAAGAACCAGGGTGACTAAGGATGGCATCCTAATTTTGCCTAATTGAAGAACAAAACTTGTTTGGTTGCTTCTCTTAACTGGCCCAAATGCTTTTAGAAACAAAGCCATGTGTATATGTTCGTCTAATAAGAATTTTAGGTTTTCCAGAATTAGTATCATGTGTCTAAATTCACTTTGTGCTACAGTGATATCTGTAAATGATTGATAATTTAGAAAAAGAGCAATCGTGTTGAGCATATTGTTTGTTTCTTATATGATGCTTTAGCGCTGGAAAACTGTCCTAAAAGCTAGCTTTGAATATTTTTTTTTTTTTGCCTTTACAGTTGAATATTGGCTTTAACTGACAAATGGATGCCAATGTAAAGACCTAAGAAAAAATTTCAATTCCAAGGCAAATACCTAATGACAGATGCAAATGTTAACATGAGTGCATTGTTCAGATTTGTAATAGTGCTAATTGTTTTTCTCTCTCTTGATTTTCTTTCACCAGGAGTATGTGCTCTGATCTGCCTCATATTCAGCTACCAAAACTAGTGTCTTGGTTGATGCTAGCTTTTGTTCTCTGCCGCGACGTTCCTGTACTTTTCCAGAAGGTCAACTCTACCTTTCTTTTTTCTTTTATTTTGATTTTCTATTTATATTCTTTCATGGTCCTTTCATTGCATTGGCTGTAGTGTTTTCACTGATATATCATTCTCCATGTGTTTGTGAGTTGTTAATGGACTTTATTCTGATGTCAAGTGCATACGTCACACTATGATAGTAAGGAGCAAATCCTGAGCGTTTGTCTTTATGAACTACTATATCTCTTTTGTTTCATGACTCCTTTTTTTCCAAAAGAAAAATGAAATCATTTTTTTTAGGCTCAAGTAAAGCTAGCTTCTTTTGAAAGGCATGTTGCAACATTGTCGTACTGGGCGGAAAGTAACCCTGGTTTTATTTTAATGTTACAGGGTCAACTCTTGTCAAATTGGATTACATAGTCTAACATAGTTGGGGATGTTTATGTATTGAAAAGGAAAACAATTTCTTGGCTGCTTCTGTAACATTTAGTGCTTTAAGTAACTTTAGCCTGAACTGTGGCTTCTTTGCATTTTGGTCAGTTGAGTGTTTTTGGCTTTGAATTCAAACCTCTGGTCCTGCGTGTAGTCTCATTACAAATGGTGGATGGTGACTCAAATGCCTAAAAAGTAATCTGGAACATCCTGTTAACCATAATTTCTACAGGAATTATTTTGAACTCGCAATCCATTGTGTTCCATGTTTTTAAAAGGGAGGTCCATTTTATGATGGGATTGTATTACTGCATTGAGTCATGCAGTCCAAAAAGTTGGTTGACGGTTTGTAGAGGAATGCTATGGAGCCTTTGAAAGATTGATCTGTCCTGGGTTCATACTATATTGTGTTTGTTACAGAATATATAGATTTAAGAGGATCTTGTGGTATGCTTTTCTTCATTTAAAATATTTCCTATGGCTTTATGAGTAAGTTCAATTGTATTTATTGGATTCTGTAAACATGACAGGAGCTCAGATTGTTTTTTATTGTCACTGCTACATCATTTAAGTTCACTAGTGTTCTTTTGTTTTGTTAAAATTTGAATATGGGTGGATGATCACGGCGTTGTAAGGTTAGCAGACTTATTTTGTAAGGAGTTTTAGTTCTTGGGTTTAGTTCCTTATCTGTGTAAAACTTAAATAATAACCGCATTTAATTTGGATGTTATGGATTTGAGTTTCTTCTATTACAAATCCAAGTGTCTTCCTATATTTTTTGTCGTTTTGCTTTTATTTGGTTTCTATAAAGTTGTCATTATTCAAGATGATTGACTTTTGGTGCTAAACAGGTTTCCAGATTGCTTGCAGCTATATTTGTGCTTTCTGCCTCAAGTGATCTTTTTTCTTTGTCATCTTCTTCTAAAACTCTCCGTGAAAACCATTGGGCTTCTTATTTCCATCAAGCTTCACTTGGCACTCATCTTAGTTGCCAATTTTTCACAAATATATCTGGGATATGTAATGTTCAGCACCTTGTAAACACTGAGGTATGTTTACACACTTTGATTCTGTTTATTTAGTCTATTTAAGCAATAATCAAGCTACATACATAATAATGAATCTATATGAGAGATTTTAAACTTGGGGGCTTACATCAATTATTTGAATGTCTTAGCTCCCAAGATAAATGCAAATGGTATATTTTCTGGTTGCACACTCATTGTTCTGTTCTTGGGTAATTATGAACAAGTTTTGTCACCACTTGGATTGTTTAGTATTGAAATAAACCATCATTTGGACATTACCTCCCTACTGCTGTGAATGCATGTTGGAATTTGCTTTTAAGGCTCTCTAATCTTCATATTGTGTTCAGCTAATTAGCATTCCAGATTGTTGTAGTTGCATAGCAAACCCAATGTTTAATTCCTTTATTTAACACATACTAGTAAGTTAATGTTGTTAAAAATCCTTATTTTCAGGGTTCACATGTTCCTGGCTCAACTTGTTTGGGATCAGAAAAAAGGAATTTACTCAGGTTGTGTTTGTCACGTTACAAAATTGTTGGTGTCTGTTATTGAACCATTCTAACACGATTTGTTCGTATCTGATGCAGGCTTGCACCTGAGTCTATTCAAGAACTTGAAGGATTTGTAACACTGTTTTTTGCCGGCCTTCCTTGCACAACAATTATCTGTATAAGTTTGCTCGGAAGCCCTTATGCTAGTTTCCTACAGGAGCTGTTGTCCTTTCATACTTGTGTTCATGCATGGATTCTTGTATCACGCTTGAACTTGAAGAGTCAACCTATCATTATGCTTCTACCTGTGGATTCAGTATTAGAAGGTAAATTTTTAATGTTGGTAGGCATGAATTCAGAAGTTCATAGCATGTCTTGCACTGATCAACACTTGCAGTAATTTGTTTATGTTAAATTTCCACAGGAGACTCCTCTGATGATACAAGTTCTGGTTCTGTTAGTGTTTCTGAAGGAAAGGTTGGAAAGCGTTGGTGCTGCCCATGGGGTTCCACTGTGGTTGACAGGGTAGCTCCAGAATTTAGAATGATATTGGAGGAGAGTTATTTGTCTTCTTCAATCGAAGAAGAAGAAGATACAAAAGAGAATAGGGCGTTATGGTGGATGTGGAGAAATAAGCTTGATCGTCGCCTCTGTAAATTGTTGAAGTAGGTTTCTCTTTCCTCTCTTTGTATGCAAACTTTCGTGTGCTTAATTGTGCGACTCATGAATGTCCACCAACCTATTTTATTTTTATTGGATTTTGTTGAGATAATGAGTTTAGATTTGGGTTTTCAATCTATATATTCTGTTAATGGCAGTATAATTTTTATGAAAACGAAATTCTGTACCTTGTTTAATGTTTTAACATTAGACATCAGTTTTCAATTTGGAGAACTGTGTATCACTTGGCGCTCATGGTGTTATGTCTTCATGCACCAGGAACTTAGAAGATTTATGGTTTGGTCCTTGGAAATATGTGCTTCTGGGAGAATCGTCAAACTGCAAGCAGCTGGACTTGGTACATAAGAAGCTGGCACGGGATTTGAAATCTAAGTGCAAAATGGACATAGATGAGAGTCTTCTGAGAGTCATTCTTGGGGGTTCCAAATATGCCTTTGAAGGAGGAGGTGCATATGTTTCACAGCTTTGTTTCAAGAAAGGTTGCTATATTGGTAAAGCTGGATGTTCCGAGGAAAATAATTGGTTGGCATCACCTAACGAATCTAATGGTTATCAGAAACTATCTGAATTGGCTTTCCAACTAATACAGGGAGCAGTGAATGAGCTTGAAGGGCTAGATACTGTAAATAGAGAGCCCATCATTCTAGTGCTGGACTTCGAGGTGCAGGTATTGTGCTTGGTTCCTCTGTTTTCTACTTATTTAGAGAGGTTTTTGCAAAGTTATGAGCCAAATGTTTTTCTTCTCTGAATATTATCTTTTAAATTGAGCAAAGCATGGATGGTCAACAAATTCTGTAGTTTTCTATAATGAAATAAGGGGGTGTCGGAACAACATGAAATTACTCAGAAGTATAAAAAGAGTTGTCAACCATTTTGATCAATATAATTCATTATATATTATGATTATCCTAGTCTTTCCCTCAATTTCCTACATAACTCTAGATGGTCATCAACCATTTTGGTCCAATTGTCGTTAACTTGTTAGTCATGCTAGGATTACAAAGGTTAGCCCCTAAACTATTTTGTGTCTCTTGAAAGTTTGTGCTGGATCATTGTATGTGTGGAGCATATAGTGTGTCATCTCATGAAACTGCTCTTGGTTGATTATTCATGCTTTTGTAATCCAAGGTCAATTCAAGACAAATTAGCTTGTTTTTTTGCTGCTTTCTTTTTTGCACAAGGCAGTATATGAAATTCAAGACAACTTTCTTGGTTTTCTTTTTGCTAAATAGGCAATTAGCAGCTTACACTTTTCTGTATAACACCTGATACCTTTCTATTTCTCCAATACACCTATCATCATTTAAATAAGCTGATTAAATGATGATTAACAGATGCTTCCTTGGGAGAATATACCGATACTAAGAAACCAGGAGGCTTATCGCATGCCTTCTGTTGGGAGCATCTTTGCAACGCTGGAGAAGAATTACCATCAAGATAAAGTTGCATGTAGTACTAAGAAACCAGGGGGCTTATCACATGCCTTCTGTCAGGAGGCTTCATTCCCTTCGATTGATCCGTTGGATGCATTTTATCTCCTGAACCCAGGTGGTGATCTAGGTATCACACAAATCGAATTTGAGAAGTGGTTCAGGGATCAAAATTTGGAGGTAATATCCTGGTTTCTGTTTTTCTCTTTCCTACTATCGCACAGACGTCTGTGTTCTATAATTGGGGAATTCTGAAACATTCCTCACCACTGTCTGAAATTAGATTCATGAGGATGTGGCATATTTTATATATACATATAAACACAAATCTATATGTTTCCGTAAGTAACCTTTCATTTAAATACCCTGCACAGGGGAAGGCCGGATGTGCACCCCCTGCTGAAGAATTGGCAGAAGCCTTGAAAAGCCATGACCTCTTTATATATATCGGCCACGGAAGTGGTACGTTTGATTATAATTATACTTTATTATTTACGTTGTTTGTATATATCGGCCATGGAAGTGGTACGTATGATTATAAGTATACCTTATCATTCTGGTTTTTTTATATTTGGCATAAAAAGTTTTTAAAACATCAAACCGAACATTTGTGTCTGTATGTCTTGTGGTACAGGGGTGAACTATATTCCCATGCATCAGATTCAGAGTCTGGAAAATTGTGCTGCTACTCTTTTGATGGGATGTAGTAGTGGTTCTCTGACACTGAATGGTTGTTATGTTCCACACGGTCCCGCACTATCTTATCTGCTGGCTGGTTCTCCTGTCATTATTGGAAATTTATGGGAAGTGACAGACAAGGACATCAACCGATTTGCAAAGGCCATGCTTGATGGTTGGCTAAAAGAAAGATCGAGTTCCTATGAGGGTTGTGCCGAATGCAAAGTAGCAGAAGAATTTGAGGCATTGAGCATTAGGGGCCGTCAAGGTATTGCCAAGAAGAAAGTCTTGAGGAAGAAATTGCCTGAAGCTTGTGAAAGTGATCCAATGACGATTTCTTGTGATCATAGGCCGAAGATTGGATCATTCACAAGTCAAGCTCGTGAAGCTTGCAGTCTTCCTTTCTTAATTGGAGCATCACCAGTATGTTATGGTGTTCCTACGGGCATAAGGAGAAAAGATTTGTAGCACCATATCGTGTGGAAAATGGCATGCTCTCCAAGTTCATCAATGCCGCGGGCTTTAAGTTAACTTAAAGTCTCCGATTTTAGCAACCAATTATAGGCTGGAAACTTAAGGTGTGTGTTCTAACAAGAATCAACAAACAAGTTGTCTAGTATACATGTCAATACGAACTAATTTCCTTCTTTTCCCTACATTCGATTACATGTATTTTGGCCTATTTTTTTGTTGCGCCATTTATAGCACAGTTCAGAAATGCTGGAATTCGGAAGTAGTTTTTCGTTTTAGCGGCATTTGCCGTGCTCTTGAACTATTAGAACGCTGGTAGGGAAATGACAAATCTGTACATGATTTTCCTTTCTTATGTTCAGCTGAGAATTTTTCCTATTTCCAATTTGTTGAATAAAACCTTCCATATAATTTGAAGGACGGGTAGCGATTTTGATAACGGAGTTTATTTGTTTGCAGTCTTCTGATTCCGACTTCTCAAGCTCACAACGAAGAAGAATATGAATATGGGATTTAGAAGACCCAAAAGACAGTCCCGCTGAGTTGAGTTGCGTTTTAGTTCTTGGATTTTAAGGTCGAAATTCTTTTTCGAGAGAGTTGCTGTGTATCCTCTCTCAAGTATCAGACTTAAAACTTGGCCGAGTTTGTCGGCCCTTGAGATAATTTCGCCTTATAAGTCACACAATAGGTCTAAATTAGCTTTCAAACTAATATTAAATCGTTCTCTTCATTCATGTAAGTCGAATTTGAGATCGGGACATCGGTACACCGATTTTTTGTCGGCCCTTGAAATCGTCCTCCTCATCCAGATAAGTCGAATTTTACAAGATTATTGGTAGACATGAACTTTGAGGAAAAATTTAAAGGATAAAAACGGTTGGATCATTGAAATACATTACAATGTTTACACAATGTAATAATGAATCCTAACCCTTTTTAAAATGATTAAGTAAATCAAATTGCAAACAAGAAGCGTAACCAGAATGATTAGAGTGGAAATGAAAGAATAAAAAAGTTTATTCATACATTGAGGAAGGTAAAAGGTAAAAGGTGAATGGTAAAATTACATTCATACATTGAGGAAGGAATAAGGTAAAAATACATGTTGAAAATATATTACACAACAAAGGGAAAAGGCCCCACGCCTTTCAAGTGAGAAATAAATCCAATGCAAATGCGTGAAAGTTAAAATCCTAACTTCCTTTTATTTGTTTTTGTGCAATCACTCCTAAAATTTGTGTGTCTAAACAAGTGTTCCTACTTATCTTTCATCACTATTTCCTTCTCTACGCGCACCTCTCCTCCCAGAACGTCCCAACAACACCCTCCCATGACGCCGAAGGCGGCTCACCAACGACATACCACCACCGTCATCGTCACCATCACTTTCATTCTCTTCATCTTGATCAGAGGAATCTAAACCTCCAATTGGAGTTGTGTGCCTGATGCCAGCAGCACTGCCATCCGCTGAGTGGTGGAAGGCCCTCTCTGGCTGCCGTAGACGTCTTGTCAGGTCAGTGCCTGGTGGCCCAAATGCATGTAATAGGAAAAAGACGTTCACCAGATTGCCGTCGAATCCCAGCCCGAACCCCCCATTTCTTTCGGGAGCATCTGCATCAAAGCCACCATCCTCTTCGTCTGTATCCAAACCATAATTATTTCTTTCTATTACATAATCTCCAAAAACCATTGCCCCTGGCATGGTAGACTGGATTGTGCTCATCAGATCGTTCGTCTCACGCTCATGCTCAAGACTTCTCCATTTCTGTTCGAGGTCTGGATCCACTTCTCGTGGCCGCGCGGAGGGGTGTTCTTCCTTCACATGCCTCCTAAGCTCCTTGTAATTTCCGACAAATGAGCAATTTTCTTGCATGCAGCTTCTCCTTTTTGTATTTAGATAATCTCGTGCTGGTTCAAGAACAGTCCAGCCCTTCACCTGGCCCCTACAGAGGGGGCATGCAAGCTCTGTGACTTCACAATTGTGTACTGGCCATCCAGCATCTGGTACCGCAGTTGGATTGTTGTTGGAGCCAAGCAATGGTTGTCCATGATCAGCCGACCCCATTTTAGTATAAGCTTTCTTGTACTGACCAAGACAGTTGGAATGCCGAAAACTAGTTCCACACATGTAGGGACGGCAACCTTTGTCATGAGAAGAACAAAGGAGAAGGACAGCATTGTGAGGATACTCCATGCACACAGAACATGTTGCATCCTCCCAGTCTTTTTTTTCCAAGTCTCTGCATTTCCTCGGGCACAGATCCTCCAATAGATCTTGATTGTTCTGCAATGGGTATGGAGTTGCTCTGTATCGTCGGGAAGCAATTCTGCGTCGTCCCCGGCTACCTTTTGCCATTTCTATGATTTACCTGCAAATCATATTGCAAAATTTATACCAGAACCATGATAGTCCAGATATACGCACATGGAACTTTAAAGTTCACCCTATTACTGCAGATGCCAATCCTGTGCTTCAATTGTCAAAGTCTCAAAGAATAACAATATATCAGAACCTTGAACTCGAAAAGAAGCCATAGTGCGCCTTTCAATCACCAATTTTTCAGATTAGGTCATCTCATAAAAACTCCTCACAAGCGGTTAAAAAGAACACACAAAAAGGAGTGATGACAAACTTTGCAACTTAAACTCTTATCCATGGTTGTAGAAAAGGGGAAAAAAGGAAAGAAAAAAATTGTCCTTTAAAATTATTAATTTTTAAATAGAAAAAAGGAAAGAGAATCCCCTGTCCTCATAGCACGCAACACATCCAACACCAAGCGGGAGAATCTTAAGACATCACTCTTTAAACCAGAAATGCATACATGCAATTTCCTCCAAGATTGCAATTCCAAATACGGATGTGTATCGATTTGCAAGGTGAAGCACAGGCATATCCATTCACAAGGGAAGAGGGTAAAAAAAAAACAAAGGCTGACTATGCCTAATACGTTCAAATAGGACAAAAAACAAAAAAGAAAGAGAAATAAGTGCCCTCTTCTGTCTTACCTGACTACATTCAGGGGACATGTGCCTTCATATAGTTCAAGAGATGTGACAGCAATGATTTAGGGCCATCTAGACCATCCAGAACAGTTGTTCCAATCATGAAATAAAACATATGCATCCTTGCTTGACAAATTTCAAAATCTTCTGGTTAAGGACGGTAGCCTCCTGACTCAAAAAGTTATACACTACTACGCTGCTCAACTTAATGCAGAATTCTGCAATCTAGCAAGACTAGAAATCCATATAGCAGACAGATTCACAGTTAATGCTTTAAAAAACAAAGAAAATTTCAGAAGCCATAAAATTTGCTAATCTTAAAAGCCATTGCAAGCAAGGTCTAAAATCATCCTACATTCTTCTGAACACCAGTCCTTTCTAGATCCCTGCTTGTGGTCTATATTCAAAGGACTACAGAACTAAAAGCAATGGGACGAAATAATTTAAATTGGGTTTTCCTAAATACAGTTGCAAAATGAATTGTCACAATTGAATTCTAAACTATGATTAAAAGCCTTGAATTTTTAGATCAACTATCAAACCCAATGAATAAAGAATAAAGTACCTCGAGATCAACTCTCAGATCATTGATATTGAAGGGGTCAAAACAGCCAGTGCTCAATTGATTCTTCAAGAAAAAAAGACACACAATTGCATATACACTAGTACGAATCTTGAATGATTGAACTACTGAAGTAAACAGAAATCACCGAAAACTACGTGATTAGTAGAGATGAAAATGTTGGGCAAAGCCAGAAACTGCTTGAATCTTGACTCCACGCAATCAAGCCAATTATACCCGGAAGCACATACATTTCATTCCAGCTAAGATATAATCTTTGGTAATTGAAACTGAAAACCAGAAAGCCTCACCTGAGAGGCGGTCAGAGCAATTCTGGATCCGAGAGAAGTTAATGGCGTCTGAGATACAATCACAAGAGAAACAGAAACAAGTCAGAGATTTATATCGACAACGTGTTTATGGGGGTTAATATATTAATCAAATTACAACCAAAAGCCTGAACCAAGCACATGGAACCTCACCCTTTATCCATATGAGAGAGATCCACAAATATATTAATTAATATTCAAATTCAGTTAAAATTAGAATCTTTTGTAAAAAGCCAAAGATAAAATCATAAAAGTGAAAGTGAAAAATCTCAAATTTTGGTTAAAAATGAAAATTGTGGACTTTTGGTTGCTCAATTTTGCAAGCAAAGGATAACCCAGCTTTCAAAATTCAAAATTTCCAATTTTTAATTGGAAAAGTAAAAGAAAATGAAAAAGAAGAAAGGGAAAAACTACATAACTTATTGATTTTCCTTTCATTTCTCGGCAACCAAACAGACTCTCAAGCTCGAGAAATGAAGGAAGAAGAGAAAAACATCTGATAAGATAAATTGAAAAAGTATCGCAATCGCACCAGATATAGGTATATGCACTACTATGCGATTGTTGAAACTTCAAAAGCGGTCAGAGTCGGAGCAAATTTGGAATTTGGATTTGGGGGAGAAGAAGGGAAATTAGGGTTCCAGAGGAGGCGGAGGAATCGAGGCAGAGGCTCAGAGCTAAGCGAATGAGTGATGGGCGGGGGCGGGAGGGAGCGAAATGAAATCACAAAAGCTTTGTTTGTGGCGAAGTTTCTTTCATTTTTAGAGAGAGAAACGAGGAGAGAGAAAGCTCCAAGCTTTTCGTCGATTTCGAGTCATTTCTACGCTACTCTCTGTGAAAACTGTATTGTATTCTCCTCTCTCTCTCTCTCCTCGCTCTCTTTCTCTCTCCTCTGATATGTGATCGGAGACGTGGGGGCAGCTGATTTGATTTTGATCCACGCGCTGCTTGGGCGGCTGTCGAGCACGCTCAGTTTCACTGGTTTAACGCAGTCAGTCACGTTGTCACGTGCCGTCGTGCTGTACTGTAAATACGTGTCCACGTTCTAAGATTCACGGTTTGTCAATTTCACGTGGCTATCAGCCCTATGAGACGATCATTACGACGGAAATACAGATGTGACGGAAATACGGATGGTACACCACATGTTTTTATATAAGTATTGGAAAATTTATTTTTTAAGTTATTAACATTTTAACACACAAATCCCATCATTTGTATAATGACATGTGATATACTACTTCGTGTGCCGATCACATTGAAAAATCTCTCTTATGAAACAATATACATCTAACTATAATAATTAAATTTATAATATTAAAAGATTCATCTGGAAGCGTTTTTGAAATAACTGCAAATCTTTTTAAAACAAATATATTTTTGAATTTTAAAAGCACTTGAAGTGAAATGTGATTTGAAATGCATGATTGAAATTTCATAAAAAATTGATTTGACTTGCGTATTCAAAATTTTTGTGAAATGTGGTTTGAAATGCATATTTGAAATGTTTGAGAAAAGTGATGGCTAGTAGAGGACATTAACCCATTGTCATATTTTGTTAAGCCGTTGTAAATTATGTTCCTTGGATTCTGAAGGTTTTTCTTAAGTGGTCTGACGCCAGCTTCAACTAGGGTTTCGTTGAGAGGTATGGTTCCTTGTTCTATATTGTATGTCGTTGAGTGCCCTGAAATCCATCTATATTATTTTGAATTCCATTGAGTGGGCCCGAATCTTTTTCACTCCGCGATTTTGTTGAGTGGTCTGGAATCCAGAGTAGTTCAAAATTGCATCCTTTGGGCAAATTGACACAAAAAAAGTTATGATTTAAGAATCACTAAAGGTCACTCTTGATAAAGACTTATGAAATATAAATTGTGAGAGAAATTCTTGTTTTTTTCCTAATTTCAAAGGCTTGCTCACCTAAACATTAGAGCAACTCTAGCCCATGGAGATAGGTTGGTACAAAGTATGGAAAATAGGCTGGCACCATCAAAATCCACTCCAGCCGAACCAAATAGGCTGGCACCTAGCTCAAGCCAACTTGTAGGTCGAGCCAAAACGTGCTGAGCAATGTCCTGGCCTATGTGACGTCACACTAGTGTTAGCAAGGCCCACTCCTTTTTTTTTGGGGGGGTTAGGTGCGTGTGGGCGCACGTTCTTTACAAAAAATAGGCGGTGGGGCCCACCGGTGCAAGCGCAAATAATCTGAAGCTGGGATAAGCCACGTGGCACATCTTCGGCCTCTGGATTTCCAACGGCTAATTTTCTGGATTGTTGGATTTCCAACGGTAAAATATTTTTGAAATTCAAACCCAATGGCTAGTGACGTGGTGCGTTCTGGGCCGTCCGATTCCTAGATCAACGGCCCACGATTTTCGGGCAAAAAATGTATATAAAAAAAAGAAGAAAACGGTCAGAATTATGATCGTTGGCCACGTGTCCAAATCTAGACTGTTGGATTTCAATCTTTTTCAAATCCAACGGTCTAGATTAATTAACTTAATAAAATTTTTAAAAGTATTAAAAATTGTTTAAAAATACAAAAAAAAAAATATAAAACAAAAAATTATTAGTTTTTTCTATAAATACCTAACCATCATCTTCCACCTTACACCACATTTTAATATTTTCAACATTTTCAACACTTTATCGGAAATCTATCCACAAAATAGTACTTTCGGATAATGACACGTATCGTGACAAGATTGATTAAAAATCCTATGCGAAATTAAAACTATTTTTTTATTATTTTATAAAAAAATTAATAATATTTTAATACGAATTAACTAGATTTTGTGTCAGTGCATTATTTAGAGATGAAGATGCATTTGATCAATTACTGTTCATTATGATCAATCACTATTCATTTAAGTAGATTAAATAAGCTAGTGGCAACGCATTTTTAGAAGTAGATTTGCTCTAACAAGAAAACTAAGAGGCGAGCAATAACACCCTTGAAATCCCCAAAAACACAAACAATAATATCATCCAATATGAATAAATAAAACTGAAGTGAGTCGTTCCCTTGACGCCATACAAGGAGCAAGGATGCTCCAAGGTTGTTCACCAAAGTGTAAGTGTGGAGTGGACGGCTCAGATCGCATGGTCCGGAGAGTGGAGATCATTGAATAGAGTCCTTCGCACAGCTCAGATCGCTGCCACTGCTACTTGCAGGAGCGGGAAAAACAGTCTGAAAATTGAAACGCAAAAAAAAAAAAGAAGGAAAGAAAGATGAGAGGCACAAGCCGTGGGCGAGTCAGGGAGTCGTTCAACCCACGCCCACCACCGGCGACGCCGCTGGACCACTTCCGCCACCAACGGGACTCCGATGCCAGCTTCGCAAGCAGCCGGCCTTCCTCTGTGGGCATGGGTCCCACCACCACCGCCCTCGACCTGTACAAAGACCGCTCCTTCCAGCAGTCCACCGTCTCCGCCATCAATTCCTACCTGTCCTCCCACTCCCTCCAATTCTCCCTCAAATTCCCGATCCCCTCCGCCAGGGAAATCACCGAAACCCTAAAGTTCCTCCTCGCCCGCCTCGACTACCCTTCCCCCAAGCTGGAGGACGACCTCCCCCTACTCCTCAAATTCCTGAAATGCCCCTTCAAGCCCAACAAGGCCATGCTCCGAAACCCCACCGTCAACGCCCACCAGTGGCCCACTCTGCTCGCCGTCATCCACTGGGTCTTCCAGATTGTGCTCTACACTGACCATCTCGCCGCCGATTCCCGGGCCTTCGTCGAGAACAATGCCATGTCTGAGTACGCCCTGGAGAGTTATTTGCATTATATACACGGGGACGACGACGCTGTGGAGGCCTTGGACCGAGATTTCTTGGACAAGTTGGATAGGGAGAAAGAGAATGCGGAGGAGAATGTTAGGGTATTGGAGGCAACCGCCACGGAGCTGCAGGGGAGGGTGGAGACAATGCGGTCGGAGCCCTCCAGGAGGGAGGCGCTGGAGAAGGAGAGGGGTTTATTGGAGGGGGATGTGGTCAAGTTCAACGAAATCATAGGGAATCTGGAGAAGAGTATCGCGAATTTGGAGGCGGTGATGGAGGGGAGAGAGAAGGAATTGGAGGCCAAAGTGGTGGATAATAAGCGCATTTGCCAAGAGAATGCGGAGTTGAAAAATAGGGTGGAATTGCAGACCTTCAATGCCAGGGATGTGGATAGAATGAAGAGAGAATTGCAGGCTGTGGAAAGGGATATTGGAGAGGCCGAGCTCGAGAGGAATGCGTGGGAGGAGAAGTCTTGGGAGCTTGATACCATGCTTAGCCATAAGTTTAAGGACCTTGAGGCTGCGGCCATGGACTGCAACCAGGCTATGAGGAGGTTTGTCTTCCTTTTCATTTGATTTTTTCTTGTTCCTTGCTAAAGAAATGTAATTTTTGCGTGTGATTGTTTTGGGATGCATATCATTGACTTTGATAGTGTCGATCCAATTTGGCATCGAGCCAATTATGGCTAGTGATTTGTTTGAAGTCATTTGCCTACTTGTTTTTATTTGTTTTAATTGTTTGCTGGCTTATGACAGTCGACAGTGCCACAAGTTTCGACAAAACTTAGTAATCTTTTGTATGCAATTTCTCCTTATCTTTGGTGGTAGCAGGTTGAAACTTGGTAATGGATTTCAGTATGGATTGAATGCTAAGGGATCGACACCAGCTGAGATTATGGGGATTGACTACAAATCAACATTAAAGCCTTCACTTGACTCCTACTTAGACGATATAAAGAAAAGCTCTGTGGATAAACTGGAAGAGTTGATATCCCTTCAGAAACAGTCAAGTGAACTTTCTGCTCAGATTGAGGGCAAACGAAATTATATAGCAACGCTTCAATCTCATATTGACGAAGTAAGTGGATCAAAATTAAGCCACTTTTCTTTGTTGTGCATAGGAAGGGAATGAGTTATTTCATTTGGTGTGCATATGTAGAGGTCTCCTTTCTTGGTCTGGTTATTGTTGTCACAAAACCGCGTAGTCCATTCTATTTGGTGTTGATGATGAGTCCTTTTTATTGTTCCCACAAACAATTTTTCTACTGCTCAATAAATTATTCCAAAATTAATTCAAATGTTAAAATCCTTAGGATGCTTTCAAATGCTAAATTTTATTTGAATGATTCTTTTCTTTACTACATTGAGCTCATTCCAGTTTTGTAAGAAAGTGTCTTTGGGTTTTTATAATCATGGGTAGGGTTTGGTGTTTCCCATGCACTGACATTTTCCTTGGTTCATCTGCATTTTGGATTTAAAGTTATAAGTTGCAGCAACTATAACAGTGAGAAAGAAATATTTGTCTGCATGAGTGCATATTATTAGAATCTTCCAGGTTGGATTTAATGGAAAATGCTGCTAGGTTAGGAAGCATGTTGGAGCTTTATGGTTTGAACTTTGAACTGTGAAAGCAAGTATTGTGGGAGTAAGTGCGAATATAACTAGTGACAATATATGGGCTGTGAACAGTGTTCTTATTAGAATTATGAATGGGAGAGGGGATGGATTTGGGAATTTAAGGTAAGTTTTTTTCTTGTTTTGTTTTGTTTGGAATGAGTGTATATCCAAGGTCTACTTGCTGCTTAAAGTGGTTGGAGCGCTCAAAAGTGTCTGAGAAAGTTATAATGGTTCAGTGACAACTGACAAAGTCACATCATATGCTAAACTAGGATTTTGAATTGTAAATCCCAAATAAGTGACACCGCTTTACTGTAAGAGAATTGCAAACTACCTACCCGAGAGCATCTTTCCTAGAAATAAAGGGTATCTTTGTTGGCATTGGCCTCTTAAGGCCCTGTATGTTTAGTCTCGAGCTTTCCTTTCTGGAACATTTCATCTCCTGCCATCTCAGAATCATGTTGTCATTTACGCCTGTTGGCATGTACCTGTTGCTGCGCAACATGGTATTTGTTTGCCTACTTTTTAACATTTTCTTGGTAGAATCTAGGGCGTCGGATTCATAAGAGTTGTTTGATCAATTTGAAGAGGCAAAGTGAGAAAAATGAAGGATGAGAACCTGGCTGTAGACAATGTAACGACAGAATATTCATGTAGCCAACCTTATGGTTTTAATCTTGTGGATGGATCTATAAAAAAGGTCTGGAAAATAGTGAACTGCACTTCACACAAACTACATAAAGGGTGCTTTTGGATGACGGCAAACCTATTATACTTCTTGTTTGGAGAAAGACCCAGAAAAACATGAACCGCTTAAGGAAACCAATCTGGTTTCAGAAGTTTCAACAGTGGCAGGCAAAATAAATGCAGCCTGAGGGAGCATATTAGTTTTGGAGTGCTCTGGTGTTCTAGTCATGGCATAAACCATTGGATTTTGTACACAGGCCTTGATGCTGCTTTCTGGTTTTACTGATTTGGTCCTTATCCCCATAAGTTTTTTAGCACCAAATTTCTTTCGTGTCTTCTAGAAATACATAAGACCTTCATGCAGTAAAGTCTTAGGTATGTTTTAAAACTTTGTTATTAACATAATGAACTCTGATAACAAAGTAAAATATTGACTGTAAGGGTGATTGATCCTGTCATGTAAGTTCGTATTTACCTTGTAGAGGATAGGGAGGTCCGTTTCCAAATATTGATCCTGTGGTGGGACTCATGGAAACCACCCTTACTTTTGAAGCATCTTATGGTTATTGTTCCAATATGGTTTGGACTTTGGGACAGAAATACAATTTTACAAGGATTTTGTTTTGACTTCATCTTTTGCTTGTGTATATTTTACCCGTTAGGTTGAAGCTCAACTGAACTTGTTGAAGAAAGAGACACAGGAATACACTTCTAGATGTGCAGCTGAAGCTAGAAGCTTGATGGAAGATGTTCAAAGGGAGACTCATAACTTGAATACTGTGGAAAGAGAAGCAGACGAGATTCTGAAGGTTTTTCTTTAACTTATTTCTTGAATAATTAACTTAAAGAAGTTGGTTTTTTCTTAAACTTGTTATGGTCACCAAATTGTTATGCCATACAAAAATCCTTAACTAGGATTTTGCTAAGTTTGATATCATAACCAATCTCATTTTTCTTGCAGACCTCCAAACTGAAACTGCAGGATGCAATCAAGCAAACTGAAGAAGAAACCCAAAAGTGCGCTTATGAACTCATGGCAGTGGCTGACTCAGTCTCGAAGTACAAAGAATATGTGCAGTCTAAGATTTTTGAAATGAAGAGAGATGTCTCGGAAACAGCTGTTGCTGTATCAGACACTCACAAAAGTTGCTTGGAATCGCAATTTGGTTTTCTGTACGGTGCAAACCAGCAATCAGAAACGGCCCTCCAATAGGCTTTCATACTCGATTCACCGTCCTGCTGCTTACCGGTTTTAAACTATCATGCTGAAAGTTCCGTTATTTCATCTGATGGGTAATTAACTGCCATCTTAATTTATCTTTTGATTTTTGTTTGTTACTATTTTGATTAGTTCTACTAATTAGATGGTATCCTAAGTTTCTTAGAGTGAAGAGTTTCCAAATGAGTATTGTATGAGAGCCGTATATATACTATGTACAAAGTTTATGCCATTTTATGTAACCATATATTTTAGCGAATCGGATATCTTTTTTTTGTTATTATTTTCGTTAGTTATACTAATCAGATGATATAATGTGAGTATTGCAGATGAATTCTAGGGTATGATCTTTGAGTTTCGGGTCTTGTTTAGATCTTGACCCGTCTATTTCTAACAAGAAAACTAAAACGTAATGGTTATCAAACAGGCTCGGTGGATTAGGTTATCAAACAGGCTTGATGCCAATCCACTGAGCCTCATATTCAATTGAGTTGTACCCACGAGGAGGTTATCACAAAAATTATTTACAGCAAGTCAATAATCTACAACATGTGCTTATATCATGTTTTGTTCTAACTACAATTAATTCCCCCCAGAAACAAGGTAGCTTTGTAAAACAACTTGCCCTCTAAGTAATGTACAAGTACCCATGATATTGCTCGCAAACTTGTCGACTAGCATACATCCGTTTCAAGCATTCGGGTCAGTTTTGCCATACCAGGAACTAGTTCAATGAATAATTGGACAGCGGATAGAAGGTTATGCACAGTTCATCTCCTTGAACGAGCTTCTCTGGTCTGTCAAGTCCCTAATATTGTAGACCCACACAGAAGGACCAAGAGGTGCTTTCTTTGATTCGCAAGCCATTTGCATCTTTGTGAAAATATTGGGAGCATATCCCCTTCCCAAAACCACGTTCGTGGAAGGTAATGCTCTAACATAGCTTGACAGCGTATATAGATTCAATCGCTAAGCACGTATGAGGGGAAGTAAATCGCAGTACCAGTTCCTCTATATTACCTTACGATGTCACTGAGGTTGGTTGACCAAAGCATTCACAAACGAAAACTGTTGCAATGAGGAGAAGGATGTGTGGAGTGGCCTTTTCACAAATGGATGCTTCAGTAGCTGAGCCGCAGTAGGTCGACTATTAGGGTTAACTTGTAAACATTTCAAAATGAAATCTTGTGCATCGCTTGATAACGAATCAGGAACTGGAGGAGGTTCACCCTTGCCAATCTGAAATAATGCTTGCATCTGCCAATCAACACAAACAAGAACATGATTTTTCTCAGATTCCTAAATGACTCTGCAAGGGACAACTTAGTGATCTGTCTTGTTTATCATATGTCTTAGCCTTCTCGCATGAGTGACAGTCCAAATTGATTAAGAATACTAAGGTTACCCTAACCGTCACTGATGTCTGAGTAGAAATCGTAGGGTTTAGGTTTTGTAAGGGGTAAACATAGGTCCATAACTCTTGATTAAGGAATCTAGGTACATGGAAGAGTAAATACATATTGCTAATAGGTAGCACAAAGGCCGAGTACAAGTAGGATGATCCGGGTAAAATCTCATGGTGGGGGATGTGTGGCATGAGGTTGGCTCCTACATCCAATGATCTAGGTCAAAATGTAATGCAGGCATATTGTTATGCATTTCTTATCCTAAAGAAAAGGTAAACGATTAGCATTATATGAGCAGAAATGTTGAACATACGCCTTCCAGGTGAGAGTATGGAGGCCGGCGGGTTAACATCTCTAACACAGCGCATCCAAGGCTCCATATGTCAGCTGCAAGCCCATAGCCACGATTCCTTAGATTAACAACCTACAATTTTACAGCTTACTGGTCAACAGGTTAACTCAAAATCCATGAAACAGATAAGCATGCTCGTAGCAACTTATTCCCAATTATATTACTGCAACAGAAAATTCAACTATGGATGAGAACTGAAAGAAAAAAAAATCAGTGTCTATTGCAAGGTAAATGATGAAAATTAAGTTTTGTACGTCAAAGAGTAACTGGACAATAACAGCTAAATCCTAATTTCAATTAGGGAGAGCCTAGTCATAAAATAAATGAATATCCAATACAACAGTACAAGTTATCGGCACTAACTACATGGACAATCAAAACTAGATGAATTACTCTACATCATACTAGTTTTACTATCCAAAGGCGGTTGTTGAAATATCAACCTGATGTGTACAACAAACATATTTATCATAAAGAGAGGAGGCAAACCTCAGGCGCCATCCAATAAGCAGTCCCTTTGCAAGACTTCACGTCATTAAATTTGGTTGCCTAGAAACAGAAGGCCAATGTGGAATGATTCAGCATTAGAATTTCCATGGATTTGCATTTCGACAAAACAGAAATTCTATGAAATGAACATTAGAGAGACGTTAGTATTAGGAATTCTACCTTGGCTAACCCAAAGTCTGCAAGTTTCACAGATCCACTTGCATCCACCAATATATTAGCACATTTGATATCCCTGGAAAAAATAATCTTATAAATATAGATAATAGAATCAAATATTAAACTTCTACAAGTGCAATATCAATATAAGGAACACAAGTGTAGGTTAAATGAGGATTGCTTGGTTTGTTATTTTTTACGTAGTTGTATCTTATCTCTATGCGGGCCTGTACTGTAATTACATATATAAAATGTTTCACATTACATGACGGGAGAGATTTTAATTCAGATAGGAGGAATTAGAAAATGCACCTCATGAGCATTACAAAGTTATGCGGTAGGGATTTCTAAATGGCTCCTTCCAACTATTCATTTACAAATTCCCCTATCATGTCTTTTGTAATGCATTTCTAATTCCTCCTACCAAACATTTTGTGATCCATTTCTTCTTCATTTTGCCTAAATGCCTTGGAATTTGGAAGACCCTCACCCATTTCCCAAACTATTCCTTATATTTTGTTCTACTGGTTGTTCACAGCTTTGTCTACTAAGATTAGCATAGGTCAATGGTTCAATCCCTTCCAGTGTAACCACAAAAGACAAAGAAAGAAGGATCACAATACAAAAATTCCAGTACCAAAATTATATTACCTGTGAACCACATTACGATCATGAAGATATGTCAACCCGCTTAAAATCTGCCTTGTAAACCCAGAGACTTGAGAATCCCTCAAGAGATACTTCTGATATAGATTTGCAAGTGAGCCTTTTGTTACAAGCTCAAGGAAGATATAGAGCTTAGTTTCATCCTGTAATAATATTACAACGAACAATTAGTGTACAAATCAGGAGAGTTCAATAAATATATTAAATTACATTGAAATATAGCAAGCTACTTTATCTTATGATTACAGTTTGAGTAGTTGCATTGGTGAAGCATTTCTTTAACTGATCGTTTATGGTTCTACAAATACATGTACATACATCCACACATACACACATACAAGTACAAATACCTATGCACTAACTGTAACAACAAGATCAAATGCAAAAGGAAAAGATAAATCTCCCCCAATAAGTAGAAAGTTGTACTTCTAATAAACTGGCAGGAGCCAAAGAAATGCAAACCAAGAAAGAAAGAAGCACACCTTGTCTGTGCCCAGATATTGAACTATGTTGTCATGTTCAAACTGACTTAAAAGAGAAATCTCCTGTACAATAAGAATCGTATTAGAAGAAAGAATGTTAAGGAATCCAGAAAACACAATAGCATCTACTGAGTAAGAAAACACAATCAGAATAAGACTGTTTCTTTCGACCTGTTCAAGTTGGATAACACTCTGCTTCCCCTGGCTCCCTTGATCCAGTAAAGAAACCTCCTTTACAGCGAAAAAGAATCCATCACTGCAAAAGAACATTTGCAGCATGAAATAAACAGAGGGAGTGAGATCAACATGTTGATTTTGTTGAACAGAATAGCCCCAGTTTAATGCAATCCCAACTTCACCTTCTCCATCCTTTTCTCTAACTTTACAACTTCTTGCTAAGAAAAATTCTAAACGCTTTGAGTGGAAATGCCTAAAGTAGAATTGAATGCTTACACTATGAAAAATAAAACTTGGAAATGGTAGGGATAAAGTTTTTCAGGACTACCTCAAAGTTTTATGGGTACATTATGCAAAAGATTAAAAAGAAACAAGTGCTTAAATGGATAGCAGCACAAGAAACTATAAAATTAGAAATGAGAATCGTATAACCATGAACAGCAGTCCCCCTTGTTATAAAAGTGGTGGTAGTCTTGGTGTCCTATGTTTCTATTCGTTAGCACTAAGTTCTTCAACGAATTCCCAGTCTCCTACCGAAGTATAGTTATTTCTTGTTCTATTTTGTCCCAAATTCAAAGTAACTTATTAGAGTTTGCAAATCAGTAGAGTAATGTCTTTAAAGTAAGACGCAATGGACCAAATATAAAATTCACAAGTCGTGTTCAGATTGGGTTTAATTCAAACATAGCGGTAATCACCAACAACAAGACAGGAACAAAATTAGCCTTCATACACATTTTGGATATATGGACGTGGAAGATGATCGCTTACTCAGTAAAGCCTTCATACACCGTCCCATAAGAACCACTTCCCAAAAGCTGACCTTTTTGCCACGATGACGAAAGACTCCGCCTGAATTTCCCATTCGGCGAAAAAATACTATGGATTGGCTCGGGGTTCACTCTTACAATGCCAACAAAACCAACTTTGTCATCTGCATTTTGATCATCATTATAGTCATTGGATGGAGATGAGTTGGATGACAAACACTCGTCAATTGCTTCGTTTACCGATTCCCTCTCGCCATTTGCTTCATTTGCAAGCTCCTCTTCATCCGAATAGCTCACATGGCCAACGCGATTCAGCGAATTTACACCAATGTGGTCCTCCCGAGGCGAAAAAGATTTCAATACAACCGGAGGCGGGCGGAGACCCTTAATTCCTCCACCAGCACCGCCATTTCTCCCATTTCCCCCAAATTCTGCCAAACTCAAAGCCTTGATTTCACTGTCGAGCCGCATAACCCTAGCTTCGGACTTCTTCTCCAAAACGTCAACGTTTGCTCTGTCGCGTAACTGAGGATGATGATTCTGATCGTGGAGGCGAGAGCGAGGGGTGACGTTGGAGGAAATGCGGGCCCGCTGGGCTTCCCAAGCGGCGACTGGGATGGCGAAGTCTTCGGGGCCGGAAAGTCCGAGGCTGCGGCAGATGAGGTCGAATTCACCGTCAATGCCTCTGACGCGGAAACTGGTTTGGTGGTCGGAGAGAAGGGATTGACGGCCGCGCAAGGAGGATGAGGAAGGGGAGAGGGTAGAGGCGTCGTAGTCGAAGTTCTTAATGGCGTTTTGGCGGTCGAGTTTGGGTTTCGGACGTTTAAATTGCTTAGCGACGTCCATGATTTGCTGCTGCTGCTTCTTCAAGCACTACTAGTATGGTATGCTATGCAGTATGAGAGTATCAAGTTTGAAGGTTGGAGGATTGGAAGTTTGTGGTGGACGCCATTGACGTTTGCTTTGTCTTCTAGCTTCTGCTCTTAACTGGCGCTGTAACGCGGTTCTGCTATATTTCTATTTCAATTTCAATTTCAACTGGGGAAAGAGACGAGAGATAAAGAGCTGAAACGCTGACACTTGGCGGCACCTTGGAGGCCTATAGTTGTGGAGAATAACTTGCACAAAACTTGTTCACCGGCACGTGGCTTCCTGTATCCATTAATTCATTGCCAAAGTTTTAAAAGACGCTAGAGGCTAGTCAGGCGGCGGACTGAGGTTTAGCGGTTTGGCGGGGTCTGGGCAGGTATCTAGGCGGATTTAGATAAATTCATTATATTTCGTGTAAATAAATGTTTGTTTTTACTTAAAATATATATAGTTTCATAATAAACTATAAAATAGAATAACATATATATATATATATATTATGAAGTATTGGAACATAATGAAAACATAAGAAACAAGCATATAATATGTGTTCATTTAAGTATTCAACAAGTCTCTTACAATTTATTAAAAAAATGAAATGCAAAATGAAAGTTATCTATTTTCTGTCTAAGTGAGTCGCAATTTAGGCGGGCTAGGAGGGTGCCTTGGTGGTCTAGGCACCATTTCTTAATTTTCAAATGCTTAGGCATTAATTGGGGCAATGGCCAGCAGCCTAGCGTCGATTTTTAGAACAGTGTTCATTGCAGTGTAAGTTTTTCTTCACATGACAATAAATTATTTGATTGGGACCCCAGGTGGAGGTGAACATGTTTCATATAAGTTGCTCTCCTAATTGTGGTGCTAAGCTATGTCAACTTCTCCCTTAAGATGGAGCGTATAGTGAGGACTAGATACGCTAAATTGCCTAAAATCTCATTCAGTACTTCAGACTGTAATGACTATTTGTGTCAGATAAACTAACATGTGTGTTGGATAGTATTGACTATTTAAACATGCAATCGACTATTTTGTACCATGTTTACTATTGTATCTGACAACAGGACTTTAGACTACTTTTATTTTTTATAAAAAAAAAATAACATTCGTATTATCTATACTATCTATTCACAATACACTCGTTGTCAACCAAACGATGATAAAAAAATGATTAGATCCTCTATTCATAATTCAATTAACATAAGAGCTTAGCTCATTAAGGCTAAGGAGAAGTTCCTTCTCAAAATACTTTGTGGCCTATTCACAAAACTTAAGTGCTTACGATCAGAACAGTTCATTATAAATCACTCTGTAATAGTCATCTCTGCAAAAAAATTAACTCAAACTAAGATCGTTTGATCAATCAGTTGTAATAAAAAGATAAACCGTTCGTAAGGCTTTTACTGAATCCGTTTATCTGTTTTTATACAGTTCAAAAACTAAACGATCTTCATTCAATTGATATTTTTTTAGATATGATCTTTTATAGTCATATATAATATGAACACTTTCGATTATAAATACGAAGTTCTGTAAATAAGACACGAGATATTTTAAGGAGAAGTATCTCCTCAATCCTTGAGGAGCCAATATTACCTAAATAAAGAAAAAAAGAACAGAACAGAATTTTGAGATCAAATGTTTCGACTGTGATTTTCTCTTGTTTATGCAACTTAGTTTCCTGATTCTCTTTTGATATTATCTAAAAAGAAGAAGAAGAAAAAAAAAGTCTGAAAATCACTTTTCTTAGTACAAACGTAACAAAAATTAAAAAATAAAAATCTTGTCTAGATTTCCTTTCATGTCTGGAATTGTGAGAGAGATTTTTTTTTTCAAAGTACTCGGCATTTAAGTCGGTGCTCTACGTGTCACAATATAAGCACACGAATGTTTTGAGATTGTAGAGGGAGCATCCCTAAGATTGCTCACAAAATTCACTTATTATCTATACAATTTCTTTTTCTTTTTTTAGTCGAGCGATAAGAGTTAGTAAGTCAGATGTTAAATTAGTCACCAACGGAGTTCGAACTCACGCCATCATGGAAGGGCACGCCACATTTTCACCACCGTGGTAAAAGACCACTTGCATCTATACTATTTCTTAGCATACTAAGATTTGCATGCATTTACATGTCGAATGAACGCCTTACCCTCGACACTCTCCCTCTTCATTTCTCAATTCTGTTTCAATCAACCTTATGACACCACCAAAACTAAGGACGTTTTCCTAACAACAAATTTTTGTTTATGTAGCTTTTCCTTCTTTTGGGACCAGTTTTCAACTCACAGTGAGATTTTAAAATCAAAGGCAGCAACATAACACCAAGAGACTGCATATTCGGTAACCATAGAAAGAACAAAAACAAGTCAACAAATGAAAAAAAAAAAAAACGACGAGTATACGTTTCCAATCTAGTAACCTGTTGATCTTATAATGGGTTATAACCTGTGACTTCCTTCTTCTACAACAGATGCCTCGCCTCGGTAGATCTCACACGACATTTCTACTCCCTGGGAAAACAAATATTTGAGAAATGAATCAGTTAACAAGCAGAATAAACTTCACGCTATCAAAGAAAATATGCCTTCTAACAGTTGAAATGTACAATGCTGAATTATACACCGTCTAGATAGTTAACTGCTGTCAAATCACGATTGAGAAATTAACATCTCTGTTTAGATCAATCAACCAATGAAAAGTCTAATAGAAAACGCAAACAAATTATCAATACTACTTGTACAAACCATGCTGCCACAGCACTAGCCGTTCACATAAGTGATCTAAGGTGAAGGGTATTATATTCTTTTGACGGTTATCCTTATTCATAAGAACTTCAGATGGTTATCCTATGTTTAAAGAAAACTGAAATGATCATAGCATGTTCCCTGGTATAGCTTTAAGCCTTTAAGGAAGCAGAGCGGCATTACTGGCTTATGAAAATAAATCTATTTTAACTCCAAGATGAGATTGCTCACAATCACAACTAAGTGAAGGCTCCTGCCAATATGCGGTATAGGGAAGCAAGATGTACACAGACACCCCTATTCCCCGAGAGGCTGTCTCTGCGAAATCAGGTCATTGGTGCAAGCCATACCATTCCACAAAGTCTCAACTTCAGATTGCTCACAAGTTCACCTTCAAAATCTTTTTCCTGACTGCATATTTCCCAGAAAGCACCCTTGAATGCCATCTTGTGGGATATGTAGTACACATTTTATTAGATCATAAAATAATGACTGGTTGTTGGCAGGTACCATCATCCCCGATATACTCACAACTAGGCAATCAATCTAGCATGTCCCAGTTCTACAAAAGGGGCACCATTATAAAAAGGTAACAGAGGAACTGACTTAAGACCAAGTAAATGATGTCTCTCTTGTGGAAATAGAGGTCTTATTCACGTAAAAGCCAATAACTAAGTTCCAAACTTCAAAAAGGTAACCACTGAGATGAGCCAAGACAAGACTGATGCACATTAAAATTTCCATAGTACCAGTCGTGATTTTGATCAAAACAGGATTCTAGTATGTTTGTATTCAGAAAGGCAACTCCGAAACACCTAATAAATTGCATTCTTCGTCTTTACAGTACATAAACAAAATAAAAAAATATATATATATTGGAATTTCCCATTTTTGCAACTTAAGGTAAACAGAATCTCACCATTCATAAGGGTTGTGCATTAAATAGCATTCAGATAATCTGAAAATCATGACTCATAACACTCTGCTAGACACCTGACTCCAAAATTGCTCTATCAGAAATCTCGTTGATTTGACACAAGAAGGTTGATAACATAAGAGGCACAATTTGGATGCAGCCTTAATGTGAAAAAATGAGCCACTGGAGGTAATTGGCCCCACAATAACGTTAAATAAAAAACTACGACAACTGCTAGACATTCGCCTAGTGTTGTAGAGATATATATACCAATTCGAAGCATCCTCCATGCCCAAATTTTTTAATCAAACCAATACAAGGTACTAAGCTTAACCAAGCACGCGGGACAACACCGAGTAATTGGCCTAGTAGCTTAGGTGCGGTTCATCCAAGTAAGGAAAACAAGCTCCAGCATTCTGCCAAGCTTAAGCGTAGTTCCTACGAACCTAAGTTTGTTAAACTATCAATACCCACTAGATTACATAGCAAAATGAAAATATTTCTTAATATCTTTCCATATTTGCACAAACTAGCAATCATATTCAGATCATTTACGGAGAGGGAAATGGGCAAGGATCATACCACTTGATGAGCCAGCCAAACAGAAAATGCTGCATAATTGGAACCTTCCCCAACACCTCAGCCTTATACATCTTAAGCAACCCACTATTCACTTTGTTCCAATTAGGCACTCCGCTGATATCATCCAACAACGGTGAGTGCTCCGAAAATGGACCCTTCTTCACCTTCTTCACAAACTTAACGCACGAAAGATACAAATACTCTTTCGAAAAATTCTCCACGATATCATCATTGTGAATTGACTTAGGCTTCATATACTTATGCCCGATCAACTGCGACGCCCCGAAAATAAACGGCAGGAAATGGTAGTCGTCGAGGCCCCAAACGCCGTGAGACCCCGCCGGCTCCAAGCAATACACCAACTGCAGCTTCCTCATCAAGTCCAAGTACTTGACAAAAACTCGAGCCACGACAGCCGGATAATCTTCTTCTTTAATCACCCCCATTCTCGCCAGACAGTAGAGCCAAGCAGCGAAGTTGGTCTCATGCCCAGTACCATAATCGATTCGACTCGGGTTCCCGAAGCTATCGGTGAAATACGGGACGATCTCGATCGTAGAAGGGTGGAGATGCTCAGGGAGGAACTGCAGCATGAGGGAGTGGCTGGTTTCGGACAACCGCTCGTGCCAGGAGCGGAATGAAACGTTGCCATATCGGGCGGCTTGCTGGGTGGGTGGGATTTCGTCGACCCATTGAATTAGGGTTTCGAGAATGGAGACGATGGTGTTGACGACGTCTGATTGGTGACAAGGGTCGGAGATTTTCTTGGCGCGGATGGACTCGGAGAGGGCGGCGATGAATCCGACGAAGTGTTTGCCGGAGAAGGAGTCGTGGAAGCGGCGGAGATCGTCGGGGGACTGGATGACTTTGGAGGGGGATTGGAAGTGGTAGGGAGGGGAGATTTGGGGGACAGAGAGGGACTGTGGGACAGGGGCGAGGATGATGGCCTGTTGGGAGTTAGGGTTTGGAGGGAAGTTGATGGCGGGAGCTCGGATTGGGCGGTAGTTTGGGGGAGGGGAGATGTCGGAGAAGGAGGGTGGGGGAGCGGCCATGGGGGTTGGGGCTCCGCATTTGCAGCAGGTTGGGGTGGAAATGGAGGTGGCAGTGGCGGTGGAAGATGGTGGAGATTCTAGGGACTTGGAGTGATGGTGGTGGTGGTCCGATTTGCAGGAAGTGGGTTGGGGTTCCATTTTTGGAGGAAGTGGAGGGAGGAAAGGTGGCAAACTCAAAACCGGGAAGAGCGGACGCTTTTACGCAAAATCTCTTGTGCGCTGCGTTTTAATACAGTTTGGATCAAATACGGCGGCTGAGATTAGATTGATACAAAAGAAGTTGCACGTTGAAACGTAACGTAACACCAAAAGCGGCCGACCATACCCAACATCAAATTTCAAAACAAGAAAATAAAGATACATTATAAAACAAAGTTAGAGTATCACCTCCGTGATTATATCAACCACCACCATCACCCTCGCAACCATAGACACCAGCACCTCCACGGTCTCACTATCGTAGTTGGCACCACCGCCACAGTCTCACCCTGACTACACCACCTGCACCTCGTCGCCACCACCACCTCCACCGTTTCACTGTTGCGGCCACCTTCATCACCACCACCACGTCCCACCACATTATTTCTCCACCCCATTACCCTGATCATGGCCACTACCACCCTTCACTATTACTCCACTCCAACCACCATTGCTAGCAACACCACTCTTGTTTCTACCACCATCACTACCACCAACGGCACCATTACTACCAACACACAAGTTTACGTTTTTATGGCATTATAAATATTGGTACCATATGCGTTTTCAAAGTTTTTATTCTCAAAAGTCATTTTAAGATATTAAACTACTAGGCGCATTTTCAAATTATAAAAATGAAAAATTTTATTTGCCCTTTTCGATTTACACAACAGTTGTTCAAAAATTGTTTTGCATTAAGTTACCGAACAGGCCCTTAATTTCCCCAAAACCCTTGTTTTGCACTGAGTTGCAGATTAAGAAGTTGCCGCAACTTCGAATTTGGATTCAATTCTTGGGTCTGAAGAAATTATATCCAAATTCGATTTCAGTTGCCGCAACTCAGTCACGTACGTTCGATGAGTAGGTTCCGACGAATGAGAGAGATCTGGTCATGGGGAGGGTGCGATGATGGAAAGAGCGTATGACATTGAAAGTCGATATGAGTCCACTGCTTAGTTTTTCTGTTTTTTGAGTTCTGGGTGGCGTTCTACTTGGTGGTGGTGGCATTGTGACTACAAGTAAGAGAGAGAGTCGGGGGGGGGGGGGGGGGGGGGGGGGGGGGGGTGGTAATTCGAAGTTTTTAACTTTATTTATATATTTTTCATTCCGACTAGGGTTTAGCGAGTTTTAGGACCTTGTTTGTTGTTCACTTATTCCAGAATTTGATTATTCAAGTGAAGTTGTAGTGACTAGTGAGCATGTCTGCCCAAACTCCAGACAGAGTTTGAGAAGCCAGTTCTTAAACACGTTAATCAATATTTAAATAATAATTTAATTATTAACAATCATACCTAAGCATCACCATTGATGATGACCAAGCTCTAATAAGAGACGTTGCTTAGACTATCTCCAACCCTTGGCCTAAAACCTAAAATTTTTAGCCCAGAAAATTTAGGTTTTAACTTAGAAACAGTTTTTTTGCTCCATATTATTAAAAAATAAATTTAGGCTAAAATTTTCTTTTTAAGTAAATTAAAAAAAATTATGTACACTATACTAATTTAATTTTATGAACATTTTAACTAAAAATATTTGAATTCCGATAAATATTGAAAAATTACTAAATTTGAGTGAATTTTGAGTTAAATAATTTTTTAAATTATTTTAGCGGATTTAAATTTGGGCCGTTAGATCACGTGGGTGGGGTCCCGTTGGTGGTGCCCACACCATTTTCTGGGCTATATCCTGGGCTATTCTAGCTTTTAGGTTTTAGGTTCAATTTTAAACTTGCGTTGGGTTGGATTTGGGGGGGGGGGGGGCGGCGTGGTGTTGGTTAGGGGAAGGAATGGAAGGGGAAAAATATGTTATAGGCCAGGGTTGGAGTTCGCCTTATGAGGAGCCTGGTCCTTTTGTCTAATACTCTGATGTTGATGGTGCAATGCACTGCTTGTTTTGGGCTTCTTTTAACATAAGTGGCAGCTTGGATGATCATCATCATGATGGAAACCTAATTGTTCAATTGACCTACGTAACCCTTCTCCCAGAGGTTGCATTGCTTGGTGGCGGCTGACCAGTCACAAGGGCCAATTGTGCGAGCAGGCCAGCAGCCACCAAAGATGCTCCATGTCACAATTGGCTGGTACGCAGTAGATTAATTTTGTAACTACATCTTAGCGTGTGCTTGCGACTCCATATATTCAAAACAAGAGTAACAGAAACGCATTAACCAAGTCAAATGTGACATAGCTTTGGTGTGTATGGGTGCGCCCATGTCTGTTTATGTTAGGTTGTAGTATGATTTCATGTAAGCTAGCAGTGTTTCTATTGACTTGTTCCTAACTGACAGAAAGTATTACACCTTCAAAATCATGACGAAACTATATTTTCGTTTCAATGGACAAAAGAATTCTAAACCGAGGGAAGGGGATGAATCAAATAGATTTGCAAATATATACTAAACAAGACGCAATGATCAAACAGATAACATGGTCCAAAAGAGTTTTTAATCAAGTGTCCTCTTCTCTTCTACGGTGGCAATAATCTCAGCAGCATGTATTAAAAACTCCACATGTGCTTGACAACAAAAAAGCCTTTCTGCATTCACTGTAGTTCATTGTCGAGCAAGGTATCGAAGGATCATCTTCCAAGTCAACTAAATTGTTCGTTACCTATGTTTGAGAGCGGAGTTGTGACCAACCTATTCATATATATAAGAGAAGAAACACCGTAGAATAAAAAATCCTAATTTGGTAACGAACCAAAACCAAACTATATAAAACCAACAATAGGTTGAAGGTAATGCGACCAAAATGAGACATATGCATACCAATGCGACATATTGTCACACATTTCGAATTTCTACAAATGGATATTAATAAAACAAATGCACGTCAACTTGGCCACACAATGTGGCACATCACTTACCCTCTATTTCTTACCCCTACCGCCTTTCGATTTTTCTGGAAGACGAGTGTGGGAGTGGAAATCGTCTTGCTTTGTTACTCTTCCTTAAAGCATTTGATTGGTGGGTTGGGGTGGATAAAGTATTGTTTACCCCAAAATTATTGTTGGGTCTTAGGTTTGGTCTAGTAGGATGATTCACAAAGAAAATAAGAGTTTGAGCCTTTGATTTGGACTAAATGAATAGTACATGGCTCAAATTACAATTTGACTTGTCAAATGCTAAGTCTCGATTTCCCTCTCGACTACCGGGAGCATTGAATGCAAAGCACTTTGCTGTCTTTTGGAGGGAGGATGATATAAATTTAAACAAAACCATCGTTTTGGTTAGGCTTATTTTGATTCACTGCACAAATTTTTTGGATTACTTTCTCATTGGTGCCATTACTTTCTGGAAAGTAATCCTCGGTTGGCTTCAAGTGGAAACATAGGAATCATTGGAGGAAGATGTGAAAGGTATATAAATACAAGTAAAGGACATAGAGAGCAAAAGGTACTCAAATCATTTAGCAAACAATCAAGCATTCAAACCAAAAGCTCTCTGCCTTTATTTGTTTCATATCACTTGAAACCAAGACCTTGAACTTGAGGAAACTCTCCTTTAGACTCTAAGATCTATTAGAATTTTCTTTGCTACCAACTTTTACGTAGTATTGATTTACCAACCTCAAGATAGTTAGTCTCTTTGGTTAATCCTTTAGAAGGAAACATCTTTAACCCAATCTGATGGCCGCATATCCAATTCGATAAGAGTTCTATCTATCGTTCTAAGTTCATATGTGTATGTACTTTCCTTGTTTTTATAATATTCAACAATATTAATATCAATTTCAATTACTTACTGTTTTCGTCGCTTATTGTCTTGACTTGTGCTATAAATGACTAAAGTGGTGTGTTTGAATATAACCAGTTTGTGTCCAACCCATCTTGGTAGTTTCTGTTGTAACATCATGAAACAATTAAAGTCTTTAACATGTGAGGAATTAAAAAGAACCAAACTTGAGTCAAGGTTTGGCACGATCCTTTGATAAAAGGAGTTTTATTTACGTGTGGCTCAAGTATCTCATATACATATAATCTATTCTATAGATAGTGTTTGAACCATTTCAATTTTAGTTTTTAACTTTCAATTTTTAATTAGTTAACTGAAAACTCATTTGATAACTACTTTTAATTTTCAAAAAAATGAAAACTAAAAGCCAAAATTTGAAAACTCAAGAAAGTAAGTTTTCAAATTTTAAAATTACCAAATAATTTTTAAGTTTTCAAAAAAGAAAAAAAGAAAAAAAAACTGAAAAATGAAAACGAAGCCCTTTTACTATTTCAATTGGTGGTCATAATTTTTATTAAGATTTAGTTTTCTGGCCCTAAAGGATATTTTATTTTGGTAATAATTTTTAAAGCAGTTTTTATAGATTTTGTTACCAATGTTCTAAGGCCAAAACCTTTTTTTCGTGGTTCATGTGGTAATACTGTACTTTTAAATTCACCTTCTGATAAAAAAGCTATCAATCGTAACTTTGTGGTGAAGTTCGTAACCAATCATAGTTCAAATTGGATTTCCCTCATTTTTCTGCTATATGTAGGGACAAAAGTGTCATTTTAAGTTCTATTAGTTGCAACAACTAATCATAAACCGCCATAAGGACATGAATTTTTTTTTTTTTTTTTTTATCTTTAAAACTAGAATTAAAAAATGAAACAAGAAAACTATAAGGTTCATTTTATCAGACTGGCTGTCATCGGATATATTCCACTTCCCTATCTCAAGACAGCCAAAAGTCCAAGACCAAGATTAAAAAAAAATAAAAAAATTCATCTTTAGGAGCCAAGTTAATTCCTACATTTTTTTTTTAGTAGAACAGTGATCCCATGTCCAAACAAAGCTATTGACTCTATGAAGGAGTACTATATCTATATATAATTAAAAGGGATTTCAGCCATATTCTTTCTTAGAAACCTAGAATTTCTTCTTTTATACTAAAATCTCTAACTCATGTTATGACATGTGCACTTGGAAACGTAGCAATTCATAAATTCCATACAAATAAAATAGTAATTTAAGAGTTTACCAAAACTAAAACAATTAATAAAATATGTCATAAGGGCCGGCTATCTATCGATTAAAAAAGTCGAAATACAATACTATATACTCCGGAGAACCATAATTTTTTTTTTAAAAAACTTGTTGGCATTGCACGAGTCTCGGTCTTCACTTGACAGTGGTCTTATTGATCATCTCCTCGTTTAGATAGCTGCGGGTCCATATATCGAAGGCCTTACAAAAACTTATTTGACAATTTTAAATCTTGTTTGTGATAGTTAAAATGTACATGCAAGGTGCTTAAGAAACAAGTTTGGAGGAACTTTCCAGCTTGTGCTTTCATTTCTTGAGATATTTGTTAGTGGGGTTCTGGGAAACCTTCAAGTCGGCCCACGTAGGAAGCGGATATTTATGCATGAAACTATCCTGAAATACTTTCTTAACTTTTATTTATTTAAGCTCACGAAATCCACTTATTTATTCAAGGATCGTTTAGTGGGTTGGATGTGATTATATGATTGAATTGTTAGGAACTTATAAGATAAGACCTATAACTCATGTATAAGGATAGGTTAGATACACTCTAATGTGAACTCATAACTCATCACGTCAAGTTCATCTCATATTTTTACACAACAAATAACAGATTGGACTCAAGTTTATTTTAATTGATCACAACCTATATTATTCAGCCTACCAAACGGAGCCTTAAGCACATGACTACTTAGTACAACGGATTTAGATTCTTCTCCACTTATGTGGATGTTTTAGATTTAATTTCCGTAAATATAAATTTGAGGCTAATATTATGGATGTCCCATTTTGTAACTTTCATAAACTGAAGAATTCGATGCTAAATTATTATAGATCAACCATCACCTTCAATGTATGGTAAACTTTAATGCTTACCAAAGGCACGCCATTCTTGTTGATAGAACCAGGTCACAAGAAATACGAAGGAAACTAATTGGCCATTCATAGATAATAAGTGACCGAATAAACACAGCTTCTAGCCACAACTAGTTAGAAACCCTTTCAACTCTATGTTGCGTTTTGTGCTAATAAAACAACATGTACTTGTGCCATACGAAATCTTATTTCGGAGTAGAAAACTTCAACCGAAAATGGAACCTCAGTGCATGGAAACCTAGCTAAGTCAATTAATGTGTGCCTGAAGTCACCAATATGAAAGTGATTTTAAAATGACTGAAAGTGCTTTTGATCTAAATATTTTTGAACTTATCCTTAGTAAAAACATTAGTGAATCATGAAAAAACACTTTTAGTGCTTCCTCAAAGAAATGCATAACTTGTGCTTCTTTCAGAAAGCACTTCCAAACGAGCCGTTACTACTTAGCTAACATCAAACTTCATTTCGATCAAACAATGCAAACTTTCACGTTATATGATATTTTTCAATGAAAATACTTTTTACAAATTACAACAAAGTCATGCCACCACAAATGTGAAATCCGTAACTAAGTAGCATACTCATTATAATCGAATTCATATTAATCGAATTTGAGATTTGCAACCAAGACAGAGATTACTACCACCAAAAGGCTAGGTTTTATCTACCGTCTCTACAATGCATTAATTCTAAAGGTTTTCATCTTTTGCACTGAAGTTGTCCGAGTCTAAAGGGTTTTAACTTTCCCTTAATATAGTGGAAGTATACTGTATAAAATATGCCTGCACGCATCTGAAGAAGGAGATAAGATGGCAACACCGTATACACATCGACGGAGTCAGAATTTGATTGCAATAAGGACGGGGAAATTTTTTAAAAAACTGATTACATGACTTTGATCTATAGTTTTTGCGCATGATGTTTTGAAGGCGTGCATGCATACAAGCTTAATTTTAAGTTCAGCTTATCTTATTTTGTTGGTGTGTTTTATTGGTGCTAATTAAGTCTTCTGTGAGCTTAATAAACATACACTAGAGACTTTACACATGTTATTTATATTGAATACATATTAATACCAAATGCTCAAACTAAACATATATGTTAGACGCGCTTACTTTTATTAGAGAGGCGATACAAATTTAGTATGGAAAATGTAGTAAACATAGTAGTATTACTCAATAGTTAATAAAGACTTCTAATTACCTGGAAGATAAAAAATGTTAACTCTTATGGTAGTGGACCCTACCTCTATTAGATAGATAATACAAATATATAGTGAACGTAACATTATTCCCTAAAAAATATATAAAATGAAACAAACGTCATTCGAATTTTTCGCTGTTAAGTATAATTTAGTTGGTGGAAAAGCAAGTTATTGGAGTCAATGACACCCAATGCACCCACTCTTCCTCCGCTACTGCATATACTATACTCTATACACATACATATATTTAAGTCTCAATAGTTAACGTGGGAGGAAGTGGGATCGGATATGTTAAAATTAAAATAGGAAATCATTGTTTATAAACATGCGAGTCTATCGGGAGAGGTCTTCCAGTTGACAAATTCAAGATCTGATGCCAAGGTTTCTCTTGTTTTAGGATTTCGTCCGCGGTGTGTGTTCCACCGGGAAAGAGGATGCCAGTATTTTTAATTGATTTTTCAACTAAAAAGTATCACTTTGGATCTAGCTTTAATTGCAACTATATAATAGTGGTGCCCGTTTAGGGATCGACCACACCCCTTTACGGATCGATCACGAGTTCTTGATCGTGAATTTTGATAATCCGGCCAACAAGCATATTTTTTTCACGAAAAATTTAGTTTAAGCTATACAGTGATCAGTCATGATAATTTAGTATTAAACTCGTTATGACATCTCAATCTATTTAAATGTGGTACTAAGTGATGGCTAACGAGCATTTTAATATGTTACAGAAAAAGTCTCATGCTAATTTGCATAGCTAAATTCCAATAGTTATAAAATAATTCACTATATATTGTGTTCTTCATAAAAAGATACTTGTAATAAATACATTAGGGCTTTTGCGTAACAAGAAACTTAATTAAAAAACGGCCATCTTTACTTTAAGGAAAATGAACGCTTAATTCATCCTCGTACCTAGGCCTACACACCAACACTCTTCTTTAAGTTGGTGCATCGCCAATGCTATAAAACACTCGAATTAAGATCACCATAGTCAAGACATATGCTAGCTAATTAATCCTCTTATTTAATGAAAGGTAGTGAAATGATGTATCTGATTTCTCCTTGATAATGACGACTTACTTCAACATGCGTAGTTCGATCATGTTGAACCAAATTGTGTTCAATCTCAATGATATCTTTATTATCATGAAAAAAAAACTCATAGGCTCAGCTCTAAACTCCAACTTGGTCATTACATGCTAATTAATCCACAACAATTCACAAATATCCAGCGATATGTTGGAACCCCAGTTTGTCCCACATCGGACAGATAAGGGAGAGAGAAAAGAAGTTTAAATAGAATTACTTTACTCTAACTAACACCAAGGCCTTTTGTATTAAAACCTCACATCTGACGGATTGAGTAGGTGGCCAAGTGGGGACAGTATCGGTGTTGTTGGAGTGGATCCATGGCCCGTCTACCAAAAATTCCACACGATATACACATATACTTTAGCTTATGTGAGCACTTGATCCGAAAACAACATTATGTTTGTTAATCGACCAAGTAACAAGGTTCCCATTAACAAACATGAAGTCACACGAGGTAGAACGCTTACATAAAATCAGCATAGCTTGCATCTATATACCCTCCAACTTCAAGATGTCCATTCTTCTATAATTCTGTTTGGGCCCAAAATAATATCGTTGGGCCGAGTGTTTGTCTGTGCTCGGCCCAAAGCCGTGTCAAAAGTACTATGGGCTGCCTGGTGATTCCGGGTCATTCAGCAGAGATGGTCGAGTCCTATCACAAGGAGTAGTTCAGATGAGAAAAGGGGTCGAGGAAATTCTAGTGTAATCAAGATTCTCGACTGACAATGAATAAAGCCCTAAAAAGGGGTGAATTCAAAGTCCTAGTGGGAGTAGGGTTGTTCGAAGCAAAGTTGGAACGAAACAAGAACTCCCAACCAAGATATGAGTTTAATTCGATCTTAAGAAGGAGTTGGTGCTACAAATACAAGAAATCATGCAACAATTGAGGACCTTCAATTCAACACACAATTGCCATGCGCAAAACCTGTCAAACAACTTGAGATTTTTATTTTCTTTTTCTCGCCGACACACCTTCAGTTTGGATAGACAGCACTGTGGAAGCAACCGACGAACACCTTCAGTTTGGATAAACAGCACCATCAAGACATACATCATCTTTGAATATTTGTCTCTGTATATTCTGGTGTCGATTCGACGTGCTTATATTCTTACGAATATAATCACGGTGATCGAATCGGGCGTCAACGATTTGTGAACTTCACAGAACTAGCAGCCTTGTCTTCAGGCTCTAGAACCCGAAGATTGAGAGTGTTCCTTCCTCGGTCGTAGTCGCGAGGTAAAGAAATCAGCAACTAGCAGCCTTGTCTTCAGGCTCTAGAACTCGAAGATTGAGAGTGTTCCTTCCTCGGTCGTAGTCGCGAGGTAAAGAAATCAGCAACGCGCTCAACGCAACGTCAACAAATTTTACTCCTCGGCCGAACTTGGCAAGCCCCGCATTCAACCGAATGACTTAGTTAGCTTATTAGTTGATCGGCCTGCGTGCCGCATAGGTTTTTGCAATTTTTAGGGTCAACAAATTCACACTGGGTACATGGACGTGTGTCAAATACATGTACGTATGTATACATGTATATATACAAATATACTGATTTTTAGGTATTTTTGGAAAATGAAAGACAAAGCTTGCATGCATGAATGCATAATAATTGAGGTTTTGTAAAAGTTGTATTATGTAGACGCGTGCACGGCCGGAACGGCGTTATTATATAGCAAGCTAGATATTAGGCGGCTGCCTAAGTTCAGGGTAAAAGGCTTTCCAAGTCTATATATATATATATAACTTTATAGGCCTAATATAGTCCAATACTAATATCACTGATCTTGTTCCAACCTAATCACTTATTGTTAAGTGTTAAGTTTTATTACAAAATACTTCTATGCAATTAGAAGTAGAACCATTTAATATAAATTGTTATTTGTTTTATAAAATGACCGATGTGGGACCGCTGCAAGTGCGCTACTTTTGCACAAAGTGCTCTACTATTGCAGCTCATTTAATTTAAGTTTTGTGCTGCAGGCGGATTATGAAAATAAAATAAAATATAGAACACTTGCGTAGGGCGAGCTAACTAAACTAAACTCATATTCTAGCTAGGAGATGGCTTTGCCCTGGAATATTAATATAACAGGCCACTGAGAAGGCCAATTAACCTAATGTTTTTGTTTTGGTTTTAAGGGGAAAAAAATCACGAATTGTTATTCATAAACAGAAAGCTATTTTCTCAGTGATATGTAGCACCGAGTGATATAGAAAATGGATAGATAAGATTAAAAATAGAAGACTTAACAATTGGAAAAAGTAAATTTAATGAATAAAACGCGCGTAGCACAATGTAGCAATGAAGCCGGGCCCTAAGGAAAGAGTATAGTTGAGACTTGCATGGGGAAGGTTTGAGTCGGCATTGCACCTTGATGAGCGCCTATCGCGTTCGCGCCTATCCATTTTTATATGCGTGGCGTGGTGTGTCCAAGTCGGTCGTAGTATTAAAATGTAAATGCAATTCTTCTAGTCTTTGATTAATATATGCAAGTTAATTAAGGGCCCAATTAAAGTCAAAGCTTAGATGCGTCCTTGTTTGCCTAATCATAAGTCTTTGAGATGGGATAATTGACTTCGGTACCTAAAAAGCAGCATTAAAATAGAAGTAATGTTATTCATATCATATTTCTATATTATCCTAGGTGGCATCTGATGTGGACAACCATATCATTTGAAAAATTTGCAAAACCCAAGAAAATGAAGGAGAAAGACTTTTCGTATACCATAATCATCATTTAATTTACTAATTTTTCTTAATTATTAGTTTATTAAATAATGAACCAAATTCAAAAATCTGATTAATTCAAGGCTGTCCACGTCACATGCCACCTAAGGTGGTATGAAAATGTGATGCAAAACATAGTATGAATAACATTACTCTTAAAATAGAGAGAGAAATATATAGAAAGATAGAGAGAGAGAGAGAGAGAGAGGGGAAGAGATTCTGCAACTTTGTCTTACTTCAATGGAGACGAGAGAGCAGGAGAAAGACTTGGATATTGATCTCTCACTCCAAATTGATGCTAAAGAAGAAAAACGAGAAGAAGGCGTAGACGACGAGGAAGATGAAGATGATCATCGCGTCGACGATGGTGTTGAAGAAGCAGGAGCAGAAGAAAAAGAGGGTGAGCTAGAACCAAGAGTGCAGAATAACAAGCTAAAAACAGCGGAAGCCGGTGCCGGTGAAGAGGAAGACCATGATGCCTCAGTAGTCGAAACATCGTTGCAGGAGAATAATATGAAGACGGATCAGGAGGTACCAGTAGAGAAGTTTTGTAGATTTTTATTTTTTGGTAAATTAGAAGTTTTGTAGTTTGATTATAAATAGGTGTTTCTGATAATATATATTCCAATTAATTAACTAATTAAATTACAATCTTAATTACATGTAATGTTTTACTAGTTAAGCGTTTTACAAATGGAGATGAGCCGTATGAAAGAAGAAAACAAGGCTTTGAGGAAGGTCGTGGAGCAAACGATGAAGGATTATTACGATCTTCAAATGAAATTTACAGTTATCCACCAAAGTAACCAAAACAAGGTACTTAATTAGCTTAATCCATTTTAATTTTGTTATTAATTGGATGATCATAATTACAATTATTTTTTTAATTGCTCGAGTTGTATGTCTTGTATTTCCACAATAATATTGTTAATTTTCATGTATTTCATTGATTAATTTAGGATCCTCAAACCTTTCTCTCACTTGATGGTAACGATCCCAATGCAACTCGAGGACCCAAGATGAGTTCCAAGATGTTAGATATCAGCCATAGATCTCCAGTACCGTCACCAAAACGTGATGAAGTTACCGATGAAGAGAGTCAACTAGGGTTGTCACTGAGGTTACAAACCAACTCTGCTACTACTGCCAATCAATTAAGGGGAAGAGAAGAAGAAGATGATGATAAAGAAGAGATCAATAACAAGGAAGGATTGACGAGAACTGGTGGTCTTACATCATCATCAGTGCAACTGCAAAACAAGTTACAGCGGACCGAATTGGCCGGAATTACGAGCCATGGTGCCCCCCATCCCAATCGGAAAGCTAGGGTTTCGGTTAGGGCAAGATGTGAATATGCCACGGTGAGTAATTCGTTCCATTTGCAAGCACTAGTTAGTTTCTTAACAACTCATATATACATATACATATATGTACGTAGGGTTTAAATTCGTGCATACAGCATGGCAAGTAAGAGTAAATATTAACCACCTATATCGTTTAATAAGCTATATATCTCAGATGAATGATGGGTGCCAATGGAGGAAATATGGGCAGAAAATTTCGAAAGGAAACCCTTGCCCACGGGCCTATTATCGTTGCACAGTAGCCGTGGGATGCCCAGTCAGAAAACAGGTATTCTTTTTTAATGTGTTGACCTAATTACATTACAAAAATATCGTTCCATTAAAGAGTATACCTTTTGTTTGTTTTTAAAGGGTGGTGTAAACTAACCACCACCCCACACACACACACATATATATTACAAAAAATAGGTACACTTTTTTAATGCGTCGACGTAATTATATTACAAAACATCGTTCGATTAAAGTTCAATTTCTTTTGTTAATTTTTCTTTGGAAACTGTTATTTAAACTTCAAGTTTTTCAGTTGTACTTTATTTTTATAAATGTTTTGGATGGTATAATTGTAGGTTCAAAGATGCCAAGAGGACATGTCCATACTTATAACAACTTATGAAGGAACACACAACCATCCTCTTCCAGTGGGTGCAACAGCCATGGCTTCAACAGCTTCTGCAGCAGCTTCCCGCATGTTACTAGATTCAAGTAACCATCATTTAGTAGATGGCACACCCTCTAAGTACACCCCAGCATCCCTCCCGTACTACAATAGTAATACCCCTCCTAATATGTTGAACCTGAACCCTTCATCTCATTCCTCGTCAAACTATCGAATCATCAATCCTCACGACCCTTCCAAAGGACTTGTTCTTGACCTCACAAACAACTTTTATGATACTACTACATCCCAACCCCAAAATATTCCCATGGCCATGGGTAGCTCCTCATCATCTGCACCACCAGGTTTTGGTAGTAATTGGATGATGAGCAATATTAGCAGCAGATCTGCAAACTATCATACCAGTAATAGTCTCACCAACCGTCTTTTGGCTAACGGCAGTAGATCATCCGGCATGGTACTAGCGGACGATCAGAAAGGTAACTGGAGATCAGGGGAAGAAAATATGTCGTTGTTGGCTGAAAATGTAAGTGCCATTGCTTCAGATCCTAAATTTAGGGTTGCTGTTGCAGCTGCTATCACATCCCTCATTAATACAGATAACCATGCAACAACTAGTCATCCTGCGCTGACTGCTTTTGCCCCAAGAGATCATGAAGACAACAATGGTAGCGCATCTACTAGCAACAATTGGGCCGTTGATCAACAATCCCTCTCATCCAATGGCAAGCTCATTCGCAAAAACACCTTAGAATAATTATCTTCTTAATGTTTTCTCCCCTTTTTTTTTTCTTCTTTTAAATAGTGTATGTAAGATTTCTTAATTAATAATCCATTTGTGCAAAAAGAAAATATAGTATCACATAAACTATATATGTACCATTATCTTTCTACATTTGCTTCCATTCACTTGGTTATACTATGTAATGAATTTTTGTGAATGCAATTATTCTCATCATATTATTTTTCTAATTGTAGTTTTTAATTAATTATGTTGCGTGACATCAGCTGACTAATTTTTTTTTTCACTAATGATTACAAAATAATTTTGTATTTATGAAAATAGATAAACCTGTTAAAGGTTTGGGAATTCATTACATGGGGAGTATGGTTAGGCCCAAGATCTACTATCCTCTAAAATGGTGTCTACTCTATGTCTCTTCTTTTATTTTTTGACATGTTAATCTCAACTTAAATTAGAGTTAAGTGGTATAACACATTACATGTGTCAAAAAAAATAGAAGAAACACCATTAGGGGACAACAGACCCACTGCCGTATGGTTATTGGGAATGCTTGATGGTTAACTAGTTGGTTACGAGCATGGACCGTTTTCGAAGTTCTGGGAATGAAAATGCACATCCGTCCTTGATCCAAATTGTTGTCATTCGCATCATTGTCCATTTATCTTCTTAAAATGAACTTTTTTTGGAAGGGGACATTGCCAACCATGTAGTGAAGTTCTCTATGTACGTATGCCAATTTTATTGAAGGGGAGAACTTACACTACATGTTCTGGTATAACATGCCAATAATCTATGAGGCGAGCACAAGACTAAAAGCCAGGGATGAAGGAACCTTCTTGGATATGTGTCAGCGTGTTGACATGTTATGAAGGGAGTGAGTAGGATTTTCTTCTCTTCAAAGTCTCGTTTCCTTCAGTCTCCGTTTATTTGAATGGTTATGATTAAGTTACGTCAGCATCTAGTGTTGACTTCTTTATAGAGATAGAAAGAAAAAGAGGAAAGTGATAGAGAAAGGGACTGGAGGGGAAGAGATTTGGAGGGGAAATAAGCATGCTCCTTTAGGAAGATGTTTTTGCAATCGTCCTACTATTAGATACTCCATGCACATACAGACAAAAACTCATATTGACAGTGTTATCACGACCTTAATAATGGCGATAGTATGATGTGTAACATTGTCGTTTTTAGCATTAATAACATAAATTCTTATTTAAATTGACTAGTTAATAACACAACCAAGTATTATAACATATTGAAAACATGAGAAACAAGTATATAATGAGTGTTCATTCAAATAAGCAACAAGTCTTTTATAATTTATTGAAAAAATCAAATGTAAAATGAAATTTTTTCTGTCAATGTGAGAGTCACGACCTAAGCGAGTGCTATAGGAGGGTCTAGGTGCCATTTCTTAATTTTCAAACACACAAAGATTAATCGGGGCAGTGACCACCCGTGTAGCACCTAGTCGAAGATTTTAAAAATACAACATGTTAGAACTTAATCATCAAGTTAATATATAAAATCCCCTTAAAATTAAAAGGCATACTCATTAGGAGGGATCGCGTGCTCGAATGAGGATCCTCTCTGGATCCTCTTTGTGAGAATCCTAGGGATCCTCAAATCGTGTATGTTCATCGTACATCGTGCGACCATAAATTATTTTAAATACTTTATTTGAAATTAAATATGAATGAACCTGACGAAAAATGACTGCACGATATACGATGAACGGACACGATTTGAGGATCCCTATGATCCTCATAAAGAGGATTCGGAAGGGATCCTCTTGGCCCGTGCTCGGGCTAGTCCACCATGTACTTTAACAATGTCTTCTTGGAATGAGTTCTAACTTCAATGTTTTCCTTTGTCTCAAAGTTCGAAGTGTTAACTACGTTTAGCAAGTTGCCCCTATGATTTTCCCCTCTCACTAAGGCGATATTTTGTAAATAAAATAGATACCTCTATGTACCAGAATATACAAGCCTCAAATGATGAATCATTTGAGTGAACCATTATGGGATGGTCTAGTGGTTAGGAACAAATTTCTGGTCCGTATTTCGTATGGTACATTTTGAGTTCGATTTTTGGTACTGGTGAATCACACGATGGTCGGTAGAGGAGGCTAAAAGGTCTATAGAAGTCTTTTCGGCATCCGAAAGAGTAAACTGACATAACGAAACCACCAACTGATTCCCTTTTAACGAAGAATCATTTGCATGAGCAAAGTGATTGAGCCATTAAGGTCCGGTGACACATTATATGATATGTCTAAACATTCATTTAAAAAAAGAAAAACTAATGAAAAGAGCTTCAAAACTTTGAATTTTAAATATAAGGACAAAATAAAGGGTAAAGTGAATAGTACCAGGATTGACTTTTTAGTGTAAAAATGTGGTTTTTCATTAAAATGAACAGTACCGGGAGTTTTTCATTAAAGTTCCCCTTAAAAAAATCATATGAAATTGTTGAATTCTATTTAAGTTGTAAAACGCAAGAATCAAGTGGGCCTGCTTCCCAACGACACGCTCTTAAATAGCGTACAGTTGCAACTCGTGTTCTGATTACGTTCAAGTGGACGTCACGACAATCCTTTTTTTTTTTTTTTGCTGAAAAGACTGATAGAGACATTTCAACATTTTTCTAGCTATCGTCGTGTGATTCATCAGAGCCAAAAATCGAACTCAAGACGTGTCGTATGGAATACAGACTTAAGATTCGTCCCAAGGCATTGAGCCACTAGCTAGTTGTTTAAGTAGATATCTTACTTTTATTCTTCTATTAATAGGGAAAACACGAGTCTTTTCTCATATGTCGAGAAATTACTTCCCTGAACACAAGGTGAATTTACACCTCAAGCGTTGGTAAATTATACAAATCCACCTCAACTATGAGTTGCATAACAATCTCATACCTTATCTTATGAATTTGTTGCAATGACATACCTCCATCAACTTTTCTGTTAATTTTTCTGTTAAATGCTGATATGGCATGATTGGGGCCTACTATTTCGCTAATTGGAATAAAAAAAAATAATGAATTAATAAACAATTATTTGTTATTTATTTAACAATTAATATTAATTATAAACAAATAATTTTGTGGGCCCCTTATTCCAATCTCTTTCTCCCTCAAACTCTTTTGTTCTCTCCCAATGCACCCCATGAAATGGCCACCCGCCAGCCGAAAAAATTTATACTCTGTTCAACTTCAAATCTCTACCAAAACACACGAAATTTTTCTCAAAGAGAAGATCACATAACAAGGTATAGAAATATACCCTTTTTAGGCCAAGTTGTTGCTAGATAATGGCCCGAGAACAGCCTGAGCTTGTCAGCCCGAAACTGAGTTGATGGTTTCTCGTGAAATCGAGGAAGATTCTAGCCTCCCATGCTAGAATTTGAACCTCAGGATGAAGGGGAAGTGATCTGCGATCCTAGTCTCGTCCAATCTGATGAGGAATTGACAGATTTTCATAGGAAAACCGCGAGGTTGTGGTGGAGTCCATCTATGTTGTTGTACATAGAAAGATGAGAGGTTAGAGAAACGGTGAGTTGAGCGTTGAGGGAGAAAAGAAGAGGGAATGACATGGTTGTGGTGGTGGTCTGGTGGTGACCGTTCTCAACACAGAGAAGAAAAGACGGTGAGTGTTGGGAGAGAAGGGAGAGTTCGAGGGAGAAAGAGAAAGATTGGGATGAGGGGCCCACAAAATTATTTGTTTATAACCAAATATTGATTGTTTATAACCAAAGAGAAAGAGTGGGCTTTGCTCGTGCTACGTCAGCATTTAATAGAAAAATTAACAGAAAAGTTGACAGAGGTATGACATTGTAACAAATTCATAAGATGATGTACGATATTACAATGTTTAAAACATGAGGTATGAGATTGTTATGCGACTCATAATTGAAGTGATTTTGTGTAATTTACCTAATATTCTAAAAACAACTTATCAACTTTCTTTAACATACAAGCATAAAACAAGCACAAAAATCTTCATGAAGTAACAATCATTTTCCCAATTTTTAGACATAAGTTACCAGAAAATCTCTCGGAAAATAAAAGCAATCACATATATTAGGTAGTATTCCACAACAATGGATGTGTATATTTCATTTTTAACTACAATTGCTAGCTGTAAACAAGTAAAGTACAACTATAGCATGATCAAGGTAAATTACACCTTATAGAAACTTAAGTTTTGCTTATTAATCTTATAGCATGAAGGCAAGTTTTGGGTTCGGTTTCTAGCACTGAATTACACGATGGTGGACTCTGTGAGACTTACCGACCCCTAAAGGGTGGACTGCCATAGTGAAGCCACTAGCTGGTCCTTTTTTAAAAAAAAAAGAAAATAAATATTTTCAAAATGATGTATAATCTTTGCTCTTCATTCCACAATCCTTATTGTTCAAATTTATTTACATCATTATTTTTTTTTTATGACTTGCGTCGTTGAGTTAATGGTGTTTCGTTGTCCTTGGACGAGGTTACATTGGTGACTTGATATGAGGCAGAACATCTCGGCCTTATAGCTTGTTGGTCGGTTATTGAATCGGGTGTGTTAGACCTGGTTTGGTACTGAGGTGATTCTGAAAAAAGCTGCTATCAAAAAAAGCTGGGAGCTGTTTTTGTGTTTGGTAAACACTCAGCTTCAGCTTTTTTTCACAGTTTTGAATGAAAAAAAGCCAAAAACAAGAAGCTGCAAAACCTAGCTTTGAAAAACCGGCTTTTTTTCGCATCTGTTTTACATAAAAGTTTACCAAACACTTTAATACTGCTTTTTTTTTTCAAAAGCACTTTTACAAAAAAGTTTACCAAACACTCTGCTGCTTTATTTCACAGCTGCTTATTCTCACAGCACAGCAGAAGTAGCTTTTTTTCAAAGCACAGCAATACCAAACCAGCCCTTAGTTAGGTGATTGTGGAAGTCACTGAAGACAAACTTGAGTTTCATAATAAAGTACAACATATAAAGAAGTACATATAAGTAATCACTCTCTAGACCATTTCCAATTCAAACCAAAAGAAAATTCAGAGAGAAGAAATCACAAATCTTCCTAAACCCTAACCCGCACTTTTCAAAAGCTTTTTCTGGATACAACCTTTTTTCTAGTGGTTTATTTGCTTTTATTTTAATTTTACAATTTGTTGTTATAATTGGAAGAAATTATGTTGTGGGTTTGTAAACAGTAGTATTCTAAAAAGCGCTAAACGCCTGGTCATCAACCTAATTAATCTTTAGGCGTTTGGAAAATAAGAAAAGATGGCCGCCCAGCCCGACAAGACGGTCTAGGCGAGCTCGGTGGTTTTGTGATTTTTTTGCTTTATTTATTTTTATTTAAGAATATAGCTTTGATCGTAACTCTCGCTTAGACATAAATAGATAACTTCCATTTTGTATTTTATTTTTTCAATAATTACAAGAGACTTGTTGGATACTTGGAGGAACACTTATTATATGCTTTATCCCATGTTCTCAATATATTCTAGTACTTTATAATTTAAGGGTAATACTAGGAAGACTAAATTTGTAGACTAAATTTGCAAACTAAATGATGTGCCATTAATATAAATGAGCACGTTTATCAACGCTTAAGTAATAATTCATCATCAATTTCCATATCATTTAGGGGGTGTAGTCAAATTAGGACTTGGTTGGATTTTAATAGACTTTAAAATCTGGGTGTAGTCGATTAGAGTTTTAAAAGAGGATTTTAAAAGATTTTGAAATCATGGTGTAATCAAATTACGATTTAAGAGGATTTTGAAGAATACACCCAAATCCAGGGGTAGTCGATTTAAGAATTTAAAAATACATTCAAATTTAGGTATAGTGAGAATGTCAGAGATTTATTAGGATTTTAATGGCCAAGGGATTTTGAGGAATTTGAAGGCGGGTGGTATAAATACAAAGTGCCATCAAGAATCCAACCCTACCCCATGTGATTTCTTTTCACATTCATCACAGAAGTGGAACAGTTTTGTCTCTCACCTTCCTCTATCGCCACAAGGTAGTGCAGTATCTTTATGAAACTACAAAACTATTTGGGTGTGGCCAAATAGAAAATTCACGATCTGTTATTCTTCTGTTGTATCTTTATGAAACTTACAAAACTTTTAATTTTTTTTTAAAGAAAGGCCTGAGAAAGTTGCAAGTATTATACATATCCTTCTGTACTCTGCGGAATGCCTTTATACATTTGTTTTGCCATGCTTTATGGGATTTTGTTACTCTGTCTTTTACATTTTTTTTCCTTCCAATTGTTTCTTTGTAATTATATGTAGAAACGTAATTTTCATGGATTTAAAATAACTTATAGAAATGAATAATTCAACATCTTTTGGGAAAAGTTGATAGAAAATGTATCTATGAATCTGCGTTCTCTTTATGTATGGAACATAGAGAAAACAAACCTTAGGAAACATTGCGCAACTGAGTCATGAGACTTGGAGTTTTTATTTGCAGCCAGTGTTGGCATCCTTAAATGTCTTTTGAATTACCGATTTAAGATATACAGGTTAGGAAGATCTTGGGTTCTGTTAGATAGTTCCTAAGAAGATTCACATGATCTTCGAAAATGGACAACTAGTATTGTGAGGACAAGCTGATCAAATAGTATTGGAAGGATAAGGTATCTGTGCCTTGTGCCCTTGCAGATTTGAGTGGTTTCTGAGGAGGTTTTAATTGGGTTCTTTTGATTTAGTTGTCTTGCTCTACTATTTTTCTTAAGTTGTTTGCATTGGGTTGAGTTTTATGCTTAATGTCATGTGTTTATTGGGTTTCCTGCATAGGTACTGAAGCCGCAAAAATGAAGATGCATGTGGGATGAGTTTATCCCATATATTTGTCATTTAGTTTGTCATGTTTTGATTGAACATGTGCATATCTCTTCATGTAGGAATTATTTGTATATTATATGCTGGTAGTGAGCAAATTATAATCTCGTAATGTTATGTGATAGATCATCCCACACACATTGGGTAGTTTATATAATGTCTCAATCAAGCATGGAAGCGGAAGGTGGGGAAGAAATGGAAGTGGACGAAGTGGATGAAGAAATGGAAGTGGAGCAAATGGTGGAAGAACAAATTGAAGAAGAAGAAGAAACTGATGAAGAAGAAATTGAGGAAGAAGAACTTTATGAAACGATTAAATATTTATTGATGACAATTCAAGTTGCAGTCCACGTGCTAAAAGAGTTTATAATTACATTTGGACAACCTATTGAACGTCCTTTAAATCGACGATCAATTACTATGGAAGGATACAATTATATACATAAAGTATTGAAAGAGGACCACCCAGAGGATTTCCGGCAAAGGTATAGAATGTATCCTGGTGTGTTTGTGAAGTTATGCACTACTATTAGAGAAAAAACACTCTTACGAGATACAAAATTCATTTGCATAGTAGAAATGCTTGCAACATTTTTGCTTATTGTTGGACACAATAGTAGATATTTTCTACTACGTGATACGTTTGGGCGATCACATTGGACTGTCAATAACAAAGTTTTGACGGCCTTGAACACAATAGCACCAAAGATGATGGCCAAACATGGATTAGCAGTGCCATCTAAAATAAGGGAAAGTACGAGATTTTACCCTTACTTGAAGGTACGTATAGTGTGTTGTTTTTTTATTTTTTATTTTGTATCATTCTAATTTATTCCAAATGATAAACTTAACACTATTTTAGGATTGTAATGGAGCTATTGATGGCACACATATCCCATCATCAGTGTCTGAATGCAATGTAAGCAGTTATCGTAATCGTAAGGGTGTCATATCACAAAATGTATTAGCTACTTGTAACTTTGATTTGGAATTCATGTACATCCTTAGTGGGTGGGAAGGATCGGCTCATGATTCAAGAGTACTAAATGATGCTTTGACAAGAAGGGATGGACTTAAAGTGCCACAAAGTATCAAATTATTATTTATCATTTTTATTATTATTTAATTTCTCATTAAGCCATTGAGTTGCATACTAAAATATATATTATCAGGTAAATTTTTTATAGTAGATTGTGGATTTGCAAATAGACGTCAGTTCTTAGCTCTTTATCGAGGAATCCGATATCATCTCCAAGAGTAGTGGTTCGGGTCGTGAGCCTAGAAACAAAAAAGAGTTGTTCAATCTTCGTCATGCTTCTTTAAGAAATGTTGTCGAGAGGATATTTGGTATTTTAAAATCATGATTCCCGATTTTAAGGATTGCATCTCCATTTCCATATGCAACACAAGCGGAGGTAGTATTAACTTGCGCAACAGTGCATAATTTTTTTCGCAAGGAGTGTAGATCGGATGAGTTTCCTGTTGAACCAGATGATGAATCTTCTTCGTCTCCACCATTGTCAGTTTCTGAAGGTGATCTTGACCAAGATTTTCAAATACAAGAACAACAACGGAATATTGCTAATGAATGGAGATATAATATAGCTTTGGACATGTGGAGAGATGCTCATAATGATAACTATGTGAATGGAGGATAATGAGTCACAAATAATTCTAGTGTGGTAGTGATGAATTTCTGATGATGTTCTTGTAATGTTAGGTTTTGTGGTTGTGTTTGAGAAAGCAAAAAAGAAAGAAGAAAATGTTACTTGTAATGATGAATTTCTGACTAATATAAGGTTTTGTGGTTGTGTTTGAAACTTGGAATTTGGAATTTCATCTAATTGCTTTGCTACTACGATTACATTATTATTCTGTGTATTTGAGTTCATGATTGCGGTTGCTAACACTTCAAATTTATTGTTAATGGATCTTCTTTGATTCAAAACGTTTATGTTTCTTGTGCATTATTTCATTTTATGTTATAAGATTTAACTAATAAATCCTAAGAAATCCACGAAAGAAATCCATACAAATCTATAATAGAAATCTATATAAATCTGTCGAAATCCATATAGAATTGAGAATCTTTTAAAATCCTTTGAAATTTGTCACTTAAAAAAAAGTCTATTAAAATCCTGTGAAATCCAAATCGACTACACCCCCCTTAGTTTTCAAAATTTAGTCTACAAATTTAATCTCCCTAGTATTATCCTAATTTATATATCATTCTACTTTGTCGTTTATGCATCCCAAGACAACTATGTATTTCTTTTAAGTATAAGTAAACACTTATTTATAAGTTATAAAATGAATTTAATTATAAAAAAAAGACGCCTGGAGACAAGGCATTAAGCTCTTGCCTGCCACCTGACTAATGTGTAGCGGACACAAAAGTGTGTCTTTTCGGTTTTCACTAAAGATGTAGTTTTATTGTTTACCAAAAAAAAGATATAGTTTTGCCACTTAGTACTACGGTCTAGTGGTATTCGTCTTCACTTGTAAGTGAGAGATTTTAGGTTCGATTCTCGGTAAAGGCAAGTTTGAACCACATTGTTGTTTGCCCATTATGAGGCTAAGCTTACCCCCTCCCCTTAGAGTAGATGATATCATTTGTTAAAAAAAAAAAAATGTAGTTTTATTGTTTGGATTTTTGTAAAGAATCTTACTATAAAAATAAAGAGTAAATCTCAGTTTACTACCCTCAAGTTTCATGGTTTTCAATATTTAGTACATAAATGTTTTTTTGTCTTAGAGTCATACCTAAAGTGTTAATTTTGGGATAGTCTCATACATCCATTAGTCTAACTGTTAAGTATCTCATTAACTGATGACGTGACACCATGTAAACAATGACGCGCCACGTGTCATTAAGGGTCCACGTGGAAATTAAAAATTAAAAATAATATTTCTCGTCCAAATTTAAAATATTAAAATAACTAATTAGATAAAAGTATTTATAAATAAAAAATAAAAAGTCAAAAAAAACCCCCTTCTTCTTCCCCACCGGACACCCCTCCATCCCCTCTACCCCTCCCCCCCCCCCCCCAAAACGGCTCCACCCCTCCATCCCCTCACCCACCGACACCCTTCCCTGATACCCAACCCTACCACCAAGCCTTTTCTCCTTCCCCAAAAACCCTACCACCAATCACACATCCAGATGGGTCAAATACCCCAAAGCAAGCAACTTTTGGATTTTGTTTTTTCACATTGAATTCACCAAACCCTTTTTCTGGCTTTCCCAAAATTTTATAACATTATAGTCTCTAATTTGTGCAATAATTCCTCAAGATCTGCAATTTAAGGCACAAGTTTTTCTCTGCTGGCTCTTTTTCTCTTACTATGTCTGTGTGGAGAGGAATAAAAGCAAAGACATGAAGGTGGGGCAGATGCAGAGACAGTGGGTTGACTACACAAAATCCTTGTTCCTGGAGGTAAAAGCAACAGAAAAATGTGAAATTTAAGCATAAATCACAGATAGGGTTGTTTTGATTTTGTTGTTTTTGCTTGTTTTGTTCCTGATGTTTTTGTTTTTTGGGATTTTTTTTATTGTTTGGGTGAGAGAATGGATTTTTGGATGGTCAGTTTTTGCAGCTCCAACAGTTGCAGGATGAGAGCAACCTAGATTTTGTTGTTGAAGTGGTGTCTCTTTTCTTTGAAGATTCTGATAAGCTTCTCAATGATCTAACCAGAGCTCTGTAAGAATCTAGGATCTTTTAAGGAATTGTCTCTAGGATTGGATTGGATTGGCTGGATTGACTTGTGTGGTGCTCATGGTTTGCTACAGATACTTTTAAGGAGTGCATGATTTCCCTTTTTTTGTTTGCATATAGAACAATCAACTATAGACTTCAAAAGGGTTGATGCACATGTTCACCAGTTCAAGGGTAGTAGCTCCAGGTACACTTAAATGTTGCTTCTTTTTGGGGTTTTGGGGGAAGGGAATGGGCTGGGTTTTTGTGGAAGAAGAAAAGGCTTGGTGGTAAGGGTGGGTATCAGGGAAGGGGAAGGGTGTCGGTGGGTGAGGGGTGGAGGGGATGGAGGGGTGGAGCCGAGGAGGGGGTGGAGGGGATGGTGGGGTGTCGGGTGAGGAAGATGAAAGGGGTTCTGGGGTTTTTATTTTTTATTTTTTAATAATTTTATTAAATTAATTATTTTAATATTTTAAGTTTGGACGAGAATTTTTTTTTTTTTGAATTCTTAATTTTCACATGAATCCCTTAATGACACGTGGCACCCAATCATTGTCCACATGGGCGCCACATCATCAGTTAACGGAAGACTTAACAACTAGACTAACAAATGTATGAGATTGTCCCAAAATTAAATAAAAGTATTTAAAAAAAAAAAAAAAAAACAGAACCCATTTCTTCTTCCCCACTCGACACCCCTCCATCCCTTCACCCACCAACACTTTTCCCTGATACCCACCCCTACCACCAAGCCTTTTCTCCTTCCCCAAAAATCCTACCACCAAGCACACATCCAGATGGGTCAAATACCCCAAAGCAAGTAGCTTTCGGATTTTTTTTTTCACATTGAATTCACCAAACCCTTTTTCTGGCATTCCCAAAATTTTATAACATTATAGTCTCTGATTTGTGCAATAATTCCTCAAGATCTGCAATTCAAGGCACAAGTTTTTCTCTACTGTCTCTCTTTCTCTTACTCTGTCTGTGTGGAAAGGAACAAAAACAAAGACATGGAGGTGGGGCAGATGCAGAGACAGTGGGTTGACTACACAAAATCCTTGTTCATGGAGGTAAAAGCAACAGAAAAAAATGTAAAATTTAAGCATAAATCACAGATGGGGTTGTTTTGATTTTGTTGTTTTTGCTTGTTTTGGTCCTGATATTTTTTTTTTTTTTTGGGATTTTTTTTATTGGTTGGGTGAAAGAATAGGTTTCTGGATAGTCAGGTTTTGCAGCTCCAACAGCTGCATGATGAGAGCAACCCAAATTTTGTTGTTGAAGTGGTGTCTTTTTTCTTTGAAGATTATGATAAGCTTCTCAATGATCTCACCAAATCTTTGTAAGAATCCAGGATCTTTCTTTTCACTATCTTTTTGTCTCTGGGATTAGATTGGACTGGCTGGATTGATTTGTGTGGTGCTTATGGTTTGCTACGGATACTTTTAAGGAGTGCATGATTTCACTTTTTTTGTTTGCACAGAGAACAACCAACTGTAGACTTCAAAATAGTTGATGCACATGTACACCAGTTCAAGGGTAGTAGCTCCAAGTACACTTAAATGTTGCTTCTTTTTTGGGTTTTGGGGGAAGGGAAGGGGCTGGGTTTTTGGGGAAGGAGAAAAGGCTTGGTGGTAAGGGTGGGTATCAGGGAAAGGGAAAGGTGTCGGTGGGTGAGGGGTGGAGGGGATGGAGGGGTAGAGCCGGGGAGGAGATGGTGGGGTGTCAGTTGGGGAAGACGAATGGGGTTCTAGGGTTTATTTATTTATTTTTTAATACTTTTATTTAAGGGAGTTTTAATGAAAATGGCCTAGCATTATTCATTCTTAACCAAAAGGACATTTTGTGTATGAAAAGTCCATAATATATCAAACTCTTTTCTTTATTTACTCTTACACCATTATTTTATTATTGTAGTGAGGTCCACAATGATGTTGACATTTCTGTCTGGAAATACATTATTTTACATGATGTTATTCAACTTATACTAATTTGCTGCCAACTCTTCATGCTTCCATCATGTTATCGATGTTATGTAGCTCTTCTTTTGTCAAATTATTCCAGTACTGTTCATCGCCTTCTACTAGCCCTGCATCTCGTTCTCTATCTTCTTTCACCTTGTAACACATATCTTCTGTTTCTCTTTTGAAATTTTTAGGCTTCCAGTATGGCTGATGACGGGCTTTCAACTTGCTGTAAATATGCACTTCTTCTTCTTCTGCTACTAATATCATATCATACCTAAAATCTTCAAATTCATCTAAGGCAAACATTTGGATCCCTCAAAATTTTAGGATATTTTTGTATGAAGGATTCCATCTATGTGGAAAGATAAGGGATAGTCTAAAGGACTCTTCATTAATCATGGCTATATAACTAACTTTCTCCTTATGCATATGTACATACCAATCTGGATGATTACTAATAAAACTTATGCAAATTTCCTTCTACTTTTCTAGATAATCTTCTGTCACTTTTATAAGTTTTTTCAGGAAATAATTCTAATTGGGAAATATGGTTAATGAATATTTTATCAAGATAGCCAAACTCTAATAATAAAGCTGGGGTAACTTCTACCACAGTATGCTTTTACTAATGCTCATAACTAAAATGTCATGGTCTAAAATCTCTCATGTTAATCTTGGCCACAGCTATGCTAACCTCTGGTTTACAAATACAACTCTCTATACTATAACAAAGACATCATGGATACATTTTTGTAATAATAGTCATCCTTGGTTTTGGATCAAAGATTGATTGATACAAAGCACATTGTAATTATAATTGTAATTCTTTCATGAAATGTGATGCTTTGCTCAAGATTTCATTTTGCATGTCTGGTGGCATTATTCTTAATTTTGCTTTTAAAATTTCTTCTAATAAAATATCATCTACTATTAAATCTAAAGGTAAATTCCTAAGAAAACTTTCATATTTTTCTTGTTTTTCTTTGTCACTCAGATACTTATGCTGCTCCGTTTCAATGTCTTATTCTAAGAGTTCAATCTTAATCTCTTTCATGGGCTCATTAGCCTCTTGTCTTATGGGTTTAATAACCTCTTTTTTTTTATTCTTATGTTGATCAGTTGTTTCCAAACCTATTTTCAATTCTCTTTTTAGAGTGTCACTTGCCTTTTGTTGCATTCTAAAATATTGGAGTTCTTGGTTCATTTTGATAAACTTACTACGTAATGACTCATGGTCTCTAGAAATGACTTGAATGTTGTGCTCAAGGGAATGAATATAATGCTGGCTTTGATGGAAATTGAAATTAAAACTATTAAACTCCTGTTCTAAGGCTCTAATTAGTTTTTCATGACTTAACCTCATGTTTGGCTGTTTGATTTGGATGTTTAAATAATTATCTAAGAGAACCTGTTGTTTATCAGAGAATTTTGGTACCCTTGTCCTATATCTCAGAGTTGGATTTCTGATTCCTTCAACAATATTGCCATTAAAATTAAAAGTGGGTACTGGTATTAATGTTTGTCTACTTATGCTATTTTGGAATCCATTGAATGGTGGAGGTCCATGGTGCATCATTATGCTATTGAAATGTGCTCTTCTGCCTTGTGATCTTGTGCTATTTGAGGATGATGGTCCACGATATTCCATTTTTGTTCAAATAATTAATCTTGATAAGATATCAGGTAATGTATTGTTATTACCTTTTATATGTTCAAAAATTGGTTTAAAACCATTTCCTATAATTGAATCAACAAAATTAACCCATCTTCGTGATGCCTGCTTATTAGCATGTATTTTGTTATAATGAGAAATTATATTTTGACAATCTGTTGTAATCGTAAATACTTAATTATGTAAAAATAAAGAGAATGCTTCAAGTGAGTTAATTATTTCTAAAATTTCTAAGTCTGTTGATGGTAATCTCGACTATACATCACTAAGTTTTCCTGATGAATATCTACAAACTTGTTCGTCAGACTTTGGTGAATCCTTATGCTTTTTTTGGTAAAGTATACATGTTCATCCTAATGATGAAACATCTGTTTGAACTATTTTATAACTATTATCTAATGGTAATGTTAATGGCTTAAGTTTAGTATTTTCTTCCTTTATATTTTGAACTAATTTAATATCTTCATTATTAAAATACTTTTGTCCAGTTTTGCTAGTTTTACTGTGTACTACTGCTATTTTTCTTCCTAAATCAGAGATAAAATTTCTTGCATAATTTAACAATCCTAAAAATGATTGTAATTGTTTTTTGTCTTTTAACTTATTTAGAAATTCTAAGACCTTTTTGGCTATATGATCTTGTAATTGTATTGTACCTGACTTGATATACATTCCTAAAAATTATATAGCTTACTTTTCTAATGCTATTTTATTTTTGCTAATTAAAATTCCATTTTCGATAAATTTTTGTAAAACTATCTCTAAGTGCTTCCTATGTTCAATTCTATTTTTACTATGTACTAAAATATCATCTACATAAACAGTACAAAATTTATCATATTTCTTGAAAATTTGGTCCATCTTTCTTTGAAAGATTGATGATGCATTTTAAAATCCAAATGGTCATAACAAGCCACTCAAAATGTCCTTCTGGACAAGTAAAAGTTGTCTTCTCAATTGATTCTTCTGCTAATCTTATTTGCCAAAATCCTGATTTACAATCAAATTTGCTAAAATATTTACTCTTGAATTTTATTTATAAGCTCATCATTATTTGGTAACTTATAACTATCTTCATATGTATTATCATTTAATCTCTTATAATTATAAACTATTCTAGTCTTACCTCTCTTTAATTCTGAATGTTTTCTCACAATAAATGTTGTTGATCTATGTCTAGACATGGAAGGTCTAAGTACTTTTAAATTTAACAACTCTTTTATTTGCTGCTCAAACTCTTGTTTATCTAATAAACTACAAAGCATATCGGCTGTCTTAATGGTTAAATCTGGATTAATTATATCTAATTTTACTAATATTTTATTTTTATTCCAATGCAACTGAGGGTCTTCTCCTATGATTCTAGTTTGTTCTGCTAATTGTAATAATTCTTCTAAACTCTTTGATTTATCTAACTGTAATATTTCTATACGGGTTTTTTTTTTCTTCTAAAATCGGATATTCTTGTTCATCTATTTCTTCATCAAACTCTTCTATATTATTATGCTCATCATCTTCTTTTGAGTTTTCTAAATAATAACCATCTTGATTACTAGATTCTTCTATATTTATGCTTTTATATGCTTCTACAATATTACTTTGGTCAGTTATTGTAATATCTCTTTTGAAAAATGTTATGCTAGGATTCATAAATAAAAAATCTTGTAAACTTTTCAAAAAATTTAAACCTAAAATGAATGGGTATGATCTTACTGGTGAAACAAATGTTAATGTTAAATTAAATTGTTGTTTTTCTACTTTAATAGACTCATTATTAATGCAATGTGTTAAGTAAACTGATCTCTCATCAAATTGTGTTATTCTCACTGGTTTTGCTAATTTTTGTCTTTATTTTTCTGGTACTAATTCTTCTCTTATAACACTCTTTGTACTACATGTATCTATCGTAGTTGTTGTATGTATTTTATGTTCTTTTTCTAATTCTATTTCACAATTTATGGTAATTAATGAACTATTTTTTGGCTTTTCTATACTATAAACAATATTACCTAATATTTCAGTATTTTCTTGTGATTCTGCTGAATTAACTTCTAATAATCTATTACTATAACACTTTTCACATAATATTGAATATGTATTATAATATTTCTTTGCAACAAATTTACTACGCTTATGACATTTTTCTGGTCAACCTAAATTAATGTATTTATATTCTTCTTCATGTTGTTCTTCTATGAATGCACACATATACTCTTCTAAATCGCTATTTGTGCTACTTGAATCTTCTGAGTCTGAATCTATCATATTTATACTTTTTATATTATAAATACTCTCATTATCACTCAAATCATCTAAATTATATATTGACTGTATGTCTTCATCTTCTTCTAACTTAAACAACTCCATTAAATATACTTTTTCTCTCGACTGTTTACCAAATTTTGAACATTTAGGTCTAATGTGTCCAGCTTCTCCACATGAATAACATTTACAGCTACTCTTATCCTTTGGTGTTTTATATTTTCTAATCCAAGGTCTACTACTTATTTTCCTAAATTGTTTTGGAATATATTTTCTCTTCTTATATGTTCTTGAAGGTCTTATGCTATTTGTATGATTTGTATGATTTATATTTCTTTTTGTATGTTTTCTTATGCTTATTCTTCTTATGACAACCATACTATTGTGATACATCTATATTTTTACAACTCATGTAAATTTTTTTCCTAATTTGTCTCTTAGCTTTTATTTGACTACACTCTTGTCTAAGTATATCATATACATGTTGAATTCTAGGTCCTATTGCAATATTATCTTTCTTTGGATGCTTTTGTCATTCATTCCAAATCTTTTCACCTATTAGTCCTTTTATTTTTGTCATATAAGTATCTAATAAATTAATATCGCTAATTCTATCTGTTCTTCCTAAATATTTAAAGAAATATGTGGTATATTCAGCTATATACTGTAAATCACAAATTTGTAATTGTTCTAAATTTCTAATTGCTCTTTTTTGTTCTTGTTTACTTCTGCCATCTAACCTATTATGATCTAAAAATTATTGTTTAATCAAAGTAAAAAAGCCATCAATATTAAAATGTGTTTTGGCTGCCTAATGCTGTTCTGGATTTTGGACTTTCCATGACTGGAAATAGTAAAAAACTAAACCATCTAAAGTATGCTCAAAATAATCTAACATATTTTGTGAATTACTAAAATCTAACATTAATGTTGCATGTACGCAACCTTTTCCTCATCTCTCAATCGTTCTTTCCCAATCTTGTGGATCTACACAATCTAAGTTTAATATATTACCTGCTATATTAATTTGTTCTAAACCTCTTAAATATGGAATCCTATTTTTTTTAGGTTTTATCATGTTTTCTTCTATGTGGTCTACTCGTACTCCTTCATTATAGTATTCATTTGTTGGTCTCAAAATTTGTTGATCAGTTCTACTTGCGTGTCCTAGATTTGGATTTTCTACTCCTGATGTACTACTTTCTTCTACTGAATTACATTCTACTTTGCATTCTGCTCTCAATTCTAATAAATTATTATATTCTTTTGATCCTAAAATATGTTCTATTCCTATTTCTAAAATTAAAATTTTCATCTCTTCATATGAAATTGTATGTAGTCCTAAATCATATGTATTATATTTTTCTAAGTATTGTTCTTCATCTAAATGATCAATATCTTCTATGAGCTTATCTACAATATGATCAAAAAAAAATTCAACTAAATTAATATCTAAATTATCAAAAGCCATATAAATACTCTCATTTTCGATCTTACTTTCATCATCTTCTATTTTTTCTAGTTGCTTGTAATTACTAAACCTAATTGTTGCTTGACCTGTACTAGTTTCATATATTTGTACTTTATCTGGTTGTCTATTTTTTGCTACTTGTAAATTAGGTAATGCTCACTGAGTTCCTTCTAAAAAGTTATTATCTATGAGTTTTGCTTCTATCATATTTACATGTTTACTACCAAATGTTTGAACTAAATTTTGAAATTCTAAATTAAACTTATGATTATATCTATCATACACTTTACCAATATACATTAAGCTAATACACAAATTGTTAGTCTCCTTTCATATTATAATTTTTTGTTCTTATGCTTACTTTAATATATTTACTAAATTCATTAATTGTCATAACATAATTTGGAAAACAACTTATGACTGCTAAGTTTGAACTTAAGTCTACTTCAGCTGTTATTATTGCTGCTTGTTGGTGATTATCCCATCTATCATCATCTATGTATACTAAAGTTTTTGTACCTACTTGTGCTCTAGTTAATCCTGATATTCCAATTAATATTGTTCCTATATGAATTTGACTAAATTGTGATTTTCTCAAATGAGTAACTGCTTCCTTACTAATTAAATTACGTGTAACTTCTTTATCAATACAACTAACTTCATGTTGACTGATGTTACTTACAATTGGTTTATTTCTGCTATTTGTTCTTCAACTTGATCTAATTTTTCAGCCAAACTTAAAACTAATTGAATAATTAAATTATTTTGCCTAATGGGAATATTACTACTGGCTACTTGTGTTGAAAAAATCTGTTAAACCTACTGATTCTTTATCTAGCTTGTAATTTCTTTCAAAGCTTGGATATATTTTCTGCTAGTTCTAGAATCAGTCATTAAACTAATAATCTATCTATTTTATTATGCAATTTATCTACTTGTTCACTCAACTCTTTTTGCACTAATTGAATTTTTTAAACTTCTAATTTCAACTGCTCAACTATTTCTAGTGATCTAAGATTTACTTGTTTAGGCTTACTATCTATGAGGCCAACAAGCTCTTTTATCTCTCTTTTGCTAGGAAACTTTTGAATATTATCTTCTAAGTGAGATGTAATATAGTCTAAATTTTGTCTAATTGTTTTTATGGAATTTTTCTGAAAATACTCTAACAACTGATTTAACAAATGATTATGATTATTATTTTCTAATTTTATATTTTCTGCTTGACTAATAATAAGATCTACTATACTATTGGCTAGTGGATTTTCTTCACTATGCAAAATATGATTATTTTCGATGGAAAATAACAAACTAAACTATTTTGGTCTAAGGTTATTTTTCTATTTTGCGATTCATTAATTTCTAAATTAAGGTAATCTATCATAAACTACAGTCTACCTTTCTCTAAGGTTACGGCTAACTGGTTTCTTAGAAACTTTCTTTCTTCTCTCAAGGTCTCTAAAACTTAATTTGTTGCTATTTTTGCTTCTAAAACTTTATGATGCACTTCTGTGTTATTATATTTATGAATAAATGAAGGATGTTCAACATAACCAAGATAAAACTTTTGCTTCTTCGAAGTTCGGCTAATTCTTTTGGATATGTATGCTAATCTTCTCTTTATGTTAGTTATAGTTGGATGTCTGGGATAATAAATACCTGGTAGTTGTGGTTGACAAGGTCTACAAGGACAATAATATATGTTGTTCATACAAAATAAACAAGTGTGATATCAATTGTATCAATGACTTTCGTCCTCAAGGTACTTTACTATTATTATTATACTATTAAAATACTAAACTTGGCTCTTATCCCAGATTCCGACAATATGCCCGGTTAAATAGTTGGATGACCATTATAACAACTAAACATAAAACCTTGCACATGGAACTCGACATGTTTCAGCATGACGGCCACTCACAGTACAAGTATAAGGCCTTAACGGCTGAACTCAGAGGTACCCTGGTTAATGTCCAGTTATTTGTATGACAAGCATTCAACTATAACAGAGTGCTCGAACAAAGTATGATCGTCAGTTTAGCAGGTTAATAATATAACTACAATAGTGTTTCCCTGTTTTTGACTAGAAGTCTAATTAAACAAACACATTAAAGAAAAAAAAACTTATTTAAGGCTTGGAGATTGCTTGAATATGTACACTTGAACTTTTATTGATATATAGAATGTTTACAAAGAGAAATGTTTACAAAGAAATGTTTACAAGGGATGCTAGGAAGGTTTTTGAATGCTTGAGTGTATGAGGATTGAAGGATGTTGTGAGTATGGTGTGTCTCTGCTGTGTTGTTTCGTATGTTCTACATGGGAGGAAAAACTCCCTTATATATAAAAGCTAGTTCCTAAACAACAAAATAATTTTTCAATATTTACAACTTTTTGGACAACACACTGTTTCTGAATGCTGACTGACTTGTCTTTGTTTTGATGAAGGTCATGTGAATCCATGTTGTCTTGGCTACTGCAATGTTTTCCACCTTGATTTTAGCATTCCAATGTAATCTGAAAGTGTTAGTCTTCTTTTCTCTTCTTTTGGATGTATTCATGTGAACTTTGCTGTGAACATTACTGAATATTGAGCAATTTTGTACACATGTGTGAAGGGTAGGATCGGCATTTTTGGAAATTTTTGTCCTGATGATTAAAAAGAAAGTTTTTTGGGGTTTTTCGTTAGTTTTCCATTTATTTAATTAATTATTTTAATATTTTAAGTTTGGACGAGAAATTTTTTTTTTGAATTTTTAATTTTCACGTGAACCCCTTAATGACACATGACGCCCAGTCATAGTCCACATGGGCGCTACATCATCAGTTAAGGAGAGTCTTAACAGCTAGACTAACAAATGTATGAGATTGTCCCAAAATTAACACTTTAGATATGACTCTGGGACAAAAAAAACTTTATGTACTAAATGTTGAAAATCACGAAACTTGAGGGTAGTAAATTGAGATTTACCCAAAAATAAAATTAAAACGAAAAGAGTAATAACTTGCCAAATGCTAATTACCAAAAGATAGGGGCAAAAAAATACAAATATAAAATTTAGAGGGTGCAAATTGTAATTAACCCACAAATTTATAGTGGGTAGGTGCAAGACGAGAAATTTTATTTGGACCCATATAACCTCTTTTTACACCCAACTTACTTTCTACACCCATATTACTTTTAACTAATATATCAATATCTCTTTAAACCTAAATTTACGACCTAAACGACCCTCACAAACTCAATTCCATATGTAAATTTATCTTTATACCCATTTAAAAAATACAAATCCAAAGTCAAGAACTGTATAATACTTGAAATGAAGCATGTAGAGCTGTACCAAAGCATGTTGCAAAGAAGGTTGATACCACAACATCAAGGTACAACAAAGAGGTGAACAATTGCAGGCCTTGATTGTTAAATCATGGACCGATGCCAAGGAAATTAAAATTTCATAGTATAGTCTCCATCTTTTAGGAAGACGTGATACAGAAACGAGTGCAATGTCGTTTTAGGATTCATATAGCCGATCCCACTTAGTGGAAAAAAACTTTTTTGTTGTTGTTGTAGTCTCCATCTCTATGTTCTTTATTTCTTCTTATGTTTTAAAATACAAAAAAAAAAAATTATTGTAAGCGTTGGTTGTCATGATCATATTATGATGAGAAAAATGGGGTATTGACTTAAAAATTTAATTTAAGGGGTGTGTTATCCACATATTTTATTTTACTTCTCATATACCCCTTAATAATTTCTGTCCGTTGATCTTCTTCAATTCATCCGATCCGGACGTCGAAAATTAAAAAAGTGTGTGTGGATATCACACTCTTAATTTAATTGGAGTTTTGGTTTTTAATTTAAAAATTGATGAGTCATAGTTCCAAACTTGTTATAATGTACATCAATGATCTTTATGGATAACTCATTTAAAACTTTTCTCTCTTTTTTTTTTTTTTTTTTCTCTCATGTAACTCTTTATTTTAGCCAGAATAAACATAATATAAACATTGCATGATGATAGTGTTTGATTATTAGATATGGGTTTATTAATAAATTTTTCATTGTTAATTTCATTTTGTAATCGATGGTAATTATGCAATACGATAAAAGTGACTATTCACGGTTAAGTTGGATGTAAAGAGATGTTATGAGTTTAAACAAATTTCTCAGGACATGTTCTCAGTAGAATGAGAAAGAATTTGGGAAAAGCAAAACAAGACTCGCGTCGAGGGCTTTGGTGAATTCTTCTTCTTCTTCGACTCATGGGAACCGCCACAGTTGAGAAAACTCAGGAGGAGCTCCGTAAGGAGATCGATGAACTCCAACGCCAACAGCGCGAGGTCTGCTTCTCTCTCTCTCTCTCTCTCTCTCTCTCTCTCTCTCTCTATATATATATATATATAAATATATAATTACCGTGTGCTTGTTTCTTAATCTTCAGATTACAGAACGGCTTCGAGACCCTAGGGGACTCCGGAAGGGAGGCTTGGTCGCTGGTCCTCGCAATTTTGCCGGCAATGGTGCTCGTCCGCGGGGATTTACACGGCCGGTAATTTACGCACTTGCTTGTTTCAGTTTCATCTTTTGTTTCCAATAAACTAATTGCAATTTTTGGTATTTTTGCGTCTGTGTTAATAAAATTAGGTCTCTTTAAAGGTTACAATCATTATTTCAATTTTAATTTAGAGTTCTAATTGGGCATTGTAATTTTCAGGCAGATAGAGCTGATGCAGAGGATCAACGTCCAGCAAAACGCCGGCTTTCGTCAGCGGTTGTCAAGGTAAGTGCCCTTGCGTTTCGGATAAACTAACACTATTCTTTTTTAATCTTGTCTTCTGGCTGTTGTGATTTATATTAACTTGCGCTAATTGTAATGGGTCTTAATCTTAACCTCTGTTTGAAGTCTGAGAAATTAGAGAGGAAGAGAAAGTAATGATTGAATGAAATAGATAGAATTTCACCTCAGATTAGTAGGGGGGGCTTACGTTTTGGTAATATTGAAGACGGCCTTGTTTCCCTTGTCTTCTTAACATAATTCAAAAATCGTATTTCTTGATTTTGGAAAAAGGTGGAGGATGGAGAAATCACTGAAACTGCTGAAGAGGCCAAGGATGTGAAGACGAATGATTCAGCTGTAGAAGGTACGGATGATCAGAGTGATAGGAAGTTGGCGAATTCCCAACAAAGTAGCTGGTCAAGGAGGGAAGGAAATCATGGAGCAGCAAAGAAGGTAACTTTAAGTCTTTCTTGTCTTTCCGAGGAGTGTTGCTCTGAAACCATAAATCTTTATTGACTGTGATTGGTGTTTTGTGGTTAGGATTTTGAAATTCCAACAGCGGATCATGTTCCAAGAGTATTGCCAAAAGAACAAGACCCCAGATTGGTTAATAGGAACAAAAGAATGCTAGGGCAACTTTTGGGGACTCTAGAGGTATGTGCAGATTAGTTTATTGGTTGTCATCAGCAACCAGTAGTTGAACTGATTTATTTACTTACAACTACAACACAAATATTTAATATCGATTAATGATCAGAACATTTTCATTTAGTTATTTTCGTGTCTAGGATGATCATCATTCTAACTCCATAGAACATTGGAAATGGAGTCAATATGATGGTTCAAGTAAAGATGGGGGAAACAGAAATGTGCGGAGGAGACTCCACCCCTTTCCAAAATTCCTAGCACCCATTGCATAATGACAAATAGAGGGGAACCCCAAGGGTTAGTGATTTGTCCAGTGATAGGATGAGCCGATATTAGCACCTCAAGAAGTGTAGGTCTCATGTTCAATTCCCCATGGATGTGATGATGTGTATGTGGGGATGTCTCCCATTTTTTTCCCGACTGTTAGAATTGGAGGGTACAACTGCCCTCGTGGATTTGTCAGCTATAAGACTTGGATACCAAAAGTTTTACACTTCTTTTAACTGTGTCCACTGCTCCACCCTTCCAAAATCTACCTTGCTTCTAAGAGTGACTCCCCATCTAATCAAATGCTCCTTTATCCTGTCTCACATTCCCACGAATAATCCCACACTATATTCTCCAGTCTATTTGCTTGGGATTCCAAAAAGTGAAAATAGTAGGCTGTAACAATGCCTAATACTGATTGAGTCAAATTGATGCCCCTCGTAGGTAAGAACGTTTTTCCAACTTTCCTCTCTTCTCCACTTTCTTCACTAACAGGTCCTTACAATCAACCACACATGGGAGTACCCCATAGATACCAAAATAATGCATAGGCTAGCTACCCAAACTGGACACAAGCTCCTCGAGTTTGCTTTCTAGTGAGTTGATTCCTGCCCTACGTGGCTATGCATCCTTTTCTCAATCCACTAAATGGCTTTATGATTCAACTACCAATGTGAATAAGAAAAGTGCAAGCGGATAACCTTGTAGAAATACCCTTGATGTGCCAAGCTTATAACATGGCTTCCATTTTATCATTGTAAAAAAAAAATATGCTTGTAAACATCAAGATTATCAGAAAAATTTTATTTTAACTTATTCACTTCTGAAATTAGGTTACAGTAACAGATAACCTTGCCAAATCTCATCTTTTGAGTGGCCACCATTTTTATGTTTGTTTCCAATTTCAGGTTAAGCTACTAGCAGCAGTACTTGTTAGTATTTATTCAACCCATACTCTGATATAGGAATACATAACTTGTGAACAAATTTTTAGGAGTGTAGACTTTTCCATGTCTCTGTAGTCTAGAGAATATTATTTTAAGCGCTGAAGGGTTATAAGGCTTCACAATATGCATAGGGATGTTTCTTAACACTTCACATGTACCAAATATTGAAGATGAAGTCTCTAGTTGGCCTTGTTAGGGCCTGCTTGCGATATGAGGAAAGCATATGGGGGAAAGGAGGGATGACGAAGGGTGATGGGAGAGTAGCGAAGAAATGAAGAAGAATGAATGAAAACAAAATCTTAAAAGTGAAAACAACTTTAAAAAGTGTTTGGTTTTTAGTTTTCATTTTGTGTGCCCCATGTATCACTAACACAAAAAGGGAAAACAAAATACGAGAAACGAAATGGGTATCAAAAGGGCCCTTAAGTTTCCATCTTTCCATGACCTGCCTATATATTATTAGTACTACAGGGGAAGCCACAGCTTGATCTTCTTAGGCATCCATTGGAATCATATGGACATCCAATGGAATAATGGACATCAAATTTGCATTTTAGACATTACTTTACACTTACAATATGAATTAAGCACCATATAGTGAACAGAGGGAGCCACCATGTGGTCTGCTTGAGGTGTAAAACTATCATTTTTCATAGACTAATTTTTTTTTCCTGTAACCTGTTTTCAAATGACAATTATATATAATATATATATATATATATGTGCATGCGTGTGTGTGTATTGTAATTCCATATGAAAGCTAAAGCTTTGTGGGGCAGTTGGCAGTTTTTTGGAACATTTGGTTGGAGCATTATAGATAGAATTTTTTTTTTTAGGATTAGAAGGGAGTGGGAGTAGATGAACCATGGGCATGAGTTTCGAATGAGTTCAGGGATAAAGTAGCCCTACTTGAGAGGTTTTAGCTAGGTTTTTTTAGATGGTGGACTTCTTATCCACTTGTTTCTAAATCTTTTTGCTGTTTTAATAAAAGCTCTATGGTTTCTTGTCAAAAAAAAAAAAAAATGCTTATTAATTCTCCCTGGTTGTCAAACTGTTGCAGAAATTCAGGAAAGAAGACATGCAACTTTCAGCGACAGAGGGATTCATGCGGAGATCAAATTCTTTACAGAGAGTGAGTATATGAATGATTTCTATGGTAATTAATCTATTTGAGTGTATACCATGATTTTATATGCTTCAAATTGAGTATATATCCATGATGCAAAATAATATTCTAGATGAATGTTGGCATGCTGGAAATTTTAGGATGACGATCTATTCATCCACCAGTACCTGGCACTCACTTAAACACTAACAAGCTAATCATCCTCCCTTTACACAAGGCCTTCCTCCTACTGGAGAGGAAGGTACTTAACTACGGCAATAGGAGCTAGGCAGGAAATATGAAAAAGAACTAAAGATGTGCATTTTTGTTCTTCTGCTCTGGGTTGCTCTTGTTTTGAAAAATATTGTGCTCTATGAAAGTTTAAATGTGTACAGTTGGAGCATCAATTTATGAAGACCATATCTAGCTTGATTCTTGTCTCCTGGATTTTTGGGTAGTTACCAAATATATAAAATTGCATGCATATAGTTAATGAAAGGTACTAGTAAATTTGGGAAATTCTATATGAAACTGATATTGCGAAATACTGAAATTGTTTGTACTCTTGTGTCCATGGAATGGTTGTAGTCTTGTAGAGTTACCATATTTTCTTTTGTTTTGTACTTTTTCTTAATACTACTTTGTTTGTATGATGTATAATGAATACAAATAAAATCAATGGTCACCATTGTGGTACTTAGGCATTTTTTACCTTGTTCTTTTGGATCTCACAGGGTAATTTCTTTTTTTCGTTATTGGAGTTTCGGGACTGTTATTAAATTGTACAGGGCACAATGATGTTCTGATATCTTTGGAACTTAACAAAAAAGTTTCTGTATGTCTTTTTTTTTTATCTCAATCTGTTGTAAATACAGGTGAATTTAAAGGAATGTTTGTACTTTCTATTGTTTGTATGGAGTTTAGCTGTTTAGGATAGATGTTGTCCATTTGCATATGTGCTTGCATACCTAGATGCTCGTTAATGCTCATTTCAAGCATTTTTTGCATGACTTTTTGTTCTCTTTCATTTATAACGAATTTTGAGTTTAATGATGAAACTTGTAACACTTGTCGTATTATATATAGGCTGAGCAAAGAGCACGAGAAGAAAGTGAAAGACTTAGGCAACAAGAGCGTGAACAAATTGCGGAAAAGCGGAGGAGAGATCTGGTTCGTTGTTAAGTTCCTGATAAGAATACTTTGACCTCTATTAGTGTAGCCTGGAAATAACTTTTGTTTGAGGAACACAGTGATCCTTATTGGCTAATCCCTGCACTTATTTTTTGTAGACTCTTCGGGCACGTGTTAATGCCAAGACGGAAGAAAAGAAATTGGAACTTCTTTTTCTTCAGTGGAGTGAGCATAATAAAAGACTTGGGAATTTTATAAGGTATAAGGTTTCTAACTGTCAATTTACTTAAACGGTGTTATCCCTGATTTTCAAATTATTTTGCTTACCATCTTCTATACTTGAGAGCTCTCATGTTCTTGTCACACACACACACAAAAAAAAAAAAAAAAAAAAAAAAAAAAAAGAAGGTTCTAAGAAGTGATTCTCTGGTGCTTTTTCTTTTGCAGGTTATTTTTAATTTTGGTCCAAAAAAAGTGTCCATATTCACCTTTTAATGGGGCAAAGATAAGTTTCTATTCATGCAAATAGTAGTGTTGAAGCAACCTGATGACTGGATGTTTCCTGCATTATTGTGGGGTTTTAGGTAGAATTAATTAGTGTTTTCTTCTATATTAATTTCTCACCCATGTTTGATTGGTTGGGAATTTGTTCTATTTCAGGACTAAAACAGAGCCTCCAATATATTATCTGCCCAAGAAACCATTAGAAGAGGATGCTGTGCTAGCTGAGCAGCAAAAAGAAAAGGTTAGTTCCTTGTGACTTGTCAGGTTCTTTCTGAATATTTGGAGAAACTGGTTTATGGTTTCAATCGAAGACAATTTTTTTTAACTTCTCACAAAAAATGAAGCTTTGTGAAGCTGCTAATTAAGTAAACCAGAAATTTGATTAGGCACTAAATTTAAATATCCGCATTTAAGTGTAAGAATTCAGCAGCAAGGATAACGAGATTACAGTTTTGGGGGTGGCCCTCTTGCGATACATCAGGACCAGTTATATATTACGTTTACACTTTAGAATCATCAGTGCTAAGCAAGTATCGGCCATTTGATTATCATTGTAATTGTGTCATTATTTATTGGAAAATTTGTGTTGGTCTATCTGTTTGAACCAGTCGAGGAATTCAATGAATTCTGATTTTGCACATTCTCTGTATGAAATTTTTTGAACGTGGATATGAAAAATGAACTATTCAGATCATCGGACCACTTTTCAGGGTCGGCCATCATGTATTCACAATATGATTACCTTTAATGGAAGAGTAATTTTCTAGTGCCATGGAATTTGTGTGGCCATTTTGCCAGTTTATGAGTTAGGATCATTCATATTTGCCTGAAGGTCCAATGATATAACATTACAAATATTTGGCCTGAGAACATTACTTCGTATATTTATATATCTAATTTGTTTGATTCTTCCCGTACAAAACTGTATCAGGAGTTTCTAGCGTGGAAAGCTGCCCGAAGGGAAGAACTGACCGAATATCAGAAGCAAATTGGGGAGCAGTATATTGCCAATGTTGGAAAGGAGTTCGAGAGGTGGCAAAATGCAAGGACACCAAGGAAAGCGAACAACGATGTGATGAACTTACAGGAAACAATGGACAAAGAATTAGACACGCACAGGCTTGAGCATGGTCCCAAGAAAAGAAAGATCGCTGATGGAAGCAACAACGAAGATGAGGATGATGTGGAAGATATTAATGTAGCAGAGGACTACATGATTGATGATGTGCTCGACGTTGATGATAACAGTCGAAGGAGTGATGAAATAGCTAAACCGGACGCAGGTAATACTAGTCCAAACGCAGATACAGTTGAGTAGTGGTGAGATTAAAGCCACCCGTCACACCTGTTCTTTAACCCGAGTCTCCTAGGAATACTTTGTTTCTACAGTTGATTTACTTGGCCTTCGGTCGGACAGTTTTCTTGGTGTCTATTTATGTTTTGTGTTTTTCGAGTGAACTTATTTTTCTTCCTTTTCGCTTCGTATCTGTAGTTTATATATTGCTGTTTTTGCTACAATGACATTTACAATACGAGGTAACTGATTTGTGTAATTTACGCAAATGGTCCTGTTACAATAATGCGGTATCAATTCCATCGCATACTGTAGTCAAACTTGAGAAGTACTTACAAGCCAAGAGGATTATCGCTAGACCGTAAACTGGTAACAGCTGTTGTTGCTAGCTTTTGTAAGCGATAAACTTGTTAAAATTCGGCTCATATAGACTATTGGATTTGGGTGTTTAATATTGCAACATTTTTCTCTTGCATTTTCTTTCTTTCACCTCTTTTTATAACACGAAAACAATTATCGATTAAAAAACAATAGAGACTAAAACTAAAACCAAAGCTCAATTAATTCTTCACGTGTAAGATATTTTTACGACTGATAAGATAATCTACATTGATGTGTAATGATGTTAATGGAAGACACAGGCACAAAACCGAATACAGTGACGTTTTAGGATTCATACAAACGACCTTACTTAGTTGGATAAGACTTGGTTATTGTTGTCGTTGTTGTAATCTATTCTAAATTTATCTAAATTAGAGAAATGCAATTAAACACAAGATCTTGGATGCATGAGCGAATGCTCTTATCCAACTGAGCTACAAACTACTTACTCTTTCTCATATAGGATAAAGTTCACTACATTGCTACCAAACAAGTAATAACATAACCCCATAGCCCATAGCCTGGTCCTCATACTTGACTGTCTAGCCCGATTTGGATTTAACTAATTGAGCTACAAACTACTTACTCTTTATCATATAGGATAAAATTCACTACAATGCTACCATACAAATAAGAACATAACCCCATAGCCCATAGCTTGGTCCTTGTATTTGACCGTCTAGCCAGATTTGGATTTAACTGACTGAGCTACAAACTACTTACTCTTTATCATATAGGTTAAAGTTCACTACATTGCTACCATACAAATAAGAACATAAACCCATAGCCTGGTCCTCGTATTTGACCATCTAGCCAGATTTGGATTTAATCGATTGAGCTACAAACTACTTACTCTTTATCGTATAGGATAAAATTCACTACAATGCTACCATACAAATAAGAACATAAACCCATAGCCCATAGCCTAGTCCTCGTATTTGACCGTCTAGCCAGATTTGGATTTAACCGATTGAGCTACAAACTACTTACTCTTTATCATATAGGCTAAAGTTCACTACATTGCTACCATACAAATAAGAACATAACCCCATAGCATGGTCCTCGTATTTGACCATCTAGCCAGATTTGGATTTAACCGATTGAGTTACAAACTACTTACTCTTTATCATATAGGATAAAGTTCACTACAGTGCTACCATACAAATAAACTCTTTATCATATAGGATAAAGCTCACTACATTGTTACCATACAAATAAGAGCATAACCCCATAGCCTGGTCCTCATATTTGACCGTTTATCCAGATTTGGTTTTAACCGACTGAGCTACAAACTACTTACTCTTTATCATATAGGATAAAGTTCACTACATGGCTACCATACAACTAAGAACATAACCCCATAGCCTGTTCCTCGTATTTGATCGTCTAGTCAGATTTAGATTTAACTGATTGAGCTACAAACTACTTACTCTTTATCATATAGGATAAAGTTCACCACATTGCTACCATACAAATAAGAACATAACCCCATAGCCCATAGACTGGTTCTCGTATTTGATCGTCTAGCCAGATTTGGATCGAGATGGAGCTCCCTTAGCCTCATTGAGGTCCAAGAGCAATGCGAGAGCCAGTCTTACAGGATACAACTCATCGCAAATGCTCTGAGATTGGCTGGTTGTTACAGTCAAGCCCTAACAGATAACCTGCAAAATTGGACAAGAAATGAAACTAAGGAATAGTGATCGCGAATGTTAGTTACCAATATGAAAAGTTGGATATACGGAATGTTGTGAATATATTCCTCTGGTAAAATCATCGATTCGATATTTTGTAACATGTTAAGCTTTACGAAAATATCATCCGCCTTGTCATCTTGGTCTTCAGATGTCCCGCAGATCTTCTCCATCATTTTCAAAAGCGAAAATTTGAACACCCAATGAGAATTAGAAAAGGATTTATGACTAGATTGCAATTATGCGGAAACCAACTTTGTCTTGATTTAATTTAGGGGTGTGCTATTCACACATCTTTTTTTACTTCTTACACATCTTTTGTTGATTTCTGTCCCTTGATCTTCTTCAATTTATTCGATCCGACAGCCGAAAATTAAAAGAGTGTGTAAGAAGTAAAAAAAGATGTGTAAATATCACATTCCTTAATTTATAGGTGAATATGTCGGTTTTAATGACCACAGTTTTGAAAAACAATGTGTGTGGGGACAGGGTTATGTTTTAATAAATTGTATCCAGTTCGGATTTTTTCTATATTCGTTTGATATGTGATTATCATCATCATTATTATTATCATTTTCATGTGAGAAGACACGTGGTTATTATGAGCTTATTTGGATGCGCTTTTAAAATAATTAAAAATATTTTTGGTGAAAATATTTTTGGAACCAATCCTTAGTAAAAATGTAAGTAAATCCTAGAAAAGCACTTAAAGTGCTTCCCAGAAGAAGCACATAACTAGTGCTTCTTGCATAAAGCACTTGAAGTGCTTCTTGCATAAAGCACTTGAAGTGCTTTTGAAACCCAAAAACATTTTTTTGTAAAAGCACTTTCAGCCATTTTAAAAACACATTCAAATGAGCCATATTTCAATCGATCTAGATGCATGTTTTAGGTTTTGAGCTCCATTATTATTAGAGTAATGCAGGTAGCCCAATTTTTAAGGGGGAAGGATTTTCTCCCCTTCCCTTTTCTCTCACTTTTCTCTTTGTTTTTCTCTCTCTATAAAGCAGTCAACACAAGATGTGGTATGGCTTAATCATAACCGTTTAAATAGGAAGGGGGCGAGAAGGGACAAGAATTTGGAGGGGAGATAGTATTACTACATTTTTAGATCACATTTGCAAAACATGCGATGTGTTACTAATAAAAATTAAACACGTTAATTAACATTTAATAATTATCTAATCATCAATAACCACATCATATAAACGAAATATGATTTAAATAAATAGTAATTTAGGATAAGCATACAAATTCATGTAACAATCCATCCCACTTCAATGTCTTGAATATTTCTGCATGAAAAAGAAATTTTTTAGATCTTTTTAGGTGCATCTGATGAGGAAGCTTATGGCTACCTTTCAAAAGAATGGAAACCTCCTATCAAAAGCAGTAGCAGATCCAGAACTCTAACCATATAGAATTTCAGTGTAAAAAATTCACACATGTGCAACGCTCAAATATTTGTTATCTTCGTAGTTCCATCAACAACTTACAAAACATGATGCCAAGCTTTATATCACTTAGTAAGAAACAACCCAAATCACTTAATAAAACACAATTCCATTAATATAAGCAATTTAAATCCTTGTTGCTAGGGACCCCTCATTTGAAAATTGGTGATGCTATTCACATACCTATTTTTACCTTTTACTAATATTAATTAGAATTAGATTCATTGAAATTGTGGATAGTACCACCCTTTGAAAATATTAATTAGATTTAGATTCATACTAATCTATCTTTTTCATCACGCTACTCACTAAACAAGGAACATAAACACTGAGTTGTATAATGCTATTGGCATCGAAAAATCTTTCATGGCAAGGTAATATGAACAACATGTATTTTTATACACAAACAAATACAAAATACAGGCTAATTTTATTTTTTGTAGTGGTGTATGTGGTGATAAGACATTTTTAATGTTTAACCCTTATGATGAAAAATTGTTAAATAAATTCCGTGACGAGTTCTATTAGCAATTGAAGCTCAAATCCAACTTTTATTGATCTTCCGTTAAACAAACTCTCTTGATTATCACGTTAACATGTCAAATTCGTTATTTCAATTTAAATTACATCTTACGTTTGATTTGATCATGGACAACGTAGAAACTTAGTGGACTTCCCATTTCTTCTCCACCATCACTTGGCGGTGGACCCCATGGCAATTGTATCTCCTTAATCCAAATGTAATTGAATTTTTTCCTTTTTTGATATCAAAGTAAATTTCCTTGCTGGAACAATTTTTTTATTTTATTTTTTATTTTTAAGAAACACACCTTCCTTTTACTAAAGTACAAAACGACACCTTCATTTCCTAATACAAACACGTTCACCATTTGAATATTCAATATTTCAAGAACAGAAGGAAGCAACCACCGGCAGGTGACGGAGGAGAAAAAAGAGGTCGTCCACTAAATTTTCACGGGATAAATCACCAAATCAAACATTAGATATACTCTGAATTGAAATGTCGAATTTAACCTTTTCACGTGATAGTCAGGTGAGTTTGTTTAACGGAAGACTAATAGGAGTTTTGATTTGAACTTCAATTGCTAATAGGACTCATACAAGGGTTTAATTAACTTGTAAGTAAAAGATGTTAGATTCGATTATTAGCCTAATATATTAACTTTTTCACCACAAATATTACATTGAAAGTGTCGTGTTAGCAAGGAACTACAAAAAAAAAAATTTATTCTAAATTTTTATTTATAAAGTAAATGCTTTTATATGGACAATAAATAATCTTCAAGTGTACAACTTTCATTAAAAAGAAGCAAAGATTATCTATTGAGCGAAGAAATAAGCTTCTATTTTTTTTCAATTAAATGTGATTTTATGGAAATGAAATAAAGTAAAATAAAATAAAAACAATACTTGGCTATCTACGGGTGAATAAGAGCTCATACTCAAACATTTTGTGTTCGAGTCACATAATTTTATGCTTACAATCAGAACCGTTCATATTATGAATCACTTTGTAAAGATCATCTATGCAAAAATAAATTAAAAATAAAGTCATTGTATTATAGCTAATACATATACGGTTGATAACGTTAGCCCTATAAGGTTATACAATTAAAATACAAACGAATGAGTGACTGACCTGATTCCATCGGCACCCATGGAAGTCGAACACGAAAAGAAGCAGGGCACGGCAACACCAAGATCTTCTATAAACACCTAGTTGAATACAACTACTCTATGAGAAGTATTATGTTGTATGTTTTAGGGCTTATATGAATCGGTGTTTATATAAGCTAAAAGCTAGGGTTTCTATCCATAAAGGAAACATAAACTTACTTTCTTAGTCTCCAAGTCGAGTATCATAATCATATTCAATTGGGGATTTCATCAATTCTTTTTCCAATATAAGACAACTTATATAGGATTGGTATCTTTAAGATATCAAATCTCAATCATCTGTTTATATACTATTTGATAACTAAACAATTTTAGTTTTAATTAATTTTTTTCTCTCAATATTTATGAAATAATTTATAATGTAATTTATTTTAAATATAAAACTCGAAGTTTTACAAATTATAAAAACAAAATTATATAAAGGCTAAGTATTTTTCATGAAATAGTACCCAAACAAAATACAAAAAAGCAGAGTACGTCCTGCAACAGTAATCCCCACCATCAAAGCAATTACGCGCCCCCTTGATTTCTCTCTCAAGCAAAGTCACCAAAAGGGGCTCTCTCTCTCTCTCTCTCCTCTCTCTTCAATATCAAGCAACAAACACTGTAGAAGAAAGAAGAAACAGAGGCCACACACACTCTCACAGAAGAGAGAGAGTTGAGAGAGTGTGAGTAAGCAGCCGGAAGAATGGCATCAAGAGCCAACCCAAACCCGAACCGCAACCCAATCCCAAACGGAAACGCAACCGCAAACGGCGACCACAGACCCGGTGCCCCACCGCCACGACAACCGCCGTCGCCCTCCTCCTCTTCAAACCCCCACAACAGAAGCAACCACCGCCACTACTACCCCACGACGTCGTCATCCTCCTCCTCTGCTTCCTTCAAGGGCTGCTGCTGCTGCCTCTTCTTACTCTTCTCCTTCCTAGCCCTCCTCGTCCTCGCCGTCGTCCTCGTCATCGTCCTCGCCCTCAAGCCGAAGAAGCCGCAGTTCGATCTCCAGCAAGTGGGCGTCCAGTACATGGGCATCAACTCACCCAATCCCACCGCAACCGCCGACCCCAACCAAAACCCTACCTCCGCCTCCCTCTCCCTCAACATTCGCATGCTCTTCTCCGCCGCTAACCCCAACAAGGTCGGGATCAAGTACGGCGAGTCCAGGTTCACTGTCATGTACCGCGGGATCCCATTGGGCAAGGCCTCCATCCCCGGCTTCTACCAGGACGCCCACACTGTCCGCCAAGTCGTCGCCACCATCGCCGTCGATCGGGTCAATTTGCTCCAAGCCGACGCCGCCGATTTAGTCCGAGACGCTTCACTCAACGACCGAGTCGAGCTCAGGGTCCTGGGTGACGTTGGCGCCAAGATCCGCGTCTTGAACTTCGATTCCCCAGGCGTTCAGGTCAGTAATTTCTCACTCAACTCGAAATTTTCTCGTTACCCGAATGCAATTTTGCTTCCTAGATTAAAACCCAGTTCCCAATCTTCCCTTAAATCTTGTTTGGCTACTAAGAAAATCACAAAACTCACAGAAAAACCCACTCTCTTTTGTCTGTCACACTCACTCTGCTTTTTCAATCCGGTCCTATTAAATTTTTATTTTACAAAGGCATCCAATTTTTTAATTTGTCACTGATAAATTGATGATATTATGATTGACAGACCCAAATAGGTTTTTTTGCGTGTTGGGAAGCGGATATTCTTTTCGTTTTTTGCATTCATGCCCTTCCATTTCTCTGAATTTTAAACTTTCGCCTCTGATGTTCTTGGGTTGGGTCCAAAATTCCAAATCACATTTTACTTTGTTTGCAATTTTTTAAAGAAAGAGCTTGTTTTGGTAATTTGGTCGGATATGGATGTTTCCAGAATTCGTCTCCTCTTTGTTAGATTGGTAAATTGGTAAAGTAATTGTGTGGTCGGGATTTGTTAGAAAAAGCATATGTGAAAAGGTAAGCTTAGAGAGAAATGGCGATAAAGCTCGACTTTCTATATTGTAAGAAGGCTACATGCGAACAAGCCTTCCACTTTTGATTAACCGTAAATTGTGCGCATATACGTCAGTTAGGTTAGTTGGTCATGTTAACGTTTTTGTTTTCCTGCACCTAGGATCGATTCTCTTCTATAACTATACGTTGTGCAAAAATGTAAATTAAGGTCGTTGACATGTCACGTGTTTGTTTTCTTGCACTCAAGTTCAATTTTTGTTTAGTCTTTTATATCAATCTCTAATTATCACATGCACTTTTGTGTTTCAATCTTTAATGTCATTGTCTATTAGTTAGTGTTAGTATCAATAAGTGAAAGTTGCCAATGTGTCCATGTGGTTGGAACTTAGAGTTAGGCGTGCCATTTGGTTTTTGGTTTGAGTGAGCATGTTCCTGGATATTTGGGTCGGTGTCCCATTTTATATTTGTGCCATTTGGTCATTGAGAAATGCTAAGTGGACCCTCTACAGCGAGAATTTTTATGAAATTATCTGCCGTCTCACAATTTAACGTCAATTTTTATGTAAAAAATATTTACAGAGAGTTTATGAAGAGTTTCATTTTAAGAGGGTCTATTTAGCATTTCTCTTGGGTAATTCAGTTTGATTTTTCTGGGTTTTAAATTAGATGCCAGGTTGGATACCTTCCTCATAGATTCTTCCCTTCTCTTTTGTTTTTTGGTCGTGGTCTTAGGTATACAAAGAGAGAATCAAATGCTTTTACATATCACTAGTACTACTTAGGCACGAAGAAATCTTAACTTAACGTGCCCTTATGCTCCGACCAACCCGGGAGTCCATACGACGTTTTTTTTTTTTTATATTTAGTCTAAAGTCCTGTATCACATGATGTCGCAAAGTATCGTTGTTGTTTACTGATCACGGTGTTCGTATGGTGAATTTTTTAACGCATCTAAGTGTTGATTGAGTTGTTAACGTATGTGATCGAGCATCCATTGTCCGATGAACTCAATGCGATCTACAATATTGATTGCATTGAGGGACTTTGGACTTAGTCTAAAGTCCTATATCACATGATGTCGCAGAGTATCGTTGTTTACTGATTGCGGTATTCATATGGTGAAATTAACGCATCTAAGTGTTGATTGAGTTGTGAATGTAATGGGATCGAGCGTTCATGGTCCGATGAAATCAGTGCGATCTAATATATTGATTGCATCGAGGGACTTGGGACTTATTTGTTATGATTGTCTTTTTGAATTTGCTTTTCTTGTCCTTTTTGTGTTTACTGTTATTTTGGTTGGAGCTAAAGGCTAAAAGTGTGAGGTGATGGTGGGGAAATGCAGGTGTCGGTGGACTGTGCGATTGTCATAAGTCCAAGGAAGCAGTCTCTTTCATACAAGCAGTGTGGATTTGATGGATTGAGTGTGTGACACTCCCCTGCTCACTTAACTACTTTCTAGTCGGTAACTTTCGAGTCGGTTATTTTTTGTTTCACTTGTAATTTTTCCTCTTCAAATTGGGAGAGAAATGAAGTAAAAAAAAAAAAGAAGGTAAAAAGTAAAAAGGAGGGGTGAAAAAAAAAGAAAGAAAGAAAACCTCTTCAACATCAAGAGATTTTTCAATGTATCGAGAACATGATTTGGTGTATCAAGTGTTGTAATACAATTGGTTGAGATTTTTTTTTAAGCTTCCAATCAATTGTATTATGGCATTTGATATATCGGGTTATGCTTCCGGCACAATGAAAATTTCTCATCCACAAGAGCCAAGTGAATGGAGAAGTAGTAAAGAGTTTAATAGCAAAAGAGGAAGGAAAAGGGTTCTCTAATCAAAGATTTTGGCCAATTTTTAGGCGTTGGGTTTTTCATGAGTTGGAGTTTTTGGAGGGTAATTAAAGCTGCTAACCGCTGTAGAGGTGCAAAAAGTAGCGCCTTTTGTAATGCAATTTACGTCCTGTTCCCTAGATTTCTCTCGCATTATATATATATATGATTTCTCTCGCATTATATATATATATATATATATATATATATATATAAATATAAAATACATATATCTACTTTGTGTTTTGAGTTTTTGGGTTCACACATTGTAGCCGTATTACACACGTCATCAAAATAACACACAAACATTTGAAAATGTTCACGCCTACTAAATTGAACTATAAGCTTAAATAAGGTTTTTTAGCCAAAATGATTGTTGTGATAACTCTCTATTTTGGTTTTTGAGATTTAAAATCGATAGAAGTGGTCTTTAAGATTGTCCATTGTCAAATTATTTTGCTTTTCCTATGAAATTTTTTTGTTAAATTGAAGAAACCACCAATGTAAGATGAGTTGATTGGACAAAAATACTTTCAATTTAACGGGGATTTCTACTAGAATTATCAAAATAATTGACGGTAAACAATCTCAAATATCATTTTGAATAAAAGGTTAATACTTTCAATTTAATGGAGTTTTCCTTTAATATTGTTTGCTGAAGGGCCTTTGATGCCCAAGTAAGATAGTGTTTGAGAGAAACTAGAGAGTTCTAAATTAAATTTATGATTACCAGTTTTCTCTGGACCTTGATTACCAGTTTTCTCTGGACCTTGATTATTTATAGGGAAAGGAGTCCATAAGTCTTTTGGAGGTCGTTGACCTAGTCCAGGGCTTAGGCATGCAAGAGCTAAACTTAATAAACATGGAGTCGGGCATACTTGACCTTATTTGAGACGGACAAGGATTGTCTGCTCTCCCACTTTTCATGTCCTTTTGTTTATTTGGTCACGGTTAAGCCTCGTCAACATTTTATATTACTATTCATTTTTGTCTTATTATCTCTATAAAAAAAAACAATATAAAATGTTGACGTGACTTAACCATGACCACACAAAACAGGAGGGCACGGGAAGTGGGAGGGCAGACAATCCTTGTCCATTTGAGACTCAGTAGAGCCTCTGCTTTTGGAGGTTGTTTGCTCTCTGGGAAGAGTTGTGAAGAGTTTTTGCCATTCTTCAACAGGTTGGTCTGCTTAACTTTAGAATGGAGATTATGATCGGCTCACGCTGTCAAGGGTAATTTCGTTTGAGCTCATAATTACGTGGCACTCTCAGATTAGATGTGATTAATCTATTTTTCAACAAAGGTGTAACGACCCAAAATTTTCTTTTGGAAGCCAAACACAAAGGTAGGTCAAAATAAATATAATGGTTAATTACAATTCTAATTAACCAAACTAAAAATTATTTGGTTTAATCTGTGGCTACATCTAACGTCCTTATTAGACTGCCTACGTACTCTTGAACGGGATCAAGCTATTCGTAGTTCACCATCCATTTTTAATCCATTTTCTAAATCATTCATGTGACTAACATTCACAAAATAGGTTCTAACAATTGAATCATACCAAATGCATATAAAAAATGGATTCAAAATATCTAAATTAGCTTAAAAATATAGTATCGACCTTCTAGCCACGTGCCACAGCATGTGGCAGTTTCCGGCGAACGGAAACCCCATTTTCCGACCAACTCTAAAAATTACAAATTTTATAGACAAGTAGGTATCAATGAGAGAAACAACTTGGGCCGAAGTCCAATTCAGCCGGGAAGACGTCTGAAATCACCTCGATCCGCTAGAAATTTAATTTCTAACTCTAAAAATTACCAAATTTTACAGACAAATAGAGCTCAATAAGAGGAACAACTTTCATACCTGGGCTGAAGTCCAATTTGGGCGGGAAATACCTGAAAACTACCTTGATCCATTGGAAACCCTAGAAATAGGTGCTCTTGATTCAACGCCAAAACGAACGCCGACGCCTCAACCAATGCTTAGGCCTTACTCATGGGGTTGAGGGGAGTCTATTGGTGGTGCTGATTGACAGTAATCATTGTTTGAATCACCAGCAAAGGGGGAAACTCACCGGATAAACTGGAACTTTGTGGCTTCGAATTGTAAAATTGGGTTAGAAATTTAGAAATCTAACACCACAGGAATGTTGGGCTCGCCGAGAGCTTTCCATAGGCACCGAAACCACCTCGAACGGACATAAGATAAAGGAGATAGAATCGGATCAAGGAACCGGGTCGAGTGGAGAAACCGGGTTGGCCAGTTATCCCTTCTCCCCTCCTTCCTTTCCCCTACTTTTCTTTTCCCTCCCTTGGCCAGACTTTCTCTCCACTGCCACACACGTGGCTTCTCTTCACTAAATCTCAGCAAATCTAAAGCGTTCCGGATTTATGGTCAAATGACCATTTTGCCCTTGATTCGTTCGTTTAATCTCTTTCGTTATAACTCCATTTCACAGATGGTTGTCGCCTATGTGCTCGTAGGATTGAGCTCTATCCAAATACGTCAAGAATTACAACGAAGCATATAAGGATAAAATACATCTTCGCATAATTTCGTTTAACTAACTAGGGGCATTTTCATAATTTTCCACTTAACGAAAAATTATACGACATAAATAATAATAAAATCCGGAAGCGAGATTTCACATTTCCCCCATTCGAATTTCATAACCATAAATCGATTTATTTTCGATTTTCCTCCAATTAAACAATAAAATGAATATCCATATTAGTTTTCTAAATATATTCAGGGTATTACAAAAGGCCACCGCATCTACTTGTGTTTGAGTGAAAAATAAAAGGCGTAGATTCTTTCTTCTCCAAATTGGGATATCATCCAAAGTCTTGTTGAAAAAAAATAATTTCATCCAATGTCATACATGCATTCATTGTCTGATACGGTCCAAATTGGCATTTGGGATACCATTACAGCACACAAGATCAAAAAAGTAGAAAGTGAATGCCAGTCTCCCTCCTCTCTTCTAACATGCATTCATTATTTGATACAATTACGAAAATAAGTAGTGTGATACATTCCTCCATTCCACTTTGGCCTCTAACAAAGGTTTTCGCTCTCACTTTTGCCTACTCATAACACTATCCCTGGTTTTTCTCTTATTTCCGCTTTATTCTCCATGTCATTTTCCCAAAAACTTGTATTGGGTTATAGCCCGGCCCAACCTGGCCCTCTGGGTTTAATATTGATACATACAGATACAGTGACGAAAAATACAGAGAGGTCCTTCTTCCGAGTACAGGCAACCATGGATTTCTCTCCCCTTTCAGACGCCTTAGCCTCCAAATCGTATGGAAAGATCGCCGATATCTGCGACCAACTAATGCTTCAGGTTCGATTTGGCTTCCGAACCATCCAAATTTTTATATTCCGCAATATTTTTGGTTTGTATTCTCACTCGTAGTGCGCTCTCTCTCTCTCTCTCTGATTGCACAGGTCGCAGCGGAGGGCGTTGCTTTTCAGGACGAATGGCCCTACGCCATTCATCTTCTCGGTCTCATATACGCGGGCGATATGTATGTTTTTTTTTTTTTTTTTTAATTTGTTTTTTTTATATTTTATTCTGCCTTTTAAATATGTTTATAAGTTATAACTCTATGAATTTAGGTAGAACAAAAACGATAATTCGTGGAAGCTATTAAATTGTTTTTGAAGATTTTTAATTTTTTTGTAATTTGTTGTATTTGAGTTCAATCTACCACATATTTTTGCTGATGATGGTTTCAAGAGTAACAGTGCTGGGTTTTCTGAGCTTGTTGTTCTACAATGCTGGGTTTTCTGTTATTTAGAATTTAATCTGTGGGGTGGTGATGTGCAGTAATGGTGCGCGGTTTCTTTGGAAATCAATGCCTGTTGCAGTCAAAGAGAGCAACCCGGAAGTTATCGCTGCTTGGAAAATTGGTCAAAAGTTGTGGGTGAGGGATTACGGGGGTGTGTATGAAGCAATTCGGGGATATGACTGGAGTCAGGAAGCTCAAGGTCTTGTTGCAGCCTTTTCAGGCAAGTTTTACTGGATCGCAAAACAATATTTTATATGTTTTGTGCGTGCGTGATAATATAATGTTTAGAATTTAAAATACATATGCGTTCAAAAGAGGAGTGATATTGTTCAATAGTCAAAGAATGCTGAAGAATTGGTTGTTGTAGATAGTGTCTCATTGATGATTGGTAAACCACGCTTAACCTTGCGCATTATCGTTGATGATTGATTACTAAATAAGCTCGGGCATAGCTGCTAAAGTGGGTTTAAGAGGCCTGGGTGATGCATGGCTAGCATCTTATTGCAAATACAGATCATTAGTTTTGATTGGATGGCCATTAAGCCCTAATGATTTATTCCCAATCGCCCATTCAAGATTGGATGGATCTCATTCAATAGCAAGCCCTATTTGTTTCCAAACGGAAATGGGGAGGACAAGAGGGTGTTAACTTATTCCCCTTTCTAAGGTGGTAACTTAGCAAATTGAGGTCTATGGACTTTACACAAGTGATTAGCAATTGCAGTTTAACTTTATATACAAGTTAATTAAATTACAGATTTCTAATTTACGAGGCTAAATTTTGTATAATGAGCATAAATAGGACAATAGTCAGTGTTTGATTGTGCAACTTAACAAGAGATAGAAAAGTCTACCGAATTTCTGCCAGTTTTGTGAAGTCTTTTGCTGCTTCAATCTTAATTTTTGGTATCCTGTATTCCTGTCTTGCTTTGCTTTGTTCATAATCTGACTTCAAGTATCATTGGTTGTCTTACTTTTAACGTTTATGCATATTGATGCCGTTGTAATCAAGATTCTTTTGTGGTAACCTTGCGCTAGTAGGAGGATGTCCTCTTCATTGCATTAGTGATTGTCTTCTAAAAGTGGGAATTTACAAACTTCTCTCTACATTTTCAAATCACTAACATTATTTCACACCTGTTACCCAATATTTCATGTCAAAGTCTTTCATGCCATTTGTATAACTGGAATTATAAATTGATGTTGTTGCTGCCTATTCTATTTCCTTGCGTAGGGTTCTCTCAAAAATGCAACATTTTTAATGCATAAAGTGCTGTCTTCGAAGAATAAAACCTTCCTTCTGTCCTTAGTGTGTTTGATTATGTCTTTTGGATGATGCTTTAGCTAAGCTAGCCATCTGACAATCAGAATGAAGTTTATTGTGTCTTCATAGAGTTCCTGTAATGATCTAGGAATTGGAAGTGAAAAATGTACTCTCTCTTCGGTGGAGAAATGTCTATAAATACTTTTGCAATCTGAACACTATTTCCCAGTTCAATATATCATGTCATGTCCAGTTCAATCCATAGGAAAAATGTCTATGCCGATGACTTGCATAACTAAATACGTAGTCGGTTTCTTTGTGGTTACTAAACAGGCTCTAACTTCTATGGTTTTCTGGTAATTGCTGATGGATGGGATCAACACTCAAATGACCATTTCATTAATTATTTTCTGGTGTTTGAGGGAGCTTATAGAGTACTAATTGTTACATTTTATGCACTTAAGGTCATCATTAATTGTCATCTGAACTTCCTGCAGATCTGTACACAAAGAAAATGTTTCAGCTTCTGCAGTCTGCTTATTCTACAATAAGCATCCAAGACACAGCTGTCTTCTTGGGGATGAGCAAGGATGATGCCACAACTTGTAAGCTTCTGTTGTCACAAACTTATCTGTTACCAAATTGTCGGGGTTAAGTTTCCTTTTCGAAGAAATGAAAATAAAATCTTAATGCTTGCCTATCAGAAAAGGTAGTAGATTTATCTCTGCTCTTCAATGCTCTCTGGGAAAGTAACCGTTTAACAGTTTCGGAGGTATGAGCCTTTTCGAAGTCTATCAATCCTGAATAAGTTGGGTCTCTGGAAAAAAAGGTTCCGCTGCTTTAAAGCAAGTGGGAGCGTTAATTGTTGAGATTTATAAATATAAAAAGGATATCAAGAATCAAAAACCCAGTTGAGAGTCGCTGAACAAAAGGTGTGTACAAATGGCAAATTAAAATAGAAAAGAAAAGGTGTCCTGCTTATGTATATGAGAATTTTGATGTAAAAGTCTTGTAGAAGAAATTTAGGAACCTTTATTAACTACATTTTTCCGTTCATTTACTTATTTTTGCTTCGAAAACAGTTGTTTTGCTTGAAAGAGTTGCCAAGTCTTCGAGGACTGGACTTGATGACAACTCGTTGTATCGTAAATAACAACTTAAAAGTTTAAAAATAAGTGCTATGGCTTGGTTCTTTAATTGCGTACTTATACTTTAGGCCCGTCCGTCATCATTTATGTTACAAACTCCTGAGATATGGTTGTCGTATGCAGATGTACTACAGCAAGGTTGGGTCGTCGACCCTGCTTCACGAATGCTTACCGTGAAGAAGCAGCCTATTGTTACAGAGCAGAAACTGGATGCGAGTAAATTGCAGAACTTGACAGAATATGTATTCCATCTCGAGCATTGAAGAAGTTTACTAAGTTTCCGAAGCTGTGAACTGTCTTCTCGATCAGCTGTCAACTTAGATCATGACTTAGTGAGTAAATAATTTCAGGATTTCAGGTTTTATATATGTGCAAGCCACTTTTTCGCACGTCTTCTCTGTCGGTATATTTTTTGCTAAGGCTACAAGTCATTTGGAGTTGGTTCCCAAGGTTATGCACAAACAAGTTCGTACCATCATACTAAGTTATTTTTCGTCGGCCCCCAATTTTACTGTGTTTTATTCTCGTCGTTATATTTGTTCAGTGCAATCGAGAGTGAGTTCATCAGTTAGCCGGGTATCCGGCGACTGTTATGGCCAGCTCGCGTAATGTCCTACCGTAAATGGACTCGGAACTCTTTGAAGAAGACTTTGTCAAGTGGTGAGCGTTACCATTGTCAAGTATGTCGAGGTTCAGTAGGACTAGACATAGATTTGACCTAGCTTGGTAGTTACAAGGTTGAACCCTGGACTCGGAGGCCGCTTTGCAGCTTATCCATGAACCCTAGTTTTTGTCAAATTATCAGAGAGACAGGCTAAAGGTTTACTTCCAACAACATTGATATTGTCTCCAAGTTGGTAATTACCACTGCACAACCTGTCAGGTGCGGGGTTTTATCACAAAAGGCCTCGATATTAGTTGGAGTAGGATGAGGATATTTAAACTCTTCTTTTCTTAGAGATGCTGTCGATGTGGGATAACTCAACAGTTTCTAACCGGGAGAACCCTCGCCAAAGTTTTTCTGTTTCTTTTTGTGGCAGAACCCCACGTTTCTGTGTTTAATTCTGGCTTGGAGCAACTCAAATATCACCACTGCGGTTGTTGTTGCTTACACAGCCGTATAGCAACCTTTTGGGTTTATCTTTTAGTACAGTCCAGCTGGATTTACGAACTGCTTGCTATATGACACGCTCCAATCCGGATATCCAAATAGAACCGTAGATTAGGTCATGTTGGCCGACACCTATAACTTCAAGGTAGGCCTACCAAAAGTTTTGGCATAAGTAGCCTTAAGAAGTGATTAAAACCAACCCGCATAAAGAGTAATTCGCAATTGTTTAACAAGAGAACATCCCCAAAGCCCCACAACCTTAAAAAGTGAGTCTCAGACCCTCCGCTACAAACATGTTCATAATTCACTGATCTTGGTCGGGTGCAAAGATAAATGTTACTAATCAACTTGTTGTATAACATAATTTACCGATAGAGTATGAACGTTCTTAATCAACTTTTTATATAACATAATTTACGAACTTAATCAACTGAGTTACAAGCCCCGTACTATAAAACCACCACAAGAACCACCACCACCATTCACACCTCAAAGTTGCAAGCAAGCTCCAAATTAAATTAGACATAAATTAATAATGTTGTTCAACTTGAACGTGAAGATGCATGTCCGCTCATCCTCATCCTCTTCCTGTTAAGATTATTAAGAGGCTCCGTCAGCTCGTACAGCTCCGAAATGGATCCAAATCTTTTCTTCCTCACCTGCCCCAACCCCAAACTTACTCCATCCTCAGTCAATAAAATTTTCTGGGATTTGGACGACGAAGACGACGACAACGACACCTGATCGCGATGACCATCACGAACAGCAGCTGCTTTGCTTTTAGCATCAGTACTAGTGATTTCTTCGTTGCCGGTATGGTGGTAATTAGACATCACGGATGCTGCTGATCCTCCGCCGCTGATGGTGGTGGTGCTGAGCTGTACGAGAAGCTCAATCGCCTTCATTTCCAACTCGGAGAAACTATCCGGAAGCATCAGATCCATCATCGTCATCCCAATTGGACTACTCTTTCTGCTCTTGGAGCTGCTTCTTCCTGCTCCTGCTACTGCTGCTTCCGGTGTTGTTTTTGATTTCGCCATTTCTTTCGAGTGCTGCCAATAACTCTAACGAAAATTTGAATTGAACAAAACCAAGCTGCCGTTTCCTTTATTTATATACGCAAAGAAAGTCGGTCTTTTTATTTTAATATTATTTCGATTTTTTTTTTATTTTTATTTGTTTTGTTTTCTTACTTGGATTAGGATTTAGGAGGGGACAAATCAATGTCTTGTTCATTACTTCATCTACTTCCACAAGGAGTTGTGAAATTACCATTTTAACCCTGGGCCATTTCTTTCGGCCTATATGCTCTCCTCCTCCTCCTCCTCCTCCTCCTTGCTTGGGCCTATGTTTGCATGTATGTAGTGTATTGTTTGGGTTAATTTGATCTTTCCTCATCTCACTATTAACTAGTTAATTAATTTTTCCTTAAAAAAGAACCAGCTGATGGCTTTGTTACAACAGTCCACCATTCTGAGAGTTGAGAAAACTCATAGAGGCATTTCAACATCTCTCGACCACCATCATGCGATTCACCAGCGCTAGGAATCGAACCCAAGACGTGTCATATGAAATACGGGCTTGAAATTCGTCAACAGTCATTGGATCACCTCGTTGTGGTTAATTAATTAGGACGGAATGGAACGGAGCGGGAGCAAAGATGCCTTCGGATGGAAACAAGGAGGAAGAAGAAAGAGACGAAGGGGTTATAATTTTGCGTTCCACAGATGTGGAAGGAGTCGTTCCAGGGAGGTGAGGTGGAACGAAAATTCACCCAAAACTCGTCCCGTGGAACAACTCATTCCACCCGTTTTAGGCGCACCAAACGTGGGACGGAACACCTTGTCCCACTCTGTTCCGTCCCGTCCCACGTACCAAACGGTACCTTAACGAAAATTTCCCGTTACTGTTCATTTTAACGAAAAACCACATTTTAACACTAAAAAGTCAATCCTGATACTATTTACTTTATCCTTCATTTTATCTTTATCATTAAAACTCAAAGTTTTCAAGTATCTTTCATTAGTTTTCCTTAATTAATTCCCCTCTTTATTTCTTTGTCATTTGTTCACTACTTGGTTAAATAAAGGCTAATTTAATTTACAATGCCTGAAAGTTCGTTAATTGTTTCAGGTAATAGGTTAACATCTCATATCATTGTCATATTATGAGGATTTGATAACCAACTTTTTTGTTAGTTTTTTGAAAACTAAAAACTAAAATATTATTTGATAACTATATTCAGTTTTCAAAAAAATGAAAAATGAAGACTATTTTCTTTAGTTTTCAAATCTTAGCCTTGAATTTTTACTTTTTAGTTTTCATTTAAAATTTCAGCTTTCGGAAATGGGTTTCAAGACTTCGGGTAAAATTCAGTAGCCAACATTGGCCACCAGATTATCGTACTCCATTTTCTTGTGTCGTTTATTCATTTTCTTGTGATTGAGGAAGGCTGCATAAGGGTTTATAAGAGGGTATTTTTAGTCTTTTCACACTCTAAAAATTTACATGCTAGCAAAGCCATTCAAGTCTTTCTATTTCCGCAAAGCCTATTCAAAATCCTTCTATATTGGACAAGCACATTTTAGCAAGTTAGCAACAATTCTAACACCATTTACTTAAGCCTCGGTTGGAAGTGCTTTTAAAATGATTGAAAACGCTTTTGAAACCAATCATTAGTAAAAATGCAAGTGAATTCTAGAAAAGTATTTGAAGTGTTTTTGGAAATCTAAAACTTTCACAAAAAACACTTTCAGTAATTTTAAAAATATTTTCAAATGAGATCTTATTCCTAACAAATAATGACAATTGACTTGACTGTAATTTCAAATATGTGTTGATTTAAAACACCTCCAACCCCCAAAAGAAAAAGAAAGCAGCTACTACATAAATCAAATTTACCATGCTCCGGTATTTCGCCAACATATTGTTAGATTTTTAGTCAAAGACCAATTATTAGAACCTAACGACTAAATATTTCGGTACACGTACACTAAAGCATAGTAAAACTTAAGCACAAATATATACGAGACTAATTTCATGACTAGTTATAAGCTGAAAAACAAAATGAATACCCAAATTACGAATCAAACATATCCAATACTTTCTTTGTTTTTTTGCACAATATTCGAAAATCTCAATGTATCAATTGATCCACTTTCTGAAAATCGCCGCAACAAACATAAAATTCGACAGAAATATTAGAATTCCGTACATGCGTAACGTCTGTCTGACATGTGAATTTTATTCAGAAATCATCACAGCTGTACGTCAAGTAAACTTTGTACAAGATCATTAGAGACCGTCGAGATTTTACCACGTGTCGATCGGATGTGGTGGGCCCGAGCGAGGAGCCTCCGTCAGGTCAGAACACGAACGACGCGGTGAACGCTGCTGTGATCCAACCCCGTCGCGCCGTCTGGCACGAAGCAGTCGATGGCCATCTCATCCAACGCTCCGCATTTCTCCAGCTTATTGATAACCTCCGGTTGCTCTTTCATCATCGACGGTTGAGACTCGCCGCCCATGGTCTGGTCGGCGTCGGAGATCGCTTTCGATTTCTCCCGATCTGGAATTGCATTGATCTCCATCAACAAAACCCTAGCCCTCTCCGCCACGGAATCGGCCTTTAAAGGCGATTGTGCCGGTGCCGTCGCAGCCGCCGGAGAAATTTCGTCCTCTGGTACGGAAGCCGGCGAGATCTCGTGCCCTACATTGGGAGACGAAGACGGAGATCCAGTAGTCACCGGAGACGGTGCGATTTCCGGAGAGAAATTGAAATCCGTACGGTTTGAATCATCAGTAGTGGGCATGGGCTCGACCTTGGGAACCGGAGAGAGATTGAGATCCGTACGGTTGGAATCATCAGTAGTGGCCATGGGCTTGACCTTGGGAACCGGAGAGGGGGAACTGTAGGGAACGAGAGAGGCGAGGCTGACGATGCCTCCAAGGCCATGAACCGCAACGTGGCGGGAGTAGAAGAGGCCGGGCAAAACAACATCGACTCCGCCGACTGAGAGAGGGCGGGTGGAGACGAGGCGGAGAGCGCTGGAGGGGAGGAGAGTGGGGAGGACCGAGCCGGCGGCGAGGGAGCGGAGGTTGAAGAGGGAGAGGCGGAGAGGGACGACGTGGAAGCGGAGGGTGTCGGTGTATGAGGAAGCGGGGAGCGTCATGTCGAGGGCGAAGAGGGAGGCGTCGGTGGGGGCGAAGATGGTGAAGGAGGCGTTGGCGGGGAGGGTGAGGAGGAGCCACTGGAGGTCGGAGGTGGCCATTGCGTTGCAGACGAGGTTGTAGCCGTGGCCGCGGAGCACTCGCTGCATCGACTCGTACTCACGGGTAGTGAGTGAAACGACGCCGCTCGGGGAGGCGACGACAGCAAGAAGGAGGAGGACGGCGGTGAGGGAGATTGCACGGACGCTGGAAGCCATTGATTGGTGGTGGTGAGTCTAGCGAGCAAGAATCAAGCAATCAGGAAACGAAGGAATCGGTTTGGGGAGGACGAAATGGTTTTTGGCGGGCTTTTTATTCTTGTTGTAACAACTTTTTCGTGCCTGCTGGTTGGTGGTTTTATTACGGATTTGCCATATGTCTCGATGACGATAATAGCCCTCCATCGTTACCCTGTTCAGCTTTTACTTAAAGAGTAGTTATGTCATTACACTTTCCTAATTAAACTGACACTCACACAGTCCCACTACCGGAAGAACGACGCCGTTGGGTCCGTTACAGTTTTCCATATTATTACGAAATTGCCACGCTGAACTCTCAGCAACGATTTCATCTTTGTTACACACAAAGGCTTGAAAACCGATAATTAATCATGCCACGCTAAACTATCAAACCCTTTTTTTACATCGACTAATGAAGTGTAAATCGAATCAAACGTGATTAGTTTGTTTTTAATTTTAATCATATGAAAACTCTTGTATTAATTTATTGTTTTTGTGTAATACTTGACATATTTTTATAATTAACGACGAGTGTTTTTGGTCCTTACGATGAATGAGAGATGATCGGTGGCAATGAGAAGTCTGATTCACCCAGTGTTCGGTCGTAAATAGTTCGTGAGACTGGCATACCAAAACTTTAAAGTGCTTAATAATCGAAAACGATTGAGATATTCTGAAAAATCGATTTAAGTATTACATCATTTTTATAGTTAACATGCTTATTTCTTATTGGTGACATATAATTTTATTTGCAATTTTAGTCGACAAATTTAATTTACCTAACATTACTCTTTTGCTTAAGACGTCGCACAATCTTCTTGTTGTACATTAAGGTTCACTAACATTTTCCTAGTGCAGAAAGCCCTTTTCTTTTCTATTGTCAATATGCGTTTGAACTCGTAAGTAAAAAGTGACAATGAGTTAATATAATTTGAGATCTTTTATAAAGTTACAAAGAGAGATATCACTAAAACTAATAGTTAATTCATTATAGGCTGACCATGGTTAGTTTGTTGAACAAGAGGTGCGAATCTAGAAGGGAGTAACGCTACACCAAAGTTAAGGGAAAAAACATAAATCGTGACTCTTCTGTCGATAAATAAGGACAGGCAATTAAAAATTTATACATAATTTTATTTTTGTACTGAAAGCTACTGCAACAATGTCTATTCATGTCATGTAAGTGTTTTTTGTTAGTACAGGTTGAGAAGGGTAGTGTGATCTACAAATATATTTTTACTTCTCACACACTTTTTCGATTTTCCATCATTAAATCGAATGACTGCTTTTTTGATTACCACTCTCGAATAGTGGGAATATTCAACACGCTATTTATCACTTTTGTATGAATTTAAATTTCAAAATTTATATCTATCCACTGCACACTATGGTAAAATTTAAATTTAACAATGATAAGTAAGATGTTAATATCGCCATCACGGTGAGCAAAAATATTCCAAGTGACGATACAGAATACATACTACTTGCCGTTTTTGACCCCATAATTCGGTTAATTAAATCGGACACAGAAAAGCATTATAAAAGTTAAAAACCCTCGTAGGAGTGGCAGACACAGAAAAACCCATCAGAATCTCCCTCCCTCCATTTTCTCTCCGACTCTTCTGTCTGCTCTCCGTCACTCTCAGCAATCAGCAGCCGTCTCTCCGCCGCCTCCACTCACCCTACCACTCTCTGTCTCTCTCTCCCTCCTTCTCTATGGCGGTGGACAAGGACAAGCTTCAGGAAGACGGTGCTATTGCCCGCTTCTACAGGATTATTCTCAGTTGGGACTATTTCCGTCTCAGAAAAGAGGCAAACGTAACTCTCTCTCTCTCTCTCTCTATATATCTATACAAATGTATAAATATATGTGTTTGTTGTGTATTAAATTGATGAATTTGCATTGTTTGGGAAGCAGAAGCTGAAGGACAAGCAGCAGAAGAGTAAGGGGGAAGAAATAGTTTATGAGGGTTTAGGAATTGCAAAAGTGAAAGGCACCTACAAAGATGTGGATGACTATATCTCTACATATGAACCGCTTCTTTTCGAAGAAGTCAAAGCTCAGATTCTTCAGGAAAAAGACTTGGATGAATGTATTGCATTCACTTTCCTTTACCCTTTTCTGTTTGGTTTCCGAGAAAATTTGTTTACTACTCAATTTCATGTTGGTTTTGTGAATTAAGTCTCGCTCTTTTAATTTATTTGTATGTATGGAACAATGCAGTGGAAGACCCCAGGGAAAACTTGGTTGTCGAGTACACTGACGTGGACGGGTTTCACTTAGCAACCCTTACCCGCGACCAGGGTGACTTGGAAGAGAGCGGATCAATAACGCAGAATGATCTTTTGCTTCTTTCCGGACAAAAGGTAATTAGTTCAAGTTCAAATCTTGCTTGTCTCTCTTGCATTTATCCTATAGCTAAGCATTAGTGTTACATTTTCGGTAGTTCATTCTCCAACTTTTGAGAAATACCCGTGAAAAATAAAAATTTTGCCTTTAGCACGCCGCTACACTGACAGGACTTTAATCTTACCTTTTTGATTGTATGAGTTTATATAATGTAGGTTTCTTAATCTTTTGATGGGGTTTGTTATTGCAGCTTCAATGGGTAACGGATGGTAAAGAGAAGTATATCCAACCTCCATCTACCAAACATCCACGGGACTATGCTTTTGCATTGGTGGAAAGCCGCCAGGCAAGTTCTTTTAGGATTAGAATGTATTTGGGTGGAGAAGTCACTAATTTGGAGACAGATGCAGTTGAATGTCCTAGGCTGTTAAATGTGAAGTCTTTGGTGACTTCTACAGAACGACGGTTCTTTTACACTCTAAAGGTAAAGCGTTTCTTAAGAACTTACATATATTTTGCTGCATCATGATTTTTTTTCTTCGGGAGGAGATATTTTTTCTGTTGGGTATACTGATTGGAAAATATTGGAATTAACCTCTAGTATTGTGATAACATGGTTTTTAATTGATGTATATAGGTAATTTTATGTCTGAATGTTCAGTTAGAAAATCCTTGATCATTTTAAGTGGTTAAGCTATTCTTTTATATAAATAGCTTACAAGTGTAGAAAATTAATGCTTTTTAGTTTCTTCATGATAGGGAGTTTTTGGCTCAGTTGCCAACATGACCAGTTATTATAAATACCAGACCATAGTTGTTCAATATAAAGACAAAAATTCTTTTTCACTTATTCAATATATGTTTCAGATTTGCAGTTTATCAACTATTGCTCGTGAATATGTAGCTCTACGGTCAATTGGTTCTCTCCCTTTTAAGGATATAATTCTTGGAGCTGCTGAAAAAAATATCAATTCGGAAGGCCAGGCCTGGAAAATTTCTGGACCTCTGCAGGAATATATAAAAGAAAATCTTAATGAATCTCAACAAAACGCCATACAGGTAAGTTAATACTAAAAGTGTACATTTATGTATTAACTTCTTATGTATGATGCTCGCATGTTTGGGAGTTGTATATGCAATTTGGTTCTTTTGACGTTTTATAGACGTTGCTCATGCATTGTGGTCTTGTAGAAGTCCGTCGTCGGAGGTCCAAGTGTCCATATTTGTGCTTGGAGCTTTTTATCTGTTATTATTTGAATTTCGTATGAGGATTAGTGAAAGAAAATTATTATTTGCTGCAGGCCGGTCTATCGCGTAAACCATTTATCCTGATACAGGTATTCTTTTTAATCTTACTTCTAATTTCTTTTTTTGCCTTTTGTCAAATTATTATGGATGCATATAGAAGCTCGCTACTTCTTTTCATCTCATTGTGGTCTTATAAATGCATAAACAAGCTTGCTACTTCTTTTCATCTCATTATCTAGGTCATCTTTCTTAATAATTGTAAAAATGCATCTTAATGGATATATTTGGTGGATATTGATTTCAAGCTTCCATTTAGGGTCCTCCAGGAACAGGAAAGACACAAACTATCCTTGGGCTTCTTAGTGCCATTTTGCATGCTACTCCAGCAAGAATGAACTCCAGGTTAAAATATCAATCTGTCCAATTCTTCTAATGATTTTGTCAACTACATAAGAAAATCCAAGAAACTTGGAAAAAAAAATTGCCCTAGAAATTTAGACTCGTTTGTGATTGTAAGAAGTAAGAATTGAATATAACACATCTGCATTTTTCATATCAATTTTCTTTTGCTCATATGCAGCTTCCTTCTCTTGCAGGGGTGAGTCAACCATAAAGCGCCGGCCAAAGTTATCTAGAGAGGAGAAGTATGTGGTTACTTGCTCGGTTCTTTTTGTCTGGCTTATATACGGAATGTAGATATTGTCTCGAATGTCAATGTTTCTTTATGTGTTGCTTCTTTTCTTAGTTTATTAAGATTTTAAAGATGCCCAATGATGTAGTTCAGCAAGGGAAGGATTAAGTGGGATCATTCTCGTTGGAACTAGGAATAGCTCTGGTTGAAAAAACATAGGGCCTCAAACCTTAGAATTGTGAACCCCTCACAAGAAATAGGTAATCTTGAAATACTGTTCATTGCCTAGTTATGACCAACTTGCATGCTTCATACAGAGGCGCTACCGTGATATTTACCCTTCCACACGTTAGTACCCCATTGACTTTTTCCAAGGACGACCCTTTGACCGTTAGTTAATTTTTCCTAGGTACATTAAAGCTCTAGAACCTCTGAATCCAGTGAGACCTTGATATTTTCCAGATGTATTAATTCGCTTATTTGGCCTGCTATTATACTAAATCTCTGCTTGGGCTTGCTGAGCTTTTGGCCTACAAGATTAAAGTATTCACCAATTTAGTCTTTTCAATTCCTATCCCTCTGCTATGCGTAGGAAGACAAACAGTACCTCATTTAACCAAATGTGCTTAAATTTGCCAGCTATGAGCTACCCCACGCCAAACAAATTTCCTCTGAATCTCCTGGACACTACGCATTTAATTATTCATCACTGTTTAAAGTGGAATAATTGTGTACAATAATAATTTATCCAAATCAATGGTTTTAGCTATCTTGTAAATAGAGATTTTGAGTTTAACTCCAACATCACAACAGGTAGACAGTTCTTTTATGCTTATGTTATGTTCCATCCTGGTATTCAATGTCTAGTAATCTTTTGTACATTAATCAGATTCAAACATTGGATAAAAGCGTCTCCATGGCTTAGTGGTAGAAATCCTAGGGAGCAAATAATGCCTGTGGATGGTGATGATGGTGTTTTTCCGACCACTGGAAATGAGTTGGTAAGAGTAAATCTTTGCATTTGATTACTGTGATTTGAGATATTCCTGTTTTCTAAAACTATGCAATTTGCAGAAACCGGAAGTGGTCAATTCGAGTCGTAAATATCGTGTACGTGTCCTTGTGTGTGCTCCTTCAAACTCTGCACTCGATGAGATTGTTTTGCGTGTTCTAAACAATGGTACAATTTTTTTTTTCCCAGCATCCACATAATCTAGCATGATCCTTATCTTTGGCAACCGGAGTACATGTACACTACATTTGCATTTCTTTCCAGAACGTTTATATGTTTTTAAAAAAATTCTCTTGTTAGCTTGATTATTGAGTAGGAAACACATACATGTATAGAAATTATCCTGAGGTTAATAATAAGTAAACACTATGAATATTGCTTGCTGTGTAAATTTGATTCATGTTCCGATAGTATAATGCAGTAGTAGTAAATCATTGACTGTTTCTTATAAAAATTGTAAGTTGCGGGGGTGTTAGTGGAAACCCAGTCAAAACCGGTAGAAGAGCGAAAGGGAGCATTGGTTTGACAATAATGCCGCTTGAAAAGAGTACATGCTATGCACACAATGAACTTTTACAGCAATAATAACAGATTGGACAAGAAGGACCACATTGATGTGTGGAGGACCAACACGATGACTCTTAAAATGTCAGAGACTATTTGTAATAAAAACCAAAAATTAAATAGTTCATTTTAAGACATTGTACTTCTGCATGCTTATAATTACGAAATTTAAATGTTATTTTTTTAAGAAACACCGTCTATGGAAGTAATAAAGAAAAAGGTCGATAGCCTTTTAAAAAAATCCAATACTTCCGTTATCATCAAGAAAATAAACTTGAAGCATGACTTTGATTTATTATTCTAAGAAAAGAGTTTATGATGCTGATCGCACACCAACAAAATGCGTTAAGAACCTTAAGATAGCAGGTCATCAACACGTTAACCCATTTGTATGACCAAATGAATGAAACTCGAGGACATGTCATGTAGAGTTTTTTAGGTCCAATAAAATTATAAAAACACAACACTAAGGGCATAGTGGATAGATCATATAAGGGCATAGTCCACATATATATGGGTTAGGATCAGGGGACACCCAGCATGGCCTCAATATTGAGAAGTTGAATTTCTGATTATTGGTACTTGGTGTTTGGTTCCTCCTGCATTTGTTATGGTCTTTTCACATGAACATAGTTCTATTGATTTTCCATCCAGATGCAATAGTTCGTTCAAATGTATTCTGGTTTATTTCAGGAGTGCGTGATGAAAGTGACCATTCGTATAGCCCCAAAATTGTGCGGATTGGTCTTAAGGAACATCATTCTGTCCGTGCAGTCTCCATGAATGAACTGGTGTGTATTTGGCGGTAAATGAGGCAACATTGAGTTTCACTCTATAATTATTATCATCCTTGAACTAAGAGTACATGTAAATATTACTCATAATGTGTACAAGGTAAACCAAACCAAAAGGTGATTAATTTTAGTATACATCATTAACAGGCCTTTTAAAGGTTTATTTACTAAAATGGTTAAAATCGAAGGGTAATTAAATCGCAGATACTAGGGGCAGTTCCCCAGTTTTCTAGAAGAACCTAAGATTATGGTGAATAGTCTGTTAAGGAACACTGGGCTTTATGAGTCCCAAAACCTGCCCGATTGTGAAGCTCATTCAAAAAAATAACAGACGGAGCCTTATGTAGAGGCTTTATCAATCCCAAAACCTGCCCAGTGGATGATTATTTGTCAAAGCACGGAGTTACACACTCCAAGCTCTTTTATAGTACGTAGAGTTAGTTTTTTCCTTACTCTTAACAGATTAACAAGTAAACTACCTTCCCATCAAATTTATTCTGGAAACCACCCCTTGCTTATCCTTGAAAGCCTAAGCCCTCTCTGTGCACTATATGGGAAGTCAGCATTTGTCCTGCTATTTAGATCCTTGATTCCAGACGATACCGCTTTCCATCCACTAGATGGGTTCCCCTGATGGTCTTTTCAATTACTCTGGAAAGAAGTTTACTCAAAGCCCATAGGCCAATTGATAAAAAGATATATAATACACACACACACACACATACATACATATATATATTTGTATATTTGTCAATTTACTTACGACTTCTGATAACAAAACATAGTAGAAGCTTCCCTACATTATAGTTGGTTGTGTTGTGTTGCTTGAACTTGATAAGAAAAGGTCTAAGGTAATATGTGTTTCTTGAAGTTGACCGAAAGATTCTTGTTGCAGGTAGAACGGAAGAAAGGAAGTATAGGAGGTGGTAAAGGCAGAGATGGAGGTGCTGAAAGGTTTCGAGCAGAAATTTTGGAGGAGTCTGTAATTGTATGCTACTTTGCATTTTGTTATAACTCAAGATTTAGACGTTTAGTTTCGCTTGTAATGTATGTATACATGGCAGGTGTTTTCTACCCTTAGCTTTAGTGGTTCAAGTCTTTTCAGCAAATGGAATCGAGATTTTGATGTTGTTATAATAGATGAAGCTGCACAAGCTGTAAGTTCATGTAATCCGTTATTTTATCTTTTTATAGTTCCTAGTTTGTACCTTTACTCCTTTCCCTCTTTCCTTTCTTGAAGACATTCTAAATGCGGAAGTGTAACTGTATATATTAATTAATGAATTCATCATCCATTAGGATTATTAATTTCATAAATCTTATTTGTTTTTCATTACTTATGTTTAGGCAGTCTATGTCCATGACCAATCTAGAGTATATAAATTGAGGGGCTCGCCCCTTGAGTAGTGCCCTTATGGGCAGGCTGCTCCATGGTGGACATGACTGCAGCCTCCACTCTTTATTTCTGAAAGTCTTTGTTTTTTAGTTGATTTGAAGTTTGAGTTTTCAACTCTTAAAACTTGGAGACGCCATGTTTTCAAAGTGTTGGCCATTGAGCACTGTTTATATGGTGTATATTTATTTTTGGGATGAATGAGGTTCTTTTTCTGTAATTGAAAAACTGTGATGGCTGTGCTTGATGGCATTATCTGTAAGGAGGAGATAAACAAATGTTTCGACAATCGAGACTATAATCAGAAGTGTTCAAGAGTAAACCGTTAGTATGGCTCATGAAAGCTTTATGTGTAACCTTTTTGTATGTCTTTCAAATTTATTGTCTTACGCAACTGTTCTGGTATCGTAGCAAAAGAAAAAAAAAATTAACTACCCTGATTGAATGGCTGGTCAAATAAGGTTACCACTACTTGTCTTATTTATTTGTTTTCAGCTGAAGACAATGCAATACTAAATATAAACTAGGAATTTATGGCTCTTGATAATTCTTGGGAGTGTTTATTCTTGTGTATGATTCTGTAAAGTTTCATCAACTGGAATAAAGTCTAATCGACTTCATGTTATGTATGATATAGGTGGAACCAGCGACTCTTGTTCCATTGACAAATGGATGCAAACAAGTATTTCTGGTAAATTATAATGCTATTACAGGGCTTTCTCATAATTTACCTTGTGTTATCAATTTACTTTATACTGTGCACCAATACTTGTGCTTAATATTTAGGCTTCAAGCCATTCTTAATTCTGAATTTTTAACGTTTAGATCGGTGACCCGGTTCAACTGCCAGCTACTGTAATTTCAACCGTTGCTAATAAACTCGGGTAAACTACGATATTGTGATGTATTTTCTCTGTCATTTTATTGAGTTATTGGTTAAATATCTGATTCTCTCACACTTGTTTTCCTGATTGAAGGTATGGAACGAGTTTGTTTGAGAGATTTCAGAGAGCTGGCTATCCAGTGACCATGCTGAAGATGCAGTATCGAATGCATCCAGAGGTTAGATCAGAAACATCCAACAAAGTTTATTGAAAAATATTTTATGTTGATGACCCATATTCTAATAACTTAGCTTCTGATAAACGTGGTGCACTCTTTCCTTCTATCTCGATGTTGCATTAGCTCAATGTCGCCTTTGATCTCTCCTCTGCAATATACTCCACGTCTCTTCTCTTCATGAGTGATTCTCATCGTTGAGATCTGTAACTTTTCTCGGGGGACAAATCTCCCATCACTTCTGCCGGGCAACCCTCTATTCCATCTAGCAGTATTTTCTTGTTGTAGATACCAATTGAACTTCGGTGACAACTTCCCATGGTCGGTGCCCGGGATTATGCTTGCCGAGGTTGTTGGTGCGGTTGTCAGTTCTGGCAACAAACCAGGCAGAACCGTGCCTGACAACCGGCAGCATAATGGGCTGGAACCGTGCCCAGCTCTAAGTTAGAGTACATGGTCCATTAAAAATGAATGTGAAAGTAATAACTATTATTGAATGAATAAGACATAACAATGTGAACTTCGTCTGGGCCTCAAATAAGAAGCATAGTAAATAATTTTATATCTATGATCCTGTATTCAGTTTTATTTGATATTAGACTCTCTGTGTGTCTCTCTCCCTATTTCATATTTCATAATTGGTAGGTTTACATTTCTATGTCTTTTATTTAGGTACTTGATTTTTGTCCATTTTTAAAATTGGAATTATGGCTCTTCTGTGGATATTTCAAAACCTTATATATTAAATAAAAAATTCCTGTGCAGATTAGGAGCTTTCCTTCTGCAGAGTTTTACTCGGAGTCATTGGAGGATGGTCCTAATATTATAGAGCAGACACAACGTTCTTGGCATGATTATCGATGCTTTGGACCCTTCTGCTTTTTTGACATGCATCAAGGGAAGGAATCCAAGCCCGAAGGAAGTGGTAGATCTGTTGTGAATGTTGCTGAGGTTGATTTTATCATGCTCTTGTATCATAATTTAGTGGATAAATATCCAGAGCTTAAATCAAGTCAGCGGTTCACGATTATATCCCCGTATCGTGGACAAGTAACTCTCTTGAAAGAACGTTTCAGAAGTACTTTCGGAGTGGAGTCTGACACATTCGTGGATATTACTACTATTGATGGTTGCCAGGTATCGTGACTCATTCTTTTATGGATTCCTTTGGAATTCTTCTCATTGCTAATAGACTTTGTTTTCTATTCAAAAGGTGATCAGACGTTTTTATTTTTAATACTTTGGAAGTTTTCAAGATCAGTTTTTTTGGTTGATGTAATACCGTGTTATGTAGAGCTGTCTAGATGTCAGAGTATCTAATTTTATGTTGCATAGATTTGTCAAGGTGCACGATATCTCATAATTTTCATCGAATTATACCACAAAATATGATATAAACGATGACGAGGAGGAAAAAGGGGTGGGAGGAGCTAATGTGACTGTTGGGGTATTTGTTAAACAGAAACATCAAATATTTTAACATTGGGGGTTATTACTGACACTGCACTCCTCAAGGTGCAATTTCTCTCTTATGGTTTAATAAGATACGGGTGCACAATGACCTTTTTGAAGTGCGAATAACTTCTCCCTGAACTTTTAGAGACAATTTTTTCCTATTATTCAACTTGCGAAAATTGAAATGTTTGAATAAATGATCTTTTAATGTTTTTCTCAGGGACGTGAAAAGGATGTTGCAATATTTTCATGTGTCAGGACAAACGAACATGGAAAAATTGGGTTTCTGTCTGATTTTCGGCGAATGAATGTTGCGATCACTAGAGCAAAATCTTCTGTCTTGGTCTGTTATCGTTCGAAGTTAAGAATGAAGTGTCAAGTACTGTCTTACTTCATGTAATATGCATTTACATATTGACCTCTTCTGTTAATCAGGTAGTGGGATCTGCATCAACATTAAGGAAGCGCGATGAGCATTGGAATAACCTTATCGAAAGCGCTGAAAAGAGGGATCGTTTGCTTAAGGTGAATATTCTTCCTGAGAACATGAAATCACACACTATTCATCACACCTCGTGCTCAATTTGGCCACACATCTGCTGTGATTGATTCATGTGTTTGGTTTTGTCCAACTGCATATGACGGTTCATGTTGCTAATATAGAATCGTAGGTTGAGCATCACACCAAGTTCTTAAATTTCTAGGTTCCACAACTTTTATGTTTTAGGCCGATTTTCCGTAACTTGTGGTGAGTAAGCTAGAGGAATAAATTGGTCCATGCATCATTTAGTATCAACTGCAACAAGCGCTACGTCAAGAACTTTACCACATCTCTCTTCATTTTATTGTTCTTTTGTTTCTCTCAGACATTGAATTTACTACATCTCTCTCCATTTTATTGTTCTTTTGTTTCTCTCAGACATCAAATCTGTCATCTCGTTCCAGCCCAATCATCTCTTTCCAGCCCAATACTGATCATTTATATGTATTCACAAACTTCTGATTCAATCGTATGACGTGTTCTGGCGATTTCTGTATTTGTAATGCAGGTCTCACAGCCATACGCTTCATTTTTCAGTGATGAGAATCTGGAAACCATGGCTATCAAGAAAGAATTCTCATTGGAGGAGGTTGAGAATGATGAGGTGGATAACTATGCAGGTTCATACAATTTTGGGGGTGCCGACCCGGCGGAGGGAGAGGAGAACGATGATGGAGACGGGGGTATGGACATGGATGATGGAGGCAACGGCGATGACTGAGTATCGATATGACAATGTTGCTTAGGTCATATGCACCTGTGCGAGATGAAAGTCTCATGCACCGTTTTGAATGAGAAAGAAGTGAGGAATTCTCTTTTCGACTCTGACCCCCACTCCGGTTGTTTTTCTTTCTATTACTTCAAAAGGAGCTGCTTCAGCTTCAGCCACCCTAATTCTTTATATTCGTTTGGGAGGGAGACTTCTTGTGTAAGTTAAACTACCGTCAGCTATTTAGATGCGTCAAGCCCCCCCTACATATACCGATTACTATTACAATGGAAAACATAGTTTTGTCTTAACTTTTATGCCGGTTATACCAACTACTATTACTGTCTCGTCTTCACTTGTAAGTGATACGTATCAAGTTTGACTTATATGGATGTGTGGCCGCTCAAGCCTTCATTCCTTTAGATATAAAATAAATAGTATCAAAAAAATTTGTACTGGTTTTCACTAACATTGCTATTTAGGAGTTGTATTTTGTCTTATACGTAGAATTAACGTTTCTGATCAGAAACGTTAAGTTTTCTACTAAAGTTTAAGTGACAACCGTTACTGTTTCTTATAAGAATAGAAAATTAAGGATGTGTTTGTTTGCCTTCACTAATTCTTCTTGGACTGGACTGGACTAGATATTAGTCCAATACCGTGTTTGTTACACGTAGGAATAGATTTAATGAGATTAGAGCCAACTCGTCCCAACTAAGTCCTTCGTTAGAAGGTCTTAGTGAGACCCCCCAATAAGCACGGGATTGCTAAAACCGTTCGCGTCCTCGTCCAGTTGTTCTCCTACATCACTGAAAACGAGATGTATTCGTTTTCGGCTTTGCACTTCTTCAACTTCATAAAGGACGAGAGCGAACCCGAGTCTATCGTAGAAAGCTCTTCACTGCTGGCAGCATGGCCATTCACGTCGATTGGAGGAGAGGATGAGGGTGGGTCATCGGAGAAGAGAGGTTGGATGAAGAGACGATGGTGGGCTTGCGATTGGATGTTTGATTCGGAGATGGAGGATTGCAATTACGCAGAGGTCTCATAGATTGATTCACTTCTTTGCAAGTGGTAAAAATCCTACCACTCTCAACATCAGCATGTTTGAATCTAAATTAGTTTGCCAGCTAGAATCAATTGGCCAACTAGTCAAATCCAGTTCGCTGGTCTAGTCTAATCCATTCCTGTCTAGTCTAGTCTAGTTCGCTATAATTGCTATTTTGCTTGAAAGCTCGCTTGAATTGTCTTGCCTTATCGGCCTAATAGAGCTTGCATTCGCATCTACTTGTTGGCAACTCATGTCGTGTACCGCCATGAATTTGACATATGGTGTTGGAATATTAGTTATTATTTGATTGTCTAGGTTTGGGTCACACCTATCTGATTAGGATTCTTTAGATTCTGCATTCTATAAACATAGCTTGTAGTTTAGTATGAGAATTAAGTCAGTTAAGATGTAGGCCTTAGTTTGTAGCCGTCTCTGCATTCTTATTGTTTTCCTGTTAATAATATTCATAATTTATAAATTGTTTGTTCTTACGTTAGATGCTCTGATTTTTAACTGCATGCACATTCTCTAACTACATGCACATAAGGCCCTTTATGGCCTAAAGCAGGCCTCTCGTGCCTAGTTTCAGAGGTTTAGTTCTTTTATTATCAATTTTGGTTTCCTTCAAAGCCCGGCTGATAATTCTGTGTTCGTTGTTATGGGTAGTGATCCCTCTGCTTTTCTTTCCAATTAAAAAAAATTAGGTGTTGAATTTGATTTAAAAGACTTGGGCAAGCTGCTATTTTCTTCGGATATTCATCTCACCCAGACAAGAAGGGAGACTTGCTTGATTGTTTTGACACGAACATGTGGTACTGAGTTGGCTGGTCCATGTTTCTATCGCTATTGTGGTGGATGTCTTCAATATCTCACCATGACATGCCCCGACGTCTCCTTTGCCGTGCACAACGTTGCTCAAATCATGGGTCGTCCTACTTCTTTGCATTTGGAGGCAGTTAAACATATTTTGTGTTACTTAAAACGTACTTATGGTCATGGTTTGCCAACATGATGTTGTGATGCTTCTTCTTCTCTTTCAGTTTACTCTAACGCAGATTGGGCAGCTTGTTCGGACACCCGTCATTTTGTCACAGGTTTTGGTATCGTCCTGGGTTCTAACTTGATCACATGGTGTTATAAGAAACAACGAACAGCCTCTTGGTTAAGTACTGAAGCAAAGTATCGTGCCCTTGTTTATGGATGTGCAGATTCGATTTGGATATTTGGTCTTTTAAGTGAGCTGTGGGTTCCTATTCCTCGTCCAATTTTTTTCTAATGTGATAACTGGCAGCGATATATATAGTTGTTTGAATTGTACTCCATTCATGATTTGAATTGTACTAGCGTGATATGTTCTTGTTGATGTTGGACTATCAGAAACTTCACATGATGCACTTTTTTGGAAGAGATTTTGTAACAACAATTGTGGTAGTTTTCACGTATTCTTCATCTTTTAATTATAAGGAATGTATGTCATCTATTCTCATGACAAAGTGGGCAAATTATATAACTAAAGGTTGCAAGAGGAAACCAAATTTCATTAAAGTTGGTAATTATAACAACAATTGTGTTACTTCATTATAGTTGGTAATTTATATTGCATAATAAAGGTTGCAAGAGGAAACCATATTTCATTAAAGCAGTTACAAGAGCAGTAACATATTACTATATTTATATAATATATAGTATTATATAGGTAATCGATCATATTAGAAGTTGTTGCCAACTAAGTTTCGACAACTCTTATTTCAAGGAATTATCTAGCTCATATTGACTCAATTTTGACGGATAATTGGTGCGGGTGGTCGCAAATTGTTCAAACTTGGTGGTGGTGGTGGAGGAGGATTGTTTCGACTTGGGGATGGTGGTGGGGGAGGATTGTTTCGACTTACTAAAGGTGGTGGTGGTGGAGGAGGATTGTTTCGACTTGGGGATGGTGGTGGGGGAGGATTGTTTCGACTTGGGGATGGTGGTGGGGGAGGATTGTTTCGACTTACTAAGGGTGGTGGTGGTGGAGGAGGATTGTTTCGACTTGGGGATGGTGGTGGGGGAGGATTGTTTCGACTTACTAAGGGTGGTGGTGGTGGGGGAGGATTGTTTCGACTTACTAAGGGTGGTGGTGGTGGAGGAGGATTGTTTCGACTTGGGGATGGTGGTGGGGGAGGATTGTTTCGACTTGGGGATGGTGGTGGGGGAGGATTGTTTCGACTTACTAAGGGTGGTGGTGGTGGAGGAGGATTGTTTCGACTTGGGGATGGTGGTGGGGGAGGATTGTTTCGACTTACTAAAGGTGGTGGTGGTGGAGGAGGATTGTTTCGACTTGGGGATGGTGGTGGGGGAGGATTGTTTCGACTTACTAAAGGTGGTGGTGGAGGATTATTCAGATTTGGTGGAGGTGGTGGTGGAGGACTATTTTGACTAGGTAAAGGCGGTGGTGGTGGATTGTTCCGACTTGGTGATGGTGGTGGCGGTGGATTATTCTGAGGTGGTGGTGCTCGTTGAGGATTGTTTCGACCTGGTGAAGGTGCTGGAGCAGGGTTGCTTTGACTTGCTGATGGTGATGGTGGTAGATTGTTCAAAGGTGGTGGTGCTCGTGAAGGACTATTTCGTCCTGGTGATGGGACTAATGATGGGGTTGGTGTTTGTGTTTGTGTTGGTGTTGGTGTTGGTGTTGGCGTTGAAATTGGTGTTAGAGTTGGTGTTGGCATTGGCATTGGTGTTGGTGTTGGCGTTGGCGTTGGTGTTGGCGTTGACGTTGACGTTGGCGTTGGCGCTCGTGTTGGCGTTGGCGCTCGTGTTGGTGTTGGTGTTGGCGTTAGGGTTGACGTTGGCGTTGGCGCTCGTGTTGGCGTTGGTGTTAGTGTTGATGTTGGTGTTGGTGTTCGCATTGATGTTGGTGTTGGCGTTGGCGTTGGTATTGGCGTTGGTGTTGGCGCTAGCACTGGTGTTTGAGTTGGTGTTAATGCTGGTGTTGGTGTAGGTGTTGGTGTTGGCGTTGATGTTGGCGTTGGTGTTGATGTTGGCGTTGGCATTGGCGTTGACGTTTGTGTTTGTGTTGGTGTTGGCGTTGGTGTTGGTGTTGGCGTTTGTGTTTGTGTTTGTGTTGGTGTTGGCGTTGGTGTTGGCATTGACATTGGTGTTGGAGTTGGTGTTGGTGTTGGTGTTGGCGCTGGTGTTGGCGTTGGCGTTGGCGTTGGCGCTAGCATTGGTGTTTTAGTTGGTGTTGATGTTGGAGTTAGCGTTGGCGTTGGCGTTGGTGTTGGTGTTAGCGTTGGTGTTGGCATTGACGTTGGAGTTAGCGTTGGCGTTGGTGTTGGTGCTAGTGTTGGCGCTAGCACTGGTGTTCCAGTTGGTGTTGGTGTTGGTGTTAGCGTTGGTGTTGGTGTTGGTATTAGCGTTGGTGTTGGCGTTGGTGTTGGTGCTAGTATTAGCGTTGGGGATGGCGTTGGCGTTGGTGTTGGTGTTGGTGTTGGTGCTGGTGTTGGTGTTGGTGCTAGTGTTGGTGTTGGTGTTGGTGCTGGTGTTGGCGTTGATGTTGGTATTGGCATTGGCACTGGCGTTCGAGTTGGTGTTAATGTTGGTGTTGGTGTTGGTGTTGGTGTTGGTGTTGGTGTTGGTGTTAGTGTTGGTGGTGGTGTTGATGTTGGCGTTGATGTTGGTGTTGGCATTGGCGTTGGCGTTGGTGTTGGTGCTGGCACTGACGTTGATGTTGGCGTTGGTGTTGATGTTGGCGTTGGCGTTGGTGTTGGCGCTGGCACTGGTGTTCGAGTTGGTGTTAATGTTGGTGTTGGGGTTGGTGTTGGTGTTGGTGTTGGATTTGGTGTTGGTGTTGGTGGTGGTGTTGATGTTGGCGTTGATGTTGGTGTTGGCGTTGGTGTTGGCACTAACACTGGTGTTGATGTTGGTGTTGGTGTTGGTGCTGGTGTTGGTGTTAGTGTTGGCGCTAGCACTGGTGTTCCAGTTGGTGTTGGTGTTGGTGTTAGTGTTGGTGTTGGTGTTGGTGTTAGCGTTGGTGTTGGCGTTGACGCTTGAGTTGGCGTTGGTGTTGGTGCTAGTATTGGCGTTGGGGATGGCGTTGGCGTTGGTGCTGGTGCTGGTGTTGGTGTTGGCGTTGATGTTGGCGTGGGAGTTGGTGCTGGTGTTGGCGTTGATGTTGGTGTTGGCGTTGGTGTTGGCGCTGGCACTGGTGTTCGAGTTGGTGTTAATGTTGGTGTTGGGGTTGGTGTTGGTGTTGGTATTGGTGTTGGTGTTGGTGTTGGTGGTGGTGTTGATGTTGGCGTTGATGTTAGTGTTGGCATTGGCGTTGGCGTTGGTGTTGGCGCTGGCACTGGTGTTGGTGATGGTGTTGGTGTTGGTGCTGGTGTTGGTGTTGATGTTGGTGTGGGAGTTGGTGTTGGTGTTGGTGCTGGCACTGGTGTTGGTGTTGGTGTTGGCGTTGGAGTTGGAGTTGGTGTTGGCGGTTGATTTTTTGGAGTTGGAGCTGGTGTTGGTGTTGGTGGTTGATTTTTTTGAGGTGGTGGTGGTGGCGGTGGATTCTTTTGAGGTGGTGATGGTGGCGGATTCTTTTGAGGTGGGGGTGGTGGCGGTGGATTTTTTTGAGGTGGGGGTGGTGGCGGTGGATTTTTTTGAGGTGGTGGTGGTGGAGGATTTTTTTGAGGTGGTGGTGGTGGCGGATTCTTTTGAGGTGGGGGTGGTGGCGGTGGATTTTTTTGAGGTGGCGGTGGTGGAGGATTTTTCTGAGGTGGCGGTGGTGGCGGATTCTTTTGAGGTAGGGGTGGTGGTGGAGAATTTTTCTGAGGTGGTGGTGGTGGCGGATTCTTGTGAGGTGGGGGTGGTGGTGGATTCTTCGGAGGTGGAGGTGGTGGTCCTCTCACTACAATAGGAGGAAGAAATGGTGGCTTGTAAAATGGTGGGGGTGGTGGCGGATTCTTCGGAGGTGGAGGTGGTGGTCCTCTCACTACAATAGGAGGAAGAAATGGTGGCTTGTAAAATGGTGTGGGTGGTGGCAGATTCTTCGGAGGTGAAGGTGGTGGTCCTCTTAGTACAATAGGAGGAAGAAATGGTGGCTTGTAAAATGGTGGGGGTGGTGGCGGATTCTTCGGAGGTGGAGGTGGAGGTGGTGGTCCTCTCACTACAATAGGAGGAAGAAATGGCGGCTTGTAAAATGGTGGTATAAACGTTGATGGCTTGTAAATTTCGTGTCTTATGGGAGTGACTTGTAGCTTGTCATCCTCATGGTATTGGGCATTGGATGAAGTTGTGATAAGAATAACCACTACAAGAAATAGCACAAACAACTTTAAGTAAGTCATCTATGCTCTTCTTGTGTTACAAAATGGGAAGAGGCATCATTTTATAGGGGAAGGAATGATGGGTTTTGTGTTAATAATTTTGGTCAATAGGCAATTGGTAATTCATAGGCTCCAATTGGGGTAGTATCTGCCCAACTGGTCTAATAACATTGCTTTTATGGTAGGGGAGGCTCAAAATTTTTGGCATGCTTTATAAATCGTATTCCTTATTCCTAAATTGTTCAAAATATATATATATATATATATATATATATATATATGTTTAAAAATTTAGTTAAAAATGGGTGAGTCTAGCAATCTTGCATTCATTTTAGTGGTAGCCTCAGGAATTTTATTCCAGGAATTTTTTATCCATTACCAATTACCATTTCGAGTTTCAAATCCCCAAACTAAAACGGTATAATCCAGCAATCATGTTCAAGTGTTTGGAAAAACCCTAGAAAAGATAATAAAATGAACGAGTTTTTAATTGTCTTTATTATTTAGGGAGATGATATACCCACCCATCAACATTATTTCTCCACTCCCTTTTTAATGATACTTTTAATGACAACTCTAACCTTTTCCAAAATGACTTATAAGGCCATCTTTAACTATTTTATTCTTTTGTTTTTGTATTAAATTATGAAAATAGAAGGAACGAAAACATGAGCCTAGCAAGTTGAAACCACCGCACACAACACCAAGCAAGTTGAATCCCCCATTTTCCTCATCTATTATGTCAATTCCTTCCCATCCATTTGAAATCTTCATCAAACACCATAGACCCATTACAATTACCTTAAGAAATCTTGATAATTGGATTCTCTCATACCCATTTGACGTGGTTTTGATACCCCTCTTCTATGATTAGTCCTCTACTTGAGTTGTAATTGCAGAGAGCAACTACGAGGTCGACCGAGGATGTTGCTCATCTTCATAGTCTCGATTCAATTAGAGACAGAGTTGGATGACGGTGAGAAGGGGGTTGCTTGCCGTCGAGTGGGTGGATATGTGGCGGTGACTAATTTTCTTTGTAAGGGATAGTTTAGTAATATCAGTGGGTAGGAAAAAAGTGTTTTTCATTTTTACCTTTTGAGTGGGGTGGGAAAATAAGGTAGGGTGGAGAAATAGGATTGTGGGGTGGGTCTACTAGCTCTCATTATTTAATACCAAGGTTATCTAACTTATATTGACATTCGATACTCCATCATTCCATCCTTAGGCGGATCCGACTTACAAAAACGGCATTCCATCATGATCCATACCGCGTGTGAGTGAAAGCACATAAGCTCTGTTTGTTTGGAAAGTCTATGAATGTTAATTTAAAAAAAAAAAAAAAAAAAAAAGAACTTCTGTTATAATTCGAGCAGCATTTTGTTTGAATCGGATTTCCAACATTTGCCTTTTGTATTTAAATCCAATCAATTTTCTTTTCTTCTTAAATGTTAAATGTTTGGCCTTAAACTGTCATTAAATGGCAAGAGTTTGGCCAGTGGGTAATTGGGGTATAGCCATTGACGCTTGGACATTTAAACTCTGAGCTTAGCATATATGGATGGGGTTAAGCATCCTATTCTCCATCCCCTTGCTAAATATGTAGGCAGGATATGTAAAGACTAAGAAGCGTTTGGTGCTAAGGAATGGATCGAGATGCATAAAACATTTCAAGGTATGTTGAAAGAAAAATTGAAAATATTGTGGCCAACTTGGAAGTAGGAATCAATAAGAAAACTTAAGGCTAGTTTGGGATTGTGGTGCTTTTAAAAAAAAAAAAAAATCAACATGTTAAAAAATTTGGAACATTAAATGTGTTTGGTAAAACAAAAAATAAAATAAAATAAAAATAAAAAACTGATGTCAATAATAGTAGAAAAGCAGAAGTAGAGCCTACCATGCTTATAAATTTTTTATTTTTTTTATTTTAACATAGTGATCAGTGCCAATTTAATGAAATTTTCAAATGACAAATACCCCCCAAATTTTACAAAATTACAATCTTTACCTTTATATTATTCTCTTTGGTAATTATTATATCACATTAAATGCCATATCTTTTTTTATTCATTTAGCATATTCACAATAATTTTATATAAAAGTTTATCAAACACTGAAGATATTTTTTTAAATTTTATTTTTTATAAGCAATTTTACAAAAAAAATAAAAAAATTTACCAAACACTCAACAATTTTACTTTACAGCTGTTTACTCTCACATCACAGTAGAAGTAGTTTTTTTTTTTTTTTTTTTTTTTTAAAGCACAACAATACCAAACTAGCCATTATTCATTACAATCATTCCTAAAATGGTAGGATGAAAGGAGAAATTTCATCCATGTTTAGTCCCCTTTAATCCAATCCTCTATATGAAACGAGACCTAAATTCAAGAATGTCATAAATAAAATAGGTTCCGAAAAACTATACAAATATAATCACTCGGATATATATATATATATATATATATATATATATATATATAAACCATACAAATATAACCACTATATATATATATATATCCGTGGAGCACTTCAATTCAAATATTTCCAAGGATGATATTTCCATGATAGGGCTTTAGGATCGTCAACCCATGGATGATATTTCGCTCAAACTCGCAGATCCATGTTCGATCCTCCAGTTCCAGAGCAAAACATTGATCCAGTTCCCAGATACACAAGAAGCAAAGGTAAAGACTCGGTTTGTGCCTCAAAAAATATACTCTCTTCTCTGTTGTGTGCTTGAATGCCTTGGATCTGTGACCCTGGATTGCTGAAAATTAATTTCTTTGCACCCCAACTATGAATTTTAGCATTTTTTTTTTTTTCGGATTAAATCAATCACAATATTATTTTATTGATTTATTTACCATTTGTTGTTGAATTTATTTCTGTAGGAAGGGTACTAATTACCGAAGTGTAAAGGATAAGATTTTATTGTACTACGTGCGCTCAGCAGCTCAGTCTTTCCCCTCCTACTCCAGTTATCTTACGTTTTCTGTTATGCATTTCACATTTCTTGGAATGGATAATAGATAACTACATATTCGAAGTTGGGGATAATTAGGTTTTTATTTATTTGCTTTTTGTCATGGTTACTCATAATTTTGCTTTACTTTGGTTTTTGATTGGATAATATTTTGATTTGCTTTAAGAGTTCTGATCTTCCACTATAATTGTAATTTGACATTGCTACTATTTTTAATATAGATTTATGAACTGATATTCACACATTTGAAACTGGTGTGCAGACCATCATGAGGATCACCACACCCATGATCATGTTCATGATCCTGGTGTTTCTTCTGTCAGCATAGTTTGTGAAGGGAACTTAGAACTTGAAAAAGTAGGATCTCTGTTTTGTCTTATTTTGCAATATATTTGATAATTTCTTCTGTGTCTTCCGTGTGGACCTGTTGCCTTTGAATGAGACAAGTACACATTTGAGGGCCAGTTGCATCCAGAGTCTTTGTCCAGGCATGTATGAAAGAAAACCTGACAAAGACTACTGATTTCGTTTTTATTTTTTCAGGCTAACATATGGCTTGGTACACTGTTGTTGAAATGAAGTGAGGACATATATCGTATGAAAGGTCTTCTATCAGTTCAAGGAAGGAAAAAGAGATTTGTCTTCCAGGTGAGAAACTTGCTGCTAATGGACATTGACATCTTTTTTATGTTAATGGATTTTTGGATCGTGTCTTTACTTTCTGATAGAGAAGTTCGATTTTAGCTTATTTGTTTCTACGGATTAATGCAATCAAAATATTATTTTGTTGATTTTTTACATATGTTTGTGGATGAAGGGTTTAGGTGCTCTGAAAATGCCCACCCTTATTTTTTATTTACACCAAGTGTATATGGCAACCCAGGCATTCCAACTTGCTCAGGTACTTCAATCTTTTCAGTTTTTGGTAATTTTTGCCCCTGTTTGGTTGCTGGGAAGGAGAGGGAAAATAAGGGAAATCATCAAAGTTGATACATATCATTTGTTTTTAGTCACATTGATTTTTATTGTGAGAAATTATGTGATTATTTTTTTATAATTACCTGTGGAATTGAATAGTATTAGCTAAAACTCTCTCACTGCTCAGTTGTATCTATATTAAGAAATTGCTGAGTAGATGGACTACAAAACTCAAATTCCCTCCGTCTGTATATTTGCAGTTGCTTTTCCGTATAAATCTTCTCTTGCAAAGAAATTCAAAGGCCTCTAATTGTATTCATGGACTATAACTGTAATTATACAATGTACATTATTATTCAAATATAAAAAGGTATAATTTATATATAGTCAATTTAAACTCATTAAAATATACAATCCTTAAATACAAAAGTAAATTTAAAAGAAGTTGAAGTAATATATGAATGCTATATGTTTTATTATGTTCAAAATTGAAATTGGAATCATGCTGTTCTTTGATATGAATGAAGTGTGGTGTTCTCCTTCAAAAAGTTGAAATTAGGTCCCTCCATCCCCTTAATTTCATTTTCTATTAGCAAAGAACTGGGATACCAATGTACTTATGTGTATTGTTTCAATTTCTATGTTTGCTAATCTTTTCCCAGGGAAATACTTCATTTAAGGAAAAGCCTGAAATAATGTTGTCAAGTGCTATACTGAAGCTATCAGATTGAACATGATGTATGCAACTTAGATTGCAACCATGCAATTGCTTACTTGGAAGTAATAGTTATTCTATTGCATGCATATCTTTGGAATCTTGCATATCTGTAGAATCTTTGTTTTTTATAACTATTGGTGAAAGCACTGCAGACCAAATCATGTTATATATGCTTATTGTAAACAGTTATGTTTGTAAATTTGAAACCCAAATTAACATAATTTTCTCCCCTGTTTGACCACGCATTTATGAATGTTGGATTAAAATGTGTTTATTTTTGGGAAGAAATGAGACGGTTGGTTTGAGTGTTAGAAGCCTTTGTTTTTCTGCCTTTTATGGCAATGAAAAAAAAGGGGGAAAACATTGGTCTTAATTGTAATTTCCAATTCTTTACGCTGTTAGTAGTTAAAATTAGGGGAATGGCTATTAATATAATATTTGGTATATTTCAAGCTTCTAATTCACAAACTGAGTGAAGGTCACAATAAGTATTAGTGACTACGAGAGTGTTGGACTATCCTCATTCTGGAACCAGGTTTAAGAGGCCCCTGACAATGACATTGAAACGGGTATATAACCCTCTTCTTTTCGTCTTTTAGTCTTTCCCTTACTCGAGCATATGCTGTCATTTAAAATTAGTGGTCTGGTTAATGTACCTGCAGTATCAGTAGTTCCTCTCTTTTTAATGTAGTGATTCCCTTTCTTGGGCATGTAAAACCTTGGTGTTTGTAAATGCACACATCACATGACTTTTAACACAAGTCTTGCTTCTATCATTTGATGTTGCAGTGGGTAAGCTCTGAATTTAATGAATTGTGCAACTTTGAATTTAATGAATTGTGGTGTTTTATCTTCTGAATTTCTAACCTATTAATATTGGAAGACCTAAAAGATTATTCCAATGTATTGTTTCTGGATTTATTCAAATTAGTAGTGAAATGATGGTATTTATAAATTTTAATTTTTTTTTCTTCTATGATTTACATGTTGATGCAGATTTATTCTCTACGATTCTCTGGTTAGGGTAAGCATTCTGGTGAGCTTTGATTTTGTGAGGGTAAGCTCTTAATCTTTCCTCTATCGTTTTGTAGTTCATCCTATTGTTTTAATTTAGAGCTATTTTACTGCTTTTATGTTTGTCGTTCCGTGCTGGGAAATTGGAAAGCTCTGGAAACAGTATAGTTCTTGAGCTAATGTGAAGATTTTGGGTTGAACATTGTGCTGTGAAGATTTTGGGTTTAATATTTGATTCCGTTTTTCTTTTTGCACTTACAAAAACAAAGGATTGTGGTTAATTATTGTGCTGTGAAGCTTCTATTTGATGTCGACTTAATAGAGTAGCAATGTAAATTAAACTACGTATTTTATGGATCAATTCACATATCTCTTGCTTTTTCTTTCATTTGGAGACAATTGTGTAAATGTGTGGTTTTGTGAGCGTTACTCATGTAAAACATGCGTTCTCTAAATTGTTACATTTAAGAATGCGATTATAACGTTTTAGCATTTTCAGTGAATTTTTCTATGAATATTATTCATGGTTTGAAAACCCGCAGCAAAGCGCGGGCAGTGTGCTAAGCCTCACTATAGACTAGCAATAATGTAGTTCGAATTCGCCTTTGGCGAGAGTCGCATGCATATCTAGAGAAGACCTATTCGACCTTCAATGCCACTAATATTGTCCTACAACAACAATATAGGGTACCAAATTTTCAAATTTGATCTCTATTTTACTTCTCGCTGAATAGCAAAATCAACTTTTGATGAAAAATCATCAAGCTCAACCCATTGGCTCGAATGCTGCGCTTGAAGCGCATGCGACTAATTCTAGCAACCACAAACGACAGAAGAACCATCGTAGCCGTGGAAATGGGCGGCAACTTCAGCCATAGGCCCAAGGTCAACAAAGCAAAGGCCTTGCCAAGGGAGGCCCCTAGCTTCAAGAACAAGAGAAAAGCTACCATTTAATCGAATTCCATTACATTGGACATGTGGTACCGTTGTGGATCAATGGACCATTGGTCACGCATATATCGAGCTACCCCTGAGGCTATTGCCAAGTATCATTCCTGTCATGAGTCTAACCTTGCACATGTGGAACATCCCGACGATACTACCACACCTATAGAGGTTTCAAATTTTCAGGTGGCATCCACTCCTATGGAAGAATGAAGTTTATTTTTCTAGACATGTTCGGGTGGTTTTTACCCCAAATTGTTGAACCCAATATGGAATAACTTGTTTGGTTTGGTTTGTTTTGAATTATGGATAATTATGTCATGGGTACTATTTCTCAATTGATTAATTGAATGAATAAAATTATATATATGCATGTGATCGATTCAATTAATTTATTTCTAGGTCTGACTAGTGGGGAAGTTAGTTGTCTGGCTGATGGTGCTACCACACACACCATCTTGCGTGAGCAACACTATCTTACTAACTTCGTACCTAAAAATGCACTTTTGACAACCCTTTCAAGTTCATCTAACTTGATGGAACAATATAGAAAGGCCTGTATAATGTTGTCTAATGGTATTGAATTAACCATTAAAAAGACCCTCTATTTTCCTCGTTCCGGAAGAACATTGCTGAGTTTTAAAGATATCCGAGATAATAAATATCATATTGAAACCACTGAAGAAAATGATTCTGATCATTTCTTACGAATATGGCCAGAAGTGTATTTACAAGAAGTTGGAATGTCTCTCGAGTGGGTTGTACATCACAACCATTCGAGCCATAGAGACCTATCATGTGGACGACCTTGAGCCCGAGTTCCAAACCACTTTCCTGTCTTGGCATGACCGGATGAGACAACCTAAACGGGATATGATGCGCCATATAACCTCTTATACCGGATACTCGACTTGCAAAGCATGCGACTTGGGGAAGTTGAACACTCAACCTTTATCTACAAAGATTAATCAGAATCCTCCAAAGTTTCTTTAGAGGATTCAAGGGGATATTTCTAGACCTATCCAACCAACATGTGGACCATTTAGATACTTCATGGTGTTGGTTGATGCATCGACACGTAGGTCATATGTTCGCTTAATGTCCACATGCAACACTGTTTTTTGCAAAACTCTTAGCTCAAATCATTAACTTTAGGGCTCACAACCCTGATTATCCGATTTAGTAAATTTGACTAGATTATGCTAGAAAGTTTACGTCACAGTCCTCTGATGATGATTACATGTCAATTGGGATTGAAGTTGAGCATCTTGTACCCCATGTTCATACCGAAAACGGTCTAGTAGAAGCTTTCATAAAGCACATTCAATCGATAACTCAGACTTTGGTTATGCGAACCAAATTGCCGGTATTTGCTTAGGGCTATGCAATTCTGCATGCATCTATGTTGGTTTGCTTGAAGCCCACCACTACCCAATCTCTTTCACCGTTATGGTTGGTCACTAACGAAAGAGATTGTTTTGCGTGTTCTAAACAACGGTACAATTTTTTTTTCCCAGCATCGACATACTTTAGCATGATCCTTATCTTTGGCAACTGGAGTACATGTACAGTACATTTGCATTTCTTTCCAGAACGGTTATATGTTTTTAAAAAAATTCTCTTGTTAGCTTGATTATTGAGTAGGAAACACATACATGTATAGAAATTATCCTGAGGTTAATAATAAGTAAACACTATGAATATTGCTTGCTGTGTAAATTTGATTCATGTTCCGATAGTATAATGCAGTAGTAGTAAATCATTGATTGTTTCTTATAAAAAATTTAAGTTGCGGGGGTGTTAGTGGAAACCCAGTTCAAACCTGTAGAAGAGCCAAAGGGAGCATTGGTTTGACAATAATGCTGCTTGAAAAGAGTCACATGTTATGCACACGATGAACTTTTACAGCAATCATAACAGATTGGACAACAAGGATCACATTGATGTCAGAGACTATTTGTAATAAAAACCAAAAATTAAATAGTTCATTTTAAGACATTCTACTTCTGCATGCTTAGAATTACGAAATTTAAATGTTATTTTTTTAAGAAACACCGTCTATGGAAGTAATAAAGAAAAAGGTCGATAGCCTTTTAAAAAAATCCGATACTTCCGTTATCATCAAGAAAATAAACTTGAAGCATGACTTTAATTCATTATTCTAAGAAAAGAGTTTATGATGCTGATTGCATACAAACACAATTCGTTAAGAACCTTAAGATAGCAGGTCATCAACACGTTAACCCATTTGTATGACCAAATGAATGAAACTCGAGGACATGTCATGTAGATTTTTTTAGGTCCAATAAAATTATAAAAACACAACACTAAGGGCATAGTGAATAGATCATATAAGGGTATAGTCCACATATATATGGGTTAGGATCGGGGGACACCCAACATGGCCTCAATATTGAGAAGTTGAATTTCTGATTATTGGTACTTGGTGTTAGGTTCCTCCTGCATTTGATATGGTCTTTTCACATGAACATAGTTCTATTGATTTTCCATCCAGATGTAATAGTTCGTTCAAATGTATTCTGGTTTATTTCAGGAGTGCGTGATGAAAGTGACCATTCGTATAGCCCCAAAATTGTGCGGATTGGTCTTAAGGAACATCATTCTGTCCGTGCAGTCTCCATGAATGTATTTGGCGGTAAATGAGGCAACATTGAGTTTCACTCTATAATTATTATCATCCTTGAACTAAGAGTACATGTAAATATTACTCATAATGTGTACAAGGTAAACCAAACCAAAAGGTGATTAATTTTAGTATACATCATTAACAGGCCTTTTAAAGGTTTATTTACTAAAATGGTTAAAATCAAAGGGTAATTAAATCGCAGATACTAGGGGCAGTTCCCCAGTTTTCTAGAAGAACCTAAGATTATGGTGAATAGTCTGTTAAGGAACACTGGGCTTTATGAGTCCCAAAACCTGCCCGGTTGTGAAGCTCATTCAAAAAAATAACAGACGGAGCCTTATGTAGAGGCTTTATCAATACCAAAACCTGCCCAGTGGATGATTATTTGTCAAAGCACGGAGTTACACACTCCAAGCTCTTTTATAGTAAGTAGAGTTAGTTTTTTCCTTACTCTTAACGGATTAACAAGTAAACTACCTTCCCATCAAATTTATTCTGGAAACCACCCCTTGCTCATCCTTGAAAGCCTAAGCCCTCTCTGTGCACTATACGGGAAGTCAGCATTTGTCCTGCTATTTAGATCCTTGATTCCAGACGATACCGCTTTCCATCCACTAGATGGGTTCCCCTGATGCAGGTCTTTTCAATTACTCTGGAAAGAAGTTTACTCAAAGCCCATAGGCCAATTGATAAAAGATATATAATACACACACACACACAAACACACACACACACACACACATACATATACATATACATATATATATATATATATATATATATATATATATATATATATTTGTCAATTTACTTACGACTTCTGATAACAAAACATAGTAGAAGCTGAAGTCGAATTTTTATTAATTCCCTACATTATAGTTGGTTGTGTTGTGTTGCTTGAACTTGATAAGAAAAGGTCTAACGTAATATGTGTTTCTTGAAGTTGACCGAAAGATTCTTGTTGCAGGTAGAACGGAAGAAAGGAAGTATAGGAGGTGGGAAAGGCAGAGATGGAGGTGCTGAAAGGTTTCGAGCAGAAATTTTGGAGGAGTCTGTAATTGTATGCTACTTTGCATTTTGTTATAACTCAAGATTTAGACGTTTAGTTTCGCTTGTAATGTATGTATACATGGCAGGTGTTTTCTACCCTTAGCTTTAGTGGTTCAAGTCTTTTCAGCAAATGGAATCGAGATTTTGATGTTGTTATAATAGATGAAGCTGCACAAGCTGTAAGTTCATGTAATCCGTTATTTTATCTTTTTATAGTTCCTCGTTTGTACCTTTACTCCTTTCCCTCTCTCCTTTCTTGAAGACATTCTAAATGCGGAAGTGTAACTGTATATATTAATTAATGAATTCATCATCCATTAGGATTACTAATTTCATAAATCTTATTTGTTTTTCATTACTTATGTCTAGGCAGTCTATGTCCATGACCCATCTAGAGTATATAAATTGAGGGGCTCGCCCCTTGAGTAGTGCCCTTATGGGCAGCTGCTCCATGGTGGACACGACTGCAGCCTCCACTCTTTATTTCTGAAAGTCTTTGTTTTTTAGTTGATTTGAAGTTTGAGTTTTCAACTCTTAAAACTTGGAGACGCCATGTTTTCAAAGTGTTGGCCATTGAGCACTGTTTATATGGTGTATATTTATTTTTGGGATGAATGAGGTTTTTTTTTCTGTAATTGAAAAACTGTGATGGCTGTGCTTGATGGCATTATCTGTAAGGAGGAGATAAACAAATGTTTCGACAATCTAGAGTATAATCAGAAGTGTTCAAGAGTAAACCGTAGTATGGCTAATGAAAGATTTATGTGTAAGCAACTGTTCTGGTATCGTAGCAAAAGAAAAAAAAATTAACTACCCTGATTGAATGGCTGGTCAAATAAGGTTACTGTTAAGGAAAGTAAAATCAGTTGATTCTCTATTATGGTGATTTCCTCGTATCATGGAAAGTCAATTAATATTGATTCACCTTCCATTATGTACAAATGCGTAAACTAGGAAACAATTTGTATAGGCTTTAATTTAGGATCGTGCTTAGTCTTTGTATTGTATAAAACTTCTCTGTAACTATTCAATGTATATTCATTTTTTCAGCTAATATCAAAATTTACATGGCATCAGAGCCTAAGCGCTCCTGATACCCAAAACCCTAAACACCATCCTTTGCATCGCCAAAAACCATGGCACCCACTGAAACCCCAGCCAAGTCTGCGGTTAACAAATATGAAGATCCCAAGGATCCTCTTTATCTCCATCACTCCGATTAACCTGGAGCAGTACTTGTTACTCACTAATTGGATGAAGAAAATTATAGCACCTGGAGTCGTGCCATGACCATGGCTCTCAGCGCCAAAAATAAGGAAGGTTTCATTAACGGCACTATTTGGAAGCCGTCGGCAACATCCACCACAGAACTCCAACAATAGACCCGCTGCAACAACCTTGTAAAATCATGGCTTCTCAATTCGATTCCAAAAGACATTGGTGCAAATGTGATTTATAATGAGGGTGCCTATGAAATTTGGACAAAATTGAAGGAGCGGTTTTCACAAGGGAATAGCGTTTATCTCTTCTAAATTGAACAAGAAATCCATGCTTGTATGCAGAGTAGCATGACCATTGGTGCTTACTATACGAAGTTGAAAGGTCTTTGGGATGAGCGAGATATAATATGCTCTATCGCCACTTGTACTTGTGGTACAGTGAAAGAGGTGCTGCAATTCCACCAAAACCAAAAGACCATGAAATTTCTCATGGGACTTAATGAGGCCTACACTGCAGTTTGAGGGAAAATCTTGCTCATGGACCCTCTTCCCGTCGTCAACAAAGCCTATCCGCTCATTCTTCAAGATGAAAAACAACGAGCTATCTCAACCATTAAGGCACCAATTACTGATGCTACAACCTTTGCTGTTTGAGACGACTCGCATAATTCTGGGAGAAATTTTGCACCAAAGAACTCTCACTTGAAGTGCGAGCGTTGAGACAAAATTGGGCACACTTCAGACACTTGCCGAGCACATCTCCAATGTGATTATTGCGGCTGGAAAGGCCACACCATAGATATGTGTCGAAAGTTAAAGAAAGCAATCTCCACCGGTGCCGGTGGGAAGGCCAATCACCAGGACCGCAAAAACCATGCTCCCTGGGCCAATCACGTTGAAGTCAATTCAACAGCAGCACCCCCTTATTCCTACAGTCTTACAGCGGCACAATACCAAAATCTCATGACTTTACTCGAGAATACTAACTCAGCTCCATGGCTAATCATTTTGGTACTTCATCTGCTATGAGCAACCTCTCAGGTAAATCCTTTTGTGCATCTGCTTTCAATAAAGGCAAGAGCTGGATATTTGATACTGGAGCCACAGATCACATGGTTTGCTCACCGAGCTTGCTAACAACGAGTACTCCAGTTGTCAACAAACAAGTGCATCTTCCCAACAATGCACTTGCTGCTGTCACACATATTGGCAGCATTCGTTTTTCAGAGGATCTTGTGTTACATGATGTGCTTTATGTTCCATCTTTCAGATTGAATCTCATATCTGTTAGTCAGCTTGCAAAAAGATATCATTATTTTCCTACATTCACTGATAAGTTTTGTATGCTTCAGGACCAACGATCAGGGAAGATGATTGGGATGGGAACTGAACGAGACGGACTATACTACCTTGATACTACGAGGAAAACCGAGTGCAACTCTGTTACAACGTCTATCACCACTTCACCTCACCTTTGGCATCAACGTCTTGGTCACATTTCTAATAAAAGTCTTCGTGCTATATCTCATTTTGTTAAAGATTTGAACTTTTGTGATATCAATGACTGTTCAATTTGCCCATTAGCTAAACAGACTCGTTCTCAGTTTCCTGTAAGTGTTATTAAAACTCACACACCTTTTGAATTAATTCATGTTGATATTTGGGGAGGCTACCGTGTCTCTACTATGGACGGGGCACGTTACTTCCTTACGATTGTCGATGATTATACCCGTTGTACATGGGTTTATTTATTGCATCATAAATCTGACACACAACAATATCTCACCATGTTGATTAATCTCGTCGAAACACAATTCTTTTCCAGGGTTAAAACAATCCGTAGTGATAATGGTCCTGAATTCACAATGGGAAAATATTATTTTGACAAAGGGATCATTCATCAAACCAGTTGTGTCTCCACTCCACAAGTAGCAGAGAGGAAGCATCGACATCTCCTCAATGTTGCATAAGCTTTACTCTTTCAAGCCAACCTTTCAAAGAAATTTTGGGGGGATGCCATCTTAACTGCCACCTACCTCATCAATCAAACTCCTACGCCTCGACTTAATGGTAAAGCACCGTATGAATTACTTTTTCGCAAACAGCCCACTTATAATCATTTGCGAGTTTTTGGGTGCCTATGTTATGCCTCCACACATCATCATCGCCCTACAAAATTTGACGCTCGACCCACACGTTGCCTCTTCCTTGGGTATCCATATGGTAAAAAGAATTATCGGGTTTATGATCTCTCAACAGGTAAAATATTTGTCTCTCGTGATGTACTATTTCATGAAAATATTTTTCCTTTTCCATCTTCCGCTGCTGATTCCTCCCTCGTGCTTCCTCACACTTAAGCATCATTTTCTGACGATACCTTTCTTCCACCTTCTCCCATTGATTCCCCATCGTCCGGGACTCATGATACTTCTGAGGCACCTCCATCTCCGCCTTCTTCTATTACCCCTTTTTCTCCCACATCTTCTTCTTTGCCACCAACAACGCCATCTTCACCTAATGCACCAAATCCTTGCTCCCGCCCAACACGTGGTACACAGGTACCTGGTTATCTTCGTGAGTATCATGTTGGTATATCTCTCCCTTCACGGACTCCTTCCTCATCTAACTTGGCGTTGGCTGGAACTACAGGTATTACTTATCCATTATCTAATGTGCTTTCATATGATCGGTTATCACCCAAGCATCGTGCTTTCACTACTGCCATTTTAGTTGAAAATGAGCCTTATTCGTACTCACAAGCAGCATGTGATCCTAAATGGCGTGCTGCCATGCAACAAGAGTTGGTTGCCCTTGCAGCAAATGGAACATGGTCTCTTCAAACGTTAGCTCCAGGAAAGAAACTAGTTAGATGCAAATGGGTGTACAAGATCAAATTCAATCCTAACGGGACCATTGAACGTTATAAAGCCCGCTTGGTTGCCAAGGGTTATAGCCAAATTGAAGGCTTGGATTATCGTGAAACTTTTGCCCCAGTTGCAAAACATGTTACTGTTTGTCTTATTCTGGCCATCGCCTCTACTCAACATTGGCATCTTCATCAACTTGATGTAAACAATGCCTTCATGCATGGTGACCCTGAAGAAGATGTGTACATGTCTCTCCCCCTCCGGATTCGGACAAAAGGGGGAGTCAAGAGTGTGTAAACTTCACAAATCATTGTACGGACTCAAGCAAGCTTCTCGTCAATGGTTCATTAAGCTTTCTCAGTCTATCAACAATCCAAAGCGGATTATTCATTGTTCGTCCGATCCAGAGGTGATAGATTCACTGCTCTTCTTGTTTATGTAGATGATGTTATTTTGGCAGGTAATAATCTACAAGATATTGAAGACACTAAGGTGTTTCTAAAGAAACAATTTAAGTTGAAGGATCTTGGCCAACTAAAGTACTTCCTCGGCATTGAGGTGGCTCGATCTAAGGAGGGCATTGCACTCTCTCAATAGAAATATGCTCTTGAAATCCTTGAGGATGCTGGATATTTGGGTGCAAAGCCACCTCACTTCCCTATGGAACAAAATTTGTCTCTTAGTAAAACTGATGGTGATTATATTAGTGATCCTTCTTTATATCGAAGGCTCGTTGGGCGACTCATTTACTTGACCATCACACGTCCTGATCTGGTATATGCAGTCCATATCCTAAGCCAATTCATGGACAAGCCACGAGTTCCACACATGGAAGTAGTTTATCGTGTCTTGCGCTATATTAAACATGCGCCAGGCCAAGGAATTTTTCTTTCTGCTGCTAGTCCAATCCAACTGAATGCCTTTTGTGACACGGATTGGGCTCAATGTCGTGACACTCGAAGATCTATTGCTGGATATTGCATCTTCCTTGGCCAATCATTAGCTTCATGGAAAACTAAGAAGCAAACCACAGTAGCACGATCAAGTGCGGGAGCTGAATATCGATCCATGCCTGCTAGTTGTTGTGAAATTAGTTGCTTCAAATAAATTTTGCGGGACTTGGGCATCAAACATCCTCAACCTGTCAAGTTATATTGTGATAATCAAGCGGCTCTGCACATTGCTTCAGACCTAGTCTTTCCCGAGCGAACAAAGCATATAGAGATTGACTGTCATCTTGTGCGAGAAAAGATTCAAAACGGAATGATCAAGACAGCTCTCATATCTACATCACAGCAGCCAGTCGACATCTTCACAAAGTCATTAAGCTCTGGGCAATTCACTACTTTACTTGGCAAGTTGGGAATCGTTGACATACATTCCAACTTAAGGGGAGTGTTAAGGAACGTAAAATCAATTGATTCTCTATTATGGTGATTTCCTTGTATCATGGAAAGTCAACTAATATTGATTCACCTTCCATTCTGTAAAATGCGTAAACTAGGAAACAATTTGTATAGGCATTGATTTAGGATCGTGCTTAGTCTTTGTATTGTATAAAACTCCTCTGTAACTGTTCAATGTATATTCATTTTTTCAGCTAATATCCAAATTTACAGTTACCACTACTTGTCTTATTTATTTGTTTTCAGTTGAAGACAATGCAATACTAAATATAAACTAGGAATTTATGGCTCTTGATAATTCTTGGGAGTGTTTATTCTTGTGTATGATTCTCTAAAGTTTCATCAACTGGAATAAAGTCTAACCGACTTCATGTTATGTATGATATAGGTGGAACCAGCGACTCTTGTTCCATTGACAAATGGATGCAAACAAGTATTTCTGGTATATTATAATGCTATTACAGGGCTTTCTCATAATTTACTTTGTGTTATCAATTTACTTTATACTGTGCACCAATACTTGTGCATAATATTTAGGCTTCAAGCCAGTCTTAATTCTGAATTTTTAACGTTTAGATCGGTGACCCGGTTCAACTGCCAGCTCCTGTAATTTCAACCGTTGCTAATAAACTCGGGTAAACTACGATATTGTGATGTATTTTCTCTGTCATTTTATTGATTAATAGGTTAAATATCTGATTCTCTCACACTTGTTTTCCTGATTGAAGGTATGGAACGAGTTTGTTTGAGAGATTTCAGAGAGCTGGCTATCCAGTGACCATGCTGAAGATGCAGTATCGAATGCATCCAGAGGTTAGATCAGAAACATCCAACAAAGTTTATTGAAAAATATTTTATGTTGATGACCCATATTCTAATAACTTAGCTTCTGATAAACGTGGTGCACTCTTTCCTTCTATCTCGATGTTGCATTAGCTCAATGTCGCTTCGATCTCTCCTCTGCAATATACTCCACGTCTCTTCTCTTCATGAGTGATTCTCACCGTTGAGATCTGTAACTTTTCTCGGGGGACAAATCTCCCCTCACTTCTGCCGGGCAACCCTCTATTCCATCTAGCAGTATTTTCTTGTTGTAGATACCAATTGAACTTCGGTGACAACTTCCCATGGTCGGTGCCCGGGATTATGCTTGCCGAGGTTGTTGGTGCGGTTGTCAGTTCTGGCAACAAACCAGTCAGAACCGTGCCTGACAACCGGCAGCATAATGGGCTGGAACCGTGCCCAGCTCTAAGTTAGAGTACATGTTCCATTGAAAATGAATGTGAAAGTAATAACTATTATTGAATGAATATGACATAACAATGTGAGCTTCGTCTGGGCCTCAAATAAGAAGCATAGTAATTAATTTATATCTGTGATCCTGTATTCAGTTTTATTTGATATTAGACTCTCTGTGTGTGTATCTCTCTATTTCATATTTCATAATTGGTAGGTTTAAATTTCTATGTCTTTTATTTAGATACTTGATTTTTGTCCATTTTTAAAAGTGGAATTATGGCTCTTCTGTGGATATTGCAAAACCTTATGTATGAAATAAAAAATTCCTGTGCAGATTAGGAGCTTTCCTTCTGCAGAGTTTTACTCGGAGTCATTGGAGGATGATCCTAATATTATAGAGCAGACACAACGTTCTTGGCATGATTATCGGTGCTTTGGACCCTTCTGCTTTTTTGACATGCATCGAGGGAAGGAATCCAAGCCCGAAGGAAGTGGTAGATCTGTTCTGAATGTTGCTGAGGTTGATTTTATCATGCTCTTGTATCATAATTTAGTGGATAAATATCCAGAGCTTAAATCAAGTCAGCGGTTCGTATCGTGGACAAGTAACTCTCTTGAAAGAACGTTTCAGAAGTACTTTCGGAGTGGAGTCTGACACATTGATGGTTGCCAGGTATCGTGACTCATTCTTTTATGGATTCCTTTGGAATTCTTCTCATTGCTAATAGACTTTGTTTTCTATTCAAAAGGTGATCAGACGTTTTTATTTTTAATACTTTGGAAGTTTTCAAGATCAGTTTTTTTGGTTGATGTAATACCGTGTTATGTAGAGCCGTCTAGATGTCGGTGTATCTCATTTTATGTTGCATAGATTTGTCAAGTTGCACGATATCTCATAATTTTCGTCGAATTATACCACAAAATATGATATAAACGATGACGAGGAGGAAAAAGGGGTGGGAGGAGCTGATGTGACTGTTGGGGTATTTGTTAAACCGAAACATCAAATATTTTAACATTGGCGGTTATTATTGACACTGCACTCCTCAAGGTGCAATTTCTCTCTTATGGTTTAATAAGATACGGGTGCACAATGACCTTTTTGAAGTGCGAATAACTTCTCCCTGAACTTTTAGAGACAATTTTTTCCTATTATTCAACTTGCGAAAATTGAAATGTTTGAATAAATGATCTTTTAATGTTTTTCTCAGGGACGTGAAAAGGATGTTGCAATATTTTCATGTGTCAGGACAAACGAACATGGAAAAATTGGGTTTCTGTCTGATTTTCGGCGAATGAATGTTGCGATCACTAGAGCAAAATCTTCTGTCTTGGTCTGTTATCGTTCGAAGTTAAGAATGAAGTGTCAAGTACTGTCTTACTTCATGTAATATGCATTTACATATTGACCACACATCTGCTGTGATTGATTCATTTGTTTGGTTTTATCCAACCGCTTATGACGGTTCATGTTGCTAATATAGAATCGTAGGTTGAGCATTTGAAACTTCACACCAGGTTCTTAAATTTCTAGGTCCCACAACTTTTATGTTTTAGGACGATTTTCCGTAACTTGTGGTCCTTTGAGTAAGCAAGAGGAATAAATTGGTCCATGTATCATTTAGTATCAACTGCAACGAGCGCTACGTCAAAAGAACTTAACTACAACTCGCTTCATGTTATTGTTCTTTTGTTTCTCTCAGACATCGAATTTTCTACATCTCTCTCCATTTTATTGTTCTTTTATTTCTCTCAGACATCAAATCTGTCATCTCTTTCCAGCCCAATACTTATCATTTATATGTATTCACAAACTTCTGATTCAATCGTATGACGTGTTCTGGCGATTTCTGTATCTGTAATGCAGGTCTCACAGCCATACGCTTCATTTTTCAGTGATGAGAATCTGGAAACCATGGCCATCAAGAAAGAATTCTCATTGGAGGAGGTTGAGAATGATGAGGTGGATAACTATGCAGGTTCATACAAGTTTGGGGGTGCCGACCCGGCGGAGGGAGAGGAGAACGATTATGGAGACGGGGGTATGGACATGGATGACGGAGGCAACGGCGATGACTGAGTATCGATATGATAATGTTGCTTAGGTCATATGGAACCGTGTGAGATGAAAGTCTCATGCACCCCTTTGAATGAGAAAGGAGTGAGGAATCCTCTTTTCGACTCTGACCCCCACTTCAGTTGTTGCTTTTCTTTCTATTAGTTCAAAAGTAGCTGCTTCAGCTTCAATCATCCGAATTTTTTATATTTGTTTGGGTGGGAGAATTTTTTATATTCGTTTGGGTGGGAGACTTGTGTGAGTTAAACGGGCTATTTATATGTGTCAAGCGCGCCCCCCCGTTACCATTGCTGTTTAGCAGTAATTATTTTATATCTTACAAGCTGAAAGCCTTGAGATGACTCTTAAACACTTGTTGCTGTTTGGTAGAAAACTTTTGTAGGAGTTGTATTTTGTCTTATACGTAGAAGTAACGTTTCTGATCAGAAACGTTAAGTTACCAAAGTTTAGCGACAACTGTTACTGTTTCTTATGAGAATAGAAAATTAAGGATGTGTTTGTTTGCCTTCACTAAATCTCCTTGGACTGGATTGGACTAGCTATTAGTCCAATACCGTGTTTGTTACACATAGGAATAGATTTAATGAGATTAGAGCCGACTCGTCCCGACTAAGTCCTTCGTTAGAAGGTCTTAGCGAGACCTCCCAATAAGCACAGGATTGCTAGGACCATTCGCGTCCTCGTCCAATTGTTCTCCTTGCTTCTTTGTTCTGGTCTAGTCAACCGACCTCGCCAAACCACCCCACCGACAGTGATGGCAACGATCGTCGACGAGATGTACTTGTTTTTGGCTCCGCATTTCTTCGACTTCATAAAGGACGAGAGCGAAGTTGAGTCTACCATAGAAAGCTCTTCACTGCCCGCGGCATGGCCATTCACGTCGATTGGAGGAGGGGATGAAGGTGGGTCATCGGAGAAGAGAGGTTGGATGAGGAGACGATGGTGGGCTTGCAGCTGGAGGTTTGATTCGGAGATGGAGGATCTCAATTACGCAGAGGTCTGATAGACTGATTCACTTCTTTCCAGTTTTTCTCCCTATTTTTAATCTTTTCCCCATTTTTTATTTTTTATTTATTTTTTATCTTTTTGATTTAGGGGAAATTTATTGACAATGTGGATTTATTGTTTGGTTTGATTTGAATTGGGCAAGTAAATATTTGGTTTTTTTTTCTTTTCATATAGAAAATGAACTTTTGGAGTGGATTATGAGTTAATTTGCAATTTCTCCTCCTGCGTATTTTTCAATTTAGGATTTGATTGTAGGTTAATTAGAATATGATGTTGTTGTATGAAATTTTGTTGTTATGATTGTATATGGTCCATTTTTCATTCTTTTTGTTATCCCATTTCTTAATCCACACATCACCAAACGCTTCATTAAGTTTGTTCAACTTAGTCTATTCTAAGTCAGTCCAGCTTAGTCCCAAAAGTTAATCCAGTCTGAGATAATCCAGTACAACAAATGCACCCTAAGTGTGACGCATCGTGCTATAATGAATAGGGAAATCGAATGACTATTTTGCCTTGTTATTAAGGCTTTGGAGGCAATCTCCTTGGTTGATGTTAGAAGGCGCTTTATCGAGGCATTAGCTCTGCAGTTTGGAAGACCAGTGGAAGCTGATTCGGTAGGCATCCTAGGCATGTAATGCTCTCTGCAAAGTTCTTGAAACGTTAAGACTAATTGTTCATAAATAATTCATAAAGCTTATTAAGTCTTGCATGTTTATATTTAATTTAAACATCATTGACGGATTTATTACATGTTAAGTGTACGTAATTACTTGAACATTACGAAGAGAATATGCATGAAGAAAACTTAATCTTTAAAGTTGTATGTTTGAACTCATAAGTAATTTGTAGAACTGCATATGATTGTTAATGGTGACAGCTAAACCCTAGTGCTTTTCACATTTGATTTCTCTCCAAAACTTTTTTTTATTTTCTCTCTCATTGCCGATTTTCGTTAGTCAAATTTAATTATTTTATTTTCTGTTCTTTTACTTTAATTCACAATTTCAAATATTTTCCAAAACTTATGTTATATACTTGACTAAGAATTGGTTTCAAATACAAATTATTCATATTGATCGGATAGAGAACGACCTTACTTGAGCTGTTTATACTATAATAACCTTGTTCTTTTGTAAGTATTCTTATGTGTTTTAATTCCTACTTTTGCAAGTGGTAAAAATCCTACCACCCTCAACATCAGCATGTTTGAATCTGAATTAGTTTGTCAGCCAGAATCAGTTGGCCAGCCAGTTCGATCTAGTTCGCTAGTCTAGTCTAATCCATTCCTATCTAGTCTAGTCTAGTTCGCTATAATTGCTCTTTTTCTTGAAAGCTCGCTTGAATTGTCTTGCCTTATCAGCCTAATAAAGCTTGCATCCGCATCTACTTGTTGGCAACTCATGTCGTGTACCGCCATGAATTTGACACGGGGTGTTGGAATATTAGTTATTATTTGATTGTCTAGGTTTGGGTCACACCTATCTGATTAGGATTCTTTAGATTCTGCATTCTATAAATACAGCTTGTAGTTTAGTATGAGAATTAAGTTAGTCAAGATGTAGGCCTTAGTTTGTAGCCGTCTCTGCATTCTTATTATTGTTTTCCCGTTAATAATATTCATAATTTATAAATTGTTTGTTCTTACGTTAGATGCTCTGATTTTTAGCTGCATGCACATTCTCTAACTGCATGCACATAAGGCCCTTTATGGCCTAAAGCAGGCCTCTCGTGCCTAGTTTCAGAGGTTTAGTTCCTTTATTATCAATTTTGGTTTCCATCAAAGCCGGGCTGATAATTCTGTGGTCGTTGTTATGGGTAGTGATCCCTCTGCTTTTCTTTCTAATTAAAAAAAAATTAGGTGTTGAACTTGATTTTAAAGACTTGGGCAAGCTGCTAATTTCTTCGGATAAATGTCTTTGGGTAAAGTTGACACGCCCTGACCCCGAGGTCCTAGGGACATCGAGATGGTCACGTGCTGGCCAACACCTGAAGGGTGACGAAAGCCATTTAATTTAAACAAAAACTGAGAAATAAACTAAAGTATGCAATAAAGGCTAAAAACACAAATAAAAGTTCAACTTCTAAGTATTGAAATTAGGTAAAACACAACACGTCCAAAGCATAAGTCTAACACAGAGTACAAGCAGAACTAAGATAGAGAAGTGCTATTATAATAGATGGCGAAACAGAGCGAATATAACACAATATCATTGGTAGGGGAACGCCTCGTAGCTCATGTCGTATTCCTCGTTCATAGGTCCTGAAGGGGGCGCAAAACAAACATGAGTGGACCAAGTTGATATATATATGATAAAACAGTTATCAACATACTAACCCCCAGGTTTTATGAAAACACAAATATAATGAGAAACATAGGTTTTCCGAAATCTAGCATGTCGTGCAATGTCTCAAATCATAATTCACATAAAATCATAATCACTAGTGAATGTCCGATTTAACTCTTCAGGCCCCATACCGGCTCCCCGTCTCTGAGGAGACAGTAAGAGAAAAATACACTTCAGGCCCCTTGCCGGCTCCTCGTCTCTGAGTAGACAGTAAGAGGAAAATACACTTCAGGCCCCTTGCCGACTCCCCGTCTCTGAGCAGACAGTCAGAGGAAAACACACTCCAGGCCCTATGCCAACACCAAACCGTCGCCCGGGACGGAGCGGATCTATCCCTACGTCCCGTAGTGGAAAGGACCACTAGGTAAGTACAAAACCAGTGAACATACATATATTGAAAATCAACTTTATAGTATAAAGTCATCCATCATCTATACTATAAAGAGGTGTTCTAAACATGTTCTAAATATCATATTGTCATCCATCAGATATTATATAAGAACATGGGTTATAGGAAAAATAGTAATAATTTGAACTAGCCTCAGTAAGCATGTTATCTCAAAGCGTTTCGTAAAACATAATTGTGAAGTCATGCTTTTCTATGTATGCAATTCTACCATTAAAACATGCATTTTTAGAAGGGGTCCACTCACCGTACACCGATGGTGCAAGCGTACCAAACAGGAATAACGGAATCACTGCTAAGAATCGCACCTAAACACACAATTGATACTTTCAGTCAAACTCTACTCAAACGATTGAATTTGAGAAAACGGACATCGGAAACGGGTTTAGAACGTTGAAATTAGCCTAGGAGGGTCCCCGCACGAAAACTCAAAAAGTCAACGGTCAACGGGTCAAAGTCAACGGGTCACGAGTTTGGGCTTTAGGGTTTGGGTTAGGATAAATGGGTTTAGGTTTTAGGTGGGCTGGGTTGGAGTTTGAAACCATACGGCCCAAAGGCCCACAACAAAAGGGTATTGGGTTTGCTAACAGGCCCTAAGGCTTTTGGGTTTTTAAAGAAACAAAAATAAAAATAAAAATGGAAAGGGTTAGGGTTTTGGGCCAAAGACCAAAACAAGCCTAAGGCCCGTGGGGGAGGGCGGTGGAGAATGGCCCGAAGGCCTGGGTGCACCGGAGAAGGACACCGGAGCTTTCACAGCTCCGGCCAATGCCAAACATGCAACCTAGACCTCGATCTAGGTACCAAAATGAAGCACTAGACGAGAGGAGTAGTTTTATACCTTTGGTTCGCCGTAAAACGGCCTGTGGTGGCCGGAAAATCCCTCGGAAACCACACAACTCGCCGAAAATTTGGGTGAGCCTTTACCCGTGCCAAAAACACTCCAAAACCTTGAAAATAATGAACCCAAACTCAATAAACACATCTAGGCAAAGTCTAACATAAGAAAAAGGAAGAAATAAGGCTTACCCAACCGGAAAAACAACAAAACTCGCCGGAAGTGTTCGTGTCCTCCCGGCGACGCGAGCAGGGGAGAGAGAGAGAGAGATGCAGTTGAATGGCGACGATGGTGACTCTCTCTGAGCTAGTGCAACTGTGGGTGTGTGTGTGCACTTTCACGGTGAAGAAGAAGGAGAGAAATGGGAGAGTTTCGAAGGAGAGAAGAAAGGTGCAGACAAAACAAAACAAAAGAAAGGAAAAGAAGAAAAAGAAAAAGAAGAAGAAAGAAAGGGTGTCACGGCAGGTGGGGGGGGGGGACAAAAGAGAAAAAGGGAAGGGAGTTGGGGTGTTGCCACGTGGCAGCCTAGGGATAGGATAATAATTTAAATTTTCAGATCTTGATTGGGTGACAAATTGAGGACTAAAGTGATAATTCTATAAATTTGTTTTTTTTTTTAGGGAGAATTATAGAATGATCCTTATAAGCAGGGGTGGGTGTAACAAAAGTACAAACGACACTTTCATACCTTATCTTTTAAAATTGACAATGTCATACCTCATCTTTAAAATTTGGTCCAATGTTATACCTTTCGTTACTTGGCTGTTTACTTTTCAGTTAAATGCTGACGTGGCTTGATGCGGGACCCACTTTCTATTAAAAAACATTAAAAACTAAAAAATATTTATTTAATATTTTTTAAATATTAAAATAATAATAAAAAGTTAAAACAAAAACCCCTCATTTAGTCCATCCCCTCCCGCTCCCCCCTCCTCTCTCTTCTCCCCATCTTCATCTTCCTCCTCCTTTTTTTCCTCTTATTCTTTGTCTTCCTCCCTCTCATTCTCCTTCTTCCGTAGGGGGGTTGATGGGTATTCAAATAATTTTTTTTTTTTTTTTTTTTTTTTGGGGTTTGCAGGTGAGGGGAAGAAGATGAAGATGGGAAGAAGAGAGAGGAGGCAGGGGAGGGACAAACTGAGGGTTATTTTTTTTTATTTTTTATTTTTTATTACTTTTTATTATTATTTTAATATTCAAAAAATATTAAATAATTTTTTTTAGTTTTTAATAATATTTTAATGATTTTTTAATAGAAAGTGGGCTCCGAATCAAACCACGTCAACATTTAACTAAAAAGTAAATGGCCAAGTAACGGAACGTATAACATTGGACCAAATTCTAAAGATGAGGTTTGACATTGTCAATTTTAAAAGATGAGGTATGAAAGTGTCGTGACACCAATATTGAGGTAGGTTTTTGTATTTTACCCAAAGTCTTTTTTATGTGGCCGGATATTCATCTCACCCAGACAAGGTACACATTGAACATTCTCAAGAAGGGAGACATGCTTGATTGTTTTGACACGAACATGTGGTACTGAGTTGGCTGGTCCATGTTTCTATCGCTATTGTGGTGGATGTCTTCAATATCTCACCATGACATGCCCCGACGTCTCCTTTGCCGTGCATAACGTTGCTCAAATCATGGGTCGTCCTACTTCTTTGCATTTGGAGGCAGTTAAACATATTTTGTGTTACTTAAAACGTACTTATGGTCGTGGTTTGCCAACATGATGTTGTGATGCTTCTTCTTGTCTTTCAGTTTACTCTAACGCAGATTGGGCAGCTTGTTCGGACACCCGTCATTTTGTCACAGGTTTTTGTATCGTCCTGGGTTCTAACTTGATCACATGGTGTTATAAGAAACAACGAACAGCCTATTGGTTAAGTACTGAAGCAAAGTATCGTGCCCTTGTTTATGGATGTGCAGATTCGATTTGGATATTTGGTCTTTTAAGTGAGCTGTGGGTTCCTATTCCTCGTCCAATTTTTTTCTAATGTGATAACTGGCGGCGATATATATAGTTGTTTGAATTGTACTCCATTCATGATTTGAATTGTACTAGCGTGATATATTCTTGTTGATGTTGGACTATCAGAAACTTCACATGATGCACTTTTTTGAAAGAGATTTTGTAACAACAATTGTGGTAGTTTTCACGTATTCTTCATCTTTTAATTATAAGGAATGTATGTCATCTATTCTCATGACAAAGTGGGCAAATTATATAACTAAAGGTTGCAAGAGGAAACCAAATTTCATTAAAGTTGGTAATTATAACAACAATTGTGTTACTTCATTATAGTTGGCAATTTATATTGCATAATAAAGGTTGCAAGAGGAAACCAAATTTCATTAAAGCAGTTACAAGAGCAGTAATATATTACTATATTTATATAATATATAGTATTATATAGGTAATCGATCATATTAGAAGTTGTTGACAACTAAATTTCGACAACTCTTATTTCAAGGAATTATCTAACTCATATTGACTCAATTTTGACGGATAATTGGTGCTGGTGTTGGTGTTGGTGTTGGTGTTGGCGTTGATGTTGGTGTTGGCGTTGGCGTTGGCGTTGGTGTTGGTGTTGGCGTTGGCGTTGGCGTTGGTGTTGGCACTGGTGCTGGTGTTGGAGTTGGTGTTAATGTTGGTGTTGGTGTTGGTGTTGGTGTTGGAGTTGGTGTTGGTGTTGGTGTTGGTGCTAGTGTTGGCGTTGATGTTGGTGTTGGCATTGGTGTTGGTGCTGGCACTGGTGTTGGTGCTGGCACTGGTGTTGGTGCTAGCACTGGTGTTGGTGTTGGTGCTGGTGTTGGCGTGGGAGTTGGCGTTGATATTGGCGTTGCCGCTGGCACTGGTGTTGGTGGTGGTGTTGGTGTTGGTGTTGGTGTTGGAGTTGGCGTTGGTGTTGGTGTTGGAGTTGGAGTTGGTGTTGGTGGTTGATTTTTTGGAGTTGGAGCTGGTGTTGGTGTTGGTGTTGGTGGTTGATTTTTTTGAGGTGGTGGTGGTGGCAGATTCTGAGGTGGGGGTGGTGGCGGTGGATTTTTTTGAGGTGGTGGTGGTGGAGGATTTTTCTGAGGTGGTGGTGGTGGTGGAGGATTTTTCTGAGGTGGTGGTGGTGGTGGATTCTTTTGAGGTGGGGGTGGTGGCGGTGGATTTTTTTGAGGTGGCGGTGGTGGAGGATTTTTCTGAGGTGGCGGTGGTGGCGGATTCTTTTGAGGTGGGGGTGGTGGTCCTCTCACTACAATAGGAGGAAGAAATGGTGGCTTGTAAAATGGTGGGGGTGGTGGCGGATTCTTCGGAGGTGGAGGTGGTGGTCCTCTCACTACAATAGGAGGAAGAAATGGCGGCTTGTAAAATGGTGGTATAAATGTTGATGGCTTGTAAATTTCGTGTCTCATGGGAGTGACTTGTAGCTTGTCATCCTCATGGTATTGGGCATTGGATGAAGTTGTGATAAGAATAACCACTACAAGAAATAGCACAAACAACTTTAAGTAAGTCATCTCTGCTCTTCTTGTGTTACAAAATGGGAAGGGGCATCATTTTATAGGGGAAGGAATGATGGGTTTTGTGTTAATAATTTTGGTCAATAGGCAATTGGTAATTCATAGGCTCCAATTGGGGTAGTATCTGCCCAACTGGTCTAATAACATTGCTTTTATGGTAGGGGAGGCTCAAAATTTTTGGCATTCTTTATAAATCGTATTCCTTATTCCTAAATTGTTCAACAAAAAAAAAAAAAAAAAAATATATATATATATATATATATATATATTTGTTTAAAAATTTTGCTAAAAATGGGTGAGTCTGGCAATCTTGCATTCGTTTTAGTGGTAGCCTCAGGAATTTTATTCCAGGAATTTTTTTATCCATTACCAGTTACCATTTCGAGTTTCAAATCCCCAAACTGAAGCGGTATAATCTAGCAATCTTGTTCAAATGTTTGGAAAAACACTAGAAAAGATAGAAAAATGAACGAGTTTTTAATTGTCTTTATTATTTAGGGAGATGATATACCCACCCATCAACATTATTTCTCCACTCCCTTTTTAATGATACTTTTAATGACAATTGTAACCTTTTGCAAAATGACTTATAAGGCCATCTTTAACTATTTTATTCTTTTGTTTTTGAATTAAATTATGAAAATAGAAGGAACGAGAACACGAGCCTAGCAAGTTGAAACCACCGTACACAACACCAACCAAGTTGAATCCATCATTTTCCTCATCTCTTATGTCAATTCCTTCCCATCCATTTGAAATCTTCATCAAACACCATAGACCTATTACAACTACCTTAAGAAATCTTGATAATTGGATTCTCTCATACCCATTTGACGTGGTTTTGATACCCCTCTTCTACGATTACTCATCTACTTGAGTTGTAATTGCAGAGAGCGACTACGAGGTCGATCGAGGATGTTGCTCATCCTCATAGTCTTGATTAAATTAGAGACAGAGTTAGCTAACGGTGAGAAGGGGGTTGCTTGCTGTCGAGTGGGTGGATATGCGGCGGTGACTAATTTTCTTTGTAAGGGATAGTTTAGGAATATCAGTGGGTGGGAAAAGAGTGTTTTTCATTTTTACCTTTAGAGTGGGGTGGGAAAATAAGATGGGGTGGGTCTAGTGGCTCTCATTATTTGATACCAAGGTTATCTAACTTATATTGACATTCGATACCCCATCATTCCATGCTTAGGCGGATCCGACGTACAAAAAGGGCATTCCATCATGATCCATACCGCATGCGAGTGAAGCATAAGCTCTGTTTGTTTGGAAAGTCTATGAATGTTAATATAAAAAAATAAAATAAAATAAAAAAACTTCTGTTATAATTCGAGCAGCATTTTGTTTGAATCGGATTTCCAACGTTTGCCTTTTGTATTTAAATCCAATCAATTTTCTTTTCTTCTTAATTGTTTGGCCTTAAATCGTCATTAAATGGGCAAGAGTTTGGTCACTGGGTAGTTGGGGTATAGCCATTGACATTTAAACTCTAAGCTTAGCATGTATGGATGGGGTTAAGCATCCTATTCTCCATCCCCTTGCTAAATATGTAGGCAGGATATGTAAAGGCTAAGAAGCATTTGGTGCTGAGGATTGGATTGAAATGCATAAAACATTTCAAGGTATGTTGAAAGAAAATTGAAAACATTGTGGCCAACTTGGAAGTAGGAATCAATAAGAAAACTTAAGGCTAGTTTGGGATTGTGGTGCTTTAAAAAAAAAAAAAAAAAAAAGCAACATGTTAAAAAATCTGGAACATCAAATGTGTTTGGTAAAACAAAAAATAAAATAAAATAAAAATAAAAAACTGATGTCAATAATAGTAGAAAAGCAAAAGTAGAGCCTACCATGCTTATAAAAAAAACTTTTTTTTTTTTTTTTTTTAACATAGTGATCAGTGCCAATTTAATGAAATTTTGAAATGGAAAATAGCCCCCAAATTTTACAAAATTACAATCTTTACCCTTACATTATTCTATTTGGCAATTATTATATCACATTAAATACCATATCTTTTTTTAGTCATTTAGCATATTCACAACAATTTTATATAAAAGTTTACCAAACATTGAAGAAATTTTTTTTAAATTTTTTTATAACCAATTTTACAAAAAAAAAAAAAAAAAAAAAAAAAATTTACCAAACACTCAACATTTTTATTTTACAGCTGTTTATTCTCACATCACAGTAGAAGTAGGTTTTTTTTTTTAATTTTTAATTTTTTTTTAATTTTTTATTTTTTAAAAGCACAGCAATACCAAACTAGCAATTATTCACTACAATGATGCCTAAAATGGTAGTATGAAAGGAGAAATTTCATTCATGTTTAGTCCCCTTTAATCCAATCCTCTATATGAAACGAGACCTAAATTCAAGAATGTCATAAATAAAATAGGTTCCAAAAGACTATACAAGTATAACCACTCGGATATATATATATATATATATATATATATATATATATATATCTGTGGTGCACTTCAATTCAAATATTTTAAACTAAATTTGTGGTGTCAGTTAATATTACGATTTAGAGGTATTTTTCTTCACTTGTAAGTGAGAGATCCTTGTTTTTTTTTTTTTTTTTTTTTTTTTGAACAAACAATATTATCTACACTAAGGAGGTGGGGGAGTGTGCTAGGCCTCATAATAGGCTAGCAATAATGTAGTTCAAATTCGCCTTTGGCGAGAATCGCATGCATATCTAGAGAAGACCTATTCGACCTTCAATGCCACTAATATTGTCCTACAACAACAATATAGGGCACCAAATTTTCAAATTTGATCTCTGTTTTACTTCTCGCTAAAAAGCAGAATCAACTTTTGATGAAAAATCATCAAGCTCAACCCATTGGCTCGAATGTTACGCTTGAAGCGCATGCGACAAATTCTAGCAACCACAAACGACAGAAAAACCATCGTAGCCGTGGAAATGGGCGGCAACTCCAGTCATGGGCCCAAGGTCAACAAAGCAAAGGCCTTGCCAAGGGAGGCCCCTAGCTTCAAGAACAAGGGAAAAGCTACCATTTAATCGAATTCCATTACATTGGACATGTGGTACCGTTGTGGATCAATGGACCATTGGTCACGCATATATCAAGCTACACCTGAGGCTATTGCAAGTATCATTCCTGTCATGAGTCTAACCTTGCACATGTAGATCATCCCGACGATAGTACCACAACTATAGAGGTTTCAAAATTTCAGGTGACATCCACTCCTATGGAAGAATGAAGTTTATTTTTCTAGACATGTTCGGGTGGTTTTTACCCCTAGTTGTTGAACCCAATATGGAATAACTTGTTTGGTTTGGTTTGTTTTGAATTATGGATAATTATGTCATGGATATTATTTCTCAATTGATTAATTGAATGAATAAAATTATATATATGCATGTGATCGATTCAATTAATTTATTTCTAGGTCTGACTAGTGGGGAAGTTAGTTGTCTGGCTGATAGTGCTACCACACACACCATCTTGCGTGAGCAACACTATCTTACTAACTTTGTACCTAAAAATGCACTTTTGACAACCCTTTCAAGTTCATCTAACTTGATGGAATAATATAGAAGGGCCCGTATAATGTTGTCTAATGGTATTGAATTAACCATTAAAAAGACCCTCTATTTTCCTCATTCCGGAAGAACATTGCTGAGTTTTAGTGATATCTGAGATAATAAATATCATATTGAAACCACTGAAGAAAATGATTCTGATCATTTCTTACGAATATGGCCAGAAGTGTATTCACAAGAAGTTGGAATGTCTCTCGAGTGGGTTGTACACACTCAACCTACTCAGTGTGACAAACGTGATCCTTGGGCTGTTAAGTTTGTGTTCATGGGTTATTCATCTACACAAAAGGGGTATAAGTATAATCCAGTCACTAAGAAACTTGTAGTGTCTAGAGATGTTAGGTTCGATGAGTCATCTCCCTACGTTACACAGGAAGTGATTGATACAAATCAAGGGGAGCTTCTGCATGCTTTATTTCCATTACCTAACATACCTTCTTGTCAAGAAAAAGGCGCAAGGAATGACTCTCCAGACCCTCACACAGAGCCCTTATCTCAAATCTCTGAGTTACTAGTGCCAACACAAGTTCTAACTCGGAGAAATCCCACAAGAGATTGCCATCCTCCATCTAGACTTGTTGATTATGTAATTTATACTACAAGATATCCCCATGCAGATTTTGTCACTTCAAAAAATTGTTCATCCTCTCATGCTGCTTTTCTCAGTGCCCTAGATAATACTCATGATCCACAGAGCTTTCAAGAGGCAAACGATCATGATGTTTGGAAAACTGCTATGAAGAATGAACTTCAAGCTCTCCATGACAATGGAACTTGGAGTGTTATTAGGCTTCCTCAAGGAAAAAAGGTAGTAGGAAGTCGTTAGGTGTATAAGACAAAGTTCAACTCTGATGGAACTGTTGAGAGACATAAAGCTCATTTGGTAGCTCGTGGCTTTACCGAAACCTATGGAGTGGATTATAAAGAGACTTTTGCCCCAGTTGCCAAGATGAACACAGTAAGAGTGTTGCTGTCTATTGCAGTTAATCAATCTTGGCCTTTATATCAAATGGACGTGAAGAACGCATTTCTGCATGGTGAGATGGAAGAGGAAGTGTACATGAAGTTGCCCCCCAGTCATCCTCAATTTCATGATATTGACATGGTTTGCAAACTTCATAAATCTATCTATGGTTTAAAGCAGTCTCTATGGGCTTGGTATTCAAAACTTAGCTCAGTACTTGAAGAATTTGGCTTTCATAGAAGCAATGTTGATTCCTTTCTTTTTGTTCGAATCGGTTCAGTAGGCAAGTTGGTTGTTTTAATTTATATTGATGACCTTATAGTGACAGGTGATAATATTGAGGAAATTAATTCTCTCAAGCATTCCCTTCAAGTCAAATTTGCTCTCAAGGATTTAGGAACACTCAAGTATTTTCTTGGCATTGAAATGGCCATATCTCAGAAAGGACTTTTTCTAAATCAAAGAAAGTATGTTCTTGATCTTCTAAAAGAGGTTAATATGGTGGATTGTAAACCTGCTCAAAATCCTCTTGACAATAAACTTCAGCTCGATATACAAAATGATGATCCCACAAATATCACCGACTATCAAAAATTAGTTGGGAAATTGATTTATCTTACAATCACACGTCCTGACATTTCCTATGCCGTGAGCCTTGCCAGTCAGTTCATGCATGCTCCTACAATTGCTCATTTACGCATTGTTAAAAGAATCCTTCGTTATCTTAAAGGCTCTTTTGGTCGGGGCATATTGATGAAAAGGAATGGTGACACTGCTATCATGGGGTACACAGGTACAGATTGGGCTGGAAATTCCCTTGATCGTAAGTAAACCACTGGTTTCTGCACATTTGTGGGTGGAAATTTAGTCACATGGAGAAGCAAAAAACAATGTGTCATAGCTCGATCAAGTGCAAAGGCTGAGTATCGAGCAATGGCATCCACTGCTTGTGAGCTCATTTGGATTAAAGGTCTTCTCTTAGATTTAGGGTTTCCAAGTAGTCAGCCTATGTCTTTGCTCTGTGACAATCAAGCTGTTATGCACACTGCTTCTAACCCAGTCTTCCACGAGAGGACTAAACATATCGAAGTTGATTGTCATTACATTCGAGCACAAGTTCAATCGAAAGTTATTAACACCCATTACACACGCAGGCATGATCAGTTGGTTGATATTTTTACAAAATACCTCCCTACTCCTAAATTTCAGCGTTTATTGTTCAAGCTTGGCTCAACGAACCCCCTTGATCCAGCTTGAGGGGGAGTATTGGAAGAAGCGGTTAAGGTAAGGTATGGAAGTCCAAATGGAGCAAATCAATCAAGTCCTACCTTCCTTTTGGCTAAGGCATGGGTGCCTTACTCTCGGCTAGGGCATGGGTCTTATGACATTGTGGCATGGGTCTTATGACATTGTTTCTCGCTTGTCTTAGTCTAGAATTAAGGAATTGTGTTCCCTTGTTTTTTATAATTAGTTGGTAGCCCTTATAGGAGTGATTTAAGGAGATTGGTTGGAGGTTACTTGTAAACTCTCCTTCTGTTTTCTTCTCTTATATATGCTTCTTCCTTGTAAATGATACATACAAGAAATATACGTCCAAAATTCAACACAAACCAAAAGGTGATTAATTTTAGTATACATCATTAACAGGCCTTTTAAAGGTTTATTAACTAAAATGGTTAAAATCAAAAGGTAATTAAATCGCAGATTCTAGGGGCAGTTCCCCAGTTTTCTAGAAGAACCTAAGATTATGGTGAATAGTCTGTTAAGGAACACGGGGCTTTATGAGTCCCAAAACCTGCCCGGTTGTGAAGCTCATTCAAAAAAATAAAAGACGGAGCCTTATGTAGAGGCTTTATCAATCCCAAAACCTGCCCAGTGGATGATTATTTGTCAAAGCACGGAGTTACACACTCCAAGCTCTTTTATAGTACGTAGAGTTAGTTTTTTCCTTACTCTTAACAGATTAACAAGTAAACTACCTTTCCATCAAATTTATTCTGGAAACCACCCCTTGCTCATCCTTGAAAGCCTAAGCCCTCTCTGTGCCTTATACGGGAAGTCAGCATTTGTCCTGCTATTTAGATCCTTGATTCCATCATCCAGGTCTCTGGAGGAGACGATACCGCTTTCCATCCACTAGATGGGTTCCCCTGATGAAGGTCTTTTCAATTACTCTGGAAAGAAGTTTACTCAAAGCCCATAGGCCAATTGATAAAAAGATATATAACACACACACACACACACACACACACACACACACACACATATATATATACATATATATATATATATATATATATTTGTCAATTTACTTACGACTTCTGATAACAAAACACAGTAGAAGTTGATGTCGAATTTTTGTTAATTCCCTACATTATAGTTGGTTGTGTCGTGTTGCTTGAACTTGATAAGAAAAGGTCTAACGTAATATGTGTTTCTTGAAGTTGACCGAAAGATTCGTGTTGCAGGTAGAACGGAAGCAAGGAAGTATAGGGGGTGGTAAAGGCAGAGATGGAGGTGCTGGAAGGTTTCGAGCAGAAATTTTGGAGGAGTCTGTAATTGTATGATACTTTGCATTTTGTTATAACTCAAGATTTAGACGTTTAGTTTCGCTTGTAATGTATGTATACATGGCAGGTGTTTTCTACCCTTAGCTTTAGTGGTTCAAGTCTTTTCAGCAAATGGGAATCGAGATTTTGATGTTGTTATAATAGATGAAGCTGCACAAGCTGTAAGTTCATGTAATCCGTTATTTTATCCTTTTATAGTTCCTCGTTTGTACCTTGACTCCTTTCCCTCTCTCCTTTCTTGAAGACATTCTAAATGCGGAAGTGTAACTGTATATATTAATATAATGAATTCATCATCCAGTAGGATTACTAATTTCATAAATCTTATTTGTTTTTCAGTACTTATGTTTAGGCAGTCTATGTCCATGACCAATCTAGAGTATATAAATTGAGGGGCTCGCCCCTTGAGTAGTGCCCTTATGGGCAGCTGCTCCATGGTGGACACGACTGCAGCCTCCACTCTTTATTTCTGAAAGTCTTTGTTTTTTAGTTGATTTGAAGTTTGAGTTTTCAACTCTTAAAACTTGGAGACGCCATGTTTTCGAAGTGTTGGCCATTGAGCACTGTTTATATGGTGTATATTTCTTTTTGGGATGAATGAGGTTCTTTTTTCTGTAATTGAAAAACTGTGATGGCTGTGCTTAATGGCATTATCTGTAAGGTGGAGATAAACAAATGCTTCGACAATCTAGAGTATAATCAGAAGTGTTCAAGAGTAAACCGTAGTATGGCTAATGAAAGATTTATGTGTAAGCAACTGTTCTGGTATCGTAGCAAAAGAAAAAAAAATTAACTACCCTTATTGAATGGCTGGTCAAATAAGGTTACTGTTAAGGAAAGTAAAATCAGTTGATTCTCTATTATGGTGATTTCCTTGTGTCATGGAAAGTCAATTAATATTGATTCACCTTCCATTATGTACAAATGCGTAAACTAGGAAACAATTTGTATGGGCTTTAATTTAGGATCGTGCTTAGTCTTTGTATTGTATAAAACTTCTCTATAACTATTCAATATATATTCATTTTTTCAGCTAATATCAAAATTTACATGGCATCAGAGCCTAAGCGCTCCTGATACCCAAAACCCTAAACACCATCCTTTGCATCGCCAAAAACCATGGCACCCACTGAAACCCCAGCCAAGTCTGCGGTTAACAAATATGAAGATCCCAACGATCCTCTCTATCTCCATCACTCCGATCAACCTGGAGCAGTACTTGTTACTCACCAATTGGATGAAGAAAATTATAGCACCTGGAGTCGTGCCTGTTGGAAATTCAAATCAAAAAAAGGGTGCTACTAGCTATTGTTGAAAATCAATGTCAAAGTTAGGCATGGAAAGTTAGGCAATGTTAGGTATGGTTGAATAAAAATTATTAGGTGCATTTAATGTGTTTTGTGTGGTAATAAATAATCTTAGTTTAATCATTTGGTTTGCTATAAATACCCAAGTTCTCAAGCATTGTAAATCATCCCATCCAAATCCCACTTCCAATTGTGAAGAAGCTTGTAAGCTTTCTTATTCCAATAGTTTGTAAACCTTTTTCATATATCAAAGTCCAAGTGTTTTGCCAAAGCTTGTTGCTTCCCTCCTTTCTCTATTTCTTTCTTTGTCCAATTTTATTTGAGAGTGCAAAGTGAAAGAGGTGTGATAGAGTTTGTAAACTTATCACCCACATATTTTGGTATTGAGTTAGTAAACTGTCAAATACCAACAATTGGTATCAGAGCCAGAATACCATTCTGGCAGGTGCAGCAGTTATGGCGTCCAACTTAGTGCAACTCCAAGTTCCCACATTGAAGAAAGAAAATTATGAAAGATGGTGCATCCAATTCAAAGCATTGTTTGGATCACAGGAGCTATGGGAAGTTGTCAGTAGTGGGTATGTTGTACCCACTGCCGAGCAAGAAGCCGTATATACTGCGGATCAAAGGAACACTCTCAAGGACTTACGAAAGAAGGACCAAAAGGCGCTGTATCTTCTATACCAGGGTTTGGAAGATTCAACGTTCGAGAAGGTTGCAGAAGCAACAACGAGCAAGCAAGTATGGGATACACTCAGTACAATCTACAAAGGAGTAGATCGAGTCAAGAAAGTGAGGTTACAATCACTTCGAGCAGATTTTGAAACTGCTCATATGAATGAAGGGGAGAGCATCTCCGACTATCACTCAAGGCTCATTGTGATAGTAAATCAGATGAGGAGAAATGGCGAGAGACTCGATGAAGTACGAGTTGTGGAGAAGATACTCCGGTCACTCACATCTAAGTTTGAGCATGTGGTGACTGCCATTGAGGAATCCAAGGATTTGGAGGTGATGAGCGCAGAAGAGCTACTAGGATCCCTCCTAGTTCACGAGCAACGCATTCAGAAGAATGCAAGCCCCACAACGCTAGAGCAAGCTTTGGAGTCAAAGTTGAATATTGACAAACCAAATAAAGGTCGTGGGCAGTGGAACTCACGTCGTGGGAGCTCATCCAACCGTAGCCGAGGACGAGCCCGAGGAAGAGGTCGAGGCTATGCACAAAATCAAGGTCAGTCTCAGGAGTGGAGATCTACTCGAGGGAAGGCGCATATCCAGTGTCACAACTGTAAGCAATATGGACATTATGCCAATGAATGTTCACATAAAAATGGTGAGCATGTCAACATGGCAGAATCAAGTGGAAATACTGATGAAGAACTTACAGTCTTACTAGCACACCATGATTCCAGTAGCCAACAAGATGTTTGGTATTTGGACTCTGGTGCAAGCAATCACATGTGTGGAAAGAAGGAGTTTTTTGCCGAACTCAAAAAAGGGGCCTATGGATCTGTAAGTCTTGGTGACTCCTCAAAGTTGCCAGTTGAAGGCAAAGGGAAGATCAAGATCATCCAGAAGGATGGAAGAGAAGAATACATCTCCGATACCTACTACATACCAGGTATGAAAAGCAACATTCTGAGCATTGGTCAACTGCTCCAGAAAGGGTACATTATACATATGGAGAACATGCTTCTCACTCTCAGGAATGCAAGGAGAAAGCTTATTGCACGTGTTCGAATGTCAAAGAACCGGATGTTTCCGTTGAATTTGAACACAAAGATTGGAAGCTGCAACATCGGTGTAATGGAAGATGAGTCATGGAAATGGCATCTTCGATTTGGCCATCTTAATTTCAATGGCCTAAAGTTGCTGTCAAGTGGAGGAATGGTTCGTGGTCTACCCCAGATTGAAGCCACACGCCAAGTATGTGAAGGTTGTGTGCTTGGCAAGCAAGCACGACTATCGTTCCCTGTTGGTGATACATGGAGAGCAAAGGCACCACTGCAGTTGGTGCACACAGATATATGTGGTCCATTGGATCCCATGTCTTATGGAGGTAATAGGTATTTTATTACCTTCATTGATGATTTCAGTAGAAAGACTTGGGTCTATTTTCTCAAGGAGAAGTCAGCTGCCCTAAAAATTTTCAAGGAGTTCAAGGCATTCACAGAGGCAGAAAGTAACCACAAACTTGTGGCTGTGAGATCAGATAGAGGTGGAGAGTACACCTCCAATGCTTTCCAAGCATACTGCAAGGAGCAAGGAATTAGGCATCAACTTACTGCTGCCTATACCCCACAGCAAAATGGGATAGCCGAAAGAAAGAATCGAACCATCCTTGACATGACAAGGTCCATGCTTAAGGAGAAGAATTTGCCAAAAGAGTTATGGGCAGAAGCTGTAGCTTGTTCGATTTATTTGTTGAATCGATGTCCAACAAAGAGTGTCAAGAGGATGACACCACAAGAGGCTTGGAGTGGATACAAGCCGAATGTTACACACCTAAGAATTTTTGGGTGTGTTGCATATGCTCAAGTTCCAGAAGCCAAGAGGAGGAAACTTGATGATAGAGGTGAGAAGTGTGTGTTTGTGGGCTATAGTGAAGAGTCCAAGGCATACAAGCTCTACAACCCACTAACTGGCAAACTAGTGGTTAGTAGAGATGTCATCTTCAGTGAGGAAGAGACATGGAAGTGGAACAACAAAGAAGTCAGTAAAGAGAAGATCGTCTCCACTGATTTTGAAGAACCAGAAGTTGTACCACCGATTGAGCAACAGCCTGCTCAAACAATCACAACAACTCCAGTGCACAGAATTGCAAGGAGTGGTCATACATCTAGTGAGGAAAGCAGCTCCTCAACTCCAGTGAGGTTAAGGAGTCTCACAGAGATTTATGGACAAGAAGAAGAAGAAGAAACCAACTTTTTCTGCTTGTATGCAGACCACGAGCCTTTCTCATTCAATGAAGCTGTGGAAGAAGATTGTTGGAAGAAAGCCATGGAAGAAGAGATCCATGCCATCGAGAAGAATGACACTTGGGAGCTGACAAAGCTCCCACCAAATCAGAAGGCTATTGGTGTCAAGTGGGTTTACAAGATCAAACGCACTGCAGATGGGAGTGTGGATCGATACAAATCAAGGCTTGTAGCAAAGGGCTACAAACAGAAGTATGGAGTAGACTATGATGAAGTCTATGCTCCAGTTGCGAGACTTGACACGGTAAGATTGCTAATCTCTCTTGCCGCACATCATAAATGGAAAATTTATCAACTAGATGTCAAGTCAGCCTTCCTTAATGGAGTACTTGAGGAAGAAGTGTACGTGGAACAACCGGAAGGCTTCCAAGTACAAGGAGAAGAAGATAAGGTGTATCGTTTGAAGAAGGCTTTGTACGGCCTCAAGCAAGCACCACGAGCTTGGAACTCAAGGATCGACAACTACCTTCACCAAAATGGATTTCAGAAATGTCCATACGAGCATTCAGTTTACATGAAGAATGGTGAAAAAGGGGAGTTCTTAATTATTTGTCTCTATGTAGATGATTTATTGTTTACAGGAAACAATGAGGCAATGTTCCATGAGTTCAAGCAATCCATGTTCAGTGAATTCGAGATGACTGACAATGGATTAATGTCATACTTTCTTGGCATAAAAGTGAAGCAAGAAAGTGATGGTATCTACATCTCTCAACAAAGGTACATGAGAGACATATTGAAGAAGTTCAATATGGACAAGTGCAACACTGTCAATACCCCAGTCGCAACTGGATTGAAGCTGTCCAAAGGAGGAGAGGGTGAGTTTGTAAACTCAACAGTGTACAAAAGCCTCGTTGGAAGCCTAAGGTACCTTACAATCACAAGACCTGATATAGTTTATGGTGTTGGACTCGTGAGTCGATACATGGAAACACCAAGGGAGTCTCATTGGCTGGCCGCCAAGAGAATTTTGAGGTACATAAGAGGTACTCTAAACTATGGTCTATTTTATAATTTTGGTGAAGATGCAAAATTATTTGGTTATTCAGATAGTGATTGGGGAGGTGACCAAGATGAAAGGAAAAGCACAACTGGCTATGTGTTTTTTCTAGGATCAACAGCTTTCTCATGGACTTCAAAGAAGCAATCAATTGTTGCTTTGTCATCATGTGAAGCCGAGTATGTTGCTGTAGCCTCAACCGTGTGTGAGGCAATTTGGTTAAGAAATCTGTTGAAGTCAGTGTGTCATCCACAAGTGGAATCGACTGTGATTCACGTAGATAACGTGTCTGCAATCAAACTTGCAAAGAATCCTGTTCAACATGGAAGGAGCAAGCACATTGATACCAGGTTCCATTTTCTAAGGGACCATGTGAAGCAAAAGACAATTGAACTTGTCTACTGTCACACCAAGGAACAAGTGGCAGACATCTTCACAAAGCCATTGCCAATTGAAACATTCCGGCTACTGCGTGAAATGCTAGGAATGAAGGCGTTTTGATTTGAGGAGGTGTGTTGGAAATTCAAATAAAAAAAAGGGTGCTACTAGCTATTGTTGAAAATCAATGTCAAAGTTAGGCATGGAAAGTTAGGCAATGTTAGGTATGGTTGAATAAAAATTATTAGGTGCATTTAATGTGTTTTGTGTGGTAATAAATAATCTTAGTTTAATCATTTGGTTTGCTATAAATACCCAAGTTCTCAAGCATTGTAAATCATCCCATCCAAATCCCACTTCCAATTGTGAAGAAGCTTGTAAGCTTTCTTATTCCAATAGTTTGTAAACCTTTTTCATATATCAAAGTCCAAGTGTTTTGCCAAAGCTTGTTGCTTCCCTCCTTTCTCTATTTCTTTCTTTGTCCAATTTTATTTGAGAGTGCAAAGTGAAAGAGGTGTGATAGAGTTTGTAAACTTATCACCCACATATTTTGGTATTGAGTTAGTAAACTGTCAAATACCAACAGTGCCATGACCATGGCTCTCAGCGCCAAAAATAAGGAAGGTTTCATCAACGACACTATTCGGAAGCCGTCGGCAACATCCACTAGAGAACTCCAACAATGGAGCCGCTGCAACAACCTTGTAAAATCATGGCTTCTCAATTCGATTCCAAAAGACATTGGTGCAAGTGTGATTTATAATGAGGGTGCCTATGAAATTTGGACAGAATTGAAGGAGCGGTTTTCACAAGGGAATAACGTTCATCTCTTCCAAATTGAACAAGAAATCCATGCTTGTATGCAGAGTAGCATGACCATTGGTGCTTACTATACGAAGTTTAAAGGTCTTTGGGATGAGCAAAATATAATATGCTCCATCGCCACTTGTACTTGTGGTACAGTGAAAGAGGTGCTGCAATTCCACCAAAACCAAAAGACCATGAAATTTCTCATGGGACTTAATGAGGCCTACGCTGCAGTTCGAGGGCAAATCTTGCTCATGGACCCTCTTCCCGTCGTCAACAAAGCCTATCCGCTCATTCTTCAAGATGAAAAACAGTAAGCTATCTCAACCATTAAGGCACCAATTACTGATGCTACAGCCTTTGCTGTTCGAGACGACTCGCGTAATTCTAGGAGAAGTTTTGCACCAAGAACTCTCACTTGAAGTGCGAGCATTGCGACAAAATTGGGCACACTTCAGACACATGCCGAGCACATCTTCAATGTGATTATTGCGGCTGGAAAGGCCACACCATAGATATGTGTCGAAAGTTAAAGAAAGAAAACTCCACCGGTGCCTGTGGGAAGGCCAATCACCAGGACCGCAAAAACCATGCTCCCAGAGCCAATCACGCTGAAGTCAATTCAACAGCAACACCCCTTCATTCCTACAGTCTTACGGCGACACAATACCAAAATCTCATGACTTTACTCGAGAATAATAAACTCAGCTCCATGGCCAATCATGTTGGTACTACCTCTGCTATGAGCAACCTCTCAGGTAAATCCTTTTGTGCATCTGCTTTCAATAAAGGCAGGAGCTGGATATTTGATACTGGAGCCACATATCACATGGTTTGCTCACCAAGATTGCTAACAATGAGTACTCCAGTTGTCAACCGACAAGTGCATCTTCCCAACAATGCACTTGCTGCTGTCACAAATATTAGCAGCATTTGTTTTTCAGAGGATCTTGTGTTACATGATGTGCTTTGTGTTCCATCTTTCAAATTGAATCTCATATATGTTAGTCAGCTTGCAAAAAGATCTCATTATTTTCCTACATTCACTGATAAGTTTTGTATGCTTCAGGACCAACGATCGGGGAAGATGATTGGGACGGGAACTGAACGAGACAGACTATACTAAGTTGATACTACGAGGAAAACCGAGTGCAACTCTGTTACAGCATTTATCACCACTTCACCTTACCTTTGGCATCAACATCTAGGTCACATTTCTAATAAAAGTTTTCGTGCTATATCTCATTTTGTTAAAGATTTGAACTTTTGTGATATCAATGACTGTTCAATTTGTCCATCAGCTAAATAGACTCGTACTCAGTTTCCTGTAAGTGTTATTAAAACTCACACACCTTTTGAATTAATTCATGTTGATATTTGGGGAGGCTACCATGTCTCTACTATCAACGGGGCACGTTACTTCCTTACGATTGTCGATGATTATACCCGTTGTACATAGGTTTATTTATTGCATCATAAATCTGACACACAACAATATCTCACCATGTTCATTAATCTCGTCGAAGCACAATTCTCTTCCAGGGTTAAAACAATCCGTAGTGATAATGGTGTTAAATTCACAATGGCAAAATATTATTTTGACAAAGGGACTATCATCAAACCAGTTGTGTCTCCACTCCACAAAAAAATGGAGTAGCAGAGAGGAAGCATCGACATCTCCTCAATGTGGCACGAGCCTTACTCTTTCAAGCTAACCTTTCAAAGAAATTTTGGGTGGATGCCATCTTAACTACCACCTACCTCATCAATCGAACTCCTACACCTCGACTTAATGGTAAAACACCATATGAATTACTTTTTCGCAAACGGCCCACTTATAATCATTTGCGAGTTTTTGGGTGCCTATGTTATGCCTCCACACATCATCATCCCCCTACAAAATTCGACACTCGAGCCACACGTTGCCTCTTCCTTGGGTATCCTTATGGTAAAAAGGGTTATCGTGTTTATGATCTCTCAACAAGTAAAATATTTGTCTCTCGTGATGTACTATTTCATGAAAATATTTTTCCTTTTCCATCTTCCGCTGCTGATTCCTCCCTCGTGCTTCCTCACACTCAAGCATCATTTTTTGACGATACCTTTCTTCCACCTTTTCCCATTGATTCCCCATCGTTCGAGACTCATGACACTTCTGAGGCACCTCCATCTCCGCCTTCTTGTATTACCCCTTCTTCTTCCACGTCTTCTTCTTTGCCACCAACAACACCATCTTCACCTAATGCACCAAATCCTTGCTCCCGCCCAACACGTGGTACACAGGTACCTGGTTATCTTCGTGAGTATCATGTTGGTATGTCTCTCCCTTCATGGACTCCTCCCTCATCTAACTTGGCGTTGGCTGGAACTACAGGTATTACTTATCATTATCTAATGTGCTTTCATATAATCGGTTATCACCCAAGCATCATGTTTTCACTACTGCCATTTCAGTTGAAAAGAAGCCTTATTCGTACTTAGAAACAACATGTGATCCTAAATGGCGTGCTGCCATGCAACAAGAGTTGATTGCCCTTGCAGCAAATGGAACATGGTCTCTTCAAACGTTACCTCCAGGAAAGAAACCAGTTGGATGCAAATAGGTGTACAAGATCAAATTCAATCCTAACGGGACCATTGAACGTTATAAAGCCCGCTTGGTTGCCAAGGGTTATAGCCAAATTGAAGGCTTGGATTATCGTGAAACTTTTGCCGTAGTTGCAAAACATGTTACTGTTCGTCTTCTTCTGGCCATCGCCTCTACTCAACATTGGCATCTTCATCATCTTGATGTAAACAATGCCTCTTGCATGGTGACCTTGAAGAAGATGTGTACATGTCTCTCCCCCTGGATTCGGATGAAAGGGGGAGTGTGTAAACTTCACAAATCATTGTACGGACTCAAGCAAGCTTCTCGTCAATGGTTCATTAAGATTTCTCAATCCCATAAACAAGCTGGCTATCAACAATCCAAAGCGGATTATTCATTGTTCGTCCGATCCAAATGTGATAGATTCCCTGCTCTTCTTGTTTATGTAGATGATGTTATTTTGGCAAGTAATAATCTACAAGATATTGAAGACACTAAGTTGTTTCTAAAGAAACAATTTAAGTTGAAGGATCTTGGCCAACTAAAGTACTTCCTCAGCATAGAGGTGGCTCGATCTAAGGAGGGCATTGCACTCTCTCAACGGAAATATGCTCTTGAAATCCTTGAGGATGCTGGATATTTGGGTGCAAAGCCAGCTCACTTCCCTATGGAACAAAATTTGTCTCTTAGTAAGTTGGGAATCATTGACACACATTCCAAATTGAGAGGGAGTGTTAAGGAAAGTAAAATCAGTTAGATTCTCTATTATGGTGATTTCCTTGTATCATGGAAAGTCAACTAATATTGATTCACCTTCCATTCTGTACAAATGCGTAAACTAGAAAACAATTTGTACAAGCTTTAATTTAGGATCATGCTTAGTCTTTGTATTGTATAAAACTCCTCTGTAACTATTCAATGTATATTCATTTTTTCAGCTAATATCAAAATTTACAGTTACCACTACTTGTCTTATTTATTTGTTTTCAGCTGAAGACAATGCAATACTAAATATAAACTAGGAATTTATGGCTCTTGATAATTCTTGGGAGTGTTTATTCTTGTGTATGATTCTCTAAAGTTTCATCAACTGGAATAAAGTCTAACCGACTTCATGTTATGTATGATATAGGTGGAACCAGCGACTCTTGTTCCATTGACAAATGGATGCAAACAAGTATTTCTGGTAAATTATAATGCTATTACAGGGCTTTCTCATAATTTACTTTGTGTTATCAATTTACTTTATACTGTGCGCCAATGCTCGTGCTTAATATTTAGGCTTCAAGCCATTCTTAATTCTGAAAATTTTAACGTTTAGATCGGTGACCCGGTTCAACTGCCAGCTACTGTAATTTCAACCGTTGCTAATAAACTCGGGTAAACTACGATATTGTGATGTATTTTCTCTGTCATTTTATTGATTTATAGGTTAAATATCTGATTCTCTCACACTTATTTTCCTGACTGAAGGTATGGAACGAGTTTGTTTGAGAGATTTCAGAAAGCTGGCTATCCAGTGACCATGCTGAAGATGCAGTATCGAATGCATCCAGAGGTTAGATCAGAAACATCCAACAAAGTTTATTGAAAAATATTTTATGTTGATGACCCATATTCTAATAACTTAGCTTCTGATAAACGTGGTGCCCTCTTTCCTTCTATCTCGATGTTGCATTAGCTCAATGTCGCCTTCGATCTCTCCTCTGCAATATACTCCACGTCTCTTCCCTTCATGAGTGATTCTCACCGTTGTGATCTGTAACTTTTTCTCGGGGGACAAATCTCCCATCACTTCTGCCGGGCAACCCTCTATTCCATCTAGCTGTATTTTCGTGTTGTAGATACCAATTGAACTTCGGTGACAACTTCCCATGGTCGGTGCCCGGGATTATGCTTGCCGAGGTTGTTGGTGCGGTTGTCAGTTCTGGCAACAAACCAGTCAGAACCGTTCCTGACAACCGGCAGCATAATGGGCAGGAACCGTGCCCAGCTCTAAGTTAGAATACATGTTCCATTGAAAATGAATGTGAAAGTAATAACTATTATTGAATGAATATGACATAACAATGTGAGCTTCGTCTGGGCCTCAAATAAGAAGCATAGTAATTAATTTTATATCTGTGATCCTGTATTCAGTTTTATTTGATATTAGACTCTCTGTGTGTCTCTCTCTCTATTTCATATTTCATAATTGGTAGGTTCAAATTTCTATGTCTTTTATTTAGATACTTGATTTTTGTCCACTTTTAAAAGTGGAATTATGGCTCTTCTGTGGATATTTCAAAACCTTATATATGAAATAAAAAATTCCTGTGCAGATTAGGAGCTTTCCTTCTGCAGAGTTTTACTCTGGAGTCATTGGAGGATGGTCCTAATATTATAGAGCAGACACAACGTTCTTGGCATGATTATCGGTGCTTTGGACCCTTCTGCTTTTTTGACATGCATCAAGGGAAGGAATCCAAGCCCGAAGGAAGTGGTAGATCTGTTGTGAATGTTGCTGAGGTTGATTTTATCATGCTCTTGTATCATAATTTAGTGGATAAATATCCAGAGCTTAAATCAAGTCAGCGGTTCGTATCGTGGACAAGTAACTCTCTTGAAAGAACGTTTCAGAAGTACCTTCGGAGTGGAGTCTGACATATTCGTGGATATTACTACCATTGATGGTTGCCAGGTATCGTGACTCATTCTTTTATGGATTCCTTTGGAATTCTTCTCATTGCTAATAGACTTTGTTTTCTATTCAAAAGGTGATCAGACGTTTTTATTTTTAATACTTTGGAAGTTTTCAAGATCAGTTTTTCCGGTTGATGTAATACCGTGTTATGTAGAGCCGTCTAGATGTCGGTGTATCTCATTTTATGTTGCATAGATTTGTCAAGTTGCACGATATCTCATAATTTTCATCGAATTATACCACAAAATATGATATAAACGATGACGAGGAGGAAAAAGGGGTGGGAGGAGCTGATGTGACTGTTGGGGTATTTGTTAAACAGAAACATCAAATATTTTAACATTGGGGGTTATTACTGACACTGCACTCCTCAAGGTGCAATTTCTCTCTTATGGTTTAATAAGATACGGGTGCACAATGACCTTTTTGAAGTGCGAATAACTTCTCCCTGAACTTTTAGAGACAATTTTTTCCTATTATTCAACTTGCGAAAATTGAAATGTTTGAATAAATGATCTTTTAATGTTTTTCTCAGGGACGTGAAAAGGATGTTGCAATATTTTCATGTGTCAGGACAAACGAACATGGAAAAATTGGGTTTCTGTCTGATTTTCGGCGAATGAATGTTGCGATCACTAGAGCAAAATCTTCTGTCTTGGTCTGTTATCGTTCGAAGTTAAGAATGAAGTTTCAAGTACTGTCTTACTTCATGTAATATGCATTTACATATTGACCTCTTTTTTAATCAGGTAGTGGGATCTGCATCAACATTAAGGAAGCGCGATGAGCATTGGAATAACCTTATCGAAAGCGCTGAAAAGAGGGATCGTTTGCTTAAGGTGAATATTCTTCCTGAGAATATGAATTCACACACTATTCATCACACCTCGTGCTCAATTTGGCCACACACCTGCTGTGATTGATTCATTTGTTTGGTTTTGTCCAACCGCATATGACGGTTCATGTTGCTAATATAGAATCGTAGGTTGAGCATTTGAAACTTCACACCAGGTTCTTAAATTTCTAGGTCCCACAACTTTTATGTTTTAGGACGATTTTCCGTAACTTGTGGTCCTTTGAGTAAGCAAGAGGAATAAATTGGTCCATGCATCATTTAGTATCAACTGCAACGAGCGCTACGTCAAAAGAACTTAACTACAACTCTCTTCATTTTATTCTTCTTTTGTTTCTCTCAAACATCGAATTTACTACATCTCTCTCCATTTTATTGTTCTTTTGTTTCTCTCAGACATCAAATCTGTCATCTCTTTCCATCCCAATACTTATCATTTATATGTATTCACAAACTTCTGATTCAATCGTATGACGTGTTCTGGCGATTTCTGTATCTGTAATGCAGGTCTCACAGCCATACGCTTCATTTTTCAGTGATGAGAATCTGGAAACCACGGCTATCAAGAAAGAATTCTCATTGGAGGAGGTTGAGAATGATGAGGTGGATAACTATGCAGGTTCATACAATTTTGGGGGTGCCTGCCCGGCGGAGGGAGAGGAGAACGATTATGGAGACGGGGGAACCGTGTGAGATGAAAGTCTCATGCACCCTTTTGAATGAGAAAGTAGTGAGGAATCCTCTTTTCGACTCTGACCCCGACTCCAGTTGTTGCTTTTCTTTCTATTACTTCAAAAGTAGCTGCTTCAACTTCAACCATCCGAATTTTTTATATTTGTTTGGGTGGGAGAATTTTTTATGTTCGTATGGGTGGGAGACTTGTGTAAGTTAAACGGGCTATTTATATGCGTCAAGCGCGCCCCCCACGTTACCATTGCTGTTTAGCAGTAATTATTTTATCACTTACAAGCTGAAAGCCTTGAGAGGACTCTTAAACACTGTTGCTGTTTAGTAGAAAACTTTTGTAGGAGTTGTATTTTGTCTTATACGTAGAAGTAACGTTTCTGATCAGAAAGGTTAAGTTACCAAAGTTTAGCGACAACCGTTACTGTTTCTTATAAGAATAGAAAATTAAGGATGTGTTTGTTTGCCTTCGCTAAATCTCCTTGGACTGGATTGCACTAGCTATTGGTCCAATACCGTGTTTGTTACACGTAGGAATAGATTTAATGAGATTAGAGCCGACTCGTCCCGACTAAGTCCTTCGTTAGAAGGTATTAGCGAGACCCCCCCAATAAGCACAGGATTGCTAGGACCATTCGCGTCCTCATCCAATTGTTCTCCTTGCTTCTTTGTTCTAGTCTAGTTAACCGACCTCGCCAAACCACCCTACCGACAGTGATGGCGACGATCGTCGACGAGATGTACTTGTTTTTGGCTCTGCATTTCTTCGACTTCATAAAGGACGAGAGCGAAGCCGAGTCTACCATAGAAAGCTCTTCACTGTCGGCGGCATGGCCATTCACGTCGATTGGAGGAGGGGATGAGGGTGGGTCATCGGAGAAGAGAGGTTGGATGAGGAGACGATGGTGGGCTTGCGGCTGGAGGTTTGATTCGGAGATGGAGGATCTCAATTACGCAGAGGTCTGATAGACTGATTCGCTTCTTTCCAATTTTTCTCCCAATTTTTAATCTTTTCCCCATTTTTTATTTTTTATTTTTATTATCTTTTTGATTTAGGGGAAATTTATTGACAGTGTGGATTTATTGTTTGGTTTGATTTGAATTGGGCAAGCAAATCTTTGGTTTTTTTTTTTATATAGAAAACGAACTTTTGGAGTGGATTATGAGTTAATTTGCAATTTCTCCTCCTGCGTATTTTTCAATTTAGGATTTGATTGTAGGTTAATTAGAATACGATGTTGTTGTATGAAATTTTGTTGTTATGATTGTATACGGTCCATTTTTCATTGTTTTTGTTATCCCATTTCTTAGTCCAACACATCACCAAACGCTTCACTAAGTTTGTTCAACTTAGTTTATTCTAAGTCAGTCCAGCTTAGTCCCAAAAATTAATCCAGTCTGAGATAATCCAGTACAACAAATGCACCCTAAGTGTGACGCATCGTGCTATAATGAATAGGGAAAACGAATGACAATTTTGCCTTGTTATTAAGGCTTTGGAGGCAATCTCCTTGGTTGATGTTAGAAGGCGCTTTATCGAGGCATTAGCTCTAAAGTTTGGAAGACCAGTGGAAGCTGATTCGGTAGGCATCCTAGGGATGTAATGCTCTCTGCAAAGCTCTTGAAACGTTAAGACTAATTGTTCATATCTAATTCATAAAGCTTATTAAGTCTTACATGTTTATGTTTAATTTAAACATCATTGACAGATTACATGTTAGGTGTACGTAATTATTTGAACATTACAAGGAGAATATGCATGAAGAAAACTTAATCTTTAAAGTTGTATGTTTTAACTCATAAGTAATTTGTAGAACTGCATAGAATTGTTAATGGTGACGGCTAAACCCTAATCCTTTTAACATTTGATTTCTCTCCAAAACTTTTTTTTATTTTCTCTCTCATTGCCGATTTTCGTTAGTCAAATTTAATTATTTTATTTTCTGTTCTTTTACTTTAATTCACAATTTCAAATCTTTTCCAAAACTTATGTTATATACTTGACTAAGAATTGGTTTCAAATACAAATTATTCATATTGATCGGATAGAGAACAATCTTACTTGAGCTGTTTATACTATAATAATCTTGTTCTTTTGTAAGTATTCTTATGTGTTTTAATTCCTATTTTTGCAAGTGGTAAAAATCCTACCACTCTCAACATCAGCATGTTTGAATCTGAATTAGTTTGTCAACCATAATCAGTTGGCCAGCCAAATCGATCTAGTTCGCTAGTCTAGTCTAATCCATTCCTATCCAGTCTAGTCTAGTTCGCTATAATTGCTCTTTTTCTTGAAAGCTCGCTTGAATTGTCTTGCCTTATCAGCCTAATAGAGCTTGCATCCGCATCTACTTGTTGGCAACTCATGTCGTGTACCGCCATGAATTTGACACGGGGTGTTGGAATATTAGTTATTATTTGATTGTCTAGGTTTGGGTCACACCTATCTGATTAGGATTCTTTAGATTCTGCATTCTATAAATATAGCTTGTAGTTTAGTATGAGAATTAAGTCAGTCAAGATGTAGGCCTTAGTTTGTAGCCGTCTCTGCATTCTTATTATTGTTTTCCTGTTAATAATATTCATAATTTATAAATTGTTTGTTCTTACGTTAGATGCTCTGATTTTTAACTGCATGCACATTCTCTAACTGCATGCACATAAGGCCTTTTATGGCCTAAAGCAGGCCTCTCGTGCCTAGTTTCAGAGGTTTAGTTCTTTTATTATCAATTTTGGTTTCCTTCAAAGCCGGGCTGATAATTATGTGTTCGTTGTTATGGGTAGTGATCCCTCTGCTTTTCTTTCTAATTAAAAAAAATTAGGTGTTGAACTTGATTTTAAAGACTTGGGCAAGCTGCTAATTTCTTTGGATAAATGTCTTTGGGTAAAGTACAAAAAACTACCTCAACTATTAGTGTTACGACACTTTCATACCTTATCTTTTAAAATTGACAATGTCATACCTCATCTTTAAAATTTGGTTCAATGTTATACATTTCGTTACTTGGCCGTTTACTTTTCAGTTAAATGCTGACGTGGCTTGATTCGGGATCCACTTTCTAGTAAAAAAATCAATAAAAACTAAAAAAAAAAATTATTTAATATTTTTTAAATATTAAAATAATAATAAAAAGTTAAAAAAAAACCCTCATTTCGTCCCTCCCCTTCCGCTCCCCCCTCCTCTCTCTTCTCCCCATCTTTATCTTCATCTTCTTCCCCCACTTGCAAACCAAAAAAAAAAAAAAAAAAAAAAAATTCCAATTTGTCTTCCTCCACACCCACAGTCAGTTTCCCCCTCCTCAACCCCTCTTCTCCCTCCTGCAACCTAGAAAAAAAAAAATAAATAAAACCCAAGTCCTGTCGGCGGGAAGATGGGTGCGCAAAGAAGGTGGAGGATGGATGAGAGTGGTGAATTTGAGGTTTGATGGGTTTTCAAAAAAAAAAAAAAATTTCTTTTTTTCTTCCTCCTTCTCCTTCTCTTTCTTCTTCTTGCACAGGGGGTGTTGATGGGTTTTCCAATTTTTTTTTTTTTTTTTTTTTTTTTACTTTTTATTATTATTTTAATATTTAAATAATATTAAATAATTTTTTTTTAGTTTTTAATAATATTTTAATGATTTTTTAATAGAAAGTGAGCTCCGAATCAAGCCACATCAGCATTTTACTGAAAAGTAAACGGCCAAGTAACGGAAGTTATAACATTGCACCAAATTCTAAAGATGAAGTATGACATTGTCAATTTTAAAAGGTGAGGTATGAAAGTGTTGTGACACCAATAATTAAGGTAGTTTTTTGTACTTTACCCAAAGTCATTTTTATGTGGCCGGATATTCATCTCACCCAGACAAGGTACACATTGAACATTCTCAAGAAGGGAGACATGCTTGATTGTTTTGACACGTACATGTGGTACTGAGTTGGCTGGTCCATGTTTCTATCGCTATTGTGGTGGAGGTCTTCAATATCTCACCATGACATGCCCCGACGTCTCCTTTGCCATTCATAACGTTGCTCAAATCATGGGTCGTCCTACTTCTTTGCATTTGGAGGCAGTTAAACATATTTTGTGTTACTTAAAACGTACTTATGGTCATGGTTTGCAAACATGATGTTGTGATGCTTCTTCTTCTCTTTCAGTTTACTCTAACGCAGATTGGGCAGCTTGTTCGGACACCCGTCATTTTGTCACAGGTTTTTGTATCGTCCTGGGTTCTAACTTGATCACATGGTGTTATAAGAAACAACGAACAGCCTCTTGGTTAAGTACTGAAGCAAAGTATCATGCCCTTGTTTATGGATGTGCAGATTCGATTTGGATATTTGGTCTTTTAAGTGAGCTGTGGGTTCCTATTCCTCGTCCAATTTTTTTCTAATGTGATAACTGGCAGCGATTTATATAGTTGTTTGAATTTTACTCCATTCATGATTTGAATTGTACTAGCGTGATATATTCTTGTTGATGTTGGACAGAAACTTCACATCATGCACTTTTTTGGAAGAGATTTTGTAACGACAATTGTGGTAGTTTTCACGTATTCTTCATCTTTTAATTATAAGGAATGTATGTCATCTATTCTCATGACAAAGTGGGCAAATTATATAACGAAAGGTTGCAAGAGGAAACCAAATTTCATTAAAGTTGGTAATTATAACAACAATTGTGTTACTTCATTATAGTTGGTAATTTATATTGCATAATAAAGGTTGCAAGAGGAAACCAAATTTCATTAAAGCAGTTACAAGACAGTAATATATTACTATATTTATATAATATATAGTATTATATAGGTAATCGATCATATTATAAGTTGTTGACAACTAAGTTTCGACAACTCTTATTTCAAGGAATTATCTAGCTCATATTGGCATTGGCGTTGGCGTTGGCGTTGGTGTTGGCGCTGGCACTGGTGTTGGTGTTGGTGTTGGTGTTGGTGTTGGTGTTGGTGTTGGTGTCGGTGTCGGTGTCGGTGTTGGTGTTGGTGCTGGTGCTGGTGTTGGTGTGGGAGTTGGCGTTGGTGTTGGCGCTGGATTCTTTTGAGGTGGCTGTGGTGGAGGATTTTTCTGAGGTGGCGGTGGTGGCGGATTCTTTTTAGGTGGGGGTGGTGGTCCTCTCACTACAATAGGAGGAAGAAATGGTGGCTTGTAAAATGGTGGGGGTGGTGGCGGATTCTTCGGAGGTGGAGGTGGTGGTCCTCTCAGTACAATAGCAGGAAGAAATGGCGGCTTGTAAAATGGTGGTATAAACGTTGATGGCTTGTAAATTTCGTGTCTTATGGGAGTGACTTGTAGCTTGTCATCCTCATGGTATTGGGCATTGGATGAAGTTGTGATAAGAATAACCACTACAAGAAATAGCACAAACAACTTTAAGTAAGTCATCTCTGCTCTTCTTGTGTTACAAAATGGGAAGGGGCATCATTTTATAGGGGAAGGAATGATGGGTTTTGTGTTAATAATTTTGGTCAATAGGCAATTGGTAATTCATAGGCTCCAATTGGGGTAGTATCTGCCCAACTGGTCTAATAACATTGCTTTTACGGTAGGGGAGGCTCAAAATTTTTGGCATGCTTTATAAATCGTATTCCTTATTCCTAAATTGTTCAACAAAAAAAAAAAAATATATATATATATATATATTTGTTTAAAAATTTAGTTAAAAATGGGTGAGCCTGGCAATCTTGCATTCGTTTTAGTGGTAGCCTCAGGAATTTTATTCCAGGAATTTTTTATCCGTTACCAATTACCATTTCAAGTTTCAAATCCCCAAATTGAAGCGGTATAATTTAGCAATCTTGTTCAAGTGTTTGGAAAAACACTAGAAAGGATAGAAAAATGAACGAGTTTTTAATTGTCTTTATTATTTAGGGAGATGATATACCCACCCATTAACAGTATTTCTCCACTCCCTTTTTAATGATACTTTTAATGACAACTCTAACCTTTTGCAAAATGACTTATAAGGCCATCTTTAACTATTTTATTCTTTTGTTTTTGTATTAAATTATGAAAATAGAAGGAACGAAAACATGAGCCTAGCAAGTTGAAACCACTGCACACAACACCAACCAAGTTGAATCCACCGTTTTCCTCATCTCTTATGTCAATTCCTTCCCATCCATTTGAAATCTTCACCAAACACCATAGACCCATTACAATTACCTTAAGAAATCTTGGTAATTGGATTCTCTCATACCCATTTGACGTGGTTTTCATACCCCTCTTCTACGATTAGTCATCTACTTGAGTTGTAATTGCAGAGAGCGACTACGAGGTCGACCGAGGATATTGCTCATCCTCATAGTCTTGATTAAATTAGAGACAGAGTTGGCTAACGGTGAGAAGGGGGTTGCTTGCCGTCGAGTGGGTGGATATGTGGCGGTGACTAATTTTCTTTGTAAGGGATAGTTTAGGAATATCAATGGGTGGAAAAAGAGTGTTTTTCATTTTTACCTTTAGAGTGGGGTGGGAAAATAAGGTGGGGTGGGTCTATTAGCTCTCATTATTTAATACCAAGGTTATCTAACTTATATTAACATTCGATACCCCATCATTCCATGCTTAGGCGGATCCGACGTACAAAAACGGCATTCCATCATGATCCATACCGCATGTGAGTGAAGCATAAGCTCTGTTTTTTTGGAAAGTCTATGAATGTTAATTTAAAAAAAATAAAATAAAATAAAATAAAAAAACTTCTGTTATAATTCGAGCAGCATTTTGTTTGAATCGGATTTCCAACATTTGCCTTTTGTATTTAAATCCAATCAATTTTCTTTTCTTCTTAAATGTTTGGCCTTAAATTGTCATTAAATGGGCAAGAGTTTGGCCACTGGGTAGTTGGGGTATAGCCATTGACATTTAAACTCTAAGCTTAGCATGTATGGATGGGGTTAAGCATCCTATTCTCCATCCCCTTGCTAAATATGTAGGCAGGATATGTAAAGGCTAAGAAGCGTTTGGTGCTGAGGATTGGATTGAAATGCATAAAACATTTCAAGGTATGTTGAAAGAAAATTGAAAACATTGTGGCCAACTTGGAAGTAGGAATCAATAAGAAAACTTAAGGCTAGTTTGGGATTGTGGTGCTTTTTAAAAAAAAAAAAAAAAAAAAAAAGGAAAAAAAAGCAACATGTTAAAAAATCTGGAACATCAAATGTGTTTGGTAAAACAAAAAATAAAATAAAATAAAAATAAAAAACTGATGTCAATAATAGTAGAAAAGCAAAAGTAGAGCCTACCATGCTTATAAAAAAAACTTTTTTTTTTTTTTTAACATAGTGATCAGTGCCAATTTTATGAAATTTTGAAATGGAAAATAGCCCCCAAATTTTACAAAATTACAATCTTTACCGTTACATTATTCTATTTGGCAATTATTATATCACATTAAATACCATATCTTTTTTTAGTCATTTAGCATATTCACAACAATTTTATATAAAAGTTTACCAAACATTGAAGATTTTTTTTTTAAATTTTTCTTTATAACCAATTTTACAAAAAAAAAAAAAAAAAAAAAAAAAAATTTACCAAACACTCAACAATTTTATTTTACAGCTGTTTATTCTCACATCACAGTAGAAGTAGGTTTTTTTTTTTTTTTTTTTTTTTTGAAAAGCACAGCAATACCAAACTAGCAATTATTCACTACAATGATTCCTAAAATGGTAGTATGAAAGGAGAAATTTCATTCATGTTTAGTCCCCTTTAATCCAATCCTCTATATATGAAACGAGACCTAAATTCAAGAATGTCATAAATAAAATAGGTTCCAAAAAACTATACAAGTATAACCACTCGGATATATATATCTGTGGTGCACTTCAATTCAAATATTTTAAACTAAATTTGTGGTGTCAGTTAATATTACGATTTAGAGATATTTTTCTTCACTTGTAAGTGAGAGATCCTTGTTTTTTTTTTTTTTTTTTCAACAAACAATATTATCTACACTAAGGAGGTGGGGGAGTGTGCTAGGCCTCATAATAGGCTAGCAATAATGTAGTTCAAATTCGCCTTTGGCGAGAATCGCATGCATATCTAGAGAAGACCTATTCGACCTTCAATGCCACTAATATTGTCCTACAACAACAATATAGGGCACCAAATTTTCAAATTTGATCTCCGTTTTACTTCTCGCTAAAAAGCAAAATCAACTTTTGATGAAAAATCATCAAGCTCAACCCATTGGCTCGAATGTTACGCTTGAAGCGCATGTGACAAATTCTAGCAACCACAAACGACAGAAAAACCATCGTAGCCGTGGAAATAGGCGGCAACTCCAGCCATGGGCCCAAGGTCAACAAAGCAAAGGCCTTGCCAAGGGAGGCCCCTAGCTTCAAGAACAAGGGAAAAGCTACCATTTAATCGAATTCCATTACATTGGACATGTGGTACCGTTGTGGATCAATGGACCATTGGTCACGCATATATCAAGCTACACCTGAGGCTATTGCAAGTATCATTCCTGTCATGAGTCTAACCTTGCACATGTGGAACATCCCGACGATACTACCACAACTATAGAGGTTTCAAAATTTCAGGTGACATCCACTCCTATGGAAGAATGAAGTTTATTTTTCTAGACATGTTCGGGTGGTTTTTACCCCTAGTTGTTGAACCCAATATGGAATAACTTGTTTGGTTTGGTTTGTTTTGAATTATGGATAATTATGTCATGGATATTATTTCTCAATTGATTAATTGAATGAATAAAATTATATATATGCATGTGATCGATTCAATTAATTTATTTCTAGGTCTGACTAGTGGGGAAGTTAGTTGTCTGGCTGATAGTGCTACCACACACACCATCTTGCGTGAGCAACACTATCTTACTAACTTTGTACCTAAAAATGCACTTTTGACAACCCTTTCAAGTTCATCTAACTTGATGGAATAATATAGAAGGGCCCGTATAATGTTGTCTAATGGTATTGAATTAACCATTAAAAAGACCCTCTATTTTCCTCATTCCGGAAGAACATTGCTGAGTTTTAGTGATATCTGAGATAATAAATATCATATTGAAACCACTGAAGAAAATGATTCTGATCATTTTTTACGAATATGGCCAGAAGTGTATTCACAAGAAGTTGGAATGTCTCTCGAGTGGGTTGTACACACTCAACCTACTCAGTGTGACAAACGTGATCCTTGGGCTGTTAAGTTTGTGTTCATGGGTTATTCATCTACACAAAAGGGGTATAAGTGTTATAATCCAGTCACTAAGAAACTTGTAGTGTCTAGAGATGTTAGGTTCGATGAGTCATCTCCCTACTTTACACAGGAAGTGATTGATACAAATCAAGGGAAGTTTTTGCATGATTTATTTCCATTACCTAACATACCTTCTTGTCAAGAAAAAGGCGCAGGGAATGACTCTCCAGACCCTCACACAGAGCCCTTATCTCAAATCTCTGAGTTACTAGTGCCAACACAAGTTCTAACTCGGAGAAATCCCACAAGAGATTGCCATCGTCCATCTAGACTTCTTGATTATGTTATTTATACTACAAGATATCCCCATGCAGATTTTGTCACTTCAAAAAATTGTTCATCCTCTCATGCTGCTTTTCTCAGTGCCCTAGATAATACTCATGATCCACAGAGCTTTCAAGAGGCAAACGATCATGATATTTGGAAAACTGCTATGAAGAATGAACTTCAAGCTCTCCATGACAATGGAACTTGGAGTGTTATTAAGCTTCCTCAAGGAAAAAAGGTAGTAGGAAGTCATTAGGTGTATAAGACAAAGTTCAACTCTGATGGAACTGTTGAGAGACATAAAGCTCATTTGGTAGCTCGTGGCTTTACCGAAACCAATGGAGTGGATTATAAAGAGACTTTTGCCCCAGTTGCCAAGATGAACACAGTAAGAGTGTTGCTATCTATTACAGTTAATCAATCTTGGCCTTTATATCAAATGGACGTGAAGAACGCATTTCTGCATGGTGAGCTGGAAGAGGAAGTGTACATGAAGTTGCCCCCCAGTCATCCTCAATTTCATGATATTGACATGGTTTGCAAACTTCATAAATCTATCTATGGTTTAAAGCAGTCTCCATGGGCTTGGTATTCAAAACTTAGCTCAGTACTTGAAGAATTTGGCTTTCATAGAAGCAGTGTTGATTCCTTTCTTTTTGTTCGAATCGATTCAGTAGGCAAGTTGGTTGTTTTAATTTATATTGATGACCTTATAGTGACAGGTGATAATATTGAGGAAATTAATTCTCTCAAGCATTCCCTTCAAGTCAAATTTGCTCTCAAGGATTTAGGAACACTCAAGTATTTTCTTGGCATTGAAATGGCCACATCTCAGAAAGGACTTTTTCTAAATCAAAGAAAGTATGTTCTTGATCTTCTAAAAGAGGTTAATATGGTGGATTGTAAACCTGCTCGAAATCCTCTTGACAATAAACTTCAGCTCGATATACAAAATGATGATCCCACAAATATCACCGACTATCAAAAATTAGTTGGGAAATTGATTTATCTTACAATCACACGTCCTGACATTTCCTATGCCGTGAGCCTTGCCAGTCAGTTCATGCATGCTCCTACCATTGCTCATTTACGCATTGTTAAAAGAATCCTTCGTTATCTCAAAGGCTCTTTTGGTTAGGGCATATTGATGAAAAGGAATGGTGACACTGCTATCATGGGGTACACAGGTACAAATTGGGCTGGAAATTCCCTTGATCGTAAGTAAACCACTGGTTTCTGCACATTTGTGGGTGGAAATTTAGTCACATGGAGAAGCAAAAAACAATGTGTCAAAGCTCAATCAAGTGCAAAGGCTGAGTATCGAGCAATGGCATCCACTGCTTGTGAGCTCATTTGTATTAAAGGTCTTCTCTTAGATTTAGGGTTTCCACGTAATCAACCTATGTCTTTGCTCTGTGACAATCAAGCTGCTATGCACACTGCTTCTAACCCAGTCTTCCACGAGAGGACTAAACATATCGAAGTTGATTGTCATTACATTCGAGCACAAGTTCAATCGAAAGTTATTAACACCCATTACACATGCAGTCATGATCAGTTGGTTGATATTTGTACAAAATACCTCCCTACTCCTAAATTTCAGCGTTTATTGTTCAAGCTTGGCTCAACGAACCCCCTTGATCCAGCTTGAGGGGGAGTATTGGAAGAAGCGGTTAAGGTAAGGTATGGAAGTCCAAATGGAGCAAATCAATCAAGTCCTACCTTCCTTTCGGCTAAGGCATGGGTGCCTTACTCTCGGCTAGGGCATGGGTCTTATGACATTGTGGCATGGGTCTTATGACATTGTTTCTAGCTTGTCTTAGTCTAGAATTAAGGAATTGTGTTCCCTTGTTTTTTATAATTAGTTGGTAGCCCTTATAGGAGTGATTTAAGGAGATTGGTTGGAGGTTACTTGTAAACTCTCCTTCTGTTCTCTTCTCTTATATATGCTTCTTCCTTGTAAATGATACATACAAGAAATATACATCCAAAATTCAACACAAACCAAAAGGTGATTAATTTTAGTATACATCATTAACTGGCCTTTTAAAGGTTTATTTACTAAAATGGTTAAAATCAAAAGGTAATTAAATCGCAGATACTAGGGGCAGTTCCCCAGTTTTCTAGAAGAACCTAAGATTATGGTGAATAGTCTGTTAAGGAACACGGGGCTTTATGAGTCCCAAAACCTGCCCGGTTGTGAAGCTCATTCAAAAAAATAAAAGACGGAGCCTTATGTAGAGGCTTTATCAATCCCAAAACCTGCCCAGTGGATGATTATTTGTCAAAGCACGGAGTTACACACTCCAAGCTCTTTTATAGTACGTAGAGTTAGTTTTTTCCTTACTCTCAACAGATTAACAAGTAAACTACCTTTCCATCAAATTTATTCTGGAAACCACCCCTTGCTCATCCTTGAAAGCCTAAGCCCTCTCTGTGCCTTATACGGGAAGTCAGCATTTGTCCTGCTATTTAGATCCTTGATTCCATCATCCAGGTCTCTGGAGGAGACGATACCGCTTTCCATCCACTAGATGGGTTCCCCTGATGAAGGTCTTTTCAATTACTCTGGAAAGAAGTTTACTCAAAGCCCATAGGCCAATTGATAAAAAGATATATAATACACACACACACACACACACACACACACACACACACACACATATACATACATACATACATATATATATATATATATATATATATATATATATATATATATTTGTCAATTTACTTACGACTTCTGATAACAAAACACAGTAGAAGTTGATGTCGAATTTTTGTTAATTCCCTACATTATAGTTGGTTGTGTCGTGTTGCTTGAACTTGATAAGAAAAGGTCTAACGTAATATGTGTTTCTTGAAGTTGACCGAAAGATTCGTGTTGCAGGTAGAACGGAAGCAAGGAAGTATAGGGGGTGGAAAAGGCAGAGATGGAGGTGCTGGAAGGTTTCGAGCAGAAATTTTGGAGGAGTCTGTAATTGTATGCTACTTTGCATTTTGTTATAACTCAAGATTTAGACGTTTAGTTTCGCTTGTAATGTATGTATACATGGCAGGTGTTTTCTACCCTTAGCTTTAGTGGTTCAAGTCTTTTCAGCAAATGGAATCGAGATTTTGATGTTGTTATAATAGATGAAGCTGCACAAGCTGTAAGTTCATGTAATCCGTTATTTTATCCTTGTATAGTTCCTCGTTTGTACCTTGACTCCTTTCCCTCTCTCCTTTCTTGAAGACATTCTAAATGCGGAAGTGTAACTGTATATATTAATTAATGAATTCATCATCCAGTAGGATTACTAATTTCATAAATCTTATTTGTTTTTCATTACTTATGTTTAGGCAGTCTATGTCCATGACCAATCTAGAGTATATAAATTGAGGGGTTCGCCCCTTGAGTAGTACCCTTATGGGCAGCTGCTCCATGGTGGACACGACTGCAGCCTCCACTCTTTATTTCTGAAAGTCTTTGTTTTTTAGTTGATTTGAAGTTTGAGTTTTCAACTCTTAAAACTTGGAGACGCCATGTTTTCAAAGTGTTGGCCATTGATTGAAAAACTGTGATGGCTGTGCTTGATGGCATTATCTGTAAGGAGGAGATAAACAAATGCTTCGACAATCTAGAGTATAATCAGAAGTGTTCAAGAGTAAACCGTAGTACGGCTAATGAAAGATTTATGTGTAAGCAACTGTTCTGGTATCGTAGCAAAAGAAAAAAAAATTAACTACCCTTATTGAATGGCTGGTCAAATAAGGTTACTGTTAAGGAAAGTAAAATCAGTTGATTCTCTATTATGGTGATTTCCTTGTATCATAGAAAGTCAATTAATATTGATTCACCTTCCATTATGTACAAATGCGTAAACTAGGAAACAATTTGTATAGGCTTTAATTTAGGATCGTGCTTAGTCTTTGTATTGTATAAAACTTCTCTGTAACTATTCAATGTATATTCATTTTTTCAGCTAATATCAAAATTTACATGGCATCAGAGCCTAAGCGCTCCGGATACCCGAAACCCTAAACACCATCCTTTGCATCGCCAAAAACCATGGCACCCACTGAAACCCCAGCCAAGTCTGCGGTTAACAAATATGAAGATCCCAACGATCCTCTCTATCTCCATCACTCCGATCAACCTGGAGCAGTACTTGTTACTCACCAATTGGATGAAGAAAATTATAGCACCTGGAGTCGTGCCATGACCATGGCTCTCAGCGCCAAAAATAAGGAAGGTTTCATCAACGGCACTATTCAGAAGCCGTCGGCAACATCCACCAGAGAACTCCAACAATGGAGCCGCTGCAACAACCTTGTAAAATCATGGCTTCTCAATTCGATTCCAAAAGACATTGGTGCAAGTGTGATTTATAATGAGGGTGCCTATGAAATTTGGACAGAATTGAAGGAGCGGTTTTCACAAGGGAATAACGTTCATCTCTTCTAAATTGAACAAGAAATCCATGCAGGTGCTTACTATACGAAGTTGAAAGGTCTTTGGGATGAGCGAGATATAATATGCTCTATCGCCACTTGTACTTGTGCAGTGAAAGAGGTGCTGCAATTCCACCAAAACCAAAAGACCATGAAATTTCTCAGGGGACTTAATGAGGCCTATGCTGCAGTTCGAGGGAAAATCTTGCTCATGGACCCTCTTCCCGTCGTCAACAAAGCCTATCCGCTCATTCTTCAAGATGAAAAACAGCGAGCAATCTCAACCATTAAGGCACCAATTACTGATGCTACAGTCTTTGCTGTTTGAGACGACTCGTATAATTCTGGGAGAAATTTTGCACCAAAGAACTCTCACTTGAAGTGCGAGCGTTGCGACAAAATTGGGCACACTTCAGACACTTGCCGAGCACATCTCCAATGTGATTATTGCGACTGGAAAGGCCACACCATAGATATGTGTCGAAAGTTAAAGAAAGCAAACTCCACCGGTGCCGGTGGGAAGGCCAATCACCAGGACCGCAAAAACCATGCTCCCAGGACCAATCACGTTGAAGTCAATTCAACAGCAGCACCCCCTCATTCCTACAGTCTTACGGCGGCACAATACCAAAATCTCATGACTTTACTCGAGAATACTAAACTCAGCTCCATGGCTAATCATTTTGGTACTACCTCTGTTATGAGCAACCTCTTAGGTAAATCCTTTTGTGCATCTGCTTTCAATAAAGGCAGGAGCTAGATATTTGATACTGGAGCCACAGATCACATGGTTTGCTCACCAAGCTTGCTAACAACGAGTACTCCGGTTGTCAACAAACAAGTGCATCTTCCCAACAATGCACTTGCTGCTGTCACACATATTGGCAGCATTCGTTTTTCAGAGGATCTTGTGTTACATAATGTGCTTTGTGTTCCATCTTTCAGATTGAATCTCATATTTGTTAGTCAGCTTCAGGACCAACGATCAGGGAAGATGATTGGGATGGGAACTGAACGAGACGGACTATACTACCTTGATACTACGAGGAAAACCGAGTGCAACTCTATTACAACGTTTATCACCACTTCACCTCACCTTTGGCATCAATGTCTTGGTCACATTTCTAATAAAAGTCTTCGTGCTATATCTCATTTTGTTAAAGATTTGAACTTTTGTGATATCAATGATTGTTCAATTTGCCCATTAGCTAAACAGACTCGTTCTCAGTTTCCTGTAAGTGTTATTAAAACTCACACACCTTTTGAATTAATTCATGTTGATATTTGGGGAGGCTACCATGTCTCTACTATCAACGGGGCACGTTACTTCCTTACGATTGTCGATGATTATACCCGTTGTACATGGGTTTATTTATTGCATCATAAATCTGACACACAACAATATCTCACCATGTTCATTAATCTCGTCGAAACACAATTCTTTTCCAGGGTTAAAATAATCCGTAGTGATAATGGTCCTGAATTCACAATGGCAAAATATTATTTTGACAAAGGGATCATTCATCAAACCAGTTGTGTCTCCACTCCACAAGTAGCAGAGAGGAAGCATCGACATCTCCTCAATGTTGCATAAGCCTTACTCTTTCAAGCCAACCTTTCAAAGAAATTTTTGGGGGATGCCATCTTAACTGCCACCTACCTCATCAATCTTACTCCTACGCCTCGACTTAATGGTAAAGCACCGTATGAATTACATTTTCGCAAACAGCCCACTTATAATCATTTGCAAGTTTTTGGGTGCCTATGTTATGCCTCCACACATCATCACCGCCCTACAAAATTTGACGCTCGACCCACACGTTGCCTCTTCCTTGGGTATCTATATGGTAAAAAGGGTTATCGGGTTTATGATCTCTCAACAGGTAAAATATTTGTCTCTCGTGATGTACTATTACATGAAAATATTTTTCTTTTTCCATCTTCCGCTGCTGATTCCTCCCTCGTGCTTCCTCACACTTAAGCATCATTTTCTGACGATATTGAAGACACTAAGTTGTTTCTAAAGAAACTATTTAAGTTGAAGGATCTTGGCCAACTAAAGTACTTCCTCGGCATTGAGGTGGCTCAATCTAAGGAGGGCATTGCACTCTCTCAACAAAAATATGCTCTTGAAATCCTTGAGGATGCTGGATATTTGGGTGCAAAGCCACCTCACTTCCCTATGGAACAAAATTTGTCTCTTAGTAAAACTGATGGTGATTATATTAGTGATCCTTCTTTATATCGAAGGCTCGTTGGGCGACTCATTTACTTGACCATCACACGTCCTGATCTGGTATATGCAGTCCATATCCTAAGCCAATTCATGGACAAGCCACGAGTTCCACACATGGAAGCAGTTTATCGTGTCTTGCGCTATATTAAACATGCGCCAGGCCAAGGAATTTTTCTTTCTGCTGCTAGTCCAATCCAACTGAATGCCTTTTGTGACGCGGATTGGGCTCAATGTCGTGACACTCGAAGATCTATTGCTGGATATTGCATCTTCCTTGGCCAATCATTAGCTTCATGGAAAACTAAGAAGCAAACCACAGTAGCACGACCAAGTGCGGGAGCCGAATATCGATCCATGCCTGCAAGTTGTTGTGAAATTAGTTGCTTCAAATATATTTTGCGGGACTTGGGCATCAAACATCCTCAACCTGTCAAGTTATATTGTGATAATCAAGCGGCTCTGCACATTGCTTCAGACCTAGTCTTTCACGAGCAAACAAAGCATATAGAGATTGACTGTCATCTTGTGCGAGAAAAGATTCAAAACGGAATGATCAAGACAGCTCTCATATCTACATCACAGCAGCCAGCCGGCATCTTCACAAAGTCATTAAGCTCTGGGCAATTTTACTTGGCAAGTTGGGAATCGTTGACATACATTCCAACTTGAGGGGAGTGTTAAGGAAAGTAAAATCAGTTGATTCTCTATTATGGTGATTTCCTTGTATCATGGAAAGTCAACTAATATTGATTCACCTTCCATTCGGTACAAATGCATAAACTAGGAAACAATTTGTATAGGCATTAATTTAGGATCGTGCTTAGTCTTTGTATTGTATAAAACTCCTCTGTAACTGTTCAATGTATATTCATTTTTTCAGCTAATATCCAAATTTACAGTTACCACTACTTGTCTTATTTATTTGTTTTCAGTTGAAGACAATGCAATACTAAATATAACATAGGAATTTATGGCTCTTGATAATTCTTGGGAGTGTTTATTCTTGTTTATGATTCTCTAAAGTTTCATCAACTGGAATAAAGTCTAACCGACTTCATGTTATGTATGATATAGGTGGAACCAGCGACTCTTGTTCCATTGACAAATGGATGCAAACAAGTATTTCTGGTATATTATAATGCTATTACAGGGCTTTCTCATAATTTACTTTGTGTTATCAATTTACTTTATACTGTGCACCAATACTTGTGCATAATATTTAGGCTTCAAGCCAGTCTTAATTCTGAATTTTTAACGTTTAGATCGGTGACCCGGTTCAACTGCCAGCTGCTGTAATTTCAACCGTTGCTAATAAACTCGGGTAAACTACGATATTGTGATGTATTTTCTCTGTCATTTTATTGATTAATAGGTTAAATATCTGATTCTCTCACACTTGTTTTCCTGATTGAAGGTATGGAACGAGTTTGTTTGAGAGATTTCAGAGAGCTGGCTATCCAGTGACCATGCTGAAGATGCAGTATCGAATGCATCCAGAGGTTAGATCAGAAACATCCAACAAAGTTTATTGAAAAATATTTTATGTTGATGACCCATATTCTAATAACTTAGCTTCTGATAAACGTGGTGCACTCTTTCCTTCTATCTCGATGTTGCATTAGCTCAATGTCGCCTTCGATCTCTCCTCTGCAATATACTCCACGTGCCTGACAACCGGCAGCATAATGGGCTGGAACCGTGCCCAGCTCTAAGTTAGAGTACATGCTCCATTGAAAATGAATGTGAAAGTAATAACTATTATTGAATGAATATGACATAACAATGTGAGCTACGTCTGGGCCTCAAATAAGAAGCATAGTAATTAATTTTATATCTGTGATCCTGTATTCAGTTTTATTTGATATTAGACTCTCTGTGTGTCTCTCTCTCTATTTCATATTTCATAATTGGTAGGTTTAAATTTCTATGTCTTTTATTTAGATACTTGATTTTTGTCCATTTTTAAAAGTGGAATTATGGCTCTTCTGTGGATATTTCAAAACCTTATATATGAAATAAAAAATTCCTGTGCAGATTAGGAGCTTTCCTTCTGCAGAGTTTTACTCGGAGTCATTGGAGGATGGTCCTAATATTATAGAGCAGACACAACGTTCTTGGCATGATTATCGGTGCTTTGGACCCTTCTGCGTTTTTGACATGCATCAAGGGAAGGAATCCAAGCCCGAAGGAAGTGGTAGATCTGTTGTGAATGTTGCTGAGGTTGATTTTATCATGCTCTTGTATCATAATTTAGTTGATAAATATCCAGAGCTTAAATCAAGTCAGCGGTTCGTATCGTGGACAAGTAACTCTCTTGAAAGAACGATTCAGAAGTACTTTCGGAGTGGAGTCTGACACATTCGTGGATATTACTACCATTGATGGTTGCCAGGTATCGTGACTCATTCTTTTATGGATTCCTTTGGAATTCTTCTCATAGCTAATAGACTTTGTTTTCTATTCAAAAGGTGATCAGACGTTTTTATTTTTAGTACTTTGGAAGTTTTCAAGATCAGTTTCTTTGATTGATGTAATACCATGTTATGTAGAGCTGTCTAGATGTCGGTGTATCTCATTTTATGTTGCATAGATTTGTCAAGTTGCACGATATCTCATAATTTTCATCGAATTATACCACAAAATATGATATAAACGATGACGAGGAGGAAAAAGGGGTGGGAGGAGCTGATGTGACTGTTGGGGTATTTGTTAAACAGAAACATCAAATATTTTAACATTGGGGGTTATTACTGACACTGCACTCCTCAAGGTGCAATTTCTATAAGATACGGGTGCACAATGACCTTTTTGAAGTGCGAATAACTTCTCCCTGAACTTTTAGAGACAATTTTTTCCTATTATTCAACTTGCGAAAATTGAAATGTTTGAATAAATGATCTTTTAATGTTTTTCTTAGGGACGTGAAAAGGATGTTGCAATATTTTCATGTGTCAGGACAAACGAACATGGAAAAATTGGGTTTCTGTCTGATTTTCGGCGAATGAATGTTGCGATCACTAGAGCAAAATCTTCTGTCTTGGTCTGTTATCGTTCGAAGTTAAGAATGAAGTTTCAAGTACTGTCTTACTTCATGTAATATGTATTTACATATTGACCTCTTTTTTAATCAGGTAGTGGGATCTGCATCAACATTAAGGAAGCGCGATGAGCATTGGAATAACCTTATCGAAAGCGCTGAAAAGAGGGATCGTTTGCTTAAGGTGAATATTCTTCCTGAGAATATGAATTCACACACTATTCATCACACCTCGTGCTCAATTTGGCCACACATCTGCTGTGATTGATTCATTTGTTTGGTTTTGTCCAACCGCATATGACGGTTCATGTTGCTAATATAGAATCGTAGGTTGAGCATTGAAACTTCACACCAGGTTCTTAAATTTCTAGGTCCCACAACTTTTATGTTTTAGGACGATTTTCCGTAACTTGTGGTCCTTTGAGTAAGCAAGAGGAATAAATTGGTCCATGCATCATTTAGTATCAACTGCAACGAGCGCTACGTCAAAAGAACTTAACTACAACTCTCGTCATTTTATTGTTCTTTTGTTTCTCTCAGACATCGAATTTACTACATCTCTCTCCATTTTATTGTTCTTTTGTTTCTCACAGACATCAAATCTGTCATCTCTTTCCAGCCCAATACTTATCATTTATATGTATTCACAAACTTCTGATTCAATTGTATGACGTGTTCTGGCGATTTCTGTATCTGTAATGCAGGTCTCACAGCCATACGCTATTTATATGCGTCAAGAGCGCACCCCCGCCCCCCCCCCCCCCCCCCCCCCACGGTTAAACGGGCTATTTATATGCGTCAAGCGCGTCCCCCCGTTACCATTGCTGTTTAGCAGTAATTATTTTATCACTTACAAGCTGAAAGCCTTGAGAGGACTCTTAAACACTTGTTGCTGTTTGGTAGAAAACTTTTGTAGGAGTTGTATTTTGTCTTATACGTAGAAGTAACGTTTCTGATCAGAAACGTTAAGTTACCAAAGTTTAGCGACAACCGTTACTGTTTCTTATAAGAATAGAAAATTAAGGATGTGTTTGTTTGCCTTCTGTTACACCCGTCCCTGCTTATAAGTGTAATTCTGTAATTCTTCCTAAAAATTTATAGAATTATCCACTTTAGTCCTTAATTCTTCACCCAATCAAGATCTGGAGATTAGATTTGTCCCTATCCCTAAGCTGCCACGTGGCAGTACCCTAACACACCTCTCTCTTTTCTCTTTCTGTCCCCTACCTGCCGTGACCCTTCTTTTTCTTTCTTTTTCTCTTTTTATTTCTTATCTCTTTTTCTGCACTCTTTCTTCCCTCTCTCGTCTCTCTTCCTCTCCTACACCGTGACCGTGCACACGCACCCATAGCTGCACCTGCTCAGGGAGATCGTCATCATTATCGCCATCAAACCTCATCTATCTCTCCCTTGCTCTCGTCGTCGTGAGGACGTAGGAACCGAGAACTCTCCGGCGAGTTTCCTTTGTTTTTCCGGTTTGGTAAGCTTGATTCTTCCCTTTATCCATGTTAGTCGTTGCCTGGATGTGTTTTACTAAGTTTGAACTCGTCATTTCCAAGGTTTTAGAGTGAGATCGGTACGGGTGAAGGCACACCCATCTCTGGCGAGTTTCGTGGTTGTCGAAGAGTTTTCCGACCACCACAGGCCGTTTTACGGCGAACCAAAGGTATAAAAATACTCATCTCGTCTAGTGCTTCATTTTGATACCTAGATCGGGGTCTAGAGTGCACGTTTGCAGTTGGCCGGAGCTGTGGATGCTCCGGCGTTCTCCTCCGGTTCGCACCAGGCCCTTCAGGCCATTTCCCTCCACGGCCCTTAGGCTTGTTTTGGTTTCAGCCCAAAACCCTAACCCTTTTCTTTTTTATTTTTATTTTATTTCTTTAAGACCCAAAGGCCTTAGGGCCGTGTTAGCAAGCCCAAAACCCTTTCTATTTGGGCCTTTGGGCCGTGTGGTTTAAACCCTAAACCAGCCCACCTAAAACCTAAACCCATTTTCCTAACCTAAACCCTAGGGCCCAAACCCGGATCCAATACCCAAACCCTAAACCGGGTTGACCCGGGTTGACTCTGACGGGTTAACCCATAACCCGTTGACCTTGACCCGTTCACCGTTGACTGGGTCAACGGTTAGCGTTGACTTTTGACTTTAACCAGTTAACGGTCAACGTTGACTTTGACCTCGGGGTTGACTTTTTGGGTTTTCGTGCGGGAGCCCTCCTAGGCTAATTTTGACGTTCTAAACCCGTTTCCGATGTCCATTTTCTCAAATTCAATCGTTTGAGTAGAGTTTGACTGAAGGTACCATTTGTGTGATTAGGTGCAATTCATAACAGTGATTCTGTTATTCCTGTTGGGTACGATTTGCACCAACAGTGTACGGTGAGTGGACCCTTTCTAAAAATGCATGTTTTAATGGTAGAAATTCATACATACAAAACCATGATTTCACAATTATGTTTTACGAAACGCTTTGAGATGACATGCTTACTGAGGCTAGTTTGAATTATTACTATTTTTCCTATAACCCATGTTCTTATAGAATATCTAATGGATGACGATATGATATTTAGAACACTTCTTTATAGTATAGATTATGAATGACTTTATACTATGAAGTTATTTTTCAATGTATGTATGTTAACTGGTTTTGTACTTACCTAGTGGTCATTTCGGCTACGGGATGTAGGGATAGATCCGGTCTGTACTGGGCGACGGTTTGGTGTTGGCATAGGGCCTGGAGTGTGTTTCCTCTGGCTATTTAGTACAGGTACTGGGAGCCGGCATGGGGCCTGAAGTGTATTTTCCTCTGACTGTCTGCTCAGAGACGGGAAGCCGGCATGGGGCCTGAAGAGTTATCGGACATTCACTAGTGTTTATTATTTATGCAAATTACGATTTGAGACATTACATGGCATGTTAGATTTCGGAAAAACCTATGTTTATCATTATATTTGTGTTTTCATAAAACCTGGGGGTTAGTACGTTGATAACTGTTTTATTATATATATATATATATATATATATATATATATATATATCAACTTGGTCCACTCATATTTATTTTGCACCCCCTTCAACACCTATGAACGAGGAATACGATCTGAGCTACGAGGCATTCCCCTACCAGTGATATTGTGCTATATTCGCTCCGTTTCGCCATCTATTATAATAGCACTTCTCTATCTTAGTTTCTGCTTGTACTCTGTGATAGACTTATGCTCTGGATGTGTTGTGTATTTACCTAATTTCAATACTTAGAAGTTGAACTTTTATTTGTGTAATTAGCCCCTATTACATATTTTAGCTTATTTCTCAGCTTTCGTTTAAATTAAATGGCTTTCGTCACCCTTTGGATGTCGGCCAGCACGTGACCATCTCGATGTCCCCAGGACCTCGGGGTCGGGGCGTGTCACCTTCACTAAATCTCCATGGACTGGATTGGACTAGCTATTAGTCCAATACCGAGTTTGTTACACGTAGGAATAGATTTAATAAGATTAGAGCCGACTCATTCCGACTAAGTCCTTCGTTAGAAGGTCTTAGTGAGACTCCCCAATAAGCACAGGATTGTTAGGACCACGTCAGCATTTAACTGAAAAGTAAACGGCCAAGTAACGGAAGGTATAACATTGGACCAAATTCTAAAGATGAGGTATGACATTGTCAATTTTAAAAGATGAGGTATGAAAGTATTGTGACACCAATAATTGAGGTAGTTTTTTGTATTTTACCCAAAGTCTTTTTTTATGTGTACGGATATTCATCTCACCCAGACAAGGTACACATTGAACATTCTCAAGAAGGGAGACATGCTTGATTGTTTTGACACGTACATGTGGTACTGAGTTGGCTGGTCCATGTTTCTATCGCTATTGTGATGGAGGTCTTCAATATCTCACCATGACATGCCCCGACGTCTCCTTTGCCGTGCATAACGTTGCTCAAATCATGGGTCGTCCTACTTCTTTGCATTTGGAGGCAGTTAAACATATTTTGTGTTACTTAAAACGTACTTAAGGTCGTGGTTTGCCAACATGATGTTATGATGCTTCTTCTTCTCTTTCAGTTTACTCTAACGCAGATTGGGCAGCTTGTTCGGACACCCGTCATTTTGTCACAGGTTTTTGTATCGTCCTGGGTTCTAACTTGATCACATGGTGTTATAAGAAACAACGAACAGCCTCTTGGTTAAGTACTGAAGCAAAGCATCGTGCCCTTGTTTATGGATGTGCAGATTCGATTTGGATATTTGGTCTTTTAAGTGAGCTGTGGGTTCCTATTCCTCGTCCAATTTTTTTCTAATGTGATAACTGGCAGCGATATATATAGTTGTTTGAATTGTACTCCATTCATGATTTGAATTGTACTAGCGTGATATATTCTTGTTGATGTTGGACAGAAACTTCACATGATGCACTTTTTTGGAAGAGATTTTGTAACGACAATTGTGGTAGTTTTCACGTATTGTTCATCTTTTAATTATAAGGAATGTATGTCATCTATTCTCATGACAAAGTGGGCAAATTATATAACTAAAGGTTGCAAGCGGAAACCAAATTTCATTAAAGTTGGTAATTATAACAACAATTGTGTTACTTCATTATAGTTGGTAATTTATATTGCATAATAAAGGTTGCAAGAGGAAACCAAATTTCATTAAAGCAGTTACAAGACAGTAATATATTACTATATTTATATAATATATAGTATTATATAGGTAATCGATCATATTATAAGTTGTTGACAACTAAGTTTCGAGAACTCTTATTTCAAGGAATTATCTAGCTCATATTGGCATTGGCGTTGGCGTTGGCGTTGGCGTTGGCGTTGGCGTTGGCGTTGGTGTCGGTGTTGGTGTCAGTGTTGGTGCTGGTGCTGGTGCTGGTGTTGGTGTGGGAGTTGGCGTTGGTGTTGGTGTTGGCGCTGGATTCTTTTGAGGTGGCTGTGGTGGAGGATTTTTCTGAGGTGGCGGTGGTGGCGGATTCTTTTTAGGTGGGGGTGGTGGTCCTCTCACTACAATAGGAGGAAGAAATGGTGGCTTGTAAAATGGTGGGGGTGGTGGCGGATTCTTCGGAGGTGGAGGTGGTGGTCCTCTCACTACAATAGGAGGAAGAAATGGCGGCTTGTAAAATGGTGGTATAAACGTTGATGGCTTGTAAATTTCGTGTCTTATGGGAGTGACTTGTAGCTTGTCATCCTCATGGTATTGGGCATTGGATGAAGTTGTGATAAGAATAACCACTACAAGAAATAGCACAAACAACTTTAAGTAAGTCATCTCTGCTCTTCTTGTGTTACAAAATGGGAAGGGGCATCATTTTATAGGGGAAGGAATGATGGGTTTTGTGTTAATAATTTTGGTCAATAGGCAATTGGTAATTCATAGGCTCCAATTGGGGTAGTATCTGCCCAACTGGTCTAATAACATTGCTTTTATGGTAGGGGAGGCTCAAAATTTTTGGCATGCTTTATAAATCGTATTCCTTGTTCCTAAATTGTTCAACAAAATATATATATATATATATATATATTTGTTTAAAAGTTTAGTTAAAAATGGGGTGAGTTTGGCAATCTTGCATTCGTTTTAGTGGTAGCCTCAGGAATTTTATTCCAGGAATTTTTTATCCGTTACCAGTTACCATTTCAAGTTTCAAATCCCCAAATTGAAGTGGTATAATCTAGCAATCTTGTTCAAGTGTTTGGAAAAACACTAGAAAGGATAGAAAAATGAACGAGTTTTTAATTGTCTTTATTATTTAGGGAGATGATATACCCACCCATTAACAGTATTTCTCCACTCCCTTTTTAATGATACTTTTAAGGACAACTCTAACCTTTTGCAAAATGACTTATAAGGTCATCTTTAACTATTTTATTCTTTTGTTTTTGTATTAAATTCTGAAAATAGAAGGAACGAAAACATGAGCCTAGCAAGTTGGAACCACCGCACACAACACCAACCAAGTTGAATCCACCGTTTTCCTCATCTCTTATGTCAATTCCTTCCCATCCATTTGAAATCTTCATCAAACACCATAGACCCATTACAATTACCTTAAGAAATCTTGATAATTGGATTCTCTTATACCCATTTGACGTGGTTTTGATACCCCTCTTCTACAATTAGTCATCTACTTGAGTTGTAATTGCAGAGAGCGACTACGAGGTCGATCGAGGATGTTGCTCATCCTCATAGTCTTGATTAAATTAGAGACAGAGTTGGCTAACGGTGAGAAAGGGGTTGCTTGCCGTCGAGTGGGTGGATATGCGGCAGTGACTAATTTTCTTTGTAGGGATAGTTTAGGAATATCAGTGGGTGGGAAAAGAGTGTTTTTCATTTTTACCTTTAGAGTGGGGTGGGAAAATAAGGTGGGGTGGGTCTAGTAGCTCTCATTATTTAATACCAAGGTTATCTAACTTAGATTAACATTCGATACCCCATCATTCCATGCTTAGGCGGATCCGACGTACAAAAACGGCATTCCATCATGATCCATACCGCATGCGAGTGAAGCATAAGCTCTGTTTGTTTGGAAAGTCTATGAATGTTAATTTAAAAAAATAAAATAAAATATAAAAAAACTTCTGTTATAATTCGAGCAGCATTTTGTTTGAATCGGATTTCCAACATTTGCCTTTTGTATTTAAATCCAATCAATTTTCTTTTCTTCTTAAATGTTTGGCCTTAAATTGTCATTAAATGGGCAAGAGTTTGGCCACTGGGTAATTGGGGTATAGTCATTGACATTTAAACTCTAAGCTTAGCATATATGGATGGGGTTAAGCATCCTATTCTCCATCCCCTTGCTAAATATGTAGGCAGGATATGTAAAGACTAAGAAGCGTTTGGTGTTGAGGATTGGATTGAAATGCATAAAACATTTCAAGGTATGTTGAAAGAAAAATTGAAAACATTGTGGCCAACTTGGAAGTAGGAATCAATAAGAAAACTTAAGGCTAGTTTGGGATTATGATGCTTTTGAAAAGAAAAAAAAGCAACATGTTAAAAAATCTGGAACATCAAATATGTTTGGTTAAACAAAAAATAAAATAAAAATAAAAAACCGATGTCAATAATAGTAGAAAAGCAGAAGTAGAGCCTACCATGCTTATAAAAAAAACTTTTTTTTTTTTAACATAGTGATCAATGCCAATTTAATGAAATTTTCAAATGGCAAGTATACCCCCCAAATTTTACAAAATTACAATCTTTACCCTTACATTATTCTCTTTGGCAATTATTATATCACATTAAATATCATATCTTTTTTTTAGTCATTTAGCATATTCACAACAATTTTATATAAAAATTTACCAAACACTTAGACTTTTTGTTTTATTTATTTTATTTTTTTATAAGCAATTTTACAAAAAAAAAAAAAAATTACCAAACACTCTAATTTTATTTTACAGCTGTTTATTCTCACATCATAGTGGAAGTAGTTTGTTTTTTTATTTATTTTTTTTTTTTTTAACATAGCAATACCAAACTAGCCATTATTCACTACAATTATTCCTAAAATGGTAGGATGAAGGAGAAATTTCATTCATGTTTAGTCCCCTTTAATCCGATCCTCTATATAAAACGAGACCTAAAGTCAAGAATGTCATAAATAAAATAGGTTCCGAAAAACTATACAAATATAACCACTTGGATATATATATATATATATATATATATATATATATATATATATATATTTGTGGAGCACTTCAATTCAAATATTTTAAACTAAATTTGTGGTGTCAGTTAGTATTACGATTTAAAAGTATTTTTCTTCACTTGTAAGTGAGAGATCCCTTTTTTTTTTTTTTTTTTGAACAAACGATATTATCTACACTAAGGAGGTGGGGGAATGTGCTAAGCCTCACAATAGGCTAGCAATAATGTAGTTCAAATTCGCCTTTGGTGAGAGTTGCATGCATATCTAGAGAAGACCTATTCGACCTTCAATGCCACTAATATTGTCATACAACAACAATATAGGGCACCAAATTTTCAAATTTGATCTCTGTTTTACTTCTCGCTGAAAAGCAAAATCAACTTTTGATGAAAAATCATCAAGTTCAACCCATTGGCTCGAATGCTACGCTTGAAGCGCATGCGACTAATTCTAGCAGCCACAAACGACAGAAGAACCATCATAGCCGTGGAAATGGGCGGCAACTCTAGCCACGGGCCCAAGGTCAACAAAGCAAAGGCCTTGCCAAGGGAGGCCCCTAGCTTTAAGAACAATGGAAAAGCTACCATTTAATTGAATTCCATTACATTGTACATGTGATACCGTTGTGGATCAATGGACCATTGGTGTGACAGCCTGTCCCGGACTTTTCGTACCGTATGGGTGAAATGACGGTTTTGCCCCTAATGGATAATTGTTGTTTGTGTGGCTGTTTTGGGTTCTTGGTTGGTTGCATCCCAGCCACACATCCATCATCATCCTCATCCCATTCTCCTGTTGACCCTATCTATCCCGAGACCCCCTCTCTCTCTCCCATTCCTATCTTCTTGTACGGACAACACCATAACCCTTGGAAACTTCACGGATCATGGAAACAAATTACACAGTTGTGCTCGTGAGGTCCTTAGAAGTTCAACCAAACCCATTTCAGGTAAGGATACCTTCGTTTTCACGTCGAACTCGAGATCCCCGATTTTGGTCATTGTTCATGCACACGTTAATTCTTGTGTTTTTGGGAATTTCAAGCTTGTAGGAAGCTTGGTGAGGTTCTTAGGAGGTTCGGGGTGGTTTGTTTGAAGGTTTTGGACGTTGGGATCGTGAGTTGCAGGTTTGGCCGGAGTTGGTGGTGTTTTCCCAGCGAGTTTTTGTGGGTTTTAGTGCTTGAAAGTGGTATGGATTTGTTCTTCTTGTTGTAAGCTTCATTTTGGTACCAATTTTGTGAAATTTGGTTGAAAAACGAGTGAGATATCAAGTTTAGAAAATTTCCCGGTTTTCCGGTGCCGACAATGGCGCCGGAGTTTGGCCGGAGAAGATGACAGAATATTCCGTCAGTTTGGACGGAATATTCCTAACGGTGTTAATGGAATCAGTTAGATTTAACGAAATATTCCTGATGGCGTTAACTGACGCCGTCAGTGTGCCAGGCACGTGCCTGCACGTGGGCGGCGCGTACGGCGTCGAAAAATTATTTTTAAAATATGGGGATGTTCATGAGGTTGAGTAGATCACGTTGGTGTATTCATACACCCCATTTGAGCATTGTATGAGAAATTATTTCGTAATGTTGGTTATGTGCTTTAAAATTTACGTTTTTATAGTTGTTTCGCATATAGGTGAGACCTATCCCGAGGACGAGCACGATCACTCGAGGCAAGGGGCTTACGACCCTTCTACATACCAGTGAGTGGGCTTTTGGTTTTCCGTATATACCTATATACTTATGTTTTTCCCAGAAAGTGAAATGGAACGTTTATACGTTTATATGTCATGCAATATGTTTGCCGTTTAATTATGCATTATTAGTTGTATATATATATATATATATATATATGTTTGGTGTTGCGGACGCATAGGTAAGTGCCAAGTAAGTTATGGTTTATGTTTATGTTTAGTAGTGATTTGAGATGCATAGAGAGCTCATAACCTGCACCCCCGGTGTTAGTGTTCCCGCCCAGTGTTGGGCACAGTCCTTCACGTGATGTTCACCTCCCACACCACACGCTCATCTTGGATCCAAGTTAGGTGCACAGTCCTGTCATATAGACCACTTTAGGTGGTTCCGACTCGTAGGTAACCCGCAATTATTCACCCAGTCTTCACGTGATCGTAGCACTTGAGCGTACTTATTATACACCCGGTCCTGTCGTACATACCACTTTAGGTGGTTCCGACTTGTGTGCAGGTATAGTTAGTGAGTTGGAGATTTGATCTTTAAATTCAGCCGTACAGGTCACGTTAGGTGACTCCGGCTGACAGATTACATGGCATTGTTTGGCATTACCTGAGTACTTGCATTTTATTTCGAGGCATTTGGCATGGCATATTTCTGAGCATGGTTATTATATATATGTATATTCTATTTTTCTGGGAGGAATACAGGTTTTACGGCGAGGGGTTAGAACTTTGTTTATGAAATGATTTTTGAAAAGCTTTGTTTTTGCCCACTCACGCTTTCTGTTTTGCGCCCCTCCAGGTTCTAGTTTGGCTAGCGCTTTTGGTGGCTTCCCAGAGGATTTTCCCGGCTTATCTGACAGATTATCACCAATGTAGGACCACCTTTGGGTGTGTTTATTTAGTGTTGTTTCTCACACTTACGCTTGCACATGTATGTTATTTACTTTGTGTATAGCTAGGTTTGTTTTTATTCGTACTTTTATTATTATTTCTTAGCTTCCACACTGTGCACATGGTTACGTCACTTCCACATGATGGCCAGCATGCCCTGATCTCGGTCGGGGTGTGTCAATTGGTCACACATATATCGAGCTACCCCTGAGGCTATTGCCAAGTATCATTCCTGTCATGAGTCTAACCTTGCACATGTGGAACATCCCGACGATACTACCACAACTATAGAGGTTTCAAATTTTCAGGTGGCATCCACTCCTATGGAAGAATGAAGTTTGTTTTTCTAGAGATGTTCGGGTGGTTTTTACCCCTAGTTGTTGAACCCAATATGGAATAACTTGTTTGGTTTGGTTTGTTTTGAATTATGGATAATTATGTCATGGATATTATTTCTAAATTGATTAATTGAATGAATAAAATTATATATATATATATATATATGCATGTGATCGATTCAATTAATTTATTTCTAGGTATGACTAGTGGGGAAGTTAGTTGTTTGGTTGATAGTGCTACCACACACACCATCCTGCGTAAGCAACACTATCTTACTAACATCATACCTAAAAATGCACTTTTGACAACCCTTTCAAGTTCATCTAACTTGATGGAACAATACAGAAAGGCTCGTATAATGTTGTCTAATGGTATTGAATTAACCATTAAAAAGGCCCTCTATTTTCCTCGTTCCGAAAGAACATTGCTGAGTTTTAGAGATATTCGAGATAACAAATATCATATTGAAACCACTGAAGAAAATGATTATGATCATTTCTTACGAATAGGGCCAGAAGTGTATTCACAAGAAGTTGGAATGTCTCTTGAGTGGGTTGTACATCACAACTATTTGAGCTATAGAGACCTATCACATGGACGACCCTGAGCCTGGGTTCCAAACCACTTTCCTGTCTTGGCATGACCGGATGAGACATCCTAAACGGGATATGATGCGCCATATCCTTAAATCTTCATATGGGCATCATATAACCTCTTATACCGGATACTCGACTTGCAAAGCATGCTACTTGGGCTAGTTGAACACTCAACCTTTATCTACAAAGATTAATCAGAATCCTCCAAAGTTTTTTTAGAGGATTCAAGGGGATATTTTTGGACCTATCCAACCAACATGTGGACCATTTAGATACTTCATGGTGTTGGTTGATGCATCGACACGTAGGTCATATGTCCGCTTAATGTCCACATACAAAGCTGCTTTTGCGAAACTCTTAGCTCAAATCATTAAACTTAGGGCTCCACCCTGATTATCCGATTTAGTAAATTTGACTAGATTATGCTAGAAAGTTTACGTCACAGTCCTCTGATGATGATTGCATGTCAATTGGGATTGAAGTTGAGCATCTTGTACCCCATGTTCATACCGAAAACGGTCTAGTAAAAAGCTTTCATAAAGCACATTTAATCGATAACTTAGACTTTGGTTATGTGAACCAAATTGCCGGTATTTTCCTAGGGCTATGCTATTCTGCATGCAGTTATGTTGGTTTGCTTGAAGCCCACCAATACCCAATCTCTTTCACCGTTATAGTTGGTCATTGGATACAAGTCTGATGTCTTACATTTAAGTGTGTTTGGGTGCGCAGTCAATATGTCAATAACGACGCCACTACATACCAAAATAGGTCCTTAGAAAAGAATGTGAATTTATGTCGGTTATGATTTGCCATCAATTATTCGCAATTTAAAGCCCTTGACATGAGATCTCTTTACCGCATGTTTTGCAGATTCACTTTGATGAGACAATCTTGCCATCGTTAGGAGGAGATAAGAATGTTAACGTTTCTATATAACGTCACAAATTGTCGTGGTATGCTCCCAATATGTCTCATTTAGATCCCCACACTGCCCAGTCTAAAACTGGAGTACGTCGTATTCTAGGTCTTTAAAGAATTGCTCAAAGCATGTCGAATGCTTTTACTGATCTAAATAAGTTGACGAAATCATAAATACCAATTACAAACGCACCTGCAAGGATCGATGTACTTTAGGTAACATCGCCTCAGAAGAATGAGTCGTCGCCGAATGAAGGTCAGCCGCACCTCCCACGCAGGCTAGTACATTGTCAACTAGCCAATCATCTACTCCTACCCTGAAGCATGACATACCTCATAGTTCAAAGGATTTACAACCACGGAAGAGGAAAACGGCACAAACTAGTGATTATAGTATGAATTCAACCATCGCTTACTCATATGTTCCAACATATGAGGTTATTCTAGATTACGGTGATGTCTTAGACAAGACAAATCGGCCTCCCAAGAATCATGAGATTCGGTCCATTACGCAGTATTGGATAAGATTTGAAATCAGAATAAGATGATTGTCGACGATGCCTTTGCATACACAGTAACCATTGACTTCATGCTTATTTTGGTTCAGTTTCAGAAATAGTGTGAGTTATTTTTTTGTAGTTCCATAGATAGTATGAGTTATTTTGGTTTAGTTTCAAAAATAGTGTGAGTTATTTTGTTCAGTTTCAAAAATAGTGTGAGTTATTTTGCTATAGTGTCACATCCCAGCCTGGGCCCCTACCACATCTTGGGCTCAACTCCACCGTAGTATGATATTGTCCGCTTTGGGCCCCGACCACACCTCACGGTTTCGTTTCTGGGAACTCACACGAGAATTTCCCAGTGGGTCACCCATCCTGGGATTGCTTTCGCGTGAACTTGCTTAACTTCGGAGTTCCTACGGAACCTAAAGCCAATGAGCTCCCAAAAGGCCTCGTGCTAGGTAGAGATGGGAATATACATATAAGGCTTACAAGATCCACTCCCTTGGGCGACGTGGGATGTAACAATCCACCCCCCTTAGGGGCCCGACATCTTCGTCGACACACTTCCGGCTAGGGATTGGCTCTGATACCAAATTGTCACATCCCGAGCTTGACTCCATCGTAGCACAATATTGTCCACTTTGGGCCCTGACCACGCCTTCACAGTTTTGTTTCTGGGAACTCACACGAGAACTTTCTAGTGGGTCACCCATCCTGGAATTGCTCTCCGCGCGAACTCACTTAACTTCAGAGTTCTTACGGAACCCGAAGCCAGTGAGCTCCCAAAAGGCCTCGTGCTAGGTGGAGATGTGAATATTCATATAAGGCTTACAGGATTCACTCCCCTGGATGATGTGGCATGTAACATATAGTTTCAGAAATAGTGTTGATTATAGGGCAGTACCCAAATTGAACAAAAATATATCCATTTACATATTAATTCTCCCAAGAGTAGTTGTATTAAAGGTATGTTTAGAAGTGACTCCGGATTTCCAAAACCACTTGTGGCATAAGTATTCGCCTCTCTTGTGTTTTCCTAGAAATTCACTTCCAAAACATTTAAATCGTGAATTAGTGTTACAAATTTAGGGGTTAGACGAATATGCATATAGAGGAAAATGTTGGTGGAGGTTTGGGAATTATACGAAGGAATGGAATTGGTCATCAATAAAAAGTAAATAAAAATCTCTAATTAAATAGAAAAAACAAATAATCTCCATTGGAGCTCTGGATTGACCATGACTTCTGTCCCACTTCCTTATCCCATTAATCCCTCCATATTTATAGAGCCAAACTGCATTCCATGGAGTTGAAATTCAAGGTTTTCGTGATTTTTCTGCTGTTGTTTGCTTTTATTTTTTATTTTTTAAAATTCTTTTTCTGAATACTTTTGGGCCAAGCAACAATGCTCCCAATAGCAAACCCTGATCTTAATATCCCACTCAATTCGAACAGCAAGACACCAAAGATTGGAAGATTGAATTGAAGTCAGTGGACCCAAGCTTTTCGTCGGTTGAGATTTTGGGCCAGAGCGGGTCTGAGGAAGCAGTGAGGGCGATACCCGAATGTTCGTCGACAAGGCAACAATCTCTCCTCTCCTCTCCTCTCCTCTTCTTCTTCGCGAGAAGATTGTCATTTTCATGTCATGAAGAAATGGGGGAGACACATATGGGGGTGACAGAGAATAGCAAAGAGATGAAGATAGATGTTAAACGGACAAAAAATTGGTGTCAGGGCAAAATAAAAAATTCATTGTTTTCACTCTTTTAATTGAACTGGCTTAGTATTGGACTTTGTCCTAACCATTAAATAAAGTTATTATATAGTTTTTTTTTTTTTTTTTGTTAACATTCAAAGTTTTCAAGCCATTTTCATTAGTTTTCTTTTTTAAAATTTGTTTTTCTTTTAATTATAAATTTGCTTATTGACATGATTTTCATACACCATTACATTCTGAGGGCCTATTTATAATTTTTGGATAGGGCCACTAAATTCAGGAGGGCCTAATTATAGATTTGCTTATTGACATGATATAGAGACGGCACTAATCGTCGGCATCCGCCTCTCTTTATTTACCATATCAGTTTGGTAGCTTTGATGTGTGCTTAACTGATCGTGGACAAATTTTCCATGGGATCATGGGACAATGACTTGCAATCTAACTTCGTACTTTTCTCTTTCTTCTTACCTTCTGAATATTGACATAGATCAAAATTTTCGCACTTATTTTGTGTGTGACTTTTTTGTAGTTTCTATTCTAGATTGGTATGTATTAAGTTTATGAGAACAAATTTAAGACGGATTATGTTTACTAACACGTGTCAATACGATAGAGGCCACATAGATGTCACACGCAAAATGAGTACAGAAGATTTGAACTCATATTGATATACATGTTAATTTGCCTTTTGGGGTTTCAAAAAGAGCAACTCAACCAAAAAACATACCTAATTTGTATGATTTTTGAAGATACCACTTTAACGTAGTGGTGGAAAGCAACCATGCTAATGCCATGTGCAGATTTGATCCACATCAATTATCCTCCCCTCTAACAACTTACTATTTAACCCACTAACGCTATTGCTTACTTAAAAAAAAATTAATTATTTTATTTTATTCCCACATTTACTAGCACCAAGTATCAATCTACAGTAGAATAATTGTTCGAGCTTTGGCCAAGACAAGGTTGTTATTTGGCAATATCGTCAAGTTATTATCATTTAAACATAAAAATTAGAAATAAAAACAAAAACAAAAATAAAAAGCAATAGTTTATTATTCTTTATTGGTGTTACTATTGAGAATGAATCTCACACGTGAAAATTGATAGACATTGCATGTACTTATAAGTAATTAGGCAACTCCTCATATTGCCAATTGGTTTTTTGATGGAACCTCAACTTCGTTCATGGTATCAGAACAAGATTGTCCCACGTGTGAAGCCCAACAGCTACATGCTCCCCATATTAAGCGATTGGTGTTGTCCACGTGTTAGACTTAAAAATTAACCACACGTGAAGAGGCGTGTTGAGAGTGAATCTCACATCAAAAAGAAGAGGAATCTTGCATGTACTTATAAGTAATTGGGTTACTTCCCACATTGCCAATTGGTTTTATGGTTAAACCTCAAAGTTCTTTTTTTTTTTTTTTTTTTTTTTTTTTTTGATACACACACACACACACACATACATATATATTTATTAAGGAGAGCTTGAGAGTTTGAAACTACTACAATAATTTACAAAAAATTAAGTTTTGAACCCAAAACCTATATGTAAAAACCCAACACTCTATTAGCTAAAATATTTAACACATGCAAAATTTTATTTTTCACTGATAGTCCATCACAGAAGGCCAAATTTCTGAACAATTTTAATTAGCTACACCGAATGAGAATGAAATAAAACGAAAAGAGTGCATAGTTCATATATAAATATTTATAATCAGATCACAGATGACACTGGATGCTATACATGAGAAGAGCGTACAACTCTATATCTCTGAACTAATCCTCAATTGCTAGCTAGCCGAGCGCTAAATACCACGATGGTACCAAGTAGTACAAATAGTGGCATGCATGCAACTACGTTCGTACGTAATAGTTGTAATAGATGATCACTCTTATTCTACATAATAATATATGGAACCGAGCTAGCAAGCTAGTCATCCATGCATGCATGCATCATCAGTTGGGAAATGGAGGCTTGTGTGGTGGTTTTTGAGGTGGCTTGACAGGGCGAGTTGGGGGCTTCTTCCCAGTACCAGTTGGGGGTTTTAGTTTCCGAGGTGGCTTGTGATCTGAGTCTCTTCCCTCCTCCACCACATTCTCTTCAAGATGACGATCATGATGAGGTGGCTCATCTCCCTTACCCTTCGGTGGCTTATCTCCCTTACCCTTTGGAGGCTGCTCAACTGGCTTTGGTTTTGGGTCGTGTTCAGGGAATGGCTTGTGATCTCCGTCGTCATTATGTTCAAGTGGGGTTGGTGGCTTGCCTATTGGAGGTGGCTTTGGCTTCTTTTCCTTAGGAGGCAATTTCCCATCCAATGACTCTGCCTCTAATAAACGACGTCCGGTGTTTTGTTCATTGTGAGGTGGCTTGTGCTCCGGTGGTGGCTTCTTTCCCTTAGGAGGTGGTGGCTTCTTTCCCTTAGGAGGCAATTTCTCATCCAATGACTCTGCCTCTAATAAACGACGTCCGTTGTTTTGTTCATTGTGAGGCGGCTTGTGCTCCGGTGGTGGCTTCTTTCCCTTAGGAGGCAATTTCCCATCCAATGACTCTGCCTCTAATAAACGACGTCCATTGTTTTGTTCATTGTGAGGCGGCTTGTGCTCCGGTGGTGGCTTCTTTCCCTTAGGAGGTGGTGGCTTCTTTCCCTTAGGAGGCAATTTCCCATCCAATGACTCTGCCTCTAATAAACGACGTCCGTTGTTTTGTTCATTGTGAGGCGGCTTGTGCTCCGGTGGTGGCTTCTTTCCCTTAGGAGGTGGTGGCTTCTTTCCCTTAGGAGGCAATTTCCCATCCAATGACTCTGCCTCTAATAAACGACGTCCGTTGTTTTGTTCATTGTGAGGCGGCTTGTGCTCTGGTGGTGGCTTCTTTCCCTTAGGAGGCAATTTCCCATCCAATGACTCTGCCTCTAATAAACGACGTCCGTTGTTTTGTTCATTGTGAGGCGGCTTGTGCTCCAGTGGTGGCTTCTTTCCCTTAGGAGGTGGTGGCTTCTTTCCCTTAGGAGGCAATTTCTCATCCAATGACTCTGCCTCTAATAAACGACGTCCGTTGTTTTGTTCATTTTGAGGCGGCTTGTGCTCCGGTGGTGGCTTCTTTCCCTTAGGAGGTGGTGGCTTCTTTCCCTTAGGAGGCAATTTCTCATCCAATGACTCTGCCTCTAATAAACGACGTCCGTTGTTTTGTTCATTGTGAGGCGGCTTGTGCTCCGGTGGTGGCTTCTTTCCCTTAGGAGGTGGTGGCTTCTTTCCCTTAGGAGGCAATTTCCCATCCAATGACTCTGCCTCTAATAAACGACGTCCGGTGTTTTGTTCATTGTGAGGCGGCTTGTGCTCCGGTGGTGGCTTCTTACCCTTGGGAGGTTCATCATGACCTGGGCTTCCCTTGTTCTTCGGTGGTGGCTTTTCTCCTTTTTGGGATTCCTGATCACCTGGGTGTCCTGGTTTGTGCTCGGGCGGTGGCTTCTCTCCTTTCTTCGGTGGTTCATCACCTGGTTGTCCTGGTTTGTGCTCTGGTGGTGGCTTCACAAACTCTGGATCCTCAGTGTGCTCGTGGGGTGGCTTTTGTCCCTTTGGAGGCTGATTGTGCTCTTGAGGTGGCTTTTGTCCCTCGGGAATTTTGCCTTCCACCTCTAGCAAGTGGTGTTCATTGTGTGGTGGCTTGTGCTTGGGTGGAGGCTTCTCTCCTTTGCCCTTGAGGGGCTCGTTATGTTGGGTTGGGGGCTTCTTCTCTGGGAATGGGAAAGGCTCTTCCTTGTTAAGTGGGGTTGGAGTCTTGTGATTTGGTGGGTTGTGGGAAGGAGGAGGCTTGGGAATTGGGGGTTTCAGGGCAAGAGAAGGAGTTGAAGTGGTGAAAACCACCACTCCGACAAGAAAAACTAGCAAGTAATTGGGAGACATCTTTAGACTCTTATGTTCTGGGATGGTTCGAAACTAGTAGAAGTGAGTGGCTTTTTATAGTGATGGGGCAACACTGAGGTCATGACACATGTCACCATGCACTTGGATTTTTTTACTGAAATGTGTGGACTCGTTGAATTTTGTATGGTTTGGTTTCTGTTATCTTTGTACAATTTTTATATGAGGAGGGGTCCATTTAGGGTCCTATTTGAGTTGAAATGTTTGACAACTTTTACGTTCATGCCACGCAGGGGACCTGTAGGAAAGCTAAATTACACGATTGAGTGTTCACAACTCACATGCAGACAGTGACCTGGTACTCCAGCATCACTGATCGATATTATATTAGAAGATAATGTTTTAACTTTAGAAAGGACAAGACAAATAGAAAATATAGCGAGTTGCTTTTGCACGGTGTCTTTTAAACAAGTTGGAGAAAACAATGGTACTTTCTTTTCGAAATAAGTTCGACCTAAATGGCCTTCTATATTCGTCCATATAGCCGACTATATATGCACAAATAATTTTCAAGTTTGCTCTTCCATAAACTAGAAATATTGACTCAAATATTTTACGTTAATGCTACAAAAATATTGAGCTAATGATTTAGTAAAACAAACAATCCTTTGTAAAGTTATTCACGCACAAATTATATATTAGTCCATCGAATTGCAGTATATATCTCGAATATAAAAGAGATTCACTTCAGCAAATTTAGAGACTTATACCATGTTAACAGACTGTAGCGTAGACCAAATTGTTGTAAGAAATGAAACTCACTCGTGCATCAAATAAATATGGTACACAAGACATTACTCTTTCTTTTTGTTCTATTCCAACGATATATATGATTTTACTTAATCTAAATGACAGAGAGGTGAACTCGGGTGTGAAACACAAAACATATTCTTCCTTTTTCACGTTGAAGCTCAAGTGATCGGATGATAATTAGTGCCGCCCTCAATGGTTTACAGATATGGTTTATCAAGTTGTGACAAGATTACGTGTGGCTTTAGGTTCTTTTTCAAGTAGTGATTCACGATGCTGTCTTATTATATGCTATCCAACATTCAGCGGCTCCCATAATCATTTTAAGGAAATAAATTATGGAAACTATATTCACTTTTGGAAAAAGCTAGCATGATGAAATTAATAGGATAAAATCATCGGTCCACAGATTTTGCTTGTTTCTACGAAGATCTTGTGTATCCGGTCGAATGATGGACGATATTTTACCGACTGTATATTTTATTTGTTTTAAGCTTTTTTGTCAATTGCTACTAATCCCTATATCAGCGAGCCCGCAATGGTCTTTCTCCTTTTTCCACTTAGGATGACGACCTGTATTTAAAGTTGATATAAACGACATTAAATCGCAAGCTGTTTTAGTGCATAGTTTATGTGGCTAGATAGCAGCTAGCTAGTTAAGCAGAGGCTGGCATGATTTCACGTAAACGACATTAAGCAATTTCAAGAACCGATGTTATAAGAGTTGAGTGTATCTGTGGTACTTAACTTAAGTGTTTTACAAGTTTTGTCAAGAGCATTGAAATCTTTTCTTTTCTGTTATGTGTGAATGACTGAAGGGAGAAACTCTTAGTACCCATTTGAATGGAGGAATTCCAAATCTATGGATTTTTTGATAAAATTAAAAGATTAAATTGGTTGTTTCAACTATTACAATCATTATATGCGACTATTTGAACACGTGAAGGAAGAAAGCAAGTGAGTTTCAAATAATTCCTTGCACATTCAAAGGTGGAGCCATGAAGAGACCAAAATGGTCTCGGGCCCATCCTGACATTCTTTTTTTCACTCAAAAAATTTAAGTATTTATAATTTTCAAGGTTTTTCATAGGCTTAGGGCCCTAATCCAACGTTTTTACTTTAATTTCTTTAATTGGATTTGATTTGAGGTTGGTGGCTCCTATAGAGTTTGGGCAATTCGTTGCTTGGACTTTGAGAAGGCCTTGGTTTTAGGATCAGTGGAGGGAGAGAGAGAAAGAAAGTCAGAGAGGCTTGGGGTTTAGATTTAATGAAGTGGATGATGAGGACGACACCATACCAGACCTAAACGACATTGGTCGGTTATTCACCACACAACATAGTAATTTATGGAAAATCAGGAAAGTGTTTTAGATTGAGACATTTGGGTTCCTTCTAGACTAAAATTCTGACTCCGCCACTCTGCATATTGTTATTTCAAATTCATTTAAACGAACTACTTTGTGTGTAGTTGTAATCTTATTTGTCAATTCCAAATTACGTTTCTCTTAACTTTCCATGCAAAGAGAGCATTTTGATACTTCTCTTCCATTCTTAAAAGGTTTCCACAACTCGAAGCCTCTGGACCAGTCAAAAAATGCAGAGAAGTTAAAAGTCAAAAGGTATATATAGCTTCCGTGATATAGATGCAACGTGGACGAAATTTCCTTTTGTTTGTTTTCGGGTTTATATGTGTGCGTTTGCATGTGCATGCATGCATGCATATATATATGTTGTCGGTGCAGTGACATTGTGTGAAAGCATGAAAGCAGTTGTATGAGTCATGTGGCTGCTTTTGCTACAGGATCTGAAAAAAATTCTCAGAGTCACCTCGGCATGTAAGGTTACCAATTTATTTATGTTAAATTTCAAGTAGACGGGTCATGGGTCGACTCCAACAACATCGATATTGTTCTCACTTGACCACCTGCTCAATCTGTCAAGTGTGAGGTTTTAATACAAAATGTCTCAGTATTAGTTAGAGTAGAATAATTCTAAATAAATTACTTGTTCTCAAGCTCTGTGGTCGATATGGGATAGAGAAATTCCAACAATTTATGCTATAACATTTATGTACTTATTCAAAATCATATTCTCTAGGTCCCTAATATTCATCAATTATGTTATTCATGTAGATGGTTTAGTAGCACATTGGGATAGTGTCACACTAGGGTTTAGTAGCACAATGTTATTCATGTAGACGGTTTAGTAGCACGATGGGATAGTGTCACATCACAAAGTTCATGATGAAGAGATTTTTTATTTGACGACGTCGCTTCATCTGGAGGTCAAAAATCAACTAATTAGGTTGTTAATGGATACTCATTAAAATTCATTTAGTTTAATTTCACCTTACATTATCGTCACAACTATCAATCTCACCTTTATATTATAGTGATATCAAATTAAACAGGTCTTAATGGGTACCTATTAACAATTTAATGAATTGATTAGCAGCCTCTAACTTCACCAAGTAGCTAGAGTTACCATTACTTACAACTGTACCACATACATACTTAATTTATTATATTAATCTTAAGTTCCAAATTAATCAGTTATCATGTTATTTATACAGCCTACAAAATTACATGAATTAGTAACGTAGTCACAGTACAAAGTTTCTGAAGATTCTTTTCGGCAATTTTGTACCTCGCCTTTCAACTTGTGGGACATCCTGTTGACTCTTTGTACTACCCTAGTAATTGAGACGAAGTAGGCCAGACTTCTATGCATTTCACAATATAAAGCAGAACATAGTATCAAGGCACGCATGTGGACACAATTAAGTATTCCGTTATATTTTGCAGGTGGTTTTGTACCGGTCCTCGCATATATGTTCACAAGCAGTACATAAAGTCGACATTATGATGAGAACCCTGGTTGATCTCGGCGGCTCTGCCGACATGTGCTTCACAGCTTAGGGTATTGACAAAGATAAATTATATATAGTTGTTTTTCTTTATTTTTATACAAGCACTAGTGTGGTGAAATTGAACTCAACACATTCAATGCATATGAAATATTTTTAACCAATTGAGCTATGAATTTCTTACAGTATTATTATTATATATTGTCAAAATTTTAGAAAGGCGAGCTTAATGGTTCAACACCAATATTGTTCCCAAGTTAACCATTTGCAGCCTAAGAGGTGTAAGATTTTTTTCCTTAAGACATCGGCATATTTAGGATAAAACTATTGTATATAATTTGTAATATTTTGTCAAATCTCCAATGTGGGATTTCCGCGCTACCTCACGTGGAACCATATCTCCAGTCGGCCACACGAGAAGAGAACTTCAACAGTGGGAATGGAAAGACAAGCACGTGAATGTTGAATATAAGTCCCACATTGGAGAATTAACAATATATAAGTATATGAGTTCACTCCTAAAAATAGAGACGTCTTTGTGATAAAACTCAGCAGCCAGTAATAGGTGATTAAGTTAGGATAATATTGGTGTGGTTAGGAGTGGGCCAGTGATTATCTCCTTGATGATCGGACATGGTACTAAAGCAGGTTTGATTATCAGTCCATGTGGGTGTCATGCTTGAGTGATTTTGATTAATGTAACACCCTGCTTCCACACTTAATCTCGGATGTGGGATCGGCTACACTTGTGGCCCACTATGTTTTGGTCACATGGGAGGGGGCGTGTTGAATATAAGTCCCAAATCGGGAGATTAAGAAAATAAGGTACAATATATGAATTCACTCTTAAAAACACCGTGGTCTTTTGTGATAAACCCAATACTTAGTAATAGGTGATTAAGATGAGACAAAATTGGTGTGGTTAGGGGTGGTCTATGGCCTGTTTCTCTAATTATTTGACAGTGAATATTACGCACTCGAAACAAACCAATAATGGGATCCAAAAAAAAGTACAAACCCAATATTTGGGCCTAGAAAAATAGCTCTGATATCATATTAAAGTTTCATAGAGATGAGTAGAATGACCCTACAGCAATATTGACTCTAACTTAACCACATGTAGTCCAATAGATGTGAGATCTTATCCTAAAAGACTTTAATGTAAAATGAAACCATTTGTATGTAAATCATAATATGTTTTGTCTATTCCGATCACAGCCACGACCTCGTTTGGCAGCTCAAACAGTACTGACTATTTCTGTTGGATAGGATAAATAGTTACCGGATAGTACTGACTAAATTAGTCAAGCATTGGGTGCAGTATCGGACTAATGACCGTATTATTTATACTGTGTTTGGTACTGAACCGAATAAGAAAAGGGAAGGAAAAAAAAAATTGACAAATCTTTGTTTGTTTGTTGAACTTTTCTCATATTTATACCTATTCAAAACCACACAAATTTTCAAATAACAAAAAAAAGTAGTAAATTCTATACATCAAAATTCAAAATATTTTCCAATAACATAAAAGAAGGTTCACAAAACACAACTACAGTTGTTACGTTATATACATTCATCCAACCACATATCCAAGTTCACAAAATATACAAATGCAAGTTGGTTTCAGTAACAAACAAATTGTTCAGATAGCCAAAATATATGCATGTTGCTGCTTTGCTTTCAGTAAGAAGCAATTTGTCCAAGTAGCCAAAATACATACATGGTGCAACTTTTAACAAAAGATATGCATGCTGCTTTTAACAAAATATATTGTTGTTGTTTTCCAAGTACCCAAAACATATATCACCTGCATGTATGAATAGATATCTAAAGACCATGTGCAGGTATCCATATTTCACCCATTATATGACTCACAAAAGCTCATGTTTCAATAATGATGCTGTATGGAGGAACATGACCACAACAACATATAGAAACATGAGGACCCGGTTTTTCTATGTGTACCATCCACAAATTTGCTACATCTGTATTTCCTAATTGATAAAGCAAAGGGTTAAAATTTCAGTTTTTTTCTTTTCTGTTCAATTGATGAAAAGGGGCCAATTTTTGGCTAAAAATCTGACCTGCAAACAGTTGAAATCATCGAAAAAACCCCGCTAATTATCTGCAATTAGAATTACCATCTACAATTCTAAGACAATTTTATATATGGGATCCAAATTTAATAAACAGACAAGGGATTTGTTCAAGGAAAAGGAGCAAATACCAGCACTGCATGAGGTACGGGGTCCTTCTGCAAATCCTTGAGCTCCTTCAAGATGCGTTTAGATGCCATGACAACACCTACAAACACACACAACCTGCAAATCCTTGAGCTCCTTCAAGAATAAGAATAGAACGAGACAAAATCCTACTCTAACTTTTTGTTATGCAAATTTATTTGATGCCCAATCTCACCGTTATATTTTAGTGATATCAAATTAAACAGTGTACTCGTTAACAATCTAATGGATTGATTAGCAGCCTCTAACTTCACCAAGTAGCTAGAGTTGCCATTAGTTACAACTATGACACATACATACTTATTTCTTATATTAATCTTAAGTTTCAAATTAATCATTTATCGTGTTATTTATACAGCCTACAAAATTACATGAATTAGTAACATAGTCACAGTACAAAGTTTCTGAAGATTCTCTTTGGCAATTTTGTACCTCAGCCTTTCAACTTGTGGGACATCCTGTTGACTCTTTGTATAACTATCCTAGTAAGTGGAAGTAGGATTATCTCTCCTCTTTTTTTCCCTCCTCTTCCCCTCCTTTCTATTTGAACGGTCACGGTTAAATCACGTCAACATCTTATATTAATTTTTTTATAAAAAAAAAAGAAAGATAAAATTTAAGAATGTGAGAAGAGGGGATGGAAGGGGATGAAAAAAGGAAGGGAGAGAATCTTAGTCTTAATCAGTGAGACCAAGTAAGCCAGATTTTTATGCATTTCACAACATAAAGCATAACATAGTATCAAGGCATGCATGTGGACACAATTAAGTATTCCGTTATATTTTTCAGGTGGTTTTGTACTGGTCCTCGCATATATGTTCACAAGCAGTATATAAAATCGACATTATGATGAGATACCTGGTTGATCTCTGCGGCTCTGCCGACATGTTCTCCACAGCTTAGGGTATTGACAACGATAAAATATAGTTGTTTTTCTTTATTTTCATACAAGCACTAGTGTGGTGAAATTGAACTCAACACATCCAATGCATATGAAATATTTTTAACTAATTGAGCTACGAATTTCTTACCGTATTATTATTATATATTGTCAAAATTTTAGAAAGGCGAGCTTAATGGATCAACACCAATATTGTTCCCAAGTTAACCATTTGTAGCTTAATAGGTGTAAGAGTTTTTCCTTAAGACCTCGGAGTATTTTGGATAAAACTATTGTATATAATTTGTAATATTTTGTCAAATCTCCAATGTGGGATTTCCGCGCTACCTCACGTGGAACCATATCTTCAGTCAGCCACATGTGAACAGAAACATTGGGAATGAAAAGACAAGCACGTGAATGTTGAATATAAGTCCCACATCAGAGAATTAACAATATATAAGTATATGAGTTCACTCCTAAAAATAGAGACGTCTTTGTGATAAAACTCAGCAGCTAGTAATAGGTGATTAAGTTAGGATAATATTAGTGTGGTTAGAAGTGGGCCAGTGACTGGTCTCCTTGATGATCAAACATGGTACCAAAGCAGGTTTGATTATGAGTCATGTGGGTGTCATGCTTGAGTTATTGTGATTAATGTAACACCATGCTTCCACACTTAATCTCGGATGTGGGATCGGCTACACTTGTGGTCCACTATGTCATGGTCACATGGAAGGTGGCGTGTTGAATATAAGTCCCAGATCGGAAGATTAAGAAAATAAGGTATAATAAGTGTATGAATTCACTCTTAAAAACACCGCGACCTTTTGTGATAAATCCAATACTCAGGGGTGGCCTGTGGCCCTGTGGCCCGTTTCTCTAATTATTTGAAAGCGAATATTACGCACTCGAAACAAACCAATAATGGGATCCAAAAAAAGTACAAACCCAATATTTGGGCCTAGAAAAATAGCTCTGCAAGATATCATATTAAAGTTTCAAAGAGATGAGTAGAACGACCCTACAGCAATATTGACTCTAACTTAACCACATGTAGTCTAATAGATGTGAGATCTTATCCTAAAAGACTTTAATGTAAAATAGAACTATTTGTATATAAATCATAATATATTTTATCAAACCTCCAATGTGTGATTTCCAACATATAGCCCGACTATTATACATCAAAGATTTCCACCAAGTAACTAAGAAGAAAAATAATGAATCAGCTATTAATTGGAAGACGTACCACAAGTTAATACCATAATATACTAAAAAATTTAAGTACATATGTTAGAAAGTTAATGGATTCATTTAGGACAATATTATATAATTCGTATTGTATTTCTAGATAGTAGGATTTTCTTATTGTACGAGAAATACTCATGTATATATTTTCTACGTATCAATGAGAATTATTCATCCAAGCTTAAATAAATTTTCTATATGTTATACAGAGCAAGTTGCGAAATTCCAAGTTTATCTTCATTTTTTTCCTTTTTGTCGTGTTCCTTTAACATGGGACCAAAGATGCAGATTTTAAATTGCAGCTATGGGTGTCTATTCCGATCACAGTCATGACCTCGTTTGGCAGCTTGGGTTGTACTGACTATTTCTGTCGAATAGGATAAATAGCCACTGGATAGTACTGACTAAATTAGTCAAGCGTCTGGTGCAATATCGGACTAATGACCGTATTATTTATACTGTGTTTGGTACTGAACCGAGTAAGAAAATGGAAGAAGAAAAACAAATTGACAAATCTTTGTTTGTTTGTTGAACTTTTCTCATAGTTATACTTATTCAAAACCACACAAATCTTCAAATAACAAAGAAAAGTAGTAAATTCCATACATCAAATTCAAAATATTTTCCAATAACATAAAAGAAGGTTCACAAAACACAATTACAGTTGTTACGTTATATACATTAATCCAACCACATATCAAAGTTCACAAAATATACAAATGCAAGTTGGTTTCAGTAAGAAACAGCTTGTCCAGATAGCCAAAATATATGCATATTGCTGCTTTGCTTTCAGTAAAAAGCAATTTGTCCTAGTAGCCAAAATACATACATGCTGCAACTTTCAACAAAAGATATGAATGCGGTTTTTAACAAAATATATTGTTGTTGTTTTCCAAGTACCCAAAACATATATCACCTGCATGTATGAATAGATAACTAAAGAACATGTGCAGGTATCCATATTTCACCCATTATATGACTCACAAAAGCTCATGTTTCAATAATGATACTGTATGGAGGAACATGACCACAACAACATATAGAAACATGAGGACCCGGTTTTTCTATATGTACCATCCACAAATTTGCTACGTCTGTATTTCCTAATTGATAAAGCAAGGGGTTAAAATTTCAGTTTTTTTCTTTTCTGTTCAATTGATGAAAAGGGGCCAATTTTTGGCTAAAAACCTGAGCTGCAAACAGTTGAAATCATCGAAAAAAAAGCCCCGCTAATTAGCTGCAATTAGAACTACCATCTACAATTCTAAGAGAATTTTATATATGGGATCCAAATTTAATAAAAAGACAAGGGATTTGTTCAAGGAAAAGGGGCAAATACCAGAACTGCATGAGGTAGGGGGTCCTTCTGCAAATCCTTGAGCTCCTTCAAGATGCGTTTAGATGCCATGACAACACCTACAAACACACACATAGAACGAGACAGAATCCTACTCTAACTTTTTATTAAACAGGGTACTCGTTAACAATCGAACCATTATATTTTAGCGATATCAAATTAAACAGGGTACTCGTTAACAATCCAATGGATTGATTAGCAGCCTCTAACTTCACCATGTAGCTAGAGTTACCATTACTTAACAACTATAACACATACATACTTATTTATTATATCAATCTTAAGTTTCAAATTAATCATTTATCAATTTATTTATACAGCCTACAAAATTACATGAATTAGTAACATAGTCACAGTACAAAGTTTCTGAAGATTCTCTTCGGCAATTTTGTACCTCAGCCTTTCAACTTGTGGGACATCCTGTTGACTCTTTGTATAACTATCCTAATCAGTGGGAGTAGGATTTTTTCCCCTTTTTTTTCTCCTTCCCTCTCCTCTTTCATTTGAATGGTCACGGTTAAACCACATCAACATCTTATATTAATTTCTTAAAAAAAAAAAAAGGCAAAATTTGAGAATGTGAAAAAAGATGATGAAAAGAAGAGAGAAGAGAATCCTAATCAATGAGACCAAGTAAGCCAGATTTTTATGCATTTCACAACATAAAGCATAACACAGTATCAAGGCATGCATGTGGACACAATTAAGTATTCCGTTAATTTTGTAGGTGGTTTTGTACGGGTCCTCGCATATATGTTCACAAGCAGTATATAAAGTCGACATTATAATGAGATCCCTGGTTGATCTCTGCGGCTCTGCCGACATGTTCTTCACAGCTTAGGGTATTGATAAAGATAAAATATAGTTGTTTTTCTTTATTTTTATACAAGCACTAGTGTGGTGAAATTGAACTCAATCAATGCATATGAAATATTTTTAGCCAATTGAGTTACAAATTTCTTACAATATTATTATTATATATTGTCAAAATTTTAGAAGGCGAGCTTAATGATTCAACACCAATATTGTTCCCAAGTTAACCATTTGTAATCTAAGAGGTGTAAGATTTTTTCCTTAAGACCTCGGCGTATTTAGGATAAAACTATTGTATATAATTTGTAATATTTTGTCAAATCTCCAATATGGGATTTCCGCGCTACCTCACGTGGAACCATATCTCCAGCCGGCCACACGTGAAGAGAACTTCAACATTGGGAATGGAAAGACAAGCACGTGAATGTTGAATATAAGTCCCACATCAGAGAATAAACAATATATAAGTATATGAGTTCACTCCAAAAAATAGAGACGTCTTTGTGATAAAACTCAACAGCCAGTAATAGGTGATTAAGTTAGGATAATATTGGTGTGGTTAGGAGTGGGCCAGTGACTGGTCTCCTTGATGATCAAACACGGTACCAAAGCAGGTTCGATTATGAGTCATGTGGGTGTCATGCTTGAGTTATTGTGATTAATGTAATACCATGCTTCCACACTTAATCTCAGATGTGAGATCGGCTGCACTTGTGGCCCACTATGTTTTGGTCACATGGAAGGTGGCGTGTTGAATATAAGTCCCAGATCGGAAGATTAAGAAAATAAGGTACTATAAGTGTATGAATTCACTCTTAAAAACACCGCAGCCTTTTTTTGATAAACCCAATACTTAGGGGTGACCTGTGGCCCGTTTCTCTAATTATTTGAAAATGAATATTACGCACTCGAAACAAACCAATAATGGGATCCAAAAAAAGTACAAACCCAATATTTGGGCCTAGAAAAATAGCTCTGATATCATATTAAAGTTTCAGAGAGATGAGTAGAATAACCCTACTGCAATATTGACTCTAACGTAACCACATGTGATCCAATAGATGTAAGATCTTATCCTAAAAGACTTTAATGTAAAATGAAACTATTTGTATATAAATCATAATATGTTTTGTCAAACCTCCAGTGCGTGATTTCCAACATATAGTCCGACTATTACACATCAAAGATTTTCACCATGTAACTAAGAAGAAAAATAATGCATCAGCTATTAATTGGAAGACGTACCACAAGCTAATACCATAATATACTAAAAAATTTAAGTACATATGTTAGAAAGTTAGTGGATTCATTTAGGACAATATTATATAATTGATATTGTATTTCTAGATGGTAGGATTTTCTTATTGTATAAGAAATACTGATGTATATATTTTCGTCGTATCAATGAGAATTATTCATTCAAGCTTAAATAAATTTCTAATGTTATACAGAGCAGGTTGCGAAATTCCAAGTTCATCTTTTTTTTTTTTCTTTTTTGTTGTGTTCCTTTAACATGGGACCAAAGATGCAGATTTCAAATTGCAGCTATGGCTGTCTATTCCGATCACGGCCACGATCTTGTTTGGCAGATCGGATTGTACTGATTATTTCTATCGAATAGGATAAATAGCCACCGGATAGTACTGACTAAATTAGTCAGATGTTTGGTACAGTATCGGACTAATGACCGTATTATTTATATTGTGTTTAGTACTAAACCGAGTAAGAAAATGGAAGAAAAAAAAATTTGACAAATCTTTGTTTGGTTGTTGAACTTTTCTCATATTTATACCTATTCAAAACCATACAAATTTTCAATTAACCAAGAAAAGTAGTAAATTTCATACATCAAATTCAAAATATTTTCCGATAACATAAAAGAAGGTTCGCAAAACACAACTACAGTCATTACGTTATATAGATTAATCCAACCACATATCCAAGTTCACAAAATATTCAAATGCAAGTTGGTTTTAGTAAGAAACAGATTGTCCAAATAGCCAAAATATATGCATGATGCTGCTTTGCTTTCAGTAAGAAGCAATGTGTCCAAGTAGCCAAAATACATACATGCTGCAACTTTTAACAAAAGATATGCATGCTGCTTTTAACAAAATATGTTGTTGTTTTCCAAGTACCCAAAACATATATCACCAGCAAATCCTTCTGAGCAAATACCAGCGCTGCATGAGGAAGGGGGTCCTTCTGCAAATACTTGAGCTCCTTCAAGATGCGTTTAGATGCCATGACAACACCAACAAACACACACAACCTGCAAATCCTTGAGCTCCTTCAAGAATAAGAATAGAACGAGAGAGAATCTTACTCTAACTTTTTGTTATGCAAATTTATCTGATTCCCAATCAAAAAATTCCGTTCATGTTTTTTATGAAATCCGGCCCTTCATCTTCTGCACGGCGAGCACATGCGACTTCAGCCAGATCATTTGCTAAGGATTGCCACCGATAGAGGCGGAGGGATGAAGGGACCAGCATTGGTCCAGGCTTGCCCTCATTTTTATTCAAGAAAAAAGCAGACTAGTGCTATTAGAGCAACTCCAGCCTAAATTTTTAGACTGGTCCAAAGCCCAAACAATCTTTTTTTCCTTGCAAACTACCAATTACATGGCTCAACAACACGACAACAAAATATTATCACATTAAGACCTGGTTTGGTACTGAGGTGATTCTGAAAAAAACTGCTATAAAAAAAAGCTGGGAGCTATTTTTGTGTTTGGTAAACACTCAGCTTCAGCTTTTTTTCACAGTTTTGGGTGAAAAAAAGCCAAAAACAAGAAGCTGCAAAACCCAACTTTGAAAAGCCGGCTTTTTTTCACATCTGTTTTACATAAAAGTTTACCAAACACTCTAATACTGCTTTTTTTTTTTTCAAAAGCACTTTTACAAAAAAGTTTACCAAACACTCTGCTGCTTTATTTCACAGCTGCTTATTCTCACAGCATAGCAGAAGCAGTTTTTTTTCAAAGTACAGCAATACCAAACCAGCCCTAAGTATGGCTGACTGTACGATGAGCCTTATCTCAAATACCCTAATACACAATCAAATCTCAAAAATTCTTCCTAAATAAACAAATAAATTCCAACATATTCGTCATCCCTTGATTCTTCTCTGGTTTTCACGTCGGTAGATTTTTATTTCATTTCTTCTCCATAGCATCAATAGAAGCAGAAATTCTGCTACCTCCCCTACTGCCTTTTTCTCCTTTGCCTCCATAGCAGGAGGAGCAACTTCTTCGTCACGACCTGCAATCCGGTTCACTGTATCAGACCCCTCGGTGCCTTCAAATTTAGTCGCCATCGTATTTGGTTGATCGGGTTCAACGTCACTTAAGAGAGAGAGAGAAGAGAAGGATTGAGGAATTCGTGAGTGTTATTTTTCATTGCTCTTGTCTTTATTTATAGAGACAGAAACTTGTTCTTCAAGTAATCTCATCAGATTTACACAACACTGCTAATGAAATTAGGGCAAGACAAGGAAAACCTACGCCAAATTAAATCCAAGGCAATCAAATCCTTAACTAAATCAAATATCTAATAATACTTTTCTTTATATTTTTCATTACCACCAGCACAACTGATATTATCCGAATTTAACGACCTATTACTAGGTTTTATTTTTATCACAACTAGGTCTTGGTGATATTAACACGTAAGGACCGATGTGAGATCCTATTCTCAAACAAATTTGAACAGAGAGGATGTCCACCAATTAACTCGAGATTGCTATGGCTTTGGAAATTTGTATTCATTAACTAATAATGCATGTATAACAACGGTATGTACGTCTTGAAAAGGAGCTTTAGAACATACTTTACAGGCACTCAATAAATCAAAAGCTAGTTCTAGAATAAATTGGTAGGTAATTGTTTAATTAGGGTTAGGTCAGCTGCCTAAACCCTAGCTCCTCTTTATGATTTAGGGCAATTTGTAGGCAAGTTGAATCAGTTTCTGCAGGAAGCACTTGCATTTTACTTCTACAGATATAGGACTTGTTTAAAAGCGATTTTCAAATAACTAAAAAACGTTTTAGCAATCACAGCATCGAAAGCACTTGAAGTGCTTTATGTGCTTCTTTCAGAAAACACTTCCAAGTATCGTAAAGTCCATGAACGAGTCATTAGTAGGTAGCTAGCATCACGTTCAGGGCTTCTGAAAATTTACATTCTCTTAGTAACTTGAATTTGAAACCAAAGATCGATTCGTGAACCGTTTTCAGTTACCTTACTCTTTTCTTTTTCCATTTCTCGTACTCGTACGGTGTTTCAATACATTTTATGACGTGCTATACAATTGCAACAATGCTACATTTATCAAAGATAATGTGGTTCCACCCCTTAATTATCAAGGGCTGTACTATTCTATACGAAAACTAGTCGGTCCGACCTGTATGTGAAAAGATATAACAAGATTCTCAGTAATTGACACTAACCAAGAATGTTATGCATCTTCAAGGTCAGCAAGTAGGGGGTCTCTACGCCGGTTTACTGAACTAAGCCAGCTAAAGAAGTGTCATCTTTAACTATTTGGTCGACGGGATTTTCCATAGCCCATACCGCTGCATCTTTATATCCAAGCTCAAAGAGCCGGTCAAGAACATCATCCTCGGCTGGCTCAAGTGCCCAATTGAAAAGCTGAAATAGTTGGGAACAGATGCTCGTCATCTTATTCTTAAATGATGAGTTATCGTTCAAATGCAGAAGTACAAATTTACCTGTCGAGGGGTAGCCCTATTATCAGGATTACAGTCTGGACTGATCCCAATTTCTCCAAAAAACCCTAATCGACTGGCTGGGAAAGCACAAACTCGTACCTGTAAAGATACCATTACCAGGAGCATACCAAAAAAAGTTTCATCTAGGAATTACAGCGATTATACAATACCGATACCCCGAATTATTATGAAAGGAAACAAACAATTATAAGGTCTCATCATTTAAGGATGGTACCGTTTGTGTTGCAGACGTTGGTGGCATGAATAATGTCAAGCCCCCATCAATGCAAAGCCGATTCCGGAACATCGTTGCTGGTCTTGGAGCAAGATATCTGTACTGCAGTACACTTTTAGTTCAAGCTTCATATATTAATCAACACAGCATCAACTGCAAGACAAAAATGGTACACAATAATCACCCTGGAATAAAGGAAGAAGTAAAAACAGCATCAATGAGATCCTCCTTGGAGTCAAACTGATCCACCAATAAACCCCTCGGTCTCCAGAGAAGCTGTGTTACTGCAACTGTGGCACAATATCAAAAATACCATAAGCTTGGGGTTTTGTTGCAGACACAAGAATAATACAAATTTATTTTAGACGAGCAAAAGAAAACAAATATGTTTAAACAGAAATAACCAAAGTGGTGAAATAAATCGTCCCTACATGTTACGCCATGAAACTCAGAAGTCATAAACATGTGAGTTAGGATTATAGACAAACAAAGAAGTCACACTATCTAAGCAGGAGATCCCAGGTATGGATTCCTATAATTGCAACCTCTCAACGTTTGTTCAACTACACTTGTTAGGCCCATTAAGAGGTTCACATGTGTGGACAGTGTTAGAATATAACCAACTTTGTAAGAATGAAATACAGTAATCCTAACAACTTGAGCTTTTAGGAATAGCGGTAAGCCAACAAACTTCATCAGAATGAAATACAGTAATTTTAGACATATTCACCGAGTGGGAAAATTAACTCAAATACATGTCATATTTCATACCAAGCTCTGCCTTTAACAGGCCACTATGCCCAGGATACCCTTCTCAAACTCTTTAATCCCGCAATCACTACACAAACTCTGGGGCCACAAGTCAGCAATAGGTCTTTGGGAAGGGAAGGGTGGGGTGGTAAGACCGTGAAAGTGCAAGAAAAATAATTAGTTAACAAGGAGCTTTGTCTAGTTTCATGTTGAATATAATAATTATATTTGGGTGCTCTTAGACACTACAAAAAGGTCATCGTGCACTCCTCCAATGTGTATCTTCTCTCCCATATATTTTTGTTTGAAGTGCCGTTAACAGCTTCTTTAAATTTTCTTTTGTAGATAATATTTTCATTTGTCGCAGTTTTTGTTAAATTGTTAATGTTTGGTTTAGTGAGAGACAGCAGCCATTTGCATTTGTGATATGCCCAATAGGCACAGGTCATTCACAGTTCAAACACCTCAAAAGTGGTTGGCCAATTAAATTTGAATGAAACCCATACCTACTTCGGTTACAATGAAAACATCACAGAATTGATGGTATCAAATAGATTACAGGAAGCAATCCTACCCAATCATAAGCACCAATAAATAGTCACATTTGACAGATCTTGATATTAATAGGCATATCTAAATACCTATACCGAAAATTTGTAAACTCAACTCTACAAACCATATTTATTGCAGGTGGACCTAGACAAACTTAAGTAAACTCTAGAAAGAAAAAATAAAGAAGGATATTTCTCAACTATATAATATTCTTTTTTGTGTAGGGAGCGTAAAAAACCCACTTACCTCGAACCCTCCCATTAGACTTGATATGAGCATCGTCAGGCAAAAACTTTTGAAGAACGTCTCGAAGAACAGCCTACACAAGTAAAAAGTGGATAAGTTAAGTGACACAGGAGAGGGAAAACTATAAAAGAGGAGAAAGAAACAGGATAATATTAAAATAAAAATTACAAAGAAGAAGAAAACATTGTACTAGTGTCCACATTACATAGGTTTATTCAGAGGAACTTCAAGACACAAAATCAGCAATACAAGCGAATTGAGCTAATTAATAAACCATAAGGTAATCAAGGTAGTCAGATTTTTTCTATTGTATCAAAGAGGAAATGAGAGAGCCCACAGAAGAGACATAAATGAGCGGCTTGGAGAGAAGAAGGGAAATATCAATATGCCAAAACTGAGATCCAGTTACAAGACCTATGCCCATAGGCAATCTAACAATGAAATTCTACCAGAATGAGGTAAAATAAAGCAATAACCCATAAATGTTTATAAATAAAAAATTCTAATATAAGTCCTTGTCCTTAAGGCTAAGATTTGATGAGTAAAGGAAATATCTGTGAAAGTCTTTGGGCTCTTTCTTAGACAAAGATTTTGGTTTACATCATATTAAAAAAAAAAGGTTGCACAAATGTGTAGCATCAATGTAAAACTAAAGTCCATCAAATATATACTTAATCAGATAACAAAATTGATTGAAAGATTAACCTACGACAGACCACTACCTAAAATCAAATTCACAGCTTCAAGTGAATCCAAAACAAACTTCGAGTTAATGAATTGATATCAATGTATATCATAAATTAAACTTTTAAGTGAATTGCTAGTAGAAAATACCGTATTGGTTTACATGTATGCGACATATATGAGTATCACAACACCTTAAAGAACAAATTATACAAGATTACGTGTTACATTACCGAGAAGGAACAATATCTTAATCTCAAATCCCCTTTCAAAGAATTTTAAGATATATTCTAGTATGCACATATTTCCTAACTCTAATGTGAGCAGATAACATGCATTCCACTTTCATATACATTTGTAGCTATTGGTGTACTGAGTAGCGTTCCAGTGTGATGCATCAATGAATTTGGGCCACACATATAGTCCAGATTTGCAGTCTGAAAAACCAATATGACAGACTGTTTTGCAAGAGAAATCTTCTGTACCGATACGATGATCCTCATGGCACAGAATAGGAGTTCAACATTACAATATAGAAGAAAAAAGCATGAATGGTTGTAATTTGGTGTGTATCTACATTTAAAAACTGATCATGAAGTATCACAAGTTCAAAAGAGAAGCAAATGTACTAGTCATCGGATTGCGGTACAAGTAACAAGAGTATAAAAATATACCCCAAGTCGAAAAGCAGTCCCTCTGTTCCGGCAATCTTCAGCAAGTATTTTGGTTGCTAGTAAAGCCTCTTCCATGCTGGCTCCAGAGGCAACCACAGCACAGACAATTGCGCCCGCTGAGGAACCGGCTAATGGTGTAGTTTCCTGCACAAACAACACACATCCTACTTCTGAATACAGATTACAGACACAGAATAAAAGATAATGACTGTTCTTCTAAGATACCAGTAACCCAAAATTTGAGATGAAAGTATTAATTTAAGTGTTAGTTTCTAATGCTTTACCGATACACAAATGCGCAAAATCGAAAACAAAGAACATAAATTTATTGAAGAAAATGAGAGAAAATTGATAAGGAACATACCTTGATATAACCATTCTGAATAAGGAACTTAGCGGCGCCTAAATGATAAGGAAAAAGAAGTCCGGCGGCGGAGAAGCTAAAGCCGGGACTAGTAACGACGCGCCGCTCTTTCTCGGCCTCCACATCCTTGACGCGCTGCTCCCAAATAACCTCCGGCTGAATATCATCCTCCATTAACTTCCCAATTCTCTCTTCCAAGTACTTACCGGAACTCTCAAATATGGCGACCGACGAGGCCGCCGCCTTGCCGTCTGGGTCTCCATTCCGGCGCTTGATAATCCTAGAAGCCAAGCCCAGAAAGAGCTCCCCCGTGGCGACAGCGAAGGACTTCTTGGTAGGAGTAGGAGGAGGAGGAGGAGGCGCGGAAGAGGAGGAGGAAGATGATGAGGTTTCGTTTGTGTCGGAGTTGGGGGTGGAGTGAGGGGAGACGGAGTGGGTTAGGGATAGGGGGCGAAGAGGAATGGGGTAGCGGTGGAGGAGATTAGGGTTAGGGTTGGGGGAGGAGAAGGGGAGGTGGAGTTGGTGAGGGTGGAGGAGAGAGGAGAAGGAAGCCATGAGTGGTGAGGAAGAAGAACAAGAGGCTCCCCTTGGTTTCCTGTTGAAAAGCTGCTGTAGCTTCATCTTTTTCACGTCTCTTTTTGTCTGGCAACAAATTTTAATTTTTCCATTCAAAAAAAATCAAAGTCCCGATCAATATTACGTGGCACTCAGTAGAAAAATAATTATAACTCTTAAATTTGATTTTCGCGAATAAATCTTTATTTTTAATTTTAATCACTTATTTATAAATTACGAGGTGCCACATATGCTTTAATTATTCTAAAAGCGTTTTTGTTAACATTGATTTTGATTATAAAAATACTTTAGGAATGATCAAATATGTAATTCTTGCATGAAGTATTTAAAATATTTTTATCAAAATCCACTTGGATTCACCCGATGTGTTTCAAAATATTTTCATAAAAAACATCTTTAATCATTTTAAAAACATTTTCAACGAGTTTTACTTTATATCAAACCATACTACGTAATATTGATAGCAATTGTAAAAGAAGATAAAAGCTAAGATCTATTTTCACTCTTTTTCTTTTGTCTTTTGAACTATTTTTATATTGTTTTGTTGGTTTGTCGTTTGGAAACACGTTGGTGTTGATACGTGGATTTTGCCGCCAGAGGGAGTCGGAAGAGAAGAGAACCGCCTAAAACGCAACTCCAACTGATGTTTCTAGAAGTTAGATATTTTAAGCTTAAATGATTAATTAGTAAATTTATCACATTTTATCACACTAACAATTAGGAAACTTCTAAAAGTGACACTTTGACTTCATATAATTATAATTAATTAGTAAAAATATTTTTTTTTCGTTAAAATGAATAGTACTAAGAATGTTTATTTAAAATTCCTTATAACTAAAGGTATCTCTATTTCAAAAGATTGAAGTTATAAGTTATAAAATTATATTAGATTTTACCATTTAGTACTACGATCTAGTAATATTTTTCCCACTTGGAAGTGAAAGGTTTTAGGTTCAAATCTTGTGGATGACTAATTTGACATCAAATTAGGCTGTTCATTATGTGGATTAGCCAAACGTCCCATTCTCTTAATGTAAAAATATTAATTTACTAAAAAATAATATTATATTAGATTTTATATGTGGAAGTGGTGGTGCAAGTTATATAATATAACGCAAACAGAGGCAATGCTTGCAAAAAGCTATAATATTTGTGAATGCTTGCGATATTTTTCAAGTACGTGGCATTTGCTGAACAAAAAACACAAGGTAGGTCGTCTCGATGTGGTTGGGCGACTGGGTGCATGTGGTTGGGCGGGGCCAGTGGTCCATTGGTAGTTATTCACTTACTACATTCATATATTGGTCTTTTACTTTGTATTTTGTTTTGATACCAACGATATTTTTCATTAATTTTATCTAGAGCTATATTTGTCGATTTGTTCTTTAAATTTGTATAGAGCTGTCAATTCTCCTTCTAAACTTTAATTTTAACTGATTACCTTAATTTTAGCCGATTACCCTAATTGACAGCTGCATACAAATTCAGGGGGCAAATCAATAAATACCTCTTTATCTAAATTATGAGAAGAAAGATTCGAATTTAAGTGCAAAGTGCTAGGTTAACTTGAATAAATGTCTGATTTAAATAGAAATACTCTAAATTTTTTTTTATAAGCGATAGAATATCTATATTAAACTATAGAAAGGAGGATTTGAAGACGGAATCTTAAATGCAAAAACGAATACTCTTAACCAACTAAACTACAAGTCATTTACGCACTACTCCAAAATTGAGTTAGTGCTCCTCACGAGGAGCATGTGACCTTTTTCGTAAACTAGGTCGTTAATTGTTATGGTATTAGTTTAGGAACTCAAGTTGGGTAAGGTTAGCAACCTTACTCGTTTACCTTCCCCAATTTACCTTCCCGACTCATCAAGTGCCACATGAACATAACACTCAAAGATAAGTTTTTAATGCCTTAAAAACTCATAAATATAAATAACATAATTTACTTCATTTGTTAGTTGGTAAAGATTTCGTCTCTCTCTCTCTCTCTCATGAAAACCCACTGTATTTCTTTGGCTCTTTTTTTTTTTTTTTTTTTTTTTTTTTTTTGTGAGACTTGGAATTCTGAGTTGGGTTGGATTGTTACAATTTTTATGTCTTTAAAGTAATTATTCCATATTAAAACTCTTTGTTCAAACATGGGTTTTGAAATGCCATTTGATTCAAAGTTTGCTCTTTTTACAAAATAAAGGGAAGGGCTTTGCGGGGTTGGCCTAAATTTTATGTGTCAAACACTTATTAGAACTATAGAGAGGCCACGCCTATTTTGGATGTAAAACATTTGATCTTCTCTTTAAACCAAAGAATAAAGTTAGAAGAATTGCGGGTTTGCTTTCGATTAGTTTCCCTGTGTTAAGCTAAGCGCACACACGTTGCTAATATACTTGAATTGATTCTAAAGTTGGTATCTTTTTCCAGGGTTGTTTTACACAACTATTTCCCTTTCATTGTGACTGAGATTTTCATGTCCTTTACTTCGAGCAAATTACGCGAAGGATATATTAGCACGTTGCAGCACAATCTTTCGTATCCTTCAAACATAATTTTTCATACAATTTTCAATCTCACATCAACACGCGGACACAAATTCCTGGTTTGATTCGAAAATAAGAATCCCTCTAAAGTCTTTACATGTAACCGAACAAACGATACTCACAATCGCAATTTTTCTTCGATAGTCCAAACAACTCAATAGTACGGAACAATCAGGATTGAATTAAAACTATTTTTCTCAGCTTACCTTCAGATTTATGCTGCTGATCAAGGGAATACAAGTATTGAATTCAAAGAAAGAATCCCTTTCAAGTCTTACCAAATAATTGCACAAACGGTACTCTTTAACTTGTAAGCTTAGAGAGTACATTAGAATAAATAGGTGATACAAAATTTACAGTAGGCTGGCAAGAGTACAAAGCTCTACTTAAAAGAATTGAAGAAGCTGACTGTGTCGTTGAGTGCCCGGATCAAGTCATCGACATCTTCTACGGTGTTGTACAAGTGAAGACTTGCACGTGCACTCGCGCTGACTCCTAACTGCCGATGAAGGGGTTGGGCGCAATGGTGACCTGATCGGATAGCCACTCCGTGCTGGCATTACATAAGTTAGCATCAGCTATTTTGTTGAAGCTCACTTGTATTACAAAGTACGGGAAACTAAGCACGGTTTGTTTTCATACCTGTTGGTCAAGAAAAGTTGCCAGATCTGTAGGGTGTATATTCTCAACGTTGAAAGAACATAGGGCAGCCCGGAAGATGTGTTCTGAAGGGGCTGGACCATAAATGCGAATATTGGGGACAGATTGAAGGCTCTCGTATAGATATTTACCAAGAACCATCTGTGAAAATTGCAAACAAGAGCGGTTTAGTAATTAAGCACTAAATAATTGTCGTGCGTCAGGCATCGACCTTTCAGTCTCTAAAGAAGCTCACTGGTTCTTTTCTTCTTAAGGTATATTTAAGGTATCTATAGACTTTTCAACTGAAAATCACCCCAACTATACACCCATACAAGTACAGAAAATAGTAAAAATGACACTTATTATCGAAACTGGTGGATACTACACCACTTCATAATTTCTATAACGACGAAAGAAATGTAGCATAAAAGTTATATATGTCGAAGTTCGAGAAGAAAACAGACAAGAGAAACATGGCAATTACAATGACGTTACTGATATTTACATAAAGGAAAAATCTAACGTTCAGAATCGGCATTCAAGTCATTAAACGAAGCATTTAAGATTTCAAGAGGGAACCAACCAAAAAGAAAATAAAGTCACATTTTTTACCATAATAAGGTTCGACCAGAGATCCTAGTCTAATTTACTATTATTTGTCTTAGTTACTTCCATTTCTGCTCACTTTCACTTCTTTTTTTTCGTTACCCTTTGTTTGGAAGAAGCTTTCATCTGTTTTTTAAGCCACCTGGTGGTCCCTGCATTTCTTACTTCTGGGAACCTTTCTTTCGCACTTTTTTAAAGATAAATCTTTTTGCTCGTTTCTCCTGGGAGATGTTTCAGCATACAGAGAACCCCTTTGTATGCCAACACCAGCTTGAATTGTCCAAATGTGTAATTAGCTCAAGACTTAAGTTGATTGCAATTTTCTGATCAGCTTAATTCTTGTATGATTAGCATAACACAAGGCTTAACTTCAGAGCAGATTTATGTCTTAGGGTCCTATATATAATAGCCATGTCTTTGCAATACAAACATTTTCCACTCTCTCTCTAATATGTACTTACAACCTAAAACAAAACAAAAGCCCACACAACAGAAAAGTCTAAACCAGTTGAATAGAACAGGAAATTCAAAAGGCCGAAGAATCCAACTTACCTCATAATCATGTATCCTTTGCATACCAAGTCCTGACAAATAATCAATAGCAGCTCCTAACCCAATTGCTTCCCCGATTGCTGGTGTTCCAGCCTCAAATCTAGTTCGGTTAATGAGGGACAATTACAAAAAGGCATCAGAAAGTAGCCCACTATTGTATAACTCATGTGGATAAGGACCAATATGTTTCACGGAAAAAACCTACATAAGACCTACTTTACTACTTCGGTACAAATTCCACAAGCATCTTCTGTCATATATAGGTAATTCCTAGTTTCCTACATTTTCTATAGGTATTAAAAGGGCTATCAATTTGAGATATATTTTGAAAATGAATTCATGAGATATATCAGTACTAATAATAACCAAATTGTAGCATTCAACTTGTTATTTACAATCTTGATATTCTTGCGACCATGATTTGGCGTATTCAAATTCAACTATCAAGATAACAACTTAAACAGGAGACAGTTATTTACAGTCTTGATATAGTTTGAAAATGAATTCATGAGATATATCAGTGCTAATAATAACCAAATTGTAGTATTCTACTTGTTATTTACAGTCTAGATATTCTTGCGACCATGATTTGGCGTATTCAAATATTACTATCAAGATAACACCTTAAACAGGAGACAGTTTGGACAATAACATCAACATGGTATACAAAGCTGCTCTCATCACTGCATTTAATTTAAACAAAAAGCTTTTCAATAGGTAGGCGAATTCACGAACCTAGATGGAGGTTCTTGGTAAGTGGAATGATCATAAAATACATCAGAGATCATTTCCCCACCACCTAGAAAAAGAAGTAAAATAATATAGTGAGAATACACATAAGCCATTGCCCTCGTAGATATAGTTATACAAACCAAACATAACATTCAGAAGACTAACCTTTAAATAAGAAAATTACCTAAAAATGGAGGCATGGCAGACAGGATATCACTCTTTCCATATAGGAATCCGACGCCTGTAGGCCCACACATCTGAGGCATGTTTAATATTTACTTTATACACTTGCAAATAAGGGTAGATTTCAGTACATAAGCAACTCTCCTAACCTTGTGAGAAGAAGCAACAAGAAAGTCGGCGTTCAGATTCTGGACATCAACCACCATATGTGGAACACTCTGACAAGCATCTACAAGCACTTTTGCCCCAACATCATGAGCACAAAGCACAATATCTTTGATAGGAAGAACAGAACCTGCATGAGAAAAATTATGAACGCATCAATATGGTCCCGCAATTTGTTATTTGCTTTCTCTGAGACAAAATCCATAATCTATTATAATACAAAGTGTTTACTCAAATAATAATTTGATGCATTTGAAACATAATTAGAAAGAAAGAAAAAAATTGTTTATTTGATTATATGAAACTTATTAGTCTCCAGCAGATAAGATACAACGTACAACAGTGGCCTGTGTCAAGTTGATAAAACTAAAGCACAAGTGTCATGAATAAAGTTGGTATAACCAAAGCATGAGCAGGCAGGAATCAAACGTACATGAACGTCTCATGAGTCATCTAGTATGGACTACAAATCTCTACTACTTCTAGAGATTGTGGAACATAAGCTATGGACACTAGAACAAACAGGTTGAAAAGCAAACCATAGAATCAGAAACTTCTTCTCCACTACGGACCACCCAAGAGAAACTTTACTTTGCAATGTGTTGGGGCTGTGTGGCTCCATACAAGCCATGTATGTGTATCCCATATTGGAGAAGTGTTATAATAATCTAAACATTAAAACAAGGTGGTCCATACAAATAGCACTGAGGCATTTTAAGATACAACGCAAACCTGGATATATCCATTGACCAAACCTCACCAGAGGTACTGGACCTAGGTGGTCAAGTGACGTGGATAGGAGTTAGTAGTAGACCCATGATGGTCCGTTGCACAAAACAGTGCTTATCCAGTTTAGATGTTCGGGTCAAAACCAAAGCAACAATACATCTATAACCGTTAGACACCAGATTTCGAGCACATAAATATGACGAGAGGTAGTTGACATCACCAGTAAAACACCTACTGATATGTGTTCAGAATTGAGTAACCCAATCAGACATCTATACGTTTAACCATATCCTCCTTACTAGTGAAAGTGCCAGTACAAATGGATAACACTAGAATAACAGGATGGGTTTTTCTGGAATACGTAATAACTGAACATGGAACACATAAACTCTTTCTTTATCAGTTGAATCAGAATAGCTTCAGTAATCAATTGGACCACAACAGCTTTACTAATTAATCAAAGTATTCTAACGCTAATGTCATTAAGAAAGACATTGCATGCAACCTTTGTTTTCCAGTTTAGCTTCACTATACAAAATAACTATGAGCATAATATATAAAGAAGGAAAGAAAACAACTGATGAGAAACATACCAAGCACGTTTGAGACATGATGAACAACTACGAGCTTTGTCTTCCTTGAAAGCATATCTTTTAACTTGTCCACATCAGGGACTTCATGCTCATTTAATTCCACATATTTCAAGACTGCACCAGTCTTTTGAGCTACAAGTTGCCAAGGAACGATTGCACTATGATGTTCAGCAACTGTAAGTATGATCTGAAAAGAGATTTTATTAAGCACGAGATCAATGGTACTTGCACTTAAGAGTCCATTCACAAACAATCTACAGAATAATGTGGTGAATAGATCATGTAAAGCTATTTGAAACAAGTACTGGTACAAGATGAGATCATGGAGGTAAGCAGAGATGTTAATTCCCAAACTCGAATATAAAATAAGAAAACCATCACCAAAGAACATGTAACTATAGAAATAAAATAAATAATAATAATAGAAAAGAACAATAGTGCCACAATTGTGTATTCCTTTATGAACGTGTTGTAAAGTAATTTACAAAAATAAAATAAAGGACACAATGGAAATAATACACTGAAATTCTATCTACCTCATCATTTGCTTTTATGTTTTGGAGCCCCCATGAGTAAGCAACCAGATTGATAGCTTCGGTAGCATTCCTAGTAAAAACAATTTCTCGGGAGTCTGATGCATTGATAAAGTTGGAAACTTTCTTTCTCGCCAGTTCATATTCTTCTGTTGCCTTTGCACTAAGTTGACAACATGAAGAAACCGTAAGCAATAGAAGGCAAGATGAACCTAACTCCAACTTAAATATTTAACAGTGAGTTAGTTAATATACAAATCTAAATCTAAAACCTATTCAAACTAATTAGTTATTTATGTTAGTGACTATTCTGTACCTTAAGTAATGGATCCCACGATGCACGTTTGAATTGTGGCATTCATAGTAAGTCTGCAAAGCTTTTAACACTGCAGTAGGCTTCTGGGAAGTTGCACCATTGTCCAAGTAAACAAGCCTAGATCCATTTACTTCCTGTCATGCCCATTTGGTAAGTACAAATAAGTAACACATTATATATCAACATCTCTATATTTGTGGAGACAAACCTGATGGAGGATGGGAAAATCAGGTCGGGTCAAGTGACCAAGCGAAATGGATGTGGGCGGAGCAGAAGGGGTCTCCGAGTGGTCTTTGAGAGTCGAAGCAGATACGGAAAAGGGTCGCGAGTTCACAGTGGCACGGCGAACAGGGCTTCGTAGGATTGGGAATGAATAGTATGGCAGTTTTACAGTCACTCCTTCCACAGTCAACATCATTTCTTGTTTGCTTTTGGTCCTTACGCTTCGTTCAGTTTTCACTCTCTCCCTCTGCCTCTAACTCTCTCGCTCTGAAGATAAACTGGTATGAATCTTGAATTGTTATAAGACCATACCAAACCAATGATACAAAAATGCAGTAAGAATAAGACATAACAGACCTATGAGGTCCTCCCCGGGGAATAGGAATTTCAGACCCCCATTCCTTTTCTAATACTTTCCCATCTTTTACAGCAAGACTCCAATGGTCCACTTCAGGTGTATACCGTGGTAAACCAACTCTGATTCCAATTGGTGCAGAACAATCACACTCCAATATAGACACGCCTAATACTGAAGATTAATCCAAGTCCAAGTTCTACTCCTAGTTCTAGTCTAGTTCTGATTGTATATATGTTTTCTGTATTCAAATGATCATTGTTATAACTTTTTAAGAATATCGACAAGACTACGCTTGAACCAAATGAAATCAAACATATATCAAATGATATGTAAAATCCACTGAACACTAAAACCCCCTCACAAAATCTGACTCGAAGAAACGAGGGCACTCTGGTTTAACATATCTAACAGGCAGACAACTCATATAATACCTCACCATTTGCTTTGCAGTTTGCAGTAAACCCCTTCAAAATTCAAATAAGTCAAAGTCTGAAATTTTGTTTTAACAAACTAAAAGAATAGTAAATTAGTGTGTTTTTACCATTCTTAAACTCTAAAAAATATGCACATTGCACACAAAAACAACCATACATTTCAAATCTTGAACTGACCCAGATGGCCAAATGCGAAATATAAATAACCCCCTTTTTTGCCCACAGAATTTGAAAATATTAATTGAGTTGAGATTACAAACCATATTCTACTGTCTTTCATGGTATCAAGAGCCAGCGTCTAACGACAAAGGTTCAAATTTCAATTTTTTTTTCCTTTCTACAGCTATGGCGTCTTTTGTATAAGTTTATCGACAGAAAATGAAAATTAATAATTGAAAATCAGTAAAGGCCACTATTTGTCCGATTTGAACAGAAAATTAAACACAGAGAAGTGAGATTGTGAGACTAACCCTTTGCTGTCGGGACTTGAAACGGCAAGAAGAAGTTGACGGCGAGGTGCGAGAGATTGAGAGTGAGAAGGGTCGCGGGTCGCGGGTCGCTGCTGGGAATGAGAGACGGAGAGTTTGAGAGAGTGATTGAAGACCGAGAAAGAGAGAGAGAGAGGAGGCTCAGGCTGCGCGAACTGGGAAAATGGGAGAGAGGAATACGCGTAGGGCTATTATTGTTTCTGGATATGTATGCCGAACGAGAATTAGGGGTTTAAATGAATTTCATCTTCCTCGCAGAGTTACCAAAGCTTAAGGGTAGAACGATGCCGTTTCTAGAATAGGATTATTAATTAATAAAATTATTACAAAACGACGTTGTTTTGAAGAAGTTCGGTTTCCGAACCTAAGAAACCAAAACCGACCCAACCAAATTTGGTTCGGTTCGGTTCAATTTAACAGATTCAATTCGGTTTTTTCAACCTCGATTCGGTTTTCGGTCCTGGTTTTCAGTTTTTCTAACCCACCCCTAAATGAAACTAAATCATTTGGTTTTAAACGGTTTGGATTTTGGTTTGTGCCTCACTTGTAGGCCCGTAAAAAAGTTGAGATTAATAAAAGTATTCAACATTCATACAAACTCAACAATTCAAAATCTTAATAGTTACATCCAATCAGAAGTAAAGAACGAAGAAGATTTTAGTCAAAAGAATGAAAACATGTTTAAATGGTGGATGAATATGACCAAGAAGCAAACATAAACAAATGAAGCATCTAATGCACCCGCATTTTCTCTCCAATCTTTGCAAACTAAATGCTTTATGTCATTAATACAATTCAATTGAATAAGTTAAGTGTGTCATACTAAAATTAAAGTCAAACATAGTTCACCATCAAAATGACTTATTGAATTGTTTAACCCTTTTTCCGATCCCTTTTCTTTTGAACACTTACTCTTTGAAAATTTAGGAGGTCTTTGAGCTTGAGAATGTGATTCTTGGCATGACCTTGGACGTTGCAAAGTGAAACCAATGGATGAAAATCTATTGAACCTTGTGAACTCTAAAAGCTTGAGATTACTTTGGAGCTTCTTGTTGTGGTTGTAGATTAAGACTAAGAGAGGTGATATGCTTGAATTCGATTGGACCTATTCTAGAAAAGTGAAATGTATCTAATAATAGCTCACAAAATTGAATTTATATTGAATTTACCCTAATTAAGGTGTAAATTTAGGCCAACGCCAAACTTGATAAACAAGAATAATAATCAAGGAAGATTTTACAACTCTTGTATATTAACGATTGGAACATCCAAGTCTGACATAGTGTGCCCATCATACACTTAAGTTCGAATCCCTCTATTCGTTATAGTATTTGTGCATGCCATACACTCAAGTTTGAATCCCGCTCTTCATAGGTTAGAGTCATTTGAAACATCACTTTGTCCACGCACTAAACTCCTTTAGGCTTTAGGCTCAATGGTGATTCAATTGTTTTTGTTATAGATGCTACATCATAGAGGGACCCTATAGGTTGGATCAACCATCTTCAATATGAACAAGTTCCCTCTATCGCCTCTTGATATTCTGTCGTGCAAAAAGAAAGGAAAACAAATAACTCACTAGAAGCACACCATGAAACGTTAGAAAAAAAATATGCTAGTAATATAAAGAATTTTGAGGAAAAAAACTTAAACACAACTCGGGACACTAAACTAATGGTTATTCCAAACCAATCACGTGATGTCATGCGTGAAAAAGCTAAAACACATGACCGGGGCAATAGATAGGCTTAGAGTACCGCCATTTTGACCTCTCGGTTGAATGAGAGTCTCTCCTTTAGAGAGAGAGAGGAGCATAAAACTTGAGAAAGATTTAGTCATTCAAACGTTAAGCTTAATGAAGCTATGAGAGCAATTTTAGAAGAAAACTGTTACTGGTACTCGAAAATCGACATCAGGAAATACTATGACACAAGAGTTTTCCACATTTGATGCCACAAAAACCAAGTCCCTCTGCATTTTGCAGGTTTTGCATACTACAAACCCTTGCAAAAGATTAAGTTCGTAGGATACTCACCGTAACTCCTCATCCAAGTATGTAATTTCTAACTGACCGCGGCCGCTTCCAGGATTTTTTATAGGTATCTGTGAGAACATTGGAAAACAATGGCAGGAATAAATACGTATATGCGCGCATAAAGTCTGTTTCTTCTACCTGACAACAATGTATGATTCCTGCAGCAAGGTGCGATGGTGTCTAATCGCATAGAGTGCACACCGGAATCAATACGATTAAGGGCGTGAGGATATAGTGAATATCATATCATGTATCCTCTACTTACCAGACTAGCAATCCGGAAGAAATCAAATTTAACTGCCACCCTTCTGGAGTTTAAAGGGACTAAATTGGCTGTAACCTGCACGCTTACAAGAAAACAGCTTGGTCAATGAGCCTTTCGAGTTTCGACATTTTTGACAATACAAAAGTACATGAGATGTAATTTCACACACTGCAATTATGTCCACCAATATATGTGCAGAAAGTGATTGAATCTGATACACCAAACAGTTTCCATCGACTCTTACTGATTTCGTAAGTGGACCTGATGGTGCAAGAGTCATATCATATCAACAAACCTTTGATCAATTTTTTTTCTGTTATTTGAACCGAAGCTTATGCTGCATCAGACAAAACTCTACTGTAAATTGGCTGAGTTGTAATCTAGAATCTCCGGTCGCATCTGGAACGAATGAATAGACTCCCTTATACATCAGACCAAACTCTAGATGCTATCTGACATGTACGAACTCCCTTAAACAATTGAAAGGAATGAGTTTTCGAAGATTATGTATAAACTCTCTTGATTCTTATTTGCGACGAAGATGAAAAACTAAAAACGAAAGAGTTACAACTCAACTCCCAAATTCTGACACCAATGGATATTTGAACAACTAACATCCTATTACATAAGTATGTTTAATATGTCCTCAGTAGACGATTTTCGACACCACATAAACACTAGGTATACTTGTTTAACATTAATAAAAAAACTTTTTAGCAGAATTCAGTGAATACTAATACACTTGAGCATTGATCAACTGACTCGCCGCGTTCTACACCCTTAGAATCCACATTACCAAGCATCAAATGGCTAGGCAAATAAGTTAATTAAGAAAGAGATTGAAAAGGCAAACAATGGGAAGTAACACCTGGTTAAAGAAGGGCCAAGTTTCGATATTCTGAGCCCTTAGTGTATCCACATTGATTGCCTGATAGATCTTTCCATTTGGTCGTAAGAACTTCGGCCTCTGAAATTAAGAACATATGATGAAGAGACTGAAGAGGAGATGTAGGAACGAAAATAACGAACCGCAGAGTACAAAAAAATCACCCGTAACATGCTTTAGATACTTACCTGTGTTTGCAGAACTGACTGAGATGTTGTATATATAAGTTCCCATTTTCCATTTAACAGACTAGACTTGAGAGGTTCTTTTATTTCGTTGAGTGCCTCAAGCTTACGTGCAATCTGAATAAATACATCAATCGTTACCAATCCAAAGCATCATATATGATACAATGAAACTACTTAATTCTCTGGTTTTGGTCACATAATGTTAATGGACACGGATGAATCTGTTCTATTGCAGCGATATTCTAATCAAAGTTAAACTACGGGGTTGGGGATTCAAACTTCAGGTGCCGAGTGGGAGCACACTGTCGTAGCCAACTTAGCTACGCACTCGTCTGCAAGACTGCAACACTATTGAAAATTTCAAATAGTACCTCACCTCTTCTACGCGTTCTTGGTCCTGCAGGGTAGCTTCGGCACCCCTATCAAGAGGAGCTATTGTGTTGTAAAGCTCTTCCTTGAGGCTGTTGATGTCTTCACCTTTCGTAGGAAATCCTGAAAGGAAGGAAACTCCGGTCCTCCATTTCAAAGAATCAAGAATAATTTTGCCCAACAAGTTGTTGTGGCTTGGTATTATGCAGGAACTGGTAGGGTTTGGTTTCGGTGAGAAAGAAGCAATGAGTGAAGGTGAAGAATCAAAGGGGTATTTGAACAAGAATCCATGAGTTTTCAGTGGAGTGGCATGACTTAGTGAAGAGAGAGCCATTGAATCATTGATGGTAATGCTTATTTCTGCTGATACATATTTTTTTCTTCTTTTTCTTTGAATATAAGAAGTATCCCACCGCACATTGTTGACATACTAATCCTCCTTCGCATGCAATATGCTACCCCGCTACTGCATGAGGTGGTAGCATACTTTTGGCCTCTGGGTCAAATGGTATGTCAAAGCAGAGTTGGTGACCCTAGAATTGCATATATGGGAGTTCGAACTTAAGTTGAGGGCTCCAACTCTTTTTTGTTTTTGTTTTGTTTTGTTTTGTTAAAGTAGGTATTTTATTTTTCAGTTTTTGGATAAGGAGAAATCTGGTGGCCAGGAATTTTATCTTGTGGCTCAGAAAATGTGAGGCCAAACATATGATGTTTCTTTGAACCAGCCTTCAGTGCAGGAAGGGACTAGGGAGCAAAGTAAAGGACAAGATGTGGCTCCTTTTAGTAACGACGTAACATCTTTTCACCATGTAAATATGGCCCCCTTCTCTCACCTCAGAACACGGGAAGAGGAGAACAAATAAATTAAACTTTGCAATGTCTATATATGCTTTTCGTTGATTTGAATTTGTAAAAATCATTTGAAGTCGTTTATGTTTTTCATTACAACCTTGACGGATGCAGGCGATGCTTCACTTCCGATAAAAGGTGATCCTTTGAAAGTACTCAAATGTATGGTCATAACTCTTAACTAAGCATTTTACATGATATTTCGACAAAAAAAGTAACATGGAAGGGTCGGGAAATGCCTAGATTGCAGGAAGTGATCGATGCATCAGTCACATGTACAACATTTTATACAAACACGTATATGACGAGCACTTGGAGGCTTGGAGCAGAACCGAGTCTTGGCAAAACTTGTACGCTTTAGTCCATTGTCATGAACAAGAAAGGGTGATGGCCAGATGAGTTACTAATTCTGCAATGTGATTTCGCACATCAGACAGGAACTCGGTAAGATGGATCAACCATTTTCAAGATGAACAAGTTTCCTTTGTCGCCCCTTGAGACACTGCCAATATATAAGAAACATAATTGTCATCACTTTCCATTCAATTGCGATACAACCTCAGTAATAATCGAAGATTAGCTAAGCATCGGATATTCATATTAGCCCATGGACATAGTACAAGTGAGAAATGGAGGACGTATATCTCAACTATTGCATGCATTCTTGCATACTCCACACAAATGCTTTATTTCCTTCAGCCGAGAGAAAAGTATAAACAAGATTAGTTTTTTCATTCTAATTTTCAAAGCACAGTTCGACTCTAATATTCAGACCTAAAAGTAATGATCCCATGTAGTCAATTTCAATTCTTCATCCAATAAATTACAGTAAATACACTCACCGAAGCTCTTCATCCAAATATGTAATTTCCAGTTCACCACGAGCTCTATCAGGCGCCTTAATAGGTATCTGTATATCATTATTATATGAACAATCTAATGTTAGGTGAAGTGCACAATTAGAAATTCAAAAACATAAAACTTGCTAAGGGAAACTAAATCAATACTGCATCATTGTTTTGCCTGGCCTTTCCATGAGGCCAATAACGTCAAGAACACTTACCAAACCTGCAATTTTGAAGTAATCGAATTTGACAGCAACTTTTCTTGCATTCAAAGGTGTCAAATCTGCTGTTACCTACAGAGGATTGATGTGAATTTGATGTGGAATAGTCAGTGCAGTAAGGTCCACTTTTAACAAAGTACTGGCTGTTTCCTAAATTATTCATCAGAAATCTATACAGATTTTATTATCATAAAACAAAAAACCTTCAATCCTTTTATTACATATCACCATTTCTTTTATATGTATACTGCCGAGTTTCCTCTTATTATTTGAATTTCTTTATTTATAAACATAGTTTGAACGATCACTTTGCACCCTTGTAGTTAAAAGCCATATTGCTGTACAAATGATATGTTTTCTGTTAATCTTTTTGTAATAACAGTTAAATGTTTTATATACATCTTACACACACACATATGCAATAAACTAAAGACACATGTAATAAACTAAAGCTGGCGTGCTTGCTGCCCATGCTGCAACACGTCAGAGCAGTTCATGTCTGCTGTCAGGAATATTGCAGTTGTGCAGTTGATGGAGCAGCAGAGCACATGATGTCTGCTGTCAGGAATATTGCAGTTGTGCAGTTGATGGAGCAGCAGTTGATGGAGCAGCAGTTGATGGAGCAGATCATGTCTGCTGTTAGGATGGAGCAGATTCCTTAACACGCCCCCGCAAGACGGTGGCACCATCGGAGACACCGATCTTGGAACGAAGGAGATGGAAACGTGGACGTGGCAAGGATTTGGTTAGAGCGTCTGCAAGCTGATCAGTAGTGGAGACATGAGAGACTTGAAGAAGACCACGAGTGACACGATCCCGTACAAACTGAAAATCAATATCGATATGCTTCATACGGGAATGGAGAACCGGATTAGCACAATAGAACATGGCTCCAATGTTATCACAAGAAACAGCCGGTGTTGTGGGGAGAGAAATGCCAAGTTCACGCAGTAAGGACTGAATCCATATAAGTTCAGCAGTGGTGGCAGCAATGGCCCGATATTCGGCTTCGGTAGAGGAGCGAGAGACAGACCGCTGCTTGCGGGAGCTCCAAGAGATGAGATTGCCACCAAGATAGACAACATAGCCAGTCGTAGATTTGCGATCATCACGATCACCAGCCCAGTCAGCATCGGAAAAGGCATAGAGACGATGAGAGGGGCGACGACAAAGATGAAGGCCAAAGGAAAGGGTACCCTTCAAGTAGCGGAGAAGACGCTTGAGTGCCTGCCAGTGAGTCTCGGAAGGAGAATGCATGAATTGAGAGAGCTTATTGACTGTGAAGGAGATGTCAGGGCGTGTAAGACTGAGGTATTGAAGTCCACCAACAAGACGACGGTAGGGAGTGGGATCCGTTGGGGAGGAGCCATCATGGAGCATGAGTGAGTGAGTGGTGGAGAGAGGTGTACTGACAGCCTTTGCACCATCCATCTTGGCATTGACAAGAAGATCATGAATGTACTTGTGCTGAGAGAGAAATAGGCCAGTGGCTGTGGGAAGGACTTCAACACCAAGAAAGTAATGTAAGGAGCCCAGGTCTTTGACGGAGAACCGAGTTGCCAACAGGTGAATGAACTTTGCTATAAGTGAGAAATCGTTTCCTGTAATAAGAAGATCATCAACATAAACCAAAAAATAAATTACAGCAGTCCCTTTATTCAAGAGAAAGAGTGAGGCATCAGAGATGGCATTGACAAAGCCATGGGAGAGCAGAAATGAGTGTAATTCCTTGTACCATGCCCGGGGAGCCTGTTTGAGGCCATAGAGGGCTTTCCTCAATTTACACACATGAGATGGATGATTGGAGTCAACAAAACCAGGTGGTTGGACCATATAGACATTTTCACGGAGTGTGCCATGAAGGAAAGCATTGTTGACGTCCAACTGACGAATTGGCCACTTATGAGTCACGGCAAGATGCAAAACAATGCGTATGGTAGTAGGTTTGATCACCGGACTGAAAGTATCTGAAAAATCAACACCAGGACGTTGGTGAAAACCCTTGGCAACTAAGCGTGCCTTGTACCTGTCAATAGTGCCATCAGGATGCCGTTTGATACGAAACACCCACTTACAACCAATAAGATTTTGAGAGGGAAGGGAAGGAACGAGCTCCCATGTACCATTGCGAATTAACGCATTGAACTCATTGGACATTGCTTGTCGCCACAGGGGATCCTTGACAGCCTGAGAGACACATGTCGGTTCAACTGAAGAGAGAATGGGATGTTTAGTAGCAGTCATAGCATACCGAGGATTGGGTTTGTGTATACCGGCTTTGGCACGGGTGATCATGGAATGATTGGGGAGCATAGGAGGTACGGGGGGGGGGTTGAGGGAGGTTGGGTTAGAGGATGGAAAGGTGACAACAGTCCTATGAGGGTTTCTAGTGTATGTACGAACGGAGTTGTTGGGGGGAGGTGGCTGGACGTGATCAGTTTGGGTTGGAGAATATGGTGGGGTGAATATAGGTGCGGTAGAGGTAGGGACCAATGCTTGGCGATTGGGTGACGGTAAGAGAGAAGGGATAGCATCAGCAATAGGGATCGGGGCAGCGGATGGTGACGGTTCTGAGACAGGGGCAGATTCTGAGGATGATGATGATGATGTGACGTGTGGTGGCAGCGAAGAGGAAACAACCGACTCAACAGGCCTGGTGGGTAAGTGGACAGGAACATGAGTAACTGGAGAAAGAGAAGAGACCCAAGTGTGAGAGTTATCAACCGTGACATGGGGAGTGGAGGAAGGGAGGTTAGCAAGAGAAAAAGTGGACTCATCGAATTGGACATGCCGAGAGATAAAAATTTTGTGGGAGGAAAGATCAAGACACTGAAACGCACTTTGATTAGATGAGTAACCAAGGAAGAGACATGGGCGGGAACGAGGGAGTAATTTATTGGAATTGTAAGGACGTAACCAAGGAAAACACAAGCACCCAAATGTACGAAGACGGGAGTAGTTGGGTTGTTCATCAAATAGTTGAGTGAATGGGGAGAGATTATTAAGAATCGGAGTGGGCATACGGTTGATAAGATAGGTAGCTGTTTTAAAGGCATAAGACCAATAGGTGAGAGGTAAAGAAGCTTGATGAAGAAGTGTGAGACCAGTTTCAACAATATGACGATGTCGTCGTTCGGCGACTCCATTGTGTTGAGGAGTGTGAGGTGGTGTAAGAAGATGGGTGATACCATTGGATGAGAGAAAATGTTGGAGTTTGATAAATTCGCCCCCACCATCAGTGTATAACCTAGTGATTTTTCTTTTGAAGTAATTTTCAACTAGTGCTTTGAAGGTGACAAAAGTGGAAAACACATCAGATTTCTTTTTGAGAGGGTAGAGCCATATATATTTTGTAAAGTGATCAACAAAGATAACATAGTAAGAAAAACCATCAATTGAAGAGTATGGAGCAGGGCCCCAAACATCACTATAAACGAGGTCTAATGCACCATGACTGGTGAGAGACGAAGTTCCAAACGGGAGACGATGGCTTTTATTACATAGACATGAATGACAAACAGACTTGAACAGCTTGGAAGACACATTAATGGAAGACATACGAAGGACTTGTTGGAGAGTTTGATGGCTGGGGTGACCAAGACGACGATGCCAGAGGTTGGGAGAGACCACCACACCCACCATAGCTTGTGGTTGATGAAATGATTTAGGAGACCACTCGTACACATCATCCTTATTCGGGCCTCGAAGAAGAACCGCCCCCGTGCTCAGATCCTTGACATGAAAGAAATCAGGAAAAAGTTCAATAGAGGTATTATTTTGTTTATTAAATTTAGAGATAGAAATAATGTCTTTTTTTATAGAAGGAACACATAGAACGTTTGATAAGCTGAAAGATTGGGAGGATGAGGAGGGTAAAGTGGTTGAACCGACATGTGTGATACCCAAACCTGAACCATTACCAATAATTATTTCATCAGGACCATCATATATGGCTGCACCAGAGAGAGTGTTGACATTAGAGGTAACATGGTGAGAGGCACCAGAATCAAGTAACCATGTTGGAGAAGAGGTGGACCGGCCATGGGTGGTAGGATTGGCCACGAGCGGACTGGAAGGTCCAGATTGGAGTTGAGGGCAGCGTTTGGCACTATGACCTTGAGTGCCACACCATTGACAGAAACCACGATAACCTGTGTTGTTCATGTTGGTAGAGCGGCGACCATTGTCGGTGAAGGATTGTTGGATGGACTTGTAGGAACCACGAGAATTGGTGGCAGTGGAAGAAGTGTGGGGGTGCTCAAGGGAACTACGAGAATGATTGCGAGGGAGAAAGGACCCACGGTTGGAGTTGGAGTTGTGAGAGCGGAAGCCACGATTTGAGGTGTGGAAGCGAGATGTCTGAGTGACATTGGCAGTGATCACTGGGGGTAGAACAATGGTATCATCACGCTTGAGAGCAGCTTCATGTTCAACCAGTTTGTCATGCAAGTTTTCAAAAGAGATTGAGGTGTCGCGGGAGCGAACTACCGCAGCAATTTCCTTGAAGTCCGAGCCAACACCATTAAGAATGTAGAGGAGGAGATCATCATCAGAGAGGGGGACATCAATGATGGCAAGCTCGTCTGCAATAATGCGGACTTCTTGTAGATACTCAGAGACAGGCTTGTTCTCACGACGCAGGAGAGTAAGGCGTTCTTTGAGACCAAGAACGCGGGCACGGGCTTTGCTAGCAAAGAGATGAAGAAGCTTGTCCCAAGCTTCCTTGGATGTCTTGGCAGAGGCAATAAGGGAGATGACCTGCGGGGAGACAGAAGCAAGAATCGCATGAAGGAGGAGTTGATCTTGCCGAATCCAAAAGGTGCGAAGCGCGGTTTGAGTGGTTGATGGGCAGAGATGAGAACCATCCACATAACCCATGAGATCATAGCCATAAAGAAGGGCGTTGAACTGAGCACGCCAGGATGGGTAATTGGTGGGTGTGAGTTTCACAGGTAATTGAGCTGTAGCGTTTATGGTGATCAAGGTGGGAGTAGTGGAGTTGAGGTCTGGTAGAGGGTTGGTTGTAGTGGCGTCAGTGGCCATGGATGAAGACAGGGAGGAGATGGATCAGAAAAAAAAATTGCTCGTTGGAGTTTTTGGGCTCGTGATACCATGTACAAATGATATGTTTTCTGTTAATCTTTTTGTAATAACAGTTAAATGTTTTATATACATCTTACACACACACATATGCAATAAACTAAAGACACATGTAATAAACTAAAGCTG